>NC_089980.1:69435500-70060500 GCF_036417845.1 Apteryx mantelli
AAACAGCAACAAAAGAGCACTGTTTCTCACATAGAGTTTTTTCTTCCCTCTGAGACTGCAGTTAATATCTTCTGCTGATACTACGGCATTCTTCTAGGCTGTATGTCAGAACTGGGATTGCTTCTTTGCTTTTAATACATGAGACAGCAGGCAAAGTTCACGCTGCCTGCTCCGCAGGGGTCTGGTTAAGCTGCAGGCGGCATGAATGGCTATCACTGCGGAATGCACACCTTAGCCTGCAGCTCTCCCTTAAGTAGGATACTTTGGTGGTGTGCTAAAGGGCTTTGCATCCTAGTGTATGGTTTCAGTTCTTCATTGTGCAGTCAGATTAAACAAACAACACTATAAAAACTGTATCTTCAAAGAAAACCAATGGATAAGATACCAAGTAGTGACATAACCTTTCAAATGATCTAAATAACTGATCAAGCACCAGAGAAATAACCTTTTAAAATCATTAGATTTTGTAAGCAGATGTACAAATAATTAACTTTAAATTATGCAGCCAGAGAATAATGAAGATTGCGGATTTCAAAGTCAGAATAACTGTAATTACAAAGGTAAGAGAATGTTGCTTAGAGAGGGCAGGCATCTATTGATTTTTAGGTAAACCAGTCAGAGCAAGGCCAACAAGTTCTACCTTCTGTAGCCATGGGAAACTGAAAAACAGCAGGACCAGTACTCTAACTTTCTTTGTCCTTTCTGGAAATGCTCCTCCTCTGAGCTTCTGAAACACTGGCTTTATTTCTATATATATGATAGTAGTTCTCAAGACAATGCAAGGCAGTTTGCAGGCACTGGAAGTCAAGTCCCAGTCATCTCAGCTTTTTGTTTGCATTTATAAAGGGCAATGTTAGAATGTTCCTAGAGATAAAGAGGAAAGTTGATGAGAAGTCACATTATTTTTTTTTACAAAGGGCAGCACGCACATACAGACACAAGTGAAAAGAGGCAAACCCAAAAAGATTTCTCCAGTCAAAAGAGGATGCTAACACTTGTTTATGAGGCAAAGGAGGTGGGAGGAACCATTGGTCAAGCCATTGCTAAAGAAAGCATTTATTTCTGGTTGTGGGATCCATAAGGGACATGGATGGATGAAGAGAGAAGGAGCATGAAAAAGGACACAACAGGGAAGCTGAATGAGTAAAAATCTGCAATAGTGTGGGGATGACTCAACAGCAGCAGTTGGGAAAAACAGACCCCCCAAAAGTGCTCTGTACCAGTAGAGAAGCAAATTGCAAAATATTTTTCTGTTTCAGCTGTGGAAGTGTTTTCATTCCAGGGATAAAAGTTTGCTCACTCCACTGTCACATCTTGTTTGCAGCATGAAAAAGATGGAAGCTCCATATGAGGTTTGAGGTTCTTCCACACTACTAAAAAGCAATTTAAGACTTTGCAAAAATGGATAGAAAGGCTGAAGAATTCTTCACTTTTTTTCCTATCAATTGCCCTGGTAAATTATCTTCTAGGCTCTGTGCCCAAAATCTTTATGTGGTGTTATAGAAATGTAGAGCAATTGTTCTTCACCTGCAAGTGAAAATTGGTGTTAGCGTAATGAGAACAACCCCTTCAGGATTTACCGTACTCCAAGGACTTGATCAGCTGTGGCAATTTGTTTCATTATGGCTAGTTTCTGTATTGCTGCAATATGCTGATAGGTCCCTAAGATTTAAATCTGCTGTTACATCAGTGTAAAGCCAACACAAGGCAGATACAAAGAGTTAGTCTTAGCTTGTATCAAAAAAGTTTCTGCATTTAAAATATTTCTTGCAGTATGTCACTATCTATTTTGGCATATATTTACATGGAGAGATTAACTTGTTCTCAACTTTCAGAAAAGGCCTTAAAAAGGATTGCAGCTAAATGCAAGCTTTTTAGCTGACTTCAATCTCAAATGCAATGCTTGAGACCTGGCCCTCCTTTGACAGCTGGGCCAGGACTCAGGTGCAGAGTCCTGGCTTTCCACAGCATCCCTTGTGGATGGACTCAGACCCTGAACAGAGTGGAGTTTCTCCTGATCATACTCTTACCTACATGAAGTCAGCTCTGAAAACCAAATTTCCATGCACAAACAGCTCTACCTGTCCTTCTGCCTACTTTGCCCAACCCTGTAAATAATACAGACACCCAGAAGTTTTGTAGGCCTCTGCTGGTTCTGTCTGACCAGCCTTTCTCCCCAAAAGTGGTCACAGGCAATGAGCCACACTTCTTCTAAGTACTGCTCCCCCTTGATACTCTCTGTACCCAAGGCCAACACAGGCAGCGAGAGGAAGTTCTGCCAAATGGTAAATTTTATAGCATCTTAATCCACACTCTACCATAATGCTGTCAATTCTTTTCTTTTTTTTTTTTTTAATGAGGGACAATTTGATTTGTTTTTACCTGTTTTTAAAAGACTATTAGAAAGGCTTACCTGCAATTTATTTTGCAGATTAAACAGATGGGAGAGGTGGGTGCTTATCACCTCCCACCTGGAGAGGCTCAAGGCACAATAAGATGTAAAGTTTATATGTAAACTTGTAAGGCTTGATTCCCTGCCAAGGCAGTGCTTGAGCTCAATTACTCAAAATCATGCCCACACAGACCAGCCATACTTGATTCTGGCAAGTAAGTTTGCAAGCTAGAAAGGGAAGCAGCACTTGCTAGACAAGATCTGGGTAAAAAAACAGTAATCTCTGAAGGGGAAGCAACAGAAAGAGGAGCTGTGGAGTTATGTTAAGAACTAATGTTTTCCAAGAAATTGGCCTCAAAGCTGTGTCTGAAAGTTCATACCTCAGTTCAGTGATCAAGAAGCTACTTAACAATAAACCAAGATGGGGAACATAAGCAAACCTGGTTGCCTGTGGCTCTCCTCAGGCTGCTGATTTGATATTTGGTTTTCATCAGCATTTCTGAAGATGGAAAAACAGAAGTAATGAATTCCTGCTTCACTGGTTATTTCCAGATGTTGTGATGTTGCATGAATCTTTCCTCCTTCACCTGCATTTCAGGTAAAACCTAAACTACAAGCCCAAATTACCATGGAGTTATTGATCTCTAAGAAATGGCATTTATTGATACCTGTGCAGCAGCTTCTCCTGAGTTGCTTGTCTGTCTAATATTTTCCCTTGATTCATTTATTATGTAGACAACTCACCATTATGTGCTCAGAACTGTTTCTAGAAAGACTCTCTCAGATTGTGATAATGAAAAAAGATAGTCAGATGGTTTATGAGTGCAATGTTATTTATTACTTGCAAATAACAAAACCAACATTCAAACTGTAGGTTCACCACATCTATATTTGTTAGCAGGTGTCTACCTCTCAGGTTCCTTGTTAAACAAAAACATACACTTCCAAACTGAACTCCCTAGTCTTATATAAGTAACTTCTGAGAATTAGAATTGAGGTACCAGGCTGAAATATCTATTAACCAAGCTTAGTGTGCTATGGAGATAAAATGCTTTTTAGAAAGAAATGATTGATGATGAGAACAGTCTTTCATTGCAAAGTTGTTCTGCAATACAGAAGCACAGCTGAAGTAAACATGGCAGGAAACACAGGAACATCCATCTCAGAAAACAGAGACAGGAGCTCAGTGTCAACACTGAATAAGCAGGTGATATTCGCTAGTTGCTCTACAATTTCTCCAGAAACACCTCTCCAGAGAAAATAATACCATCTAAAAATAAGAACATAAATATTAGGGAGGCAGAAATAGGTCTGTATCAAATCCCCTGACTCTGGCAGAAAAGGGCTTGCAATTGAATTCATCTCCATGAAACTGATATTGCTGATTCTGTTACTATTTATACTTCATTAACACTTAGAAGCCTGATTAGGGCTTTATTTTAGCAGACAGTAGGTGTTTGTATCAAAAATGACCATCTCTGACATCTTTCTTGAAGGATGTAACATCTGGATATGATTTGAATATGAAAGCTTCTTTATTCCACAGAAAGAACAGCCACAATGGTAATAGTTTACAGCAGGCACTGGATAAAATCTTTTGCCCAATGTATTAAATTGTCCCTTTTACTCAGTTTGAAAGTAAATAGATGAAATATAGAGTATTTCTGTAATGGCTGACCACTTCAACCAAAAGTACACTCCAAAATCAAAGATAGTTGTATTAGAAGTCACTGTTTCAAAAATTAAAACTTCCTTATACTCTGTGAAAGATGGTGAGTAAAACCAATTCTGTGTGTTAACATTTTTGACCTTCTCTTTCAACCTGCTTTATTTTCTTTGTCTGTATCCCCCTTTTTTGTTCCACACTTAATTGCAATAAGTGGTTCCTAAATTAGTGCAGATTAGTGTGTAATAAGATTGGATTCTGTTCATGACTGCTGCTAAAGCTGGCTAGACTTTGGGGAAAAGGGTGCATCGGTGTAACATGCATGTTTTATTTACATTTCTAAGAGAAGTGAGAGTCAAATTAAGGTAGTAAAATACACCAAGATCTTGGTTGTGGAGCCTTTACAATGAGTTCAACTTTGATGATATATGAGTCTCCTGAGTCAATTTTAAGACCACACAGTCCCACTTCCTATATTTTCCTGAACTGTGTTCTAGTGGGCTGAACAACATGGTGATTTTTACCACTTCTCACATTTCTAGATGAACCCTTTCTTCAATCAAAGATGATGAAGAGAAATGTAATTATGAAAGGCAGAAAACATAGAGTCCAAAGCGTGACCTAGGAGTCTTAATTTTCCTCAATCATTGCTGTAACGGAATGCAAGTCTGCAACAGCAGGGGTGAAATTATAGTACAAATTACCATGCTATGCCAGATAAATTATTCTCTGCAGCATGGTTATTAAGTGATAGATAAATAACTAACACTGTAGGACTGATTGACAAAATATAAGTGACCTGGAGCTAAGCAGGGCACCATGGAAATAATATTGCAGAGCCACTAACATTTTAACACTGAAATGAGATTTACTAGAGCAGAAAAGTCTTAAAATAGTATATGACTAAGCCAGCTACAAGTTAAACAGGTACTAAAAGCTTTTCAGCTGAGAACTCCTAGCCTCATGACTTGCCTCATGTAAACTTTTCTTAAACAAATGTGATACTGAGTCCTGGTGTATGTTCTATGTCTTTAGAGGACATGAAACTGAGCTTTAGACTCCTGCTAAGCGAGGGTGACAGGATTTTTCCCTTCAAATGGATGGTAATAAATGCCTATCTTCTTTAACAACAGCTTCAAAGAGAAGGTGAGCAATGGGTCCAGAGGTTATTCAGTGACACAACATCCTCAAGCTTTAGAAGCAGAGCTAATAAGGAGAGCAATGCTTCAGACTACTGCCAGCACGAACCCAAGAAATCACTGGAGTATATGGATTCTCTGGAGAATTCTCTTCTATTATTTCAACAGCTAGGATCTGCTCCCATTAAAACATTTCTGTGCAAAAGACTTTTGTAGAAGAACAGTTTATGTCCTCCTATTTGTGATTTCTTAAATGTTTTCTATCAGAACTTGTGATATGATTATGCAAAGGATGGTGCTTGACTTGGAAGAAAACAGTTTTGTCCAGGTCACCTCTACAAAAGAGCAAAATTCCTGCACAAGGGAAGATAAGGACAACAGGCTCAGACTAGGATTTTAGACAAAGAAAGCTGGGTCAACAGCAAGGAGAAGAACACTAGCTGTTTAGAAACTGTATATCCATCTTATATTGGGCAAAAAATGCTGACTGAGAAAGAGACACCATACGCCCTGTTCCAGGGGAAAAGTCATGATGGGCAGAATCATGAAGTATACTGGACCAGGAAAAACATTTCACAAGATGAAAGCAGTGAAAAGCATACAGGTTCTTAACCTAGATTTTATATTTTTTGTGCTGATTTGAAAAGTTAGTCCTGAAACCTTTGTGTTAGGCACTTCAGCCATCATGTACTGCAGAAGAAGCAAACTGTTTATCCAAGTCCCTACAAAGCCAGGGTCTGGGAAAGTGAATTACTGTGGTGACAGAGAGAAGCAACACGGCTTTCAGGCCAATGGCAGCTGAACACAGGTGTCAGTTCTTGGAAACGTAGGCTGCACAAAGGATCTGATATCCAGACAGATGCTCCAAATAGCAGTCTGGCCCCTAGCCACATGAAGAAGCATGACAAGCAGATACCAATAAGAGTTGGGGAAATTAGACAATATTTTGATATTGCTCTTTATTTCAGTGAAACACCTATTGTCTGAAGGTCTTAAAACATTTCATCATTGACATGTTTAAAATGGCACAGAGATATCTTTTGTGTGTGGGGGTGGGTGGGCGGGTGGGTGTGTTTGTGTGTCATGATCCTCATCAGATAGAAAGAATGTATCATAGGTAGAGGGAAGTTACACAAGGCTGAATAATGATTACCCAAGTCATGTCGTTATTTAAAATTGAATTAAGTCTGTCTAATTAAATGTCCACATAATTTAATAGAGAAGTCCAGCAGAAAAAAGGGGTTCCTACCATAGACTAATAATGGGTATCTCACTAGAGAAGCCTCTTGTGTGATACCTTGCACACAGTCATGGCCTCCAATCTTTCACCTATGCAGAACAAACTAAGAAAGAAGGTAGAAAGAAAGGCAGAAAACAATACAGGCAACTAAAAAGACCCCGGAAATAATATGAATGTTCTGGATGCAGACAAGTAATCAGAGCAATCAGCAGGGGTCAGGCTGAAGACCAGATTTTGCTACATCCAGCAGGAACCTGGCCTTAGATTCAAACAGCTTAATTTCCACCCGGGGCATCAGTGGCATGAAGGCAGTAGGAAACACTAAGCAGAAGTCCTTAGGTGGAATTTAAGGAATGTGAACTTAGTACCTAACTGCCTTTGAGAACCTGGGCACCAAATGCTTTGACATGGGTCATTCACAAAGTAACTTGTATTGTAGAGAAACCATGTAACAGAAGGGCTGTGAGCATAACTGGCAAGTTTTTAAATCAGTATGCCCATAAGGAATCAAGAAAGTTCATTTCAATCTCTTCATATCATTGACTTCAGTTACATTGAGTAACATTCAGAGCCCAATACACTTACAAGCATCAAAAATCAGTTTTGTTTTTGACAGCTATCTTCCCCCAGTCTTACGTTATTTAGTCTGTTTCTCATTTGAGCCAGTAAGAAACACCAGTATTCACTGAAGGGATCATCATATTTTCTTCAATGAATCTGACTGAAAACCAAAGGCATAACTCCAGTACATGCGTGAAGAAACCCCAGCATCCACATAAAGAAGGTCAATTGTGCCCATCCCTATCAGCCCAACTGGATGGAGTCTGTGGGTGGAAGAAGCCACGAAAAAAGGAAGCAGCACAGCTAACTTACTGTCTCCTTAACACAGAACAAAATGCTGGCAGGTGACAGTAAACAGAAAGAGATTGAAGAAGATGGCTCTCTAGAGAAAGGCCCTTGTCAGAACTTTTAGAACACAAGAAAAAGAAAGGCAGATTTTTGTTTTCTTGTTTTCAAGTCAATTTTGAAAGTGAGTGTAGCTCTGTAGGGAAGAAGATTGTTCCCTGGGGGAATTAGGGAAGTTGCAGAGGTTCAAACAGAATGAAGAAAAGAGGGGGGGATCGATTTTTTTTCCAGAGGATTGCTTTCAGCAGTTGGTGCTCTCTAAAATCAAGGCAGAAATTTTAAAAAAAATCTAAATTCTTAAATATTGTGAACAATTACAAAGGCGCAATCATTTGCCATTGAGACTTCTGGGCCCCAGAAAAATGTAGCGTTAGGAGTCATTGGGTGTTTAGGACTAAACTTGTTGCCTAAAATTTTACAGCAAGTCTGGGACAGACATAGGAATAGAAGTTCCTTGAGCGGATGCTCTTTCTTTCCTTGGAGCCTGCCCATTCATCCATCAGTTTGCTTATTTGCTCTCTGAACATTTCCTGTGCCCACAGAAAGAATACCGCATGGTCGTGTAATCAGCTGGTATGCTAATATGTGCATATGCTCTCTAGCATAAAAGGGCTGATTTCATGTTGGATAGCATTTCCTGACCTTTAGAATGGAAGGTGCTTTTCTCCTAACCAGTGAGACCCAGATATAAATAATACAGCCAGATATTAAAACCCAGCCATTTAATGCTTTCCCCTTAGACCTATTTCAGTAGCTGCATTTTCTTGCAGCAGCAATCCAGGTGGTATTCTCTTTTTCCCTGTATAACACTGCAAAGTACAGAGCTTATAGCTCTGCCCTTAATTGGTAGCGGCATGTTGAGAAAAGCTGATGGTTCTGTAAAGTCTTGCATGCATAAGAAGATCACTGTTGTCTTTAATGTTCAGGTTGCCTGAAATGGCATGTCTTTGCCTTTCATTCTCCCCTTCCTCCTTTCTCCATTCCCCCTCCCCAAATAAAATCTTCACAGAAAAAAAAAATCAGCCAGGAGCAGGTGTTTTTAAGCAAAGCAAATTACGTTTTCTGCTTCACTGGACTGTCTCCTGCCCTGCAGTATGGGAGAAATCCCAGAATGTGTGTGCCAGACCCAGGGAGCTTCCATCAACCATGCGTGTTTCTGAGGGAGAGCAAGTTGCTAAGAGTATCAAGGTGAAAGCTTAGTGGACTCACTTTAATTTAATGGAATATATTGCATCATAGACTGCTGCCATGTTGGTTTAGCTGCTGTTCTGGGCAGACAGGTCCAAAATCTCACTGAAGCAGCTTCTGTCATGACAATGATTCATAGTCACTTTCTTTTGGTACCAAAGGAGGAAATGAAACTGGAATAAGAAAAGGGTGTTAGTCTTCAAGCTCCCCTCAATTTGTTTTATAACAAATTTTCTGTGTAGACAACCCTCCAGACCAAATTCTACAGCCACTCAATGAAAGAAACTAAGTGGACTCACAGAGACAGAGCTGTTCTAACAGAAATACTGACTCTGATGCCTCTACTGAATTGTGTGCATCTTTAGTGATTTATGCATCCTTTGTGATACACAGGCTTTGTCTGAGTTGCCACTCAGACCGAGTACGGCACCTGAGTCCTGTTTGCACAGTACGAGACCATGACTGTACTGTGCAGAATCTGCATGCTGCAGTTGAGTCTCTTGGGAAAGATGGCAATATTTGGGAAAGGACTGAACCCCTTTCTTTGTCCCCAGCATCAGCATCAGCACACAAGCCCTCAATTATAACCGTGGCCAGGAGAAGAGCTGCATGCCGTGGGTCCTTGCACCAGCAGTAACCATGTCCCCTGCAGGCACATCCTTGGGATGCCTGGGAAGGGTAGCCCATGCTGCCCTCTCACTAATGGCACAAGGGACTGTAACAGTGAGGAGAGGAGGGAAGAAAAAGGTAAAATTGAGGACGGCTGTTCTAATCTGGGACAGGGAAGTTACCCTAAAAGACTGCAGGATGTGCGTGCTGACTCAGTCTCCATCTAAGAGAATGATTTTTGAGTTTGGGAAAAGTAGAAATATTAGTTCCTCAGAAAACTGATTCAGAAAAGCAGCAGAGAGCTGAGCTCTCACTTTCAGCAGTAATTTTAGGACTGGGATACAGCACTAAGGGGAAACCTGAGCCAAAGTTCCTTCTTGAGGTGTACGCAACAAATTAGCAGCTGGCCTCATTTTGAAAGTTTATGGTGTGTTTTCACTCACATGAGGTAAAATAAGTCACTTGTCCAAAAGTCAACAGGAAGTCTGTAGCTGTGAAAAAAGCTGAACCCACACCATCCTTCTGTTCTTCAAAATACTTGGTACCTAGAGTCTTCCATCTGAACTGCTCAAAATGATTTACAAATGCTGTTTCTCATAGCCCATCCGCCGATGCTGTAATAACGTTACCCAGCCAAGCACACATTTCCCATACAACTAACTACTTCAGCATTCCTACTTGCTTGTCAGAAAAGCACTCTGCTTGTTCTTGCTGATGCTTGCAAAAGAATTTCACCATCCTTATTTGAGTCCCATGAATGGATGGAGACTATGCAATCTTTTCTTTTCTGGCAGGTACTAGGAATTGCCTTTGGGGATGAATCTAAGCACAATGGGGATAAGTAGGTTCCTACTCAAGGCTCAAGGTTTTGCTCTCATCCCTGCTCCCAAGGCTCTATTCAGCATCAGTCCAATTTCCCCTAAATACTCTAAGTTTTCCACATCCTCTGAACGTTACAGAATAAGCACAACCCAATCCAAATATTTCTTCCATGTATATCACAAATCTGGGCAGTGTTCAAGCTAATTACTTGAACAGGAGTATGAGATTTACTTTCGGCCAATATTTTAAATAGATGATGAACTTAGGGATTGTTTCCAAAGAAAGGCCTCTCCTATATTACCAAAGACTTCAAGAAACATCTCCTTGCAGACAAAAGCGTTGACAGAAGGATAGATATTTCTAGAAAATGGTCCCATTTACTGGCTGTTGCCCTCCAGTTTAAATCTGAACCTGACACTAGCAATTTATGAGGGTTGGATATTGTGGCCAAAGGCACAGAGACTTGGAGGATTCAGGATGGATCCATGTCCAGGTCCTAACCTAGAAATGGATCAGCTCCAAGCCCTGAGGAAACAGGCACACCCTGTGTCTTCCAATTGAAAGCTGCACAACTCGAGGGCTTGACATCTGCGTTCAGTCTTCTCTCCCCAAAATCCATTTGCTTCAGAAGGTGGGATGTTGGAGGGAGGGATAGGAGCCATAAGAAACAAATGACTAACTGCAAGAGGCAGCAATTGGTCTCAGCATGTTCTGCTAATACGCACCTGATAAAAAGCATTTTTTTTCCCTCCTCACTGCAAGCAACCAGTTTTATTAACATTGAACGATAATGCAGAATGACTGTGGGGGGAAAAATGTTTAAAATAATAAAAAGAAACCCTGCAGGTGAGCAAGATTGATTTTAATAAATGCTACAAAAGAAATATATCTCTGGGACATTTTCTTCCCCCCCTCTTTGGAGTGTAAGATGTGTGGAGTCTGGTGTTGTCAGTCTTACCAGCAGGAGGCTGGTGACAGGTTGAGCAGTGTGGCTGACAGGAGTGAAGTCAAATCTCAAAGAGAAGTAATGCAGTGCAGAATGGCCAGTATTACAGATTATGTGGGGAAGATGGGATGCACCAAGGTTATTCATATATCATTACACAGGGCAAAAATAACCCCAAAACAACATCAACTCGCAAACAAACCAGAATGACAGCTCTGCAAAAAAACATCAAGAACAGAACTCCATCAGGTTCAGATCATACTGAATTACAAAGAAAAATATCACTAACAACAGACATGTATTAAATCTTACACTCCTTGAAGGGGGCAGATAGAGTTGCAAAAGCTCAAATTCGTATAAAAGCACAAATTCTGGTGCCTTAAGATTACACCCATACTGAAAGTGATCGATACAGTCCAACATGATCCCTTCTTGGTACTGCATTCTTCAGTGACCATATAGCTCCCACTCAGTGTTTAACTCTCCAAGACTTAACAGGTAATGCAATGTCACTCCCACAGTAACTACTCAAATACCAGCTACATGGATGTGTAGCACATTAGATTTTCACATTATGTGATATTTTTGCTTACATGATGAAAAATCAGCTTAAAACTTTAAAGTTGTTTCTCTGCAACATGTTGTGCTAAGTTTTTTTTTCTCCCACTTGTCTTCAGAAGCCATCTCCTAATGCCACTCACTCTTCAGGATGGCAGTGAACAGCCTGCTGAGCTATGAAGTCCTATTATTCAGAAGAATTCTTGCTGGAGTTCTTATCAGTGTTCTGCAGCAGCTCTTCTTATCTGGCACTCTTCTTGTTAGGAAAAGAGAGCTTGAAGGCTTTCCCAACTTTGCATCTTGCAGCTTTTGCCTGCCCCCTTAGGTTTTAATGATCTTTTAGACTATTACACACTGTCTGCATGAACTAGGTGGTTTATCACAATCCCTATCACATAAGAACAAGCCTGGGAAGCTTCTGTCCTCAAAAGAGAGTATGTGGAAAAAAGATCTTTGATATCACTTCCTGTGAATATCGAATTTTGGACAAACAATCATGATGTGCCAGCATGGAATCCCATTCCAAAGGAAAGCTACATCGTATCTAATCAGTCTAGTAGGTTAGCCATTTGGATAATGGGACCCCATGGGCAGAGATGGGCAAAAAGTGTTCAGGGAATTGTCAATTCATTTACCACAAAAAAAAAAAAAAAAAAAAAGGGAAAGCAGAGCGTGACAGAGGGAAACAGAGAAGAAGCAGAAGCAGATTTGGGGCAGAGGAGGGAGATCAAACCCATTTGCAAATGTTGATCGCATTTGGTGATTAGTCTCAGCCAAGAAAAATGACGGAGTTTTTTTTTTTTTTGTAAGCTTTCAAAACAAAACTGGCTTTCTGTTCTGAAACAGGATTTTTCTTTGAAAAAAAATGGATTTAAATAAGAAGACACTGAAAAAGGTCTAGCTTCAAATAACAAATGAGAACACTTGGTGTCAGGCTGAATGCAGTTTTTCAGTTCAGCATCACCTCCCCACCACCCCCAATTACTTTAAATGTCACAGATACGATGTTCTGTTTTATTTTAAATCACATTTCTTCTGTTCAATTGGATAAATAAATAAATAAATAAATAGAGCTATTATTCACCAAGATTTGCTTAAGGGAGCTAAAGGTGATCCTGACAGAATCAGTTCAAATGTATACCAAACATTGTGGCTGAGTGCACTTCTAAGTAATCCAGGGGTGAATTTACCCAGGGAAGAGGGGGAAAGAAAAGTGGAAGAGAAGGACGGCAGGGAAAAAGTTGCATTTCCTGGTCTTGTCTTCCATTGCAGCTGCATGAGGCAGTTAATCCACCGCCCCATGGTAGACCATGTTCACAGACCTGACTTTGTGAGCTCCCATGTGACTCACACATAAGATGTCAATAATGCTGGCTGTATAGTGAAAGCAGCATTAACACTACTAGTTTATAGTTTTCCCTCTCAGCAGTAACTTTGAATTTATCAGAACTGGCTGTTCTACATATACGGCTGACATTGCAATTTATTGTATCCCACACATTATACCCAAGCATATGTCCCTATGTGAAATGCTGTTTTACTCATTCATGCGTGGATGATTTCTTGTGCCCAAAGTGTTTAATCTAACAGGCAGTTTTAGTATACACAACTACAGGCTCTAAGATTAGGGATTTAAAATACTAGACCAATATATTATATAAATGAAAATCTCTTTGGCACCCACAGTTATAATATAGTATTTGGGCTTTCTGACCTTGAGTACAATTTCCATATACTCATAAAAAATTGATAGCACTTCTCATTATCCATTCCCCTCTCCTCAACCCGCCTGCATGCCTCTCCCACATCACAGCCACCACCTCCGATTCCCCAGTCCTGCACATCAGTCTTATGGTCACCTCCGGAGGTCTCCGGGGGCAACTCTTTCAGCCTCTGCAAGGAGGCTACTGTGCTGTGCAATCCTCAGGATCGTATCAGGCCATGTGCCTCTTCACTCTCAGTCAAGAACTCGATATGCACTTATTCCCAAATATGAGAGCAATTGATGCAAAGAAAGCTTTCCAAAGCTACATGTGTCTTAAAGTCCGGTGTGGCACAGCACTAGGTTTCTCAGAAGCTTGTTTCTCTGAGGTGTCAATCAAGCTGCAGCTCAGGTTCTAGCCATCCAGTTGTTCAGTTATCAGCACGATAGTTCATTCCTGGTGTTTTGGGTTTTTTATTATTCCTATTTTAAAAAAGGCTTCTCCGTTCTGTGATTGAATTAATAAGAGAAAAAGCTTTAATGGGGAATAATGTGTATCTAATTATTAATGTACTATAGAACTTAGCTTTTATATTGCAATTTATATTGCAATTACCTTCTTTGTGATATAAAGCAGAACAATACAGAGGAAGAACTTCTTTATTAATGCCTAATAGCATGGTAATTTAAAATATTCGAGTTTCTTTAATAAGGTGCTGTATGAAATGTTACCTAATTTGACAAGATTAATTATACAATTAATTTGAGACTACTCTCAATTAAATTAGTAAAAATTCTTAAGAATACAGGAACCTAACATGAAGTGAGATACCTATTAAACAGGATATTAATTAGACAGAGATGAAATAATGCATGCTTTGTTAATATAAAGGGCATTGAGGAGTTGGTAAAGATGTATTATTTCATTACTTTAATAAAATAAAGACAGTCCAGGCACAAAACAATTTCAGCAAATCCTTCAGAACATTGTGTAATAGAACTCGGTATTAGTTCTGCTGCAAGGACTAAAGGAGCCTGATTCTCACCTCAGGCCAGAGGTACTCCAAGCCTTTAAATCCTGCAGAGCTACTCCAGTTTTACTCCAGGGTAAATTCACATACAGGCCCATTGCAGCAGTGGGAGCAGATGTTGGTCAGTCCTAGATGATAAAATATGCTACATCAACATTCGTATAACAGCACAGAAGAGAATTTAGAAACCACGGCATCATAATATCATAAAATGAGATGGTGGAGTTCAGGATCCTGAGATAAGGAAATAAGGCAAATAGCAGGATCACAACCCTGGACTTCAGGAAAGCGGACTTTGGCCTGTTCAGGGACCTTCTTGGAATGATCCCATGGGATACAGCCCTGGAATGAAGAGGGGTCCAGGAGAGCTGGCTGACTTTCAAGGATCACCTCCTCCAAGCTCAAGAATGATCTTTCCTATCTGCCAAGCCAAGGTGGCAGGAGGCCTGCATGGATGAACAAGGAGCTCCTGACAAAACTCAGACATAAAAAGGTAATGTGCAAGAGATGCAAGTGGGGTCAGGTCACCGAGGAAGAATATAGAGATACAGTCTGAGCATGCAGGGATAGGACTAGGAAAGCCAAAGCCCACCAGGAGTTGAATCTGGCAAGGGACATGAAGGGCAACAAGAAAGGCTTCTACAGGTGAGAAGACAGGAAGTTTGTCCACATTCAGATGCAACGGCAGGCTACGCCCTGGATGCAGAACACAGTTTCCATCTTAAGTTAGAGGCAAGAGTGGATGTTAACTTCTCCAAAGGGTGCAGCACTTTCCTTCCCTCAGTTCTGAGATGGCACACACAGTGTATCTCAGATGTGTGGTTTCACAAATTCTTGCTGAGTCAGAGATCCTGTGTGGCAATCTGTTTCCATAGCAAACATGTGTGAGCCTAATTTATCATGTGATCTAGAAAGCAAAATCTTACACCAGTTGAGGATTCTTCCCATTTCCCATACCTATTTTGACACTAAGTTCATTTCTTCTTATCAGTAACTGGGGTAAGATATTCCCCTCACTTGGATTTCCCTTTTAACCCAGACAGTGAAAAGATTCACACAAAGATGGGCTAGTTCATTTTTCTAATTTGAGGAGCAGATCTTTTAAAGTCCTTAAACATCTGTGAATTTTAGCAAGGAATCTGCTCAAAGTCATCCAAATAGCTAGATAAACAATCTCCATTGTATCAATCTCAACAAAGCTCTTTTGAGGCAGAGATGATCTGCTAGACACTTCTTTTTTCAGGTAAATTGACTTCACATGACTTGCCTGAGATCAGAGAAGAAATCTACAAACATACTTAAACTCAGCCTTCCTGAGTGCTAGGCTTTCATTCATCACTAGAGAGTCGTTCTTCTACTAGCCACCAATTCACTTTTCCATGGTGCCTAGATTTTAAGAACAATAAAATTTCTGGCAAAATAATTTTACAGCACTGTATTTCATTAAGTAGTATGAATAATAATACGGATAGTCCTACTCTTACCCATCGACAGTGGGATTCCTCTCAGCTAACCTCAGACTTTCACAGAGTGGACATCTACATCCAAGCTAAGCACCCTGGGCTCCCTTTGTAGCCAATGGAGAAAAGCTCGGTGTGCTAGGTGTGAATCATCTGATTCGTTTTAGATATCTACTTTAGGAGGCCATGTTTCAAATTCTGGAAGTGTCTATATCTGTGTAGAAAGGGAGCCTAGCATGACTGGTTTAAATGAATTCCATCCCCAGGATCTCAAATAAAATATCTTGTTAGTTCATTCCATCTGGGAAATATACAATATTCCTGACATGACCAATGAGAATGAAACCTCCAATTTGAAATGTCAAATATTTGGAAGTGATCCATGGAGTGAGCTTCAGTAAGATAGTCTTCAAATAAACTACAAGAGCAAACAAAGTCTAAATAAACATTCCAAGAACTGGAAGAATCTTAGTTAATAGATAGCTTCCTCCTCTGAATTTGTGCCTTCACTCTATTTCAAGCCCAATCAGACAATACAAGTTTAGATACCTGAATCCAACGAAAACAGTATTAGTTTGTACTAATGGTATTATTAGTATGTTATATATATTAGTACATATTATTGTTATAGCCACTTCTCTGCTATGGCAAACTAGTCACCATTGCTTTGAAGATATTTTAAATAATTGCTATATATGTGCTTAACTGTGTTAATTTAACTGTATGAATTAGATTTAGACTACACCACACAATTAGACAAATTTAAAGCTCCAAGGTTAAGTAGATTTGAAATACTCAAGGTCCCAAGTTTACCTCCAATTTTTCATTTGCAATAATGTGAGTTTAAAGTGTCTTCTTTGAAGCATTTTTAATTAGCAGAAACATCTAAAGTTTTGCAGTCTTAGAATGAAACACCCAGTCTCTCTGCTGGATTGTCCAAACTGAGCCCTTATGACACGAGATGCGTTTGAACTATTGCATTCCAATCTTAAAAGGACTGAGATTTTATTTTTGAAAGTGAGAATTGGTCTGTTTCGTAGCAAAGCAGTTTACTGCTGCCTGATTTGCTGTAGTGGTTTGATAGACATTCCATCATTACAGCCTCAGCCTTTCTAATATGACACCCAGCAAATACAACAAAGATACAAGAAAGGCAACCATTTCTTTGCATAACATGCCAGCAATTCCCATTGCTTTGAGAGTCTGCTGAGTGCTCAGTTATAAATGTCAGCTGAGCATGGTGCTCCTGAGAAGTCTCTCCAAAACTGTAAGAGGTAGTCTGCAAAGCTCCATCTCTTTGATCTGACTGTAAGAAACCTTGAATAGAAGACTGAAGAGAGCATGGCTACCAATTGCTCTGCTGGGTTACAACAAAGGGCAGGAGAGATGACGCATTCAAAGGGTCCATTTTGAAACTGAATGGCTCTACTTTTCAACATTTCAACAAGACAGGGAAATATCCAAGTTTTTCTAGCCAATTTTCCTAAAGCAGTAATATCAACAGAACACAACAAAAGCACAGTCAAAAAAAGGACACATTTATTGCAGTTCACAACTTTTAGGGACTTGTGCTCCTTCATTATCTTAAACTTATTCTGTAGGCCAAAGTCTTTGGTTAAAATTGATCAGTTTGTTGCACTTTGATTTAAACAGCCACACCTGTGACCATCAAAAATCTGCAACCTGCCAATGACAGCCATAGGCTCTGCTTATTCTGCTTTTACGTGAAACATAGCTAGAGCTTTCTGCTCACTAGAGTGAGTGCGCGAGGCAAAGCAGAGAGCTGGCGTGCCTAGACCCACACCAGCCAAACAACAAAGCAACCAGTTGATGAGTTTGCTTTAATGTCATCAGTCAGAGACAGGGGCAGTCTAAACTAAATGGAAACTTTCCATCGGTAACTGAATTATGGGAATGGCGAACATGCTTCGAAACAGCTCATTCAAATGGCAGAGCTCTCTGAATGCTGCTGGCACATCAGTGTCTTCACTTTTCACGCAGTACCTTTCCTTTTCACGCAAGCCCTGCTTCTTCTCCTTCAGTTCAGTAAAGATCAAGTGGCCACAGCTCCATCTCAAAATCTGTGATCTACTCCTTCTTACTTTTTTACAGTTGATCCTTGACTTTAAATTTGGCCCAAACAGCTGTCACTTTGGAGAAATGCATGGAAAGAACCTGACTGTACAGCAGATACCACTTGAGACCTCATCTTCCTACTGTGACATGTAGAGTTAATTAAGTGCAGGCCAAAATCTTGCAGTAAGTTGTTTTATAAATATCCTGTACTGGTTCATTTCAAAAACAGGATTTGTATGAAGGAAAAACTTCCGCTTGGGAATGTGTTGCTGGCCAGTCTAACACAACATGCCCCTCAATATGAAATATGTGCTGGCCTCCAAAGGCAGCACTTTGGGACTGACTGTCAAAACAGCACTGCCCTATTCAAGACAAAAAGCACTAAAGCCATCCCTTGGCTTTTACTGAATTACATTCAAGCTAGGACTTTTCTTTTAATGAAGCTTGCTCATCAAGGTTATCAAGTCAGGTAGTCAATAGCACTGAACCCTTTTATCAGCTCCTCTTGATAATTATAAATTATTTGCCATTAGGCAGTATGCTAATTCTTAGACTCCTACAAAGAGTTTAATCAATTGAGTGCATTTTATTATTTTCTAGTCTAAACATCATGGACTCATCATATAAAGTATCCAATAACACTAAATTATTCTAGATAGTTAAACTGACGTTAAACCAATCAGAAATTTTATTTGAATTTATTAGGCTTCCTGCCTTATTTAGCCAGCACAGTTGAGAACAACAGAAACAAAATGCACCCAGGAGTTAAGTGTGAAACGAGTAAGGAAGGAAGCTCTGAAGTTACCATATAGAAAAGATGAAACAGAAAATGGGTGATTAACTTTCAAGAGGGAGAGGGCAGAAAAGGTATAACAGGCAGTAACTCCTCTCCTCTCCTCTCCTCTCCTCGCCTCGCCTCGCCTCGCCTCGCCTCTCCTCTCCTCTCCTCTCCCCTCCCCTCCCCTCCCCTCTCCTCTCCTCTCCTCTCCTCTCTTCGCCTCCTACTTGAGTATTTTCTTATGCCTGTAGTGACCATTTAAATTACCTCTGTCTTAAGAATGCTTTGCATGACCAGCACTGCACAAAGCCTTTGTGTAGCCCCTCACCGGAGCCACAAATGCAACCAGATGATAGGTGTTGTGAACCACAAATGAGAGCATTTTGCACAGCCCCGACTTTCCCATGAAACCCTGGCACCATGATAAAAGAAGCATCATGCTGAATTCCTTCCGGAGTCCTCATTATCCTGCTGCCAAAATCCTGCTCAGTCTTTAAAAAGAAAAAACAGCCTCCACAGGTCTAAAAGAGGACATTTGTTTAAATAGCAGTCAGCAGAGTGTAATACTTCACCTTTCCCTTTCACCTGCTTTAGCACAGTCTCTGAAGCAGGAATCATTTTGGCACGAGTAGATACAGCCTTAAAAAAAAGAAGGTCCCACACAGGAAAAGACTCATTCTGGGCTACCAGAGCCAGCTGCTTCTCTGGGAAAGCATGTCCTTTAATTTAAACTGAGGCTACATTTAGCAGCTGTATGGGTAATTTAAGATTGCATTTGCTTTTAAGTGAGTTGCAACGTGTTCTTTTAACTGGGTAATGGATCAGGCTATGGAGTGTTCCACTGCTGAGACGTGGCTCTAAATAAAACTGAAAGAACTGCCCTATGGGGTCAGACCACAGGTTCGTTTAACTTAATATCCTCTCCAGCATGGGCCAGTAGCAGCTGCCTAGTGGAAGAATATAAAAAAAAAAAAACAGAAAAGACTGAGTGATTCTCTCCTTTGTGTATTGTCCCAGGTTCTGGCAATCAGCAACCTAAAAGCATTGCTGAAATTAACTAACCAAATAGACTCTGACACATAGACTCAGGATCTAGAAACCTCTTCTGAAGTTGTTCTCATCTGTAACGGACCTCAAATAACAGACTAACTCCTCCATTGTCATAGCTAACTGACAGAAGGTGGAGAGAAAATAAAATGATGTTGCTAATCCCATCGTCCAACATTCAGCAGAGGCTGTCCTGCAGAGAAGAAGAGCAGCAGAGAAGAAGAGTTAAAAGCAGCTGAATTTAACTTTATAGATAATAATGGAAAATGCTCATAATTCACTAGAAATACCTACAGAAAATATAGCAAATGTTTCAATTATTGTCTATTATTTGAATCTCTGCATGTTCTATAGTTTTATAACAAAGAATCTGTTTCCAATAAATGCATATGACCTTTTTATTTTTTTCTGGTTTGCATGTATGTGTGCATGCTTATAACTTAAAAACTTTATAATTAATTCTATTTGAATATAGACTGAGGTTACTGAAGAACACTTTTTGCAATATTGACAAAGCAGTAAGCATGGATGGTCCCAGATTCGCTCAGAAACTCCTGTCTAAAGCCATTTGGGTTTGCTTTCTCTGCTTGCAAAGTGTAAACAGCACTGGAAGAATCGATCCTGCACACCCCTGTCACAGAGCTAGCTGAACAATCCTTGTTGGCCACAGTTGCTTAAGAGGAGTTTCTATAGCCTCTGCGCTGACATCCATAACGCAGCCAGCCAAAGGCTCCCTACTCAGACACTAATGCGCCATAGCATCATTGTTATTTTTATTTACTTATAGAATGCCAAGCTTGACACAATACTAAACAAAACAGTCATGGCCCTGCCCCAAGCAGTTGCTATACTTTTAGGTCTACCATCTCCTGTGCCACAACACAATTTAAATCTCTACAACCCTTTCTAAATTTCTATTTCTACCTTAGAAGATGAGAAATTCATGCAGAAACATCTGTGCCAATATGAGACATTACCCTGCAGATGTCTGTTGCTGTCCTTCTGCTGGCATAAGCTGGCTGAACATTTCTCATCCAGTGCACTGCAAAAGTCAGCTGTAAAACCCTCCCTGGGAAGCTGTTCAGACACTAGCAGTGAAGGTAAGAGATAGGCCTGAAATTTTACAGTTTGTCTAGCTCAATTGGTTTCCACACAACATGTGAAAAAACTTTGACATCAACCTGGGAGATGTGCACTGTCTTTTCCAAAATCAATATATTTTGAGTCTCAGGCCACTGTAATTTTTGGCAAATGGATTCCATACTTAGGCTACAAAAAAGAAACACTTTAAAAGTTAAGTTGAATCTTAAGAGACTTAGATTGACTTTTAGGTTGACTTTTGGGGGCTTTTTCTGGTTACTGAGAAGTAATACAAATTAGAAGTAGCCCCAGAGAGTTGGAGCAGTCTCCTGGATGGCAGCTGGAAAAGAGAGACATACCCCTACATCCCATCACATGGGTGTGGACAAAGAAAGGCTGCTAGTGATAGGGACAAGACCCAAGTGCTGTGAGTCCCCTAAATTCTCCCTATCTCTCGGTGCCTGACAGGGACTCAGAAATAATCTGCAGCATTATTCTGGGAAAATGTGTGGTTTTAGTGCCAAGAAAGGGATGTGTGAGTCAAGGATTAAGGGCGAGGAAGATGAAGTTCTCTTTTTCTTCTCCATAAATCTGCACCCTTCAGAGGGGAACTGACCTGCAGACAGAGTGCAGCAGGGAGCAGGCAGGGTGCAAAACATATATCACAAAAGGAATGCATTGCATAGCACATAAGCTTCACCACTTAGCATGTGAATATCCCCCTTCAAAGAGAGTAGTTAAACATATGAAGAATGATAGTTTTTCTTTAGATATATTTTGGCTACGGAAAATTAAAATTAATAGCAGTTTTTGATGTTTAGAAAGCAGTCTGTAAGAGATAGACCACAACTAAATGTTAAAATCTATGCTAAAGTTGCTGAAGATAGGAAAGTGAGTGCATGATACTTGTAAGTAAGATTTCATAAAAATGTTGCAGAAAACCCGTGAGGATGAGGGCCTCTAGCTGTGGCGTCCTTCTTTACAGACAGCTGATGAGTTTTCTCAAGCAGCAGGATCATTACTTATGCAGAGGCATGATGGATAGGCATAGTGCCGTAATGAAGTTTTGGTTAACTCAATAGGATGGGCAAAGCATCAAGAGAACCCTCTTGATGATAGATTTTCCTTTCACAAGTCAACTTCTTGATGGATGTCAAATAGCATGTGAAATATTATGGAGAATAATGACATTCCTACTAGTGACAATAACTCTTGAGAGTTTTTTCCAAACAGTAGAGGTAAAATCCTGTGGATTTGAAGGAAGGAAGGACTTTTTCTTTATTTTTTTTCTTGGAAGCATATAATTATTAATAACAATAATGATACTATTACCTTGGATATCAGCTTCTCCCTTGTTCATGAGGAGCGATGCGAACAGTACTTCCTTAAGGCTATGGCTATCTACCTGCTGTGCATAGAAAAGGGAGACCCATAGCTGAAGAAAAGCAAACAGGGCTTGTCCTCTAGTTCTGAGAAAAAGTGCCACTTGGGATGGGACACCATGTTACAGACCCTGTTTCAGTCTGGTTCTAGCCCTCTTAATGTGGTTTGTATTACGAACAAAATACGTATGCATCCGTTATGCTCACCACATCCTCACGCTGCCCAGAGCTGGATACTCATTAATGTCCTCGTTTTAGAGAGAGAGAGAAGATGATGAATACAGGAAGTGTAGGACAGCAGCTTCCATAATTTTTGCCTCTTCGTTGCGTGTTTATGCTAGTAGGCCAAGACACTGCTTTTTACATATAATTGCAATTTTTCTTTTTTCTGGTTATTCAGGATTTGGAGAATGCTGCTTTAGGCAGTCAATAGCAATTATACTTGGTGAAAAGAACATACAATACAAATTAGAGCAATATAGATTTTCCCCCCTGTTACTTTAATGTTTAGTTACCCTGCTAGATTTAAACTGAGTACATAATGTTTAATAAATTGCTTTCACTAAAACCCATTAACTGACACTTAGAAATAGCATTTTAATCCAAAGGAGTGCAGCAAAACATTACTGCAATTAATAGGTACGTTGAAGCAGTGAAAAATCCACTCTGAAACAAAGTGTATTCATGGTGGCAGGTTGTTTATATCTGATACTTGAAAGAATCTTGAAAACTGAGGGCCAGATCCTTAGCTGGAGTAAACTGTGGTAACCCATCAGCTCCAGTAAACTCCACGGAATTACTCCCATTTACATTCAATCAGGACTTGGTCCAGTGATTTAAACCCATCTTTCCTCACCCTGGCAAAACTGACACAAGGAAGAGGTTGGTGGCAAAGCCATTATGGGCCACTGTGCCAGCTGTTTGCAGAGAAGGAAGAGCTGGACCATGGCTTGTGCTTATGCTCACTCCTAGCCTTCCTCTTCCTCTTCCCTTCTGCTCATCTTCCCAGCCAGGACAGAGCCTTCTTGCTGCTTGTTTCTTTCCTCTCTCTCAGTCTAGCCAGCAGCAAGAGCAACAGCACCACATGTCCTCTGTGGAGGCTGAACACTCAAGTGAGGGCTTTCTGAAGCAGAGCAGAGAGCAGGTGGGTCCTAGCAAGCAGGCTTCTGTGAAAGGACATGTCTGTGGAGGAGCTGCTCCACTGCTTGTTTTATAGGAGAAAACAGAGCAGCTCATATGGGCTAAAGAAACTATTGCCATGACGAATTCAGATCAAGTCAAACTCATGTCTGTTTGACTTGTTTCTTCCTGGTAAACTTTCTCTTCCTGGCCACTGAACTTTGTTTCAATTTTGTAAAGAAGCAACGAATCAAAAATTTTTTCCTAGTATGACAGTCACAAATCAACTTTTCTGTAGTTTTACACAGGGCAAAACTATTCCTTTTGCCTACAGCTCTGCATCATTCTTTGTTTCTAATATGTTTGGGGGGAGAGAGGATAAAGCTTTCCAGCAAGTACAGCTAAAACCTCTATGTCTAAGCAGTAGTGTAGATTCTTTTGACGAGTGCAGGGCTAAATGCACTTCTCTCCTTCACCCCTGTCCTGGACATATCTTCAGGTGTCAGCCCTACTGTGTACACTCCCTCACAGGGCAATCTGCCGTCCCACCACATTCACCCACAGCCTCACAACTGCCCTCATCCAGTAGTTCTCCCTGCTCTGGCACATGCTGTTCCCTCTGCTACCAGAAATAGTCTCTTAAACCAGAGCTCAGCAACTCAGCAGCTGTCCAGTACCTTTGTCCTCCTCATTTCCTGAGCTTTTACCCTGTTTGTCCAAAACACAGAACCTACTGGGCAAATCTCTTGAGATGTAGTGGTTTTACTCTTATCTTGTAGCAATCCTGAACTGTTCACAGGAGCTTGATCCACTGTTCCTTCTTCTTACTAGTTTTCCTTACTCTTCTTTTGATTTAATACAATATAGTCAGCTTGGTATATATTGTTCAAATTTATCACAAAGCAACTCTGTATCCATCCATATATCCTTCTTTGGCTATTGTTGAGGAAACGCCTTTATTTAAACAGTAACGTGAAGAGATTTTGTAATCTCTCATTTCTGTGCTGAAAGTACATGCAGTGCCAATGCCTGGAATTTGAGAGAACTTTTCTGCTGAGAGGATCTGTTGTTAAAATAATGTCTGAATATCACTTGCCAAGATATGTGGATAAGGACATTTTATATTTTTAAATAAAAATACAAAAGTCAGGCTTTATGCCAGAAATTCTCATCTGTAATGTAAACTCAGTAGTTTAGCAGAAGCACATTCTATAGGATTTTGTGATGGTATTGGTGAAGACATTATTTTTCATTGTAAAGATCTGTCCATCATTCCATTTCTCTTGAGGTAATTTTTAATGAATGTGCTTAAAGTACTAAAAAAAATTAGACTGTCTCATTGCAATCAGGTGGAGGAAGAAAAATAATACTGTAGATTTTATTAATGCACCAAAATGTTCTTTAATTCTTATCCTGTAAACTGGGATCAACTGTAAAATGCTCATTCTTGGGATACTTTATGAGTCTCCAAAATGCTGTGGGAAGACTTCGTGGTGCTATAACCATATTAATGAGTGATGGTCATTCTGTTTGTGCATGAGCTTGTATCAAAGTCTGCACTTATGAAGAAGCCTACCAAATCAACAAGGATTTTTCCAGTTACTGTGATGACCAACTTTATAATTTTCTGATGGAGAATAAGCCTCCCTCTGTTTGGACTGAATAGCTCGAAAGTTAAGAACAGTTTCTCCTCAATGTCTAGTTATATCCGGCCATTACAATGTTTGCTGAAGGATTTTAGATCAGCTATGCTTGGACAATTTTTATGAACTGATTTTAAAGCATGGTGAAGATACTTACCAGAACAATGGTTCTTATACCCCCAGGAGGCAGACCACCTCTACTAAAAGCTTATCCTTCCACTAAAAATCAAGTCTCATCTTCTCAGTAATTTTGCATTTGTACCATTAGCCATTTAATTTAAAGCATGGAACTTTATATAGCAACTAATCTCTGTGTGGCCTAGCAGTGTTGGTTGATTGTCACAGATAATTGGTTGATTTGGACAGAATTCAAGCTAGTGGCCTTTTGTATCCAAGATAATCTCTCTTCAGAATATACTGTGCACCCTTTTAAAGGTAGCATGGAAAGACCATCATCATTAGCAATTTTGCTGAAGAGCAATATTTAATAACCGACTAACAGGCCATTACTTGAATTGCCTACCTCTGTCATTTCAACACAGCTAAAATAGGAATCCCCTCTTAGTCTTTCAGAGCATAAGAGGTTTGTAATCAACTATTTGTTTAAATTTGGGGGCATATAGGTATCATGAAATGTCTGCTTTCAAATAAGGAAAATGTTTAATTAGTGTCACTAAGCTTCTTGTATAAACAAAAGGTTCTCCCCAGCTATATCTGTACTAGACAGAACCCCTTTCAATCCAGACAGACCTGTGCTAACAGCAAATAGCACATGCTTATCCAGCTTGCAGCATTCAAGACATACACAGTAGCTTTGGGCAAATATTGTATTTGATGACTTGCCTTTATTTATGCTCACGCATTTCTCATGAACAGATAATGTAAAACTTGGTGTCTGTCCAAAAGAGTGCTCAAACCCTCTTTTTGATCTGGTATTGTACAGCAGCTAAAACTGCAGGGCCCAGTCCCTAATTAGGGCTCCTAGTCACAGTTGCACACTTTAGTAACAACAACAGCAACAGCAACACCATTATTCTTGCACTTACTCATTTTTAAATGCCTGGAAATAATTCTTGATCTGTGTATTGTTTGCCAACATTTCATATTAGGTTACAGTTTTATCCAGTGTAACAGCTACAGGACTGACTTGTAGAGTAAGGGGATAAAAATTACAGTGCCAACTTTTGGTGTGAAGAATGTGTTTTTATAGCACTGGAACACATTTTTATCTTCATAAATCTATAAGCCTCCAGTGAACTATTTCATATGATATCAGCTGAAGATCCACCCTAGAGCCATTTACTTAAATTTTACTGAGGTCTGCAAGAAAAATTTACTGAGGCCTCTAATTTTTATTGAGATCGGCTGGGTAATTTTATTAAGATGTGTTAACAGGGATAGTGAATCAGTGCCAGTTCTGCCAGGCCAGGCAGGTCCTTCATGCTGCCTTCATAGCTGCAAACTGTGGGTGTGCATGACACACAATTGTGAAGAGATCTGCAGAGTGGTCAAAAACATGTTTTCCCTCAAAAATGCAGAAGACCGCTCATGCCTTGGACTTCTAGAAGGACCAGGCAAAATCTGTCTCCAGCCTGAAGCCCATCATTGAGGCCAGCAAACAGAGAGGGAGGAAAGCCTGCCAGCACTAAGATCAGTAATTGCTGTTTGCATTCTGTCCAAGGCTCCCACAGTTTAGTATTTGGGGGGGGGGAAGGGGTTAGCAGAGAAGGATCATTAATCCTCAACTCCTAATCAGTGTGGACAATAACTTTCAGTAGGTATAATTTACTTGATTCAGTCAATGTTGTTATCTGCATGTAATTTTGGAACTATTCTCATCAATTACAGAAGTATGTATTTCATATGCCTCACCTTTGTTAGACATATCATTGATCTAGAAGTCAATAGTTCATCATTTAATATTTTCCATGTATTATAGATTATTGATTTCAAAGAACAATAACTCCATCTTGTGCACTTTACTCATATCCTACAAGAAGCTGACATCAAAAACATGGATTCAATACACTCAGCAAAGCAGGTTCATTAAGAAGGTAGTTTAACCACGACAAGCGTCTACAGACCCACAGGCGCTGGCTAATATTCAGCCAAATTGCAGTTAGCTGTTAGGTCATTCTTCAGTTTTACTGAGCTCATTTCAAACCAAGTTACACAGAGTGCAAGAAACAGAGTGACTGACAACAATACCAGCTCCCACAGCATCAGTCCTGCTGCTGCAGTACCATATTATGAAGGGTCTGGCAAAGCTCTTACTGCCAGTGGCACATCCATCTGCAGGCTCTGCAAAACAGAGGACAAACACAAAACTTCTCCAAAGCATAGGCAAAACCAAAGAGACCAAAACCAGCCTGCCCCAATGTAACAGAAGTACAGCAGAAGTGGCAGAGCTGGGACTTAGGGAAAAAGCCTGGAAAAGCCAGGCTAACTATTCCTGCTACAGGGGTGTGAGAGGAGGTCCTGTGGCTCCTGGGTGTCCAGGGTCCTGGTTGCAGCCAGCTGCCACCAGCCCTGTGTCCTCAGGGACAGCAGCAGCCAGCCCAGCCATCGTGGCTTCTGGCACAGGAGAAGGAGGTAGGAGGGCTGAGCTGCATTTGGCTGCCTGCAGCGGCTGCCCGCGCTGGATAACACTGCGCTGCCAACCCCGGAGCCAGCCAGGGAAGGTGAGGATGGCTGGAGAGGAGAGGATCCCCATTCCACCTGCACACAAGTGGGGCTGGCTGCGAGGGCTGCAGGGTGCAGAGCCAGGCGAAGGACAGAGCCCCCTTTGTAAGGCTGGTCTCTCTCACCACCGCCCCTGCTTTTTCTGTGCTACCTGCTTCTTCTGGGAGGACAACAAAGGCTGAAGCAGAGAAGGAGGCAGCCTTCCCCCACAGGCTAGTCCTCACTAGGGACCAAGCTGCAGAGTGTGCCACAAGGGATGAAACTTTTCAAGACAAGGCATCTGCCCCCAGCAACATCTCTCTCGTGGTCTCTCTGCCCCATTTAAGGCAGACACCCAGACACCCACCTAGATTTGCATTTTTTTAACACTGTCAGTACAATGTCAGCAACTATCTGACCTAGGCTAGCCTTCCATAATTGCCTCACAGACACCACGGCAGAGGAGGGGTTTGAAGGAGGAGAGAGAACTGGCATTATAGGTGGGCTCAAGGGAGGTTTTTGATGGCATTGAACTGAGCCTATGCTCTTTCCATTTGCTACATGGGCTTTTGATAATGTGATACAGCTGATATCAATATGATCCAAAATGGAATAATAATTGGTTCCAAATATCACATTCAGATTTCCTTTTCAGTGTTTTGGGTTGACGTGAAAGAACAGCTCCTGCAGATCGTCTTGACCACCTGGCAGACTGTGAAAGGCTGACCCATTTGACTTTGAAAAAGTGTCAAGAAGTGAAAAACTCAGGAAAATGTAATGCTTGGCCAAATCAAATGAAAGAGGGTCAGTTTTGTCATACAGTATAGGTTTTTAAAGCTTTTTCACTGGCCTTTGCCTATAAGGTTTCGTCTGCCAGACATATATCAGGAGTTAAAAATACAGCACATGTGAAAAAGTGAGCAAAAGCTGTTGACAGGGTTGGATTTTTTTAAAGAAGAAAAAAGGCAGGAAAGACAAAATTTTGTGGAAAGACACTGCAATAACCTGCTCATACCTTCTTGCTGATTGCTTGGAAATTCCACACTGAGAGTGGCAAAGCAGCTTGGTAGCAACATTCAAATTGAACCTATTGAACCAGCTCAACAGACAGGACAGAATGTGAAAAGTCTTCTTACTACATAAAACCAAAAGAGTTGTCTCTGAATCCAAACAAACAAGTTTGTTTCTACATAAGCATCTTCTTTTCCTGTGGTGAATAAGTTCAAGTGCCTTCATATCACCATCCCCTCCATACTGAGGGCTCCAAGGAAATAAATGAGAACTGCAAAAGGGTAGAGAGAAATTTTCTGAAGAAGGCAGGACACATATGGCTTCCCACAACAGTGGCCCTGGACTCAAATGGAGAAGTCCTGGGATGCTCAGATCCTCCCATGATGTTCTTCCACAGTGCCCAACTAGTCACCAGTGTTCTGCTATTTAGAAGACATTTTCTTCCACCTCATTGGCGATTAAATGTTCAGCAGAACAGTGGGGCTTAAGTCTGGTTTTCCTATGTCTCATATGACTGCATTAGCCACTGCACTATAAAGTTAGTTTCTTGGCATGCTTGAATATTTAACATTTTATATAAGGTGGAACAGTTTCAACAGCTAAGATTAAGATATCCTCTAAGATGATGCTAAGAATCACTAAGAGTACTGTCCTTCTGGCATTCACCTGATGTGAAAAACTGAGATTCAAGTCTGTCTCTGTTCTGAAGGCTGGGAGCAAATAGATACTCTATCTGAAAATGGATGGAAAGTGAAGAAACATAGAACTGTTTAACCTGAAGGGAAGTGCCAGCAAAAGGACAAATAATTTAGACATGAACAGATGTATGCAGTAATCGAGGAGGTTTCTGAGCATTACAGGAGAACAGTTCTCAAGCAAGTCTCCTGCCAGATTAGCAGGAACAAGACTTAAAAGAGAGTCTTGATCAATTTATGACGGGCTATGAATGGCAGCGCTAGCAGGAAGCTGGAATGATGATCGAGGCAAGTCTTTTCCAGTCTCAGCTCCAGCAAGTCAAGCAAAAAACTATATGAATTCAGCTTGCATGATTACAAAAGTCAATTCTCAGAGGGCACACAGTGCTAACAAATTGTAAGAAATAGTACATGTGAAGAAGAGGTATCCTGACCTCTGTGATCTGTCTATACGTCAAGAGGAACATCGGAACATGCCAAATATACCCTGTATGTGCCCACATGTCCACAAAAGTACATAGTTTTTGTGGAAAAAGGACCTCACTGGCCTTACTGGCTTCCTTAGAGCAGGATCTCTGCATCTTATCCTTGGCTTGATTCTGCTTCCTCAGTATTTCCCATTTTTTTTAATCCATTTTTTTGCTACAGTCTATATTTATTAGTGTTTAGTCAAAGAGCTTATTTCTGGACCATAGTCCTAGTGCACCAACTATACAGAAACCAGGCAAGGCTCTCAAAATACCCAGATTCATTTTCAAAACAGGCAGTTGCTGAAAGGTTTTCTGCAGTGTCTTAAATAGATGACACCAAGTAGACAGTGCAAAAGCTCACTCAGAGCGACAAGTCTCATTCATTCCCCAAATCGAAATCACATCTTGAACCAGATCCTTTGAAGAAGCAAGAGAGAATTTAACCAGGAGAGTGCCAAAATCCATCCAGATGTATAACAGTAAGGTATCCCGTAGGACACAATGGTATTGCGAGCAGCAGAGTTAGGCCTCTTTGCAAACTCTCTTTCATGTCACCTCCCAAAAGTTTCTCCCAGGCTTAAAATACACATATAATTGCAGGATCTTGATTTCTTTTTCCCCTTTCAGACACTGAATTCCTGATGACTTTCTTGTCTGTCTTTTGAGGTCTCTCTTTCTGACTTCATCAGTTTGTACACTAAAATATTTATACCATTCTACTCCTTAAGAACAAATGCCCCTCTGTGGTAGCCAGGATAAGCCTGCCTTCTCCAGGCAGAGGGTGCCAGCAACCACTTTTCAGGGTTGCCTACAGGAACTGACAGCAAAGGAACACGTATGAGAAAAAAATGTGGTTCTGAAGTTGAAAGTTCACCAGCCGCCTCATGCAACAAATGTCAGACTACATCTCCCATCTACCTTCTTGAGTGCTATGCCAAAAATAAAAACTGGTCTCCAGTCAGTTTGATTGCCCTCTGTTGTGACTCAAGGACAAATGTTTGTCTTTTAAGTAACAGAAAAAATGTCAACACAGGGAGAAAGCTCATATACCTGCAATTTCACTTTAGCACAAGCAGTCAAATTAAACTGGTCAGAACTTGGAGGGTTTTGACCTATCCATACTAACCGTGACCTATTTCTGATATTCTAGGGTCCATTTTCATTCCAAATTCAAATGGAAAAAAAGGTTTTTTCTGACAGAAAATTAAAAGAAAAATAAGAATTATAATTTCAGGTAAATCACAACCATTCCATTTTATTAAAATCAAAATATTGTGTTCCAATTTTGATCCTTACAATTCCACATTATGGAAACATGAAAGAAAGATGAAGTGACAAAGCTGGCTTGCTCTATTATAAATGATATATTGAATGAAATTAGATAAATTTCACAAATCAGTTAAGTGCTTTGTTACCATACAGTTAAAATCTGATGCTTGAACCTTACATGCTTCCTTCAAAGAATTTCTTTAAATGAAAAATTTGTTTATAATTGATGTTTTCTCCATGGAAAATTTAGATTTTTATGAAACAGCATTTTATAACTGAAAAATTAGTTATTGGAAAAACTTTGCCAATTTTGAACACCCTCAGGATTAATCCTGGGGTAAAAATCAGCGGGCATGACTCAAAACCCCAGTGGATCAATGGGCAGAGGGGGTGCGCATCACCTGGTGACTGCACTGTTACCAGTGGTGCACAACACTGCTGGAAACCAGGTCATTCCAGTGATTAAACTCATTTACAATACTTCGAACAGGAGAGTTGCTCTGAAAGGATCACAGCAATATTGACTAAAAAGTCAATGAGATGCTGGGGAAATTAACGTTGCACACTTGATACACTTAGAAATGCCATTAGCTGGAAACTCAGCTAATCCTACATAATGGGGACATGGAGACAGTGTGAGTTAGGAGCAAAGAAGACACTCAACAAGATGGACAAATAATTCCAATTGCCACTGGGTTTGTGTAATGCACGGACACTGAGAGAGTGTGACCACGCGCCCTAATGCTACAATATGATTTCTGTGGGTGTAACAAATTGCGCAACTGGAGCACTCAGTATTTAAAAAGAAGTGATTGGAGGGATCATTGATTGCTCTCAGGTTTACTTGGCAATGCTGTTTTCTCTCTTTTCTGACCTTTTGATATATTTCACAACAGATGCATGCCTGGATAACACCCCCTTATCTGGTAAATTAAGAAACCTTATAAAAACAAGCCTAGGAATAAAGAAGCTGTCCCCACTTCTTCTTCTTCTTTTTTTTTTTTTTAACTGGAAATCCTTCTTGGGATAAGCTATTTCATAGCTGTCTGCTATCTTTTAGTTTATACCTGATCTCAGGATATGTGTGGGACCTAATTTATCAACAGATCAGAAAAACAATACAATATTAATCCATTCTCTTTCAAAGGAACTACTTCAAAGCTAAATAAAAATTATTTCACTCATTTTAAACATGGTTAAATGAAGGAGGCAAATCCTAATATAGCAGTAATGCCCCAGATCTAATTGTTGGCGTATGAAGAAGGATGCCGCCTTATGCAATGACTGCATGCACATGGGATGATTTTTCTGTAGTACTTTCATGTAGCAAGTTTGGGCCAAGGTGGATCCATCTCAGTTTATTTATAGGTCAGCCATCAATATTTTGTCTTTGGAGCACTCCTCTAACCTTGTCCTTTTTCCAGCCTTCTCTTTTTCCTCTGCAGCACAATAATGAGTGTGACAGAGCAGTCAACAGGCTGAGCTTCTGTGATTTTTTTTTCCGAGCCTCTCAGCTCTCTCTTTTTCCTGACATTCCTAGCATGAATAGGTGCACTAAGATAATTACTATAATCCATCTAGCAAAACACCCAACTTATATATTTGAAGCTAATTAGACAAACTTCAAAATGGGTCATTTTTCAGCCCCCTCAGCCTCTCCCTGCTTATGAGCATTACCCCTGAGGGGACTCTTTCTCAATCAGGTAGACATTTGTGAGAATAAGATCTAATGAATCCCTTTACCTCCTGAACTGAAAACTTCTTTTCATTGAAACTTAAGCAACTGAGGACAAATTCAGGCCTGGTAGAAGTAGGAGCTCTCCCAAGGCAACTGTGCTGCTTCTTTCTACCTAAATTAGGTTTGACCCAACCTATTGACAGAAGGCCACAAGTTTTCTATGAGCAAAAGCATTGAGGAATCCTTTCTTCTCTGGTAAAGGAAGAAAAGGTAAGCAATTACCGTACCAACCAGTTCCCCTTACTGACATTACTTCTACAGGTGGGTAAGATCTTTCAAATGAATAATAAAAAGCCTTGCCAGAAATAGACCCATTCGCTGGATCCTAGAACTGGATTGAATTTCATGAGTAGCTGGGCTTTCTTTCCCCAGATTTTTCAAAATGTTTCAGCCTGATGCTATCAAAGTAAAATTTTTTGTTCTTTCGATGTGAAATGGTATTTTGAGTTTTTAAAATTACATGTATATATATATATATATATATATGTATATATATATATATCCCCCCCCATTCCAATTTTGAGAGTTGACTACAGTTATTTCTCCATTTCCAACTGGAGTCATGTTCCTGTAAGCGCATGTGAAGTACCCAGTAAGAAATAATTCTGACCTTCACAGAATATGCTGCTTAATTAAGAGAGAGCAACAAAAGGTAGCAGGGGAAACAGAAGCACTGAGTTAACGTAGGTTGAAAGAAATCAAACAACAACTCAGTGACAAATCTAGGATTCAGTTAAAGCATCTAAATGACTCAGAGTCGTACTTCTTCTTTTACATCAGGAGCATTACAACAGAAATAAATACCACTGTAGACTTTCAGGCTTTTGGCAAAGAAAAAAGTGTCCTCAATATATTGCCTTTTTGGGTATCACTGGAAAACTAAGAAGGACGTTTGGGTGGACAGAGAAAGGACAAAACATGCACAAATGTGAAGCATTGTTCCTAATAAATACAACTGTATGGAGGAGTATTCACTTACAAATATCTGTTGCAGCGTATTTCTTAGTTTTTGTGGCCTCTGTCAGCTTAAAAGAAAAGACAATAAGACCACCCTACAAAAAGCTTTTTTATGTCTATTTAGAGCTACACATATTCTGAAGCATTAAAAATGAGCCCAATCAAGAAGAATCCTATTTTGTTAGTTAAGATGTGAAATGGGATTTATTTGGGCTCAACAGTACTCAGCTACAAGATACTCAGTACAGATTTGATTTTTTCTCTGAGACCTTCTTACAGCTCTGAAGAAGAGCAGACAAGATGTGGCATTTGAACTGCACCGTGATGAGCTCTGACATGCAGCATTGCAACACAGCACTGCAAGGCCACTGGGCAAGCTTCAGAGGAGCCAGCCTTGCTGCTGTTGCTGTGAGTGCACAGAAAAGGATTTGCCATAAAGTGGGGTGTGTGAAGTAAAAAAAAGAATCATCAAACCAGCAAAATTAGCAGATGCCTTTTATTCTCTCTCACTCCACACAAAGAGCAAAGCATGCACTCACTGTGTGTGCAACCCACTGAAGTCCAGTTGTTCCCAAAGACAAGAACCCAAAAGAGATCACAGAGTGCTTTCTCCCCTTCTCGTTCCCTGTTCTGCTGCTGTAATTTTAGAGGTGGAAACAAATGAAAAAAGTTTTTTTCGTTGCAACACAAGGTCTCTCCTTCTATTGCCTGGCACCAGTGTAATGCCTTGTTATTTTCTGTTCCTTTTGCTTCCACAGTGAGCTCTGATGGGTCTCCCTAATGATAACAAACCATCACTGCAGTAATATTGATACCTGTTGCAATCACTGGCATTCTGGCTTTTCAATTTTCACTATTTGCCTTGGATCAAGAAGCTCTGTGCTAATGCAACAGAAGGTCACCAGATGAAGGGGCTGATAACAGAGAGGGACTGTTCTACTTAACATGCATGGAGGATTATGCTTTTCAGTCGTCCTCAAGCTAATCTTTCAAGTTGTCCTTTTTTGACTTTCTCAGTTTAATCAGTTTAGTCTCATCTTCCCTCTTTTCTGATTACAAGGATTTTCTGTAGAAACCTTGCCTCCACAATAAGGACCATGTGGCAATTTATTCTTATATTGATTTCAACATCTCTTTTCCTCTACAAGGGCTCAGATACAAGGGGGGAGGGTGGGAGTCAGAGGGGAAGCAGAGGGTGCCTCTAGTGCTTCCTGCATAGTAAATCATCACACTTGTGTTATCTGTGAATCTGAATATTCCTTTAATACACTTGAAAACAGAAATGGCAGCCAGACTGGAAATACTCAACTGTGATTAAAAGTTAGCAGAGGCAGTAAGAGCAATAAAGCATAATCACAAAACAGACTAAATCTGGGGTACTGGTAATCAAACTGTTCAGGCCATATTTTCCAAGGGGCTCCTTCATGGTTGCTATCACAGCTACTCACCCAGCAGCATGTAGCATTTTGTGCCCCATCAGTGGGGAAATCAGATACAAGCACCAGTGAGGTGGGTAGTGTGAGCAGTCTGTGCAGACAGGTTTGTGCATGCACAGATTTGACTGACACAGGTAAATACCATACCTTTCTATGTTTTTGCATATCCAGGACAGGAGGACAGGACAGGAGGAGCTCCCATAACTATTACTTATTCCATAAAGGAGGGATGATGACTGTTTAGCACTGGCTTATAACTTTGTCTTTTTATGTCTGCAATGGGTAGTAAGAGGAGCGAAAAGAAAGCAGCCGGCAATATGCTTTCCCACTGTACATGCTACCCAGCTACCCTGAGTCAGGATGCTCAAGCAGGTATAGCCAAGCAGGAAACAGGCAGAAAAGAGCCCCACTCCAAGAATGAGTTGACTCCACAAAAAGAGGGAGTAAGAGGTCCAAAAGACAGTTGCCACCTTGCTTTTGCACCAAGTAAGAAAGAAAAGAATTGTCCCAGCCTCCAACATATTTGGTTGCTTCTACTTTTCTCATGACTTCCTCATCACATCTTCATAGACTTCCATCTCATAGACATCCGCAGTATTTATCGTTGTCCCTCTCTCCCCGAGACACACATACTTTCTGGACTCCGAGTAACAGAACAGCAGCGAGAGGGGATCTGCTAGGATGGGCTGATGTGCCTTTTTAGCCTTGTAAGCTTGCTCTGTTTTTCCTACATGTGATGAAGGATTTTGCTTTCTCTTCAGGGTTCCTGGAGATAATGATATACTACAGCCAGCGGAGGTGAACATCTGTTTTAAGAACTCTGAACTTACAGAGACCATTTGTCTATCTGATCTTCCTTTCTTGTTTTTCAGTGTGCCCTATCCATTTCTCTGTTAATTAAATAGATGTGAAATCACTAAACCACTGGGTCGAAGAAACAATTAAACAACAACTGAAATAAAAAAGTGGGAGGGAGGAGACTCTTTTCTTTTTTCATCTCAGCTGATTCTGCTGGGTAGAAATTGCCCTACTTTTGAGCATGCAATTTCTTTTCCTTTCACAGAAAGAAGACTTGAATTCATTGGGGCGTACCTACCTAATGACAACATGGTGGAGTTGCCCCAAGAGAACAATGTATCCTATTAATCTGCTCATGCTTAATTGGTAAGTACAGTATGGGGCTGGCATTTCAAATGCAGACTGTAAATGTACTTGAATTGGTTAGTGTTTAATTGATACAACTGGCACACACATGCACGTACCATAAAAAAGAGGAAGAGAGAAAACAAGTTATTACTAGTTGTCTTTTCCTTTTTATTATTGGTATCAGTTATAGGCAAAAAGTAAGGAGCATGTCATCAAACTCTGCACATGTTGCCTCAGAAGCAAAGCCTATCCCTCAGTCCACCTTACTGTTGCCTGGAATTAGCAGCCTGGGAGCCACAGGGATGTGGTAGGGCAGAGCATGATTCCCATGGTCCCCCAGCTTACCTTGCTGTCTCCCTTGCTCACAAATGAATGGCCACTCACACATCCACCTGGACCCATAGCAGAGAAAGGGGGAAAGTCTCTGCTACACTTTTTTTTTTTTTCATTAGCTGTATTCAACTTAAAAAAATACTGGAGGAATTGGGGTGGCTTTTGCAGAAAGTAAAAATTACCTTTTCGTAAAACAGGGCTCACCTTCCCCTACAGGCATGAGAAAGGGGAAGACTGTTAGAATCCAGCAAGTTGTTTGGCAACTCAGTAGAAACTGGTACAACCACAATATTGCCTAGGTGAAATGACCCACCACAAAACCCACTTTGCTAAAAAAGAGAAAAGCTAATCTCCTCTTTGTCTTGTGTCCTACCTCATTCTGCCACAACCACTCTATACCATCTGCACACCCAACTGTTAAATTTACCCTTCCAGAATCTCTTTACTAAGCTATTCCCTGTAAATATGACAGATTAGTTCTTGAGCCTCCCCACTGAATTATTTCTCCCACCCCAACACTATTTATTGTGTAGACACTGCAGTCACAATCTGTGAAATGAATAGTACTTGTTATAGTTTATATACATAATCTTATCACATGAATATAGCAGAAATTCCCCCAGTTGAGAAATACAGAGTAAGAGACAAAATCCTTGCAAAATAGAAGCTCCTTGAAAAAGGGTTCCAGTGGGGTGAAAGAAATAGAATTAAGCAAAGGGAAAAAGACAGCCACACAGTTCCTTGTATTTGCACATTCCATTGTGTTTGATGTGAAAGAAGTGTGGCAATCTTCATTTTTCTACAGCCACAGCACAGCTGGTTAACCCCTTATCTGGAAAGGACTAGATCTCTGGATGTGTCTTCCAGCCCTAGGGTACGGTAACTCTACAGATCCATGGAACATAGGAAAGCGAAAGAGGATTTCAATTACAATACCCAGATTTCTTGCTTGTAGCTTCCCCATCCTGGTCTGTGGGCAATATCTGTGCAGCCTTGAACAGTGTGCGCCGGAGATCAGACTAAACTGCGGCACACTCTATATCTCACACTCTGCATGTCAATACTGCTAGCAAATGGGCAGCAAGACTTCAAGGGCTGCAGACCCCATGCTGCACTGTGGCACAGCATGTTGATCTCTCCTGTGAAGGACCTCAGTTGATTTGTTGCATTAACCGCAGTGATGCTGCAAGGCATACTGGAGAGCGTGGTAGAGACTTGGGTTGGCCAGCACATCCATGGTCATCTCCCAGCCACCCAGCTGACAGGCAGGAGAGCATGTGCCCCCCAGTCAGGAGGAATGACAGCCCCAAGTCCTGTCGATTTGTTCCTCCAGCCCTTCCTGCTATGCCAGAGAGCTCCCCCAAAGCTTGTGGCCAAATACAGCCTAAGGACAAACAGATTTGCGCTCAAAAGCCATATTTTGAACCTGGAGCCCAGAATTTACAGTGGAGCTCACTGGAACACAGGGACACTCCTCGTGTGCAGTGGGGACATTTGGGATGTACAAATGATAGTTTGAAAGAGAGACAGGAAGAGAGGAAAAGCTAAGTGCAGTCATAGCACAAATGACCCACTCCTATATCTATACTATTACTATTGCTCTCAACTGTTTAGCACATGTCCTTTATATCAGAGCGCTAAGATTTGCACCTATGCATTTTTCTGATTATGTCTTTGTCTTTTCAAATGAGGTCTTCCCCTGCACTGAGCTGGAAGGGTCAAGAGAAAGCCTACAGCAAGGGGGAGCCAAAAGGTCCTGACAGGAGCTGGCAGTGCCCACACCACCGGGTGAGGTGAGAGCAGAGTGCTGTGTGCAGCAAAGCAGCACAGTGGTTTGGGAAGGGAAAAGACCTGGGAACTTCTAAATTGCTGAGCACAAATTAGTCCTTTCCAGAAAACTGGATTACAAATAATCCTGTCTATAAAGTTGCTAGAAAAAAAATAAAACAGCTGACCTCAGTTCATCTTTCCATTAGGGAGAAAAAGAGCTTGGAACAGTTCTAAAGACATGCATTTCTGTTCACAAAAGGTCCTGATGTAACATCTGCACCAGTATCCAATCTGGATTTTCAAGCGAAATCAACTTTGTGGGTCAGTTTGTGCACTCACTGTATAGGTAAATCAGGGCAATAGCACACAACATGAAGCTGTACATTTTTCCCTAGTTGCCCTGATTTTATATTGCTATTAAACGATGATCATGAAAATGCAGAACAGGGAAGAACTTACATGGTAAGGGAAATTCTCTCTGTTCCTGTAATCTATTTATTGAGGTTTTTTCCAATTATTTTCATAAAAAAATAAAAGAGCAAGAAATATGAGTACAAAGAAACTACAGAGAAAAGGCATTTGTGATTGGATTAGTGAATCCAGAACAAAATCATCAATAGATGTCTTTATTATTAAAATAGAGGAGTAATTTTGGCTGAATGATTAGCCAAAGTTTCAAGGCCTTGCAGAGTTGTTCCTATTAGCATAAGAAATCTGCAGCTTAAGTCAATTGTGCTTTTGGAGTAATCTTAAAATAATCTTGTTTACTTACTCTCCCCAAAAAGGGAGGAAAAATTTCACCCAGGGCCCATTTTCCTCAATGCAATAAAAACAAAAGTGTCAGCAAAGACTGTTATTCTTATTGAGGAATTCCCAAATCTGCCACTCTAGAGAGCCTAATATCCAAGACACGCTGGCTGTCTACACCCTCTCAAGAATACAAAGCCAAACCTTCTTGCAAGATTTCTGTTCCGTCACTGGTAGGCTTCAGCCAAGAAACCTTGCGCTTGTAGCAACAAATTCCTCGCGCTGTCACCTTCATTCTGACGTGCCGCAGTTCATCACAGCATTGGTCCTCCACAAGAAGGGACCTGGAGAAGCCTGAAGGGCTTTTCCAGGCTTCTCAACATCTGATATTTGGGGAAGGGGTGAGGGCCAGAGAGCAGCAAGCAAGCCACTATTTGCAATTTCTAGCTTAAGAAGGATATAAAAGCTGTGAACCGCAGAGCTGATTCACTGCAGTCTTTGCCTGGGTAGTATCAAGTGCTTCCCTCCCAGACAGAAAGGTTTCAGGGTTTGCTTGTCCCATAACATGTCAGCTAGGCACGGGGCCAGCCGTTTCCTCTAGGAGCTGGGGATCTCTTACGGTTCGTAGTGGATCTGCTACTTTTTACATTAAATCCTCCAGCCAGCTCGTGCAGCCTTTCTTTCCCTCAGTTTTTTTGAAAATCCTTTTTCATATCTCACATTGCTTGAGTGACATCTCCCAATGGATGCTTGCTAATCTTTCATTCCTAATAACATGGTAAGACAGAAGTTCTATACAGACTCTGTCACTTAGCTTGCCTCCTTCCCATTTATTTATTTTTCTTTCTTTTTCCTGAAGTAAGATCACCACATAAAATTCCTTCTGCTGCAGCACAGCAATTGGGTGTAACCTTTTACTCTGATTTGTCATTTCATTCCCATATTAACTGTGTTGTGAAGACCTGTCAATTCCATTTATTGAATGTCTTTAAAATCTGTGCTCAATTAATGACTGAGGCGACTAAAACTCTGGTGCACACCTTGCTTCTTTCTCAGCTTGAATATTTAAATGGATTTCTTGCTGGCCTTAGTGCATTTATTCTATCTAAATTGCAATCTGTGCAATCATTTGCCTGGCCTGATTTCTTTCTTTTTCTTTTTTTTTGTGCTTCACATTCTCCTCATGAAACTCTTACTTGGGTCACTACTTTTTTTCTTTTTCTTTTTTATTTTTTTGCATATTCCATTTAAGATTTTGACATAGGCCTTGTTTTATTTAGAGCAGTTTTAATAGGGTCTGGGAAGGAGCTTGTTGTATGAGGACAGAGTGAGGGTCTAATTCTGTGATACCCTTGTCTTTGCTGCATTCTCTAAGTGTTACAGAAGAGCCAGTAACTGTGGTTATACTAAAAATTTAGCAATGGTGGTGATACAGAAGTTTAGCATGATTAATGTCATTCCTCATGCCAATATTCCTTTTCAAAGTTTGTGTATCTTGCAGCTGGCATTCCCTCTAAAACCAAAATAACAAAGGTAAAACCTTGATTAATTCTAAAACACCTCAGGATTCACCTGCAATTTCAGGTCTTTCATATGTTTCTATAAAATCTAGCCAGTCTAGGCAAATCTTCTCCAAAGAAGACTTTTCTCAGACTCCCCAGTTTTTGATCCAGCTGCAAACAAATTTTACTGAGTTAACACAGACTGGTATGGAGGTAGTGCTCTCCTTGTTACTCTCGAAGAGAATTTTTTCAGTGATTCATTACTGAGCTGGGACCCCATCAGCTTGTCAAGCTCAAGATCCTGCCTGAATCTGCTTGTCTCACAGACCAAGTCCTGGTTCACTGGGAATTTTAAAAAGCCCCCCAAAACACTAATAAAGGCAAGAACTGAGAATCTTGGGAGTGACTGGGGACAAAGTCCACAATGATGAGTTACAGTTACAGTTACAGACTCCCTAAGAAAATCAGAAAAACTATATCTAATTTATTTCATGTATCATTCTTGAAACCACAATGGGTAAAATCACCTTTTCTAGGACAAGACCTAGGCTTCAGTTGAGTCCAGCTTTGAAGGCTTATCTGTCAGGTCAGTGTAAAACCTCCGTATATGACAGCCCTCCATTTGCTAATTTCAAAAACAAGGCCCTTCTCCCACAACTTTCCTTTTTTCTGATCCTATTTCAAAATATTTGTGTTGCTGATTCGTCATTGCTGGGGGGAAAAAAAAAGACTTCCCATATTCTTTCTGTCTACTGATTGCGTAACCTGTTTTATCTGGTTATGAGTGATGTACAGTTCATCTCTATAAGTACCAGCAGGTACTTATTGTCTTATTTTATTCAATAAAATAGGAAGTAAAACAAACCATAGAACTCAGAGATGAAACATATGTATTTCTTCCTTTTCTTGGCGGTACCTCCCCTGCTCATTTTAAGGGTGGACATCTCACATGAAAAGATAGCTCTTGACTCTTAAAATGATCTAACAGTTGTAGTAGCGGAGCTGATCCACTGTACTGACGACATCATACCATTTTCTTCCCATTTTCTGCCCCATAAACTGAATCGACCTAAAGTTTGTCTGTCACTTGTCACACGGACCTGACGGTTGTCCAAAGATTTCATCCATGGACAGGTATCCAGAAGTTAGAGGTTTTAGTCATTGCACATGATTTGTCCCTTGCATCAAGTTGTAATCTGACATAATCCACGGAACTGTATCTTAACATTTCAAACATATCTAGAAATAACATTTATTCTGCAGCAGATACTGCAAAGCATCTGATGAAAGCTGAATCTGATGAAACTGGAGATCCTGTTGTCTGTACAAATCCAGTGCATCTTTATTTCCTACTCCACTCTTTTACAAAGGCATTCTCTGTGATAGATATATTAAACCATATCTCCCCATTACAACAGCAATACTCTTCCATCACCTTTAACTATGTCAGATGCAGCATGCAGCTCAAGCTCACCTCCATTTACCTGATGCATTACTGTCATTTTGAAGGGCAGATGTTTCTACATCCCATGCTTCAACAAACTCGGCTCCATTCTACTGCTTTACAGAGATGTAGCTCCAACAAGAGATACTGCTTGCATGTCACACACTGAATAGATCTGTACTCAGCAACTCCATGTGCACAGATGCTTTTCTTAAACTACTACTAGTTTGTCACCATTCTGCTCCAACATATCCACTGTACCTTGGTTTTACTGCTCTGCTTGGGATTACCATTGCAATGTTCTGGAGTATTTATCTGTTTTTTTATAAGGGAAATGCTCATCATATACTGCTATCTAGAGACCAACAATTCCAGCTCATAAGCTTTCAGACTTGCTTTCATTCTGTAATGGAGTGAAAAGCCTATCTTCTGATAAGCTTCACAAGCTGATATTTTGCAAAAATCTTCACTTTCTAAAATAAAGAAGCCCTTATATTTTGACTTGGAAAACTGGACATTTTGACACCCTTGAAAGATAAGGAGCCTTGGCCCTCAACAGTGCTCTTCTTCAGAATTCCTCCAGATGGACACACCTCTGTGAAGCGTTCCAGGGAGAAGGAAAAAGGATACCTGATGAAAATCAAAATAAGATCCAGTCAACTCTCCTCATATTATTTATGCTGAAACTCCAGACACAAATCCTTCACTGTACCTATCAAAATATGTTTACCATATGGTGTGTTCTTCAGACTCCTTGTTTGCTCTCAACCATGAGCAACTGGTCAAGCGGGCAATAGCAGAAGGCAAGGAAGCATCATAAATCTTTAAGAAACCTGATAAAACTTTTAAGCTAGCTTCTACCTTCACAGTCAGACAGAAAGTGTTATGCAAGATGTGTGGTTGCTGTGGTAACATTACACCACCCCTCTGGTGACTGCAGCAGCAAGGTGTCAACATAACACGCCTCAGTGGTTTTACCATCCTCAGATGCAGAGAAGGATACGGCAATATTATTTCAAGTAATTCTCACTTGTTCTTGTGCAAAGGCTCTCTGAGGGTATGTGCAGCTTGAAGGCTGGCCTTTCACTTTTTCCTAGTAGAGCAAAGGAATTTTTTTTCTCAGACCTCTAAAGAAAATTTACACCTTTATTTCTGAAACACCAGGGAAGAAAGGTTTTAAATAATACATTTCCGGAGTGTTTGTGTGCAAGTGTCAGGGATGGATGAACTCAATTGAACCACAGAGCAGTTGGAAAAGTGGTGTTCAAACTGCACACCTGAAGTCAGCTGTGAAACAGCTCTGCCACTACAAAGAATGACTGAAGAACATGAGAGGTGCCCCAGGGGGGAACCGCCTCCACTGGCAGCTCTGGATCAAGGCATCACAGCTGGAATACCATGCACGAGGGATACGTCTTTTGGCAGAGGGAGAAGGGCAACAGTTACCTTCTCTCCCCTTCTTGAAAAAGAAGAAAATAGAGTTTAGTTTAAAAGAAACGAGCCCTGCAGTCCTTTGACTGGTCATTGTGAAGTGATTCATGAGTTACAGTTTTCTGGTGAATTTGAAGAAGAAAGGGGTTAGGAGAATATCCTGGGAAGAGTCATCAAGTTTGTAATGAAGTGTTATAAATATTTGCAGTAATGACTTGAAGAAGACTGCCACAATATTTTTCTTTTTTATGCATTATAAACAGAAAGATACAGTGTTTATGAGTATAGGCAAAGACTGAGCAGAAAGGTGAGAGATTAGTGAAGCTAGTATTATACATTGCTTATAGAAGGGAAACTATTTAAAAGACCTTGTCACATGACCATATGGAGGGAAACAAGATCACTTACAATAAAGGTTCCCAGGTTAGAACCTAAAAGTTGTATTTTCATAAGTTCTTGGGACTTTATAGCCTGTTCAGATATCGGAGACGACATCATGAGCACTCATCAGTTCTCATTGTTCTCAGTGGGAATTCTTGGTGCTGACCACCTTCATATGATACCCTTAATATGCCAGTTTCAGAGGATTTACACCCAGTGCAAGTTTTGTCCTCTGACTATGCCAACTGTAACTATAGTGGATGGGAAACTGAACAAGTTGTAATTGGTTTTATCAGCTGGACAGCAGCAACAGACAGATGAAAAAAATCAGATGATCTTCACCAAAAAATGTCACACTCTACAGGATTCTGGGACTACGTGGACTTCTCTGGGACCATATGCGACCTTTTCAGATCCACAGTACAATTGATTCTGTATATTTAAAACCTGAATAGAAAATTTCAATTCCTTTTCAGAATCTAATTTAATATACTAGGGTGCCTACAGCTTCATCATAACAATGCCAACAAATCCAACCAGATTTACTTCCTCCTCCCAGGAAGTTAATCTGCTGGTATGCTGGATGCTGTCATCATAGAGGGGAAAATTCAGCATCTGACATTACTCGATAGTGAGACTTCTTAATGGTCTGCAGAAGAAATCCCACTCTACATGATCAAATGCCTTTTCTGTTTCTGCCGAGGTTATTAATATTCTGTTGAGGTTTCAGTTTTGCTTTGATTAGAGCAATTAAATTAACATTTTTATATCAGAGGTTTTAAAATCTCTCCCCAGCTTCAAAATCCACCTCATCTTTGTAGCATTGTAGATTATATTTATTCAAGTATTCTGGCAAAAACCTGTGGCCTTGATCTTAGGAATCTTTAAATATATAAGTAACCTGAGAGATATGAAGCACTGACAGAGTCCAGTTTCACATTGCTAGCAGCTGGCTTTTGATTTTGGCCATTGTATACCTTTCATGGATGAATAGAACTATTTGTTTATGTGTGAAATTTCTTTAAAAGATCAGTGTTTAAGATAATTGCTACAAATACCAGAACTAATTTTCAACAGTGTGATATTAAGAGAGAAAAGTTGTCCTTAGCATCTGAAGAGCACTCAGAAGATATTTACTGGCATTTCTAGAGGTAAAATCACATTTTTTTTTCCAGTTGCTGCTCTGTCTACTTTAAATACTATTTAGAATAAAAATTCTGTGTCTGACATGTTTTCTTAAAAGCCAAAAAGACACACTACTTAGATGAAGACTTTATTACTATTGCTACCATTTGGGAAGCAGTAGTTTCCCATTTCTATTGTTTGAGAGTCTTGTCTAAGAAACTGTTTCCCCTCAATTCTATTACAATTACTTTCCACTAATTTTGTCTCAGCTAATAATAACCAAGAACTTGTTTTAGCTTTTGCAATCACTTAAAAATTTGGAGTCTCTTCTCATAATATGCATTTTAAATCAATCCCTTTCCATTTCCAGGCTGAGTACCTGAAAATGATCCTCTCAAGATCAAGAGAATGATTAGAAACCTGGGAATTTCACCATTCTTACCACAGGTTTCTCAACACAAACTTAATATTAAAAATTTCATTTATCACTATTGTTTCATGGCAGCTTTTCAGAAGGAATAATCAGAACTGCATATAACAAACTAGTGGGTTGAAATTCCAACTGACATTGGTCAGAATCTATCTCAAGAAGGCTATTTTTCCTGCATTTGAAACTATATTTACAAAAAGTGAAAATATTCCAACAATCTAAAGGGGGCAATAAAGAGTCCAAACTTCAGTCTGAAAAGGTAGCTATAACCATGAGAGAAATATGGATTTAGCAGAGATTTGGGTAAGGCTGAACTTCAGTTAGGGGGCCACAAAGCAAGAGCAGGTCTCAGAAGATCTCTTCCACTTCCAAAGCCAAGGATTATCTTTTACTGAAAAATATTATAGAATGGAAGGGCTAGACATTAACACAAGTTTCTATTTCCTTTTAATAGGAAAGAGAACTGAAATATGCTTGTGTGTGCATATGAAAGGTACATGTTTTCCCACCTGAGAAAAGCTGGAATGACAGGTCTTCCTGGACTTCTTTTTGTGGGGGAAAACACTGGCAGAAGCTGCTCTTCCTTGATGTAATGGAGATCAGGACTGACTCAATGGCTTTGTCCATGTGATAACAGAATCAGCAAAGAGTGTTCAAAAGCTGCCAATACAGGGGGAGGCCAATGGAAACATTTCACAAGTGCATTTTCAGGGCTGAGGAATTAAATTGGTTTTAATAAAGCCAAGTGAAAGGGACTTAAATAGGACTTTAGAGATGCATAAGACTTCAGTAGTCCTCTGCCCAAGGGTATATTTCTCTCTATATGTAGTAACCTGTCACCAGGCTAGGTTTTAATTACACAAGCCATGGGCAAAACTAAGTTTGCTTTCTAATATCATTTTGATGTGGTATTCACAATCTCTCTAGGAAATTACAGTCCCTGCTATGCTCATCCTCTCTTGAGCATTAAATGGCAAGTGCCACTGTCAGAAGCAAGAGGTATGCTCTATCCTGGCACTGGAAAAAAAACTGACTTCCCCCTTCCAGCAAAGGATTTAAAGCCCCTTCACATCTCCAGGAACTCTCAGAGGTAAAACGTACCATTTGTGCCATGACAATTAAAAGGCATTAACCCCAAGACACACTGTTTTCTCAACACCAGATGCTGGTTGCCAAAATACCTTCCTATTAGTTAATGTAGTTCTCAGTTCAGATTTCCCGTTCTTTTTTCTTGGAATGTAAAACCCTCCACACTAAGGCACGGTATGAATTTGCTGTTGCAGCTGCAATCCTTGAGTCTGCTGTGAACTCTCTGCCTCCTAGTTCAGAGAGCAAGAGTCTGCCATCACACCACCACAGCTCTCTGAAATGACCAGATATAATTGGGTTCAGTGGAGTTCAAAGCCATGATCCAGCTTCCTCATACCAAAGTCCATTGATTCAGTGGCAGTCGAAGCACATTGAAATGCAGGGAGGGTGTGAAGAAAGTTATGAGCAGAATGCATTTATGTCCATCCTGTTACATTTCAGGATGCAGTACTCAACGGTCTTTTGGTTGAGCTTTTGAGAGCTCAGGTGTGGTCCCCTGGAGAAGACTTTTTCTCCTCCTCTAATTGCTGCAAAAAAAATCTTATTTTTGCTAAGGTACTTTGCCTACTTCATGGCTTGATACCTGTGAGACTCATTTACTTTTTTTTTTTAAATGCCAGGGCTTTCTCCTGAGATTGTTCATTCATTATATTTATTTTCTTGGACATGATTTAACAAACCATCCCTGAAGAATTTGCAGTTACTAACTTTGTCGAACAGTAGCTCAAGTGAGAGTTAAAGGCAAATGGTCTCAAAGAAAGTAATGGGCCAAAGCACCTCCAGGGTACTTATCTGCCCCAAAACTCATTTCAATAATTCTTCCCCACAAAGAGAGAGAGAGAAAAAAAAAAAAAGAAGAAAGTGAAAGGAAAGGAAGTGCTATTGTTGTTGGTATGAGCCCATAAACCCCAAATACAATTATGCATAACAGGATTAGGGTTCTTTTCTCTACATGGTCCGGATACTCATCCGTTTGCCCTCACCATTATTGACCCCTGTGTGTTGTCAGTACCTGCCTCACATTTAGTCCTGTAACCTCTAAACCAGCAATGGTAACTGTTCTAAGCCTCGCTATGTTATGGGATGGCCATTTGGCTCACATTGCTCTTAATGGTAGCTCTCAACTTGGAGAGACCTGGGCAGTTGCACACCTTATTCTGGGAAAAAGACCTACTTGTTGCCACTACTAAAAATTAGGTAACTGTAAGTGGCAGTGTAGCTGATTCATCTTGTATGATCTTCTGGAAGGGTTATGAAGAGTAGGCTACGAAATAGAACACACTCATGTAATCTTGGCGATCCTGTGGGCTGTAATTACAAATTACCTTATGATGTACAGAATGTGATGAAGGTCTGATGGCCCAAAAGCCCATCTGGTTTTCTCCAAATATACCAGCTGTATACAGTTGAGAATATATGTCCATTGGTTGATACTTGGTTCCATCAATAAATTAATAACACCATTTCAAATAGTACATTTTTATACAAAATATTGCTTCTTTCCACAAACCTTGCCACAACAGCCACTTTGCATTTTCTAAAAAAATATTGGTTTGACACAGCTATGCACGGAGATAGACTATGACTTAGTCTGTTGTTGTAATTGTTGCTGTGTAATAACCAACTGCTTTTCTGCAGATGTTTTTTGTATCTGTTCCTGATGCAAGCATACCCAAACATTTGTTTGGCTTTGAGTTTTTGGGCATAAAGACAAAAATAAAAAACAAGTTACCCTTCTACCCAGTATAACCTCCCAGTGCATTGCAAGGAAAGCAAAGACAACTTGGGATATTTCGTATGTCACCTTTATGTTATTTTCCATTCTGCAGAACAATGCAAAGTCACAGTGGAGAGCCAAAAGTGCTGGGCAGCAGCACCAGCCCAGTTCCTGGAAACTTTGTAATTCCAATAGCTTTAGAGCCACATGCACAATATTTTGTCTGACCTATTATAATATCATTTCTGGTGTTCAAGTTAGGCCACATACTATCTGTTAAATTGTGCGGTGTGGACGTATCTTCTGCTTTCAGAAAAATGTTTGCTTTTTCAATATTTTATAAGAATGAAGACACTTGATCTGTCACTTTCAGCTGAACTTCATAGGAGAGAGTTTCATGCAGTTTCACGTAAGTCAGAAGTATCCTTCTTTAGTTATCTGTCTCTTCTGGGATGCTTATAAGTCTCCCTAAAAAATCTGTTTGCATTTGCCATGCAACAGGGAACACAGAACTAAAACCCACTGAAATCAGAAGGAGCATCTTTATTAATACCAATTAGTTTTGAGTCAGGTCATCTACCAAGTGCTATTAGGACTGCCCCATGCCAGTACAGCTGTGCCATTTTTATTGTTTTTTTTCTATGGTAAATTCATTAAAAAAACAGTCTGTTCTCAGTCAGCTTGAAACAGTTTTGGGGAAGTATAGCTGAAAAGGACTTGCAGGTCTGACCAGGAAGAGTGCTGGGGATACTGGCATCACAACAGGTTCAGGTTCAGACCTCTTCCTCCCACATCCCAGTGTCAAGAGGATTATTCACCCTGGGTTTCCTGGGCGAACACGCTAACCAGCCAAAAAGCCAATGAAGTTATTTGTATAGCTACTGGGTAAAAAGGAAGGAGTGAAACCTTTTGTGTCAAGTGGAATGTTTCTTTTGATGCAAAATTACTTTTTCTTCTCTTTTTTGTTTTTTTGTTTTACTGAAGAAAAAAAAAGCTTCAAGATAAATTGAACTTTTTTTCTATTCTCTGTTCAGTAGTGCAGCCAAAAAATCCATTGCTTCTACTGTGCTACTTCTAACCTTTCCCTTTCATTCAAACTAAGTTTACACAATTTGCTTTCTAAAGAGCCATGGCATCAGGATCTGTAGAACAGCCAGGGTCAAAATTTCACTATTTTTGAATACACCTACAATACACATAGATTTGCATAATAGGCCCTAATGCCTCCTTCAGAATCATTATGGTCTATTGAGTAAATAATGTGTCTATTGAAAATGGTTGAAATACCCATTTAGTTGATAGACTCTATTGACTCCTAATAAGAAGCTATTAGAGTTGAATAAATATTATGCATTTTAAAACTTGCCTAAATATATTCCATTTCCACATATTTTCATATTTGCACAATGGACTGTAAAGAACGTGTTGTATCTACTCACAGACAGTTCCAAGAGGGAGCTTCCCTTTTTTGTAGGGTTTTTCTTAAATTTGAGGGCATGAAGGCGGGTTGTATTTGGGTGGTTGTTTTGTTCTTAATGAGACTGACATGGGGAAGAAAATCACAACAAGAAAGAAAATTAAACTACATGAGCTGGTTCTTAAATAAAATTAAACTTTATATTTTCAAAGAGTTAGCACAGGATTTAGCCATGCTCTCTTGGGCTTATATGAGGGATAGCACAACACATTTTTTACAGTCAGTTGTTTAAATATGCAAATGCATGGAGAGAGAATGAGCGTAGTTAGGCAACGTGTAAAATGCATATTTGTATTTATTCAGCCTTAAATTTTTTCTCTTAAGAGCTGATAGAATCTCCCAAGTTAAACCATACTCTGATAATTACCCATATACACAGTTTTTGCTGTTCCATAGCAATTCATAAGCAACTGTAAGTAGCTGTACCTTTACAGCATAAAGATTTCAGAGTCCAGGTGTGCCTTGCCCTGCCTCACGCTCATCTGAGAGTTTCAAATCTTGGATCCTGGATCTCAAGTCCTGCCACTCCATTTACTGCTAGGTGGACATAAAAAAGAGCCAGGACTCAAACCTTGTACAGGAGTGTCTCCTGGATGTGCTTATTTCAAGTGAAAGTAAGTCAGGGAAGTGACTGCTGCCACTCCGGTTCTCACAAGTAATGAGTTCAACAGCTTGTAAAGAATAAGTGCCTCCTTCCTTTCCCTCCTTAAGGCCTGAACAGGCACTGGCAGTGAGTAGAAGTGACCACTTTTATACATTTTCACACCAGCTGATTCCATGTTCTCCAGCAGTCACAGACTCTATTTTTGCTACGCTCCTGTCACTTTAAAATCTTTCACATGCTTATGTACATATTTGGATCTCCTCAGCTTCTGAAAGACCATCAGAAAGACTTACCAGCAGTTTACACTGAAGGTCAAAGTGGGAGGCAGTTCTTTACACTAGATTGTCATCTCCCACATAAGCCCCGTAGGAATCTGGCACAACTATGCATGAAGTCTGTACTGATATCTGTGCAGATTATGCCCAGAGCTCAAGTTCAGTCCCTAGCAGGCCTGACCACATAGACATTGCCTGTGTCTACTCTATTAAACCTCCTCACAAGCTCAGTTTTCCGAAAGGTTGTCTAGACTGTATATCGCTGTGACAGTGTTATGCAAATTGTTTTCTCCGTTTATTTAATTTGATGTTGGCAAGAATGGAGGGTTAATGACCTTGGCACAAACACATCTTGTTGCTATTTTCCAGTCAGTTCTTTGAATATCTGGAGATTAGAAAGCCTTCCTTGATCTCACAATGGCAAAGAAACAGAGAAAGGTCTAATATAGGCATTAGCCCTATCCCACTGTGGACTAAAGATGCTGAGATCTCCAAACTGTAACTGATTTGGCATGCGTTAGGCACACCTCATTTGGTTGCATTACGCCTCTCTTTCCACACTAACCCACTTGTCTCTGCAGTCACTCCACCACTATCTTCCACTTTAGGGTCACTGTGTGCTTACGACAGAAAGTGCAGAGGACAGGCCACCTCCTTCTTCTGTCTCCCCTCCCTCTACCCTCCTAATCATGGTAGGGCCTTACCCAAAGAGCACCAGCCCATCTATGGGGGACAGGGGTCTTCCAGAGCACCGGGCTGTGAAGGAAGCATTATGCAGAGATAACTTCTATAGCCTTACATCCCATATGATTAAAGAATCCTCCGCTCTATGCTTGAGGCATACAGAATTGCTAGTCAGAATTACTCTTGACGGACTGGAAAAATCTCCACAGATGCCCCTGGGCTTTGAAGATGCAATATGTTCCCAACTCTCAACTCCACCTTCGAACCACTTGTCCTTCTACCACCACTCTCCACTGGGAGATCCTGTGTCCTACTAGAGGTAGGACATCTTTTCTCAAGGATTATGTTTCACTCCTAGGAAACCAAAGTCCTTTCTTTCTGATATCTCTTACTGAACTGGAAAAAAATGAAAGTTGAATAACTGGAGAAAAAAAAAAACAAACAGGGAGAAGTAATATCTTATTAGTTTCTCACCTTTATTTGTTTATTTTTAACTGGATCAAACTGATAAATATGTTCTCAACGGTTTATATAAGTCACCGTATTTCTGTCTTTCGCTGTGCCTGAATAAACCTGAAGGCATCATCTGATCACTTTTTCTGGATGCTTTGGTTTGACTAAAAGATGATGGTATTTTCAGTTTAAACTTCTGACTCTCAACTTCCTTTCCTCCCTCCTCCATGAGAAAGTTTAAGCACTCCATGCTCTCTACACCTCTGACTCCCAGGCAGCATTTGCAACAGTAGGAGCACTGGAAAGCATAAAAGCCAAATAATGCTAATAGGGCAAACAGAATGTAATTGCTTATGTGTGCTAGTTATATCCTGAAACAAATTGTTTCTTAATGCTGAGGTCAGACAGGGTTTAATTAGGAGAAATACAATTGGTGTAAAATTTTGCAGCAGGCTGCTTGTTTGGTGTCATGCCAAGTCAACATCAAGCCTTTCCAAATGGAAATTTTCATTAGAGGCCACTGGCAGCCTGGTTAGGCTGAGTTTCAACTTTTTTGAGTCTCCTAGTAACATGAACCTGAAACTCAGCATATCTGCTTCCTAATAACAGGCTGTCCCTATTGCAACTGTTCACACACACACGGCTTCTACATATGTAACATCAAGTGTGCTCAAGTGTGCATGGCTACTTTTTTCTGGCCTGAAGCTGTCAAAATCTGCATGCAGATAGGACTTAACATCATCACATCATATTTAAAAGAGTGGATAAATGACATTTTATTTCCATATTGTTTTTATGACAAAGATAGAGAAAGAGGCCTTTGAACTCCAGTAGAGGAATTTAAGGGAAATTTCTAGGTCTTTTTTGTTGAGCTGTGACCCTTTTTTGTTCTGTTTGTACCAGTCTATGCAATGCTCTCAAGGATTCTTACTGATGCTCATAGCAATGATAGTGCTCTTTGCATTGATTATCACAGCCCCAGTGCTCATGCTGCCAAGGTTAAGGTTGTATCAGCATTTCCTTTACAGACCCTGCTGTTCAAGAGAAAAATGTTTAACTTGACTGAGAAAACTGGCTGGAGGGTGGATTTTTTTTTCCTTTCCTAATTTTGTGAGTGAAGCTAATGCTCATAAAACTAAGGGATGGGCATTCTGGCTTGAAGCAAGCAGGCGTGGGCTTCGAAGGCTTCTTCCACTCATCATTATACCTCAGTCAGCTTCTGTCTTTTCTTGCTATTGTGGTCCTGACAGGGAGACCACTGATGAATGGCACAGAAAGTATGTGATCCGGTGCGTGCCACAGCACATGGGCTTTGAAGGTCAGCTACTGGAGATACTTACTCCAAAAAAACCCCCCAAAAAACAATAAAAGGCTGGAGCAGCAGAGGATTTGTGGCCTGTGTGAAAGCTGGCTGGGGTGGCAGGTGAGCTGGCAGAGATGGTGGGAGGACTACTGAGCCAAACTGCCACTGGAAATAAGACAAGCCAGGTTATAGGAGGGAGAAGCTGCTGGGAAGAAAGTGGCAGAGACCCAAGTAGATAGTCATGGTACAGCAATTCGTTAAAGTAAACAGGAGTCTTTTCATTTCAGTATCTCCCTGCCCTGGTTCAGACTATTCCTGAACCAGCATTTACAGAACCACCACCACCTCATGAAGGTGACATTTTCTCTTCTTCATGCATTTCTAGCCAACCCCTTGAGCTCAGTCCCGTTCTCTCTGTCTCTTCTGCTCTCACTAGTTTTTGTGGGAATGGCACTTTGTGCACTTCTCCTCTCTCCTCTGTGGGCTAGCTGTGATGCACAGCTGTCTCTGTCCTCCTCATGCCCTGTACAAATCCTGCTGTAATTGTGTAAATCCTTACTTCTGGCCTGCTACATCTGGCTGGCTGCTCTCCATGTGCACAACTCATAAAGTCAATGAGAGTTACCTGTATCCTCTGCAGGCAGACGTGTGTGTGGAGAGAAGAAAACAGAGGACTAGATGTGTTGCTGTTCCTCACCTGTGCCCACATGCTCCAGCTGGGATCCAGTCTTTGTAGCAAGAGAAAAAAGGGCCATTTGGGTTTGGCAAGTTAAAAATGTAAATATGGAACCATCCACTCCATGCACATGCATGATCACAACAGTGCCTTGAAATATTTGTGTTGTGGAAGCTACTAGAAATCTCCGGAGAAAGATTTGGAGATTCTCCTAGCTTTTGTGTGTTTCATAATCTTTCATATAAACCAATAGGATTCTTTTGTTCATGATACACACCCATAGCTAGCTCTTAGTATCTATTAGCAGTAGCTCTTTGGTGACTCTCCTCCCTTTACAGTTTAACTTTCATGGTTGGTTTGTACTGAGAGGAAACCCCTCCATATGAAAACTCTCAGCATTACTCAGCGGTGCTGGCTAGCGGTATTTGCTGAGCTGATATGTATTCTGCACACTTTTGTTTCTGCCTCTAGAGGGCAAGCCTAGGGCATGTTTAGCCTAGGGAATATATTTAGGCATGTTTCACCATGCCAGCTAGGAGTTTCTCCCAGGCTGCATCTTATATTGACACAGATTCTGCAGCTTCAGATCCCCTCTGATCCCTGGTGGAGGGGACACAGCCCGGTCAAAAATGCTCCATTCCTTGGCAGCCCAGAGCTGCTGCATGGGCCCAGGGGAAACCACTGCACGTGGTCAGCTCAAAGGTCACCCTTACAACCGCCCCTATAGCCCACCTGGCTCCTCACTCCCATAGAGTCCACTTTCCTTTAACCCTCCTGGGGTTGACTGGCTACTTGATTTTCCCTTTGGCAGAGGGAAGGCAGGATCACTTTTTCCTGCATCAAAGAAATAGACAGCAAAGTGGAAAAGGACAGCATCTTGACTTCCTTTGCTTGAAGTTTTGTTAATTGGGGTTTTAGAGTTTCTACACTTTCATGCATGTGTGACTACGAATGTCTGTGTCTGGCTTTGGCTCTGGAACCACAGGGGAGGATCAGGTGGTGAGATGGGGGTGGAAGGGCTAAATATAGTCCGTCTGCCACATGATCTGGTTTTCAAACCTCCAGCCTTTTCCTGAATTACCCCGTGGGTAGCTTAGTAACAGATATGATGGCCTGTTCTTTAGTGCACTTAAAAACCCAGAAAATATACTGCCTTTTTAGAAACAAACAAAAAAAACTAATGAGCTGAAGGTGTTGTAATGGAAGTGTTACTTACAAGCATGGAAGGGGCAGCTGCCCTTCAACGGGCTCTGCTGAGCAGCCAGAGCATAAAGCAGTGCTCCCCGTCACGTACTGCTGGGAGGCCGCAGGCTCTGTAAATGCTGTTTGTACAGATGACAAGTCCCCTGCCGAAGCGAGTGATCAGTGGACCAGGGTCAGAGACATTAACACACTTCAAAGACACATCGTTGGATGATCACTTGCACTGGCCATTGCCATGAAGAAGGCACATTACAAGGAAGCTTGGCAGAGCCCTGCAGTGCTGAGCCTCTCTATTTGCATGCAGTACAGGGAAGCAAGAAGTGCTCATCTCCTGTTTAAAGGCAGCTACTGCTGCTTCACTGGGAGCTTTGGTCTTTTCAGTGGGGAACCCAGGAGACAGGCTGTCAAAACAGAAGTCTCTTGTTCAAACCACTAAGCTTAGGAAGTGGGGTAGCAAAAACAAAACAAAAAAAATTTTTTAAAGATTAAAAAGGCTCAGATCAGTCAAACCAAAGAGAGTTGTTGAATCTCGGGTCACTTTTTTTTTCTTTCTGAGGTTATTTTGTTGTTTTCAGTTGGCTGGATGCAACAGCAAGGAGGGTGGAGTTCAGTGGAGGACTTGAAGATAAATTCATAATTCAGTTTTGCAAACAGACAAACAAATAAAAGCTGATTTACATGGTGGATATTTTATATTTCCTCATTGTATTTCCCCTGCTCTGCACAGTTCTTGCTGGAAATCTTTGCAGTAATTCTCACTAACTGCTGTGATGCCTACTGTGCAGGGCAGAACTGATCAACTGCAGGGAATCCTGACATTTTCATCTCTCTTTTCAAATCGTGTCAAATTCCTTCTCCTTTAGTAATCCCCATTATTCCCTCAGGAGCTGGAAGAAGATTTAATTGTTAAATTTGCATAGTAACTCAGCAAATAAACTCTCCAGTCACTTGTAGACCTTTAGCCATTCCAGGCTTCATTTTAGTTATAAATCACTTACTTCTCTATGCTCAACCATGCTGGCATTTCATACTCAGGAGACTGGTGCAGAGAAATGATTGAGGGGCAGTCTTTGTGTAGGCTTTTGTTTTTAGGGATGTTCTTTTATAGTGTAGCTTATTGCAAGATTATTTTGAGAATGGGGCTTTGTAGGTGGATTGTGTTTGCCCTTTTCCATAATTATCCATGTGATAAAATAATCCTGCCATAGGGGGCATCTCACTGGTAGACCTCTTGTACATGTAGCTATTAAAAACATGAGAAATAACTAAAATCCTATTTAATGCAATAAAACACAAAGATAAATACAAACAAACTTTCACTATTGCTGGATTACACTGAAATGATTTGATTTTAATGACAATTTTCAAGAAGGTGCCAGGGTTTGCAGGGTTTCTGCAGGACACAGAACAGGTGGGATGTTGCTGAAGTGAACAGCAAACTCTGTATTTCTTCTAAGTTTCTAAATGCAATCTGTGATAAATTGTGTCAAATCCTAGAGTCTTTTAAAATCGTGGCACAGACTAGGCAGTGATAGAATAGACAACAGACTACATTATTTTACTCTTGTAATTGAATTACCAGGCTCAGCTGTCCAGAGGTGTTGTGATACAATTCAGTCTGAGTGGTGCAGCTTTAGTATTTAAGATTTTGATGGTAAAACTGTCTGCAGTTCTCTCTGCATCTCTACCCTGCTATACTGAATCTGTGTCTTGTGACAAACTGGTTTGACAAGCTACAATCTTAATATTGAGGAGGAAACTCCCCAGAAGGCAAGGAAAATTGTTGAGTCAGAGAGGCAGTAGCCTGACTGAAGCTGTGTGGCTGTGGTATACTCAAGGAGCTTCTGCATCTCATGGCAGCAAACTAAACTATTACAAGTGCTATTTCTCCATGAAATGAAGAGGCTGGAGGTTTGAAAACCTTGGAGGTTTGCAAGATCCAACTGGATAAAGCCTTGGGCAACCTCATCTGACCTCGCTGCAGATTTAATTTGGCTGCTGGGGAGCACAGTTAATATAGGAACTTTTGTTTAAACAGTCCATTCACTGATACACTGTTTCAGCAGGGTATTTTAAAGCACTCAGTTCACTTTAGGAGGAAGTCCCTGATGCTTCGGACTAGGAGCACGTTCTTGAGTTTTGCAAGACGGCAGCCAAGCAGAGAAGCCTCCACATGAGCCTGGGAAGGACACACAAAACAGCAGCGGACACAGTCTTACTGATGACATTTACAGACCTGCTTACTTGGAAATAAGTGTAGAAGTTCAGAAAAGTAACCTAGCCCCCTCCACTAGGTTTGATCAGTGCAGCAGACACAGCAAGCTGTCCATGGTGGGGGCTGTCTGGCTCTGTTGCTCCCCTTCCCACCCACCGTGGCTGGACTGCATCTGCCTCTAAGCACTGGCCAGATCTATTCCCTCCTTTAACTGAGACAAAGCCTGAATTAAATGGCAGACAAATGCCTTCATCATCTATCTGTCCTGAGCTCTGCTGAGGAGAGCCATAATAAGGTACAATCCACCGAAGATGCTTGTTGACTTCCCTATTGAAAAGCAGAGCAAAAACTGAGTAAATCATTCACAGCAAAAAACTTATCACAGGGATGGAGTATCAGCCTGTTCCTGATAATATATGACATCAAATATCTGAATGAATGAATGAATGAATGAACGTTTTTGAATGAAATAGAGACTCCATGGGTCACTTCCAAAAAGTACTTTGTGGGTGTTAAATCCAGGCCACATAGTATGCATTTGGTAGTTATGACTGACTTAATATGTCACATGGCATGGTTTCATTTTCAGTTCCAAGGCTGCTCAGCCATTTTTGCCATGAACATTTGGACATACTAATTTCAGACCATTTTAGACAATTCTGTACTTATGATTCTGGAACTTACTCTCCACAAATATCATTGCCTTTAATTCAGGATAAAGGAAATCTTTGCAGAAGTACATTTGCAGAATGGAAAACAAGTACAGCTTAAGATCCATAAAATGTCATAGAGAAGGCCTTTTTCAGGAAAAGCATTTAGCTCAAATGTTCCTCAGCTCTCCACCTCAAAATTCAGGATATGATGTTGCTGTTGGTGTTATGATCTTTTGTGTAGGGCGCATGCTCTACAACATTCTCCTAAACCTAGCATCCTAAGGCAGCCCCATTATATTGAAGTGATGTGAACTACCTAAAATCTCTCCTAGAGTAATCTGTGTTTTCAGAGGGCTTGCAGAAGTTCAGTTGCATTCAGTAACTTAACGCAATCCCTGATACCGATGCCTTGAGGTGGCTGTGGAAATCTTGATTGTATACTTACAGTTTTGTGTTATGAGATCTGCCCCATCCTTCCCTTCCTTCTTGCCTTACCCTCTACACCCTTTAATGGGTGAGGGAGGGGGGTATAAGCATAGAGTTGTGTATTGATCTTCTCCTAAAAGCTCCTGCCAGATATCTTTTACTCCCACTGGCACAGAAAACAACCCTGTTTATTTAGCTGCTTTCTCAACATCAACTGTCTGCACCAAGTTCATCATCCTGAACTATGTAACTACATTTATGCATTAAACAGCAGCCAGGAGATGTGAGGCCCCATTTAGCCATGGAAAACGTTGATACTATCTGCAGGGCAAGCCATTCTCCAGGAGCTATGAAAGCAAATAGGGAATTTAATTGTTGAAAGATTAGTTGTCTCAGATTCTTGTTCCCAAGCAAGAGAAAACGGGTGCTTTTCCTTGGGATGTGAGTCCACATGAGTCTAATAAGGGAGCTGTGAATGAGAGCAATGTACTAGCAGTTCCTCCCACTGGGAAAGCGTTCCTGGGAATATGAGGAAGAATGATCTTAACTGCTTTGGAGCAAGTATTTGCAGGCATCATGACTTAGGAATAGCTGGAATCTTTCAAGTGGTGTTAACACAAGGATTTCACTTTTTTTTTTTTTTTTTCCTTGCAGAAGCCACATGGAATTATCCACCTAGTGCTTTCCCAGCATATAGTCTCACTGATCTTGAAAGGACAGTCCTGGTGTCTGAGTGAAGAGTTATCTGGGTGATAATCAGTGATGAGACCCCAGAGCAACATGAAGAAATCTGAGAGCTATATGAACAGTCAGCTAAAATTCCTTTATACAGATAAATTTTCCTCCGCTAGTCTTTTGAACTCCAAGAGAAGCATAAGCCTTGACTCAGGCAACACGAAGTGTTTGCTCTGGCACCCAAGCCAGCAGATGTGACTACTTGGCATTCTTTCCCGAGACTTGAACCTCATGGTATGTCTATGCCAAATGTATCCACATTATGCAAGAGTAATGGAAATTCGCCAGGCAGAGCAATGCTATGTTTTCTTGGATAAATGTTGCTCAGTTTAATTTTGAGGAACTGACTGATAAAAGCCTCAGTGATTACCTATTTGCCTAACTGTCTTCTTTCCGTGAGACCCAGCACTTTTTATTGCACAGAGAATATAAGAAAAACATGAAGGAAGAAGTGCATCTGAGATAGCAAAAGAGGCAAGCAAACCTCCTGGTGAAAGGCGAAGCACCCACCTGAGAAAAAGGGTTTCTTTCCTTTCTGAAACATGAGCTGGCTGCACAGGCTGGCCACTGAGAATAAAGTTTGCCATCTGACATGATTCAAGTGACTCAAGCTGCATGGTCACACTGAGCTGTTTATTACAGTTTTTCTTTTTTCTGATTCCAAGCACAGTCTACCATGGGAAAATGCCAGTGATGAAGGTCATTTGCCTTTGGCAGCACCTGGTAGGTGAGACAGAAATGTAGCAACTCGCGCTACACAATATCTACAGACATATGGAAGTAGAAGCTGAAACGTATTTTGGACAACAAAGCACATAGGATTAGCCAACTGGAAGACATGCATTAAAAATAAAAAAATGATTTTAACTATCACCACCCTGTCCTTCCTTTGAACTGACTACTAGTTACCTATCGTCATTGTAGCAGGACATATTTGCATAATTTACACAACAATACAGTCCCATTTTGGCCATGGTCTCTGATCACTAACCTAACTCCCGAAAATAGTGAGTGTGATTTGTTGCCTTCAGCAGCCAAAGGCACTTACCACAACCTGACTCAAGTGTATTCAACATGCTTGTGACATTCACCCACAGGGCAGCCCAAGTCAAGCAAAGAGTCAGGGATGTGTGCAGAGAGCTAGGATTCAGCTTCGGAGTTGAGGAAAGCTATAAATATCTCAGGGAGCCTGTCTGAGACAGAGCAAAGTTACTGTCACCTGACCACAGCCTGATAAAACAGCTGGAGAATGTGATGCCTTTTGTTACCAGGTCTTTCACTTAATCCTATAGGGGGAAAAAATGCTACTGATATAGGAGGAACTCCTCAGGTTGTAGCAGGGGATTGCTGCTGTACTATTAGTGCAATTGATTACTTCAGCAAATAGCCAGAAGTAGCCATTACTTCCTGAGTTACTTCCACTACAGTAATCAAGTTCATGTTAACAAATTTCAGTCGTGAAGGAAATCCAGGAGGACTGGCTTCTAACTATGGACTTCAGCTTCAGGAGAAGAACTCAGGGAGAGACATAGTAAAGTGCAGGGCTCCTTCTATTTATTAGCCAAGGGCCAAGGGGAAATGGAACATTTTTTACAATGTTTTGAAAGGCTGTTTACTAACTTTTGGCCTAGAAGGAAAATCTTGGAAATGATTCACTATAGATGCCTTTCATAACCACCAGCCTGACATGCAACAAGCTGAATGTATCCTGCAGGATTGTTATGTACAAGGTGCACGAAATACAAGTTTGGTGCTAATGTTCTCCAAAGCCACATACAAACAAGAGCTACTGCACAGTTATGGCTGGGTGGGTAATTTGCAGCAAATAACATACTCAATTAAAATGTTATTTCTTTTCTGTGCAGACACTATTGTGAATTTCTCAGATATTGTTTTGAAATTATTTCCTGAGTTATTCCTTGTCCACAGCAATTCATTGCAAATTAGTCAAAATAATGTTGAAATTCAGAATACCAGACAGAGATCAGATTTTTCTTTTCCTTGATTAGCTAAATGAGACATTTTGAATCAAGTTTCTTCTTCAATACTTAGGCTTTTGAAATAGAAAATGGCCTAGTGAAAATACTTTGTAATGTTTACTTAAATGCTACTGTTTCAATAGTTGGTAGTAAATTAATTCAATAGAATATTTTGAGAAAGTCAGCAGAAAAAAACATGAATAGTCAAACAAATTATTTAAATCATTTAAACATACCATTATCTGAAGGTTAAATAGTGTTTGCCTACTTGCAAACACAGTTTCAGGCAGCAGAATGTACAAGACACCTTTAAAAGGCAAGCTAAAAGAGAGTGTCTAACAGCTATATGCTAAAACTAATTCCACTACCTCTTTCATGCAAATAAACAAAAATGAATTTTGAAGCCAGAGCTACTTCAATTATGCAATTCATTTTGGTTTGTGAAACACAGAGGTCCAGCTATGCATATAAATCATCAGTGGTAAAATATAGCATGCCATATACCTTGACCCCACTCATCAGGAACAAAAGATGAGTTGCTCCCAGTTCTCCTGATGGACTGAGCTGTTTGTTTGTTTAGCCTTTGCAGATGTTCCCCAGAAACATTAAGTTGTGCCAACCTACCAAGCACACTGTCAGCATATAACAACAACAAAAAAGCTTATGCATGATAAAAGAATATTGAAAATACATGTGTAGTCTTAGGCTGTTTTATATTGTTCAGTGGTGCACTTGGTGTATTAAAATGCATTATGAAATGTTATTTTGGTTAAGTCCAATCTCTGCCTGACACTTAAAAACAATTTAAGAGAATTAAGGTATTTCATATACTACTTTTGTTATTCTTTCTGCCAAAGGGAAGAACACATTTCACAGGAGGGAAATTACAGAGATGCAAGTTATCCAGGGAGATGGGGAGATGGAGTTAGGCAATGTTTCATTTTGCTAATATATTACAATCTTCCTCTTTAGTTAGAAGCACGTGGATGAAGTAGATGCACTCAGTCTTTGCTTTTTTAGTACAGTCCAATAGGATGCATCGTAAGTTATTCTTACTAAGTGTCAAAATGAGTCCAAGTGACAGATTCTTTATTTGCTTACCTACATTTAACACTGGCATATCTCCATTCACTCACACTAGGGTAAATAAACTGAGGTTCTGGCTCCATATTCCCCCTTGTTTGATCTCACTCTAGATCAGCAATGCCAAACCACCAGCACTGGCAAACAGAGATCTGGGCTGGCACCAATGACAATGAGCAAACAACACTTTCAAATACATCTGACGCCAGATACCAAAGAGCACCCTCCCTGCTTTAGGAGCTCATTGCTAGAAAGGCTTTTTGCTCTGAAATCCACAACTACTTCCCATATGTGGCTAAAAGGGCCAAGACGGCATTTCTCTTCTGCAGCCCTGAAAAAATAAATCCACTATATTCATCCCAAAGAGAGACATATAGGTGGTTCCTTCTGACCTTTCAGAAGGTTGACCTTTCTGGTCAACTGAAAATGAGTTAAAGTGTGAACAAGCCTAGCTCAGACATACACATGAAGCGGACCTGAACTAGGCAAAATTTTGAGATCAACAACACACATTTCAAACCTTTCAGCTTTTTCTAGACTTCTCTTTATTAGGATACAATAAAACAAAAGCAGAGAATTATCTAGAGAGGGCATGCATGAGAAATGGAGAGAGAAAATGAAGGTATCTCCTCTCCCTGGAATCATCTGGCAGTTTTAATTACTAAATTGCCTGCGAATGCAGGGATCCTGGATATGGGTGATACAGGTAATCTGTCCTGCTCTCAGGGCACACTGCAGTTTTTCCAAGGCGGCATATGAAGCAATGTCCTGTGGACCCTCCCAGACTAGACCTCTACTGCCTGGCTCCTCGGGATCACGGGGGACTGGAGGTTCTGTCCTCCTTCCTCATGCCTGGCAGAGCAGAGAGGATGGTCCAGGCCACATGCCCTCCTGGGGCTAGCGCTGTTCCCAGGAAGAGCCATGGACCACTTTACACCATCTCAGACCCTGGATCATTAAGTCATTTCATTTTAAATTAAATCACTGCTCACCCCCCAACCCAAATGTCCTCAAGAGGTGTTATTGGGAAGGAAGAAAAAAAAAAGTGGACTGTATTTACTTCTGCACAGTAATACCCCTAAGAGGACTTCCAGGCTGCAATGCTGTGGCATGCCCTTACCCCTCCCTGCCTGCACCCTTGCACGTACCCCTGCCCATTCTGCACCTGTACCCGCACCTGCACCAGTAACCACATCCCCACCCGTGCCTCACCCACACCCGCACTCATACCCATGCATGTACCCATACCCTTTCTCACGCCTGTACCAATAACCATACCCACACCCGCACCCAGACCTGCACCTGCGCCCACCCCCGTGCCCACGCTGACACGGACACCTGCACCCCCGCTCACGCGCAGCGCCACGCGCGCCCCACACCCGCGCCGCGCCGCGCCGCGCCGCGCCGCGCCGCGCCGCGCCGCGCCGCGCCGTGCCGTGCCGGCCGCCCCCACCAGAGGGCGTCACGACCCCGCGTTCGGGCGGCGCCGCGCGGGAGACGTCCCACCTGCTATTTAGACACCCATATTCTTTATACAACGAGTATATTTGCATTTGTGTGTCTGTAGCTATGTGCATTTATGTATGTGCATGTATATCTGTCTAAGCATGAAACCTGGACCCCAATTTAGCGACTCGACCAGCCGTTCCTTGCAGCAGGCCCTTCACCCTCTGTAGGGTACCGGGAGACCTTTCTCCGGGCTCGCTGCCCTCCCTGGTGACGTGGGGATGGAGGGCGCTCGCTCAGGACCGCCCTGCCATCGTGCTCTCCACGGAGCTGCCTCCAGCCCTTCCCGGCCTGACGTTGGTCCTGCATCTTCTTGGGGTTTCAAACAGCAGCCAGAAGCCACCAGCAGCTGGGATTATACTCCTGTGTAATGCTTGGGGCCAATTATATGCTGATTATATGCTGTTATGCTGTTATGTGCGCATGCTGCTAGTATATGCATATCCCAGCATTCAATGGTTTGTAGGTTATTTGGGGAGATGCTCTATAATAAACTTGTCTCCCAGACTAGGGGCTGATACACAGAGGACTTTGGTCTCTGGGAGGTGATCTCCTCTTTTCTTGAGAAAACTCCCATATCAAAGAGGGTTTTTTTGTGTAGGTTTCTTCTAGACCACAGCCCACCCTCCACGTTTGGAGGCAGTGCTGTCTTTTCATTGTACGTGGGAGTCCAGTGACTGGTGTGATGGGGTGCTGCTGAAATAACAGTGATGGTGCTTCTTTCAAAGTTCACACCACACCAAGCTGCAGAGCAGAGCCGAGTGGATAGGGAGAAGGATGTCTGATAAGCATCAACTGTTTGTTACAGTGAGCAAGAGGCTGGGGGGGGGAAGTGATCTCCTTAAGACAGATGTCATTGCCAGACCATATTGGTAAGATTGCAAGTTACACATACAACTGAAGACAGAGAATTTGCCAAAGGGAAAAAAAATGACAGAAAACAGATGCAAAACAGCAAAAAGATGCCAGAACAAAATGAATCTTAGGCCAGCACTGGAACACACTGCAATCCCTAACCATCCAAGATGATTTAAATGGATGGAAAAGGGATTAAGGTCTAATCCAGCAGTTGTTCTGTTTGAATTAATCTCATAGGAGTCAGTCAGGAGAGGTACATAGAGAGAGAGAGAGAGAGAGAGAAAGAGAAATTGCAGGATCAGGCCCTAAATATAACCTGAGACTTGAAACAGATTCTAGAGCTACACTGATTTTTTAGAAGCTGATTATCTAATCCAAACTGACCCCGATATTTCAAACAAAAAAGTAAAATCTGCTAAACATGAAGTTTTTTTCTGAAACACTGAACCCAAGTCTCCCACCAGTTTTTAGCTGCAGCAGAGGCAGCAGCCATTTCATTCACACTAGCTGGGGCCCTCTCCAGCACTGCAGAGCCTTCCTTGGCTGTGATCTTGCTTTCAAATACTGCTGGTTTTCTGGGACAGGCTCGACTATGAGGAGGCTGTCCCACCGGGTCTTGGGTTTCCTGAGAGCCTGAGTGATTAAAGAGACACTCCTTCCTTTTGAACTCAAACATTTTCCAGAGCTGCCTTCTCTTGCATGAGCAACACTATCAATCTGAGGCAGGGCACTGAAATACCTACAGCGAGTGCTGCCAAAACAGCCTGCGTATTTCCAAGCGGTATGCAGCCTTTTTGCAAATCACCTAAGCATGAGGCAAACTAGGCTTCGGGCAGAGCAGAAACAGATCCAGATGCTGCGGCCAAGGAATTCCAGAGAAAGCTTACATAGACACGCTGGGAAGGGAAGACTAAAAGTAAAGTGCTAGCTCCAGTCCCCAGCATCCAGTATCAGCACTTTGCCTCTGCATGTGTGGGTCCCCTCTGCATGTGCAGGTGGGTGTATCTGAGGCAGGAACCAGCTCACAAAAAGGGAATCCTATAAATCACGGCCAAAAGCTTCAGCCCAGTAACTATGTGCTCATTTTGGCCATTCAGACTGTAAGTGATGCTGGTTTGTTGCCTGTCTTACAGTTCTGTTGACTTTACTCCTGCAACCCTCAGCAGTTCCTTGCAGAACTGAGACCACTCTGAAGGATATTGTAACATTGATAACCCCCCCGACACACACACAGCAACACTGAGAAGTGAGCTTAGTCTTGCTTCTTTTCCCACATAAAGAAATAATCCCATTACAGTGCTGCCTCTATATGTAAAAAACACCATAGCCAAACCCTAAGAAAAAGGAGCCTTTTGGGATGTCAGAGCAGTTCAGACTACAGTACTTAACTGTTTGCCTGGCAATGAGAGCAGTCAGTAAATAGGATCACTCGCGAGCAAACAAAAATGGCAACATGAAAGTGGTCTGTAATGAAGTCCTTCTTTCCCACCTTTGTGGAGGTAAAGAAAGAGATGAACCTTGAGTGGGCAAAGCCTTCTTTTTTTGAAACATTTTTAGCCCAAGTGAGATGAACGAAGAAATCTGATGGCTCCCCAAAGTATATATTTATGGTATTATTTGAGCTGGGCATATGCAATTTACCTGCCACCAATATGGACTAGGTGTTAGGACCTCGTGATACAGACAACCAGTGAAGATAAGGAGGCGGGTACACTGATAATGTCGCTTTGCGGGCAAGAGGGGTCATTACTGTGATCTCAGACATTGCAGCATTAGCCAAATGCTGAGGCCTGGGTTTGCTCTTCAGTGCTATTTTGAGCATAAAGAACACCTACCTTCAAACATCACTGTCTGCATTCTCATTTTTCCAGGAAAATATCAGCAATTATATTACCCTACCAATATCAATTGTGCATTTGTGTCTGTTTCTGTACAGCTTGTGCACTGGAAATGTGTTTTGGCTTCAGTTCAAATCCACTTCAGTGCCCCCAAAGAGATCTTCATTGTTATAAAGCCTTGCTGAGATTGTTTCCAGTTTATACACAACTGTTTCTAAACGCTGGGACCTGTACTTTTGGTTGTCTACCAGGGAAGAGTGGCAAAGATTAAAGAAGAGCATGCCTTCAGCTGCATACTTTAAAATAAAACAGCCGTGGTTTTCAGAAACCTCTTTTAAGGTGTAGTAAATCCGACTTTCTAAATGCCCAAGGCTGTGTTTATCTAAAAGTATCTTGGGGGAGATTGCTATGTCTATTAATCTGTTTTCCTGTTTCCTTACCTCAGGGCTTAAAGGCTACACAAACCAACCAGCTAGAAGGCTGTTAGGGAAAGTCTCCACAGACAAGTATCTCCCTCTGCTTTCTGTTCTTAGGCAACACACTCCTGGTGCAGGAAAATCATTAAAGATTGTTATAAAGCAGGAGCAGTAGATGAGGGTGATATGATAGGGAGAAACCAGCATGATTTCTGTATAAGAAGAAACTGTGTGTCTCTAACCTGTTAGAGCCCTTTGAAAGAGTTAACAAAACAGTGGATAAAGGAGAACCAATGGCTATTTTTTATTTAGACTTTCAAAAGGCTTTTGATAAAGTTCCTGAGAAGAGGCTATAAAGGAAACTTAGTAACCACAAGGTGAGAGGTAAAGTCCTGCATAGATAGAAGAAAAAAAAAAGAAAAAGAAAAAAAAACATGTTTGAGAGAGTGGAAACAAAGAGTAGGAACAAATGGCCCATCTCAGCATGGAAAGGGGTCACAGTTAGGGTGCCCCAGGGATTAAAAGTAAGATGTATGCTTGGGGTATTTATTAGTGATTTGAAGACTCGGGTGAATAGCAAAGGTGACAAAGTTTTTGCCATACAAAATTAGGTAGGTGGATCAAATGGAGAAGCACGAGAAATTGCAGAGGGTGAAAAAAATGAAGAAAACTGAGATAGTGGATGAAATTCAACACAAACAGGAGAAAAATGATATGTAGAGAACACTACAGACTACTCATGCACATGGGTAGGTTTTGAATTACTTTTAAATATCTCAGAACACATCAGGCACCAGTAGGGACAGCTCAAGGAAACTGGCTGCTGACTGTGCAGCGGTGGTTGAAAAAAGGAAGAAAGCATTGGTCTTTGTGAAAAATAGTTTAAAAAACAATAAAGAAAATACTATAATCCTGTGATACTGTATTAGTAGACAGTATGATCTATTTTTGCCTTGGCCATTACATTCAGTTTCAGCACACCATGTCACAAAGAAGAAACAAGGAAACGCTGCTCAAGGACTCAGCAAGGCCTGGTTTCTTCTGGCTTTGCCTCTCGTGCTCAGACTCTCAGGTGTCTAGAAAAGTGCAGACTCCAGCGGAAGTTTTTTCTGAGGTGAGGGTATTCACAGCAGCTCTCTCGTCTGTGGATTCTCTGTTATCTAAAAGAGATGAGCTCATATCACAGCATTTCCTGTCAGTAGGGCACTAACAGCTGCCTGGTTTGATTAAGCTTCTGCGAAGTTAGCATATTTGAGACATTTTTGCTTCCAACCAGGTTAGAAATGGCCAACTAGTTCAAAGGTTATGGGCTGCAGTGAAAACAGGAACAGACACGCAAATACACATAGACACAGCATTTTCTGAGCCAAGCTGAAAAAAGCAACACTAGAAGTTCATTAAAAACAGCCAGAAAAGTGAAGAGTGAAGTAAACTATGGCAGAAATACAATATACTCAGCTATATTGATATGATATATATCAGATAAGTTTAATATAATATATATGTCCAGATATATTGTACAAAGAAAGCCAGGTGGATTTTCTGTCTTTCCATGCCACGCTATAAAAGCATTGGCACACATTTAAACTAGAGTTATGAAATACATTTTATTGCACTATAATTGGGTTTGGTGGGTTTTGATATCTATCTTTACTGAAAATTGACATTTAAAATCAATGTTTATTTGGGGCTGACAGTTATCACAGGTGAGAGGTTTTGGTCCATCTCAGTCTTATGGTCATTTTTAACAGTAGGCAGAGAAGCTTTGCTCTGCATCTAAGAAGGCAGGATCCAGAGAAAGGAAGCATCCAAAAATCAAGGCTCATTGAGTAAAAATATATCGTACTAGGACAAAATATGACTGAACCAGACTGTTCCAGACTGACCTCTGGGACCTAGTGCTGAGGAGAATCATGAAAAAGAAAGACTTAAAGTGATTTACAATTACAATATTTAAACATGAAATGATAAGCTACATCGAGCCTTTTATGGGACAAATAACAACCATGTTGGTAGATATAGCACAATAACCTACACAGAACAGGAGGAAGACACAGGGCTGATTGCTAAAGAATAACGTTCATCTCAATTCACTTCAGCTAGGTTAGGTATGGAAATGGCCCTAGTGAAAGGCGGGAGCCAAACACACATCCAAGGGACTGTCCTGTGGAGTTGCGTGTGAATCCCACCTTCGCTTTATTATTCACTCTATCAGTCTATTGATTCCGAAACACTTACAGCTTTCTCTGAATCAGGGTACCTTAAACAAGTCATCCAGTCTTCCTAAAAGAAACAGCTGCACATATGAAGGGAGATCTAAGCCAGGTGTACATCTTCTGAAGTGGGAGTAAAACAACTCCAAAATGCTAACTGTTGGGTAAATCATAGAGAAATAAGGGTTGGATTATCTGAGTGGAGATTTCTGCCTACCACCACAATAATATTTGATTAATTCTGTATCAGACCACATTTTGCCTGTCCATCGCACACCCATAGAACAGATTCCTGTCCAAAGTTATATCTATGAAGCAGTATTTAATATGCTCCTGAGCAATCCATCTGAGTCCTATGCCTGTGGCAATATCACAGGAAATGCCAACACACAGCACAGAAAATGTCAGCTTTCCACAAGGCAAGCAAAGAAATGCTGTTCCTTTGTACTATAATATGATGCCTCATGCAGTTTTCTTGAAGGAAGGTATTTCTTGGTTTGTGTTTGGCTTGCTGGAGTTTTTGGAGCTACAGCATATACTAATCTGCTCCATAGGGCAGTAACACTTACTGAGATCAATGTAGTGGGGGAGACTAATGTCCCAGCTCTGATCTGTTATGTCACTGCAAGTGACCGATCTGTACTTTTTTTTCTCCTCCTTTCCTTCACCTGTCTGGATTATTAATTTGAATATAATCCCTTCAGACAAAGACTGTCTCAGTTTTTTTAGGATATATTAGAGATGGCTGATTGCTGAGACACACACAGAGTAGACTGCAAAGACCTGTGGTGGGTGGAAGTCTGAGAGCTGTTGACCTCCCTGTGGTCCTATCTCTCCATGGCTAAAGGGTTTTAACTGGACATGCAGTTGCATCCCATGGCAAACCAGTGATATTGGCCTCCACAGGTGCTGCTGGCTTTGCTTTGTTTGAGATTAGGATCCAGTTTGGGATTAGGATTACCCAGAAGCCTTCACACCACCATGGCCCTATTACTAAACCTGAACTTTTCACAAGCCACCTAAGTCTCAGGAAACACATGTTGGCCACTATTGGCCTAGTCAGGAGCTCTCAGCCTCTTCAGGTATATTGTGTAATTGTTACTAGCCATTAAGGGGAATCACAACTGTGGACGCACTTTCCTTTTCATTTCTGTGTTGAAAGGTGCTGAGAAAAGATGCTGAAAAAAAAAAAAAAAAAGGAAGGAGGGCCTAGGAACTGGCAAGCAGCTTTTAGCAGAAGTTTCTTCAACAGAAGTAAAAAATAACTTCTGCTGATTTCAGACCAAAGATCCAAGGAGAACAGGGAGGAGGAAGAAGAGGACTGCAGGCCCCAGGAGCAGCCAAGAGGAGCAGCGTGTCCCTGGCGCAGGGGAACAGAGGACAGGCGTTCCACAGGGATTATGCAGAGCTGCTGGAAGCGAAGCTTGAAAACCAGCAGAACGGAAGCTTGGAAACTGAGCCCTGGATTGAAGCTGGTAATTTACCTTATTTGAAATAAAAACAGCTTAAGTTGAAGCCAGCCGGAAATTCAGCTGACTTGAAGCTGCAAGCAAAATTAGCACAACACTCTGCAGGTTGAAACATGGGGGAAGCGAAGTGAAGGATTCAGCTTTGATAGCTGCCGGGGGAAGGGAACTGCTGCTTCTTTTGCACTCCCATTCAAAACTACCCCTTAAAGCTAAAATTGTTGCAAGACCAGGCTAGAAGACCATAATAGTGCCTGCTGGCCTTAACTGCAAAAAGCAAAAAAAGATGACTGTAGCAGAATGATCATTAAAATGAATAAGAGTAGGAGCAGCCCCCCAGACTGGTAGAGCATGGTAAATACTAATGACAGACAGAAACATCTCTGCTGGGAGTCTGTCAACGTAAATCAGTGTAGCTATGCCGCTGACTTCCACGATGAAGCGAGGCTGGTTTATTCCATTAAGAACCCAGACTGTGAATGCAAGTATGTATAGCCCTGGTCTGCAAAATGCACTGCTCTGGGTGGGGGGTGGGGGAGGAGGGATTAGGGGGTTGTCAGTGCCACAGTCTGCCATATCATGTTGAAAGACCCAAGATAGCTCTCATGAGCTTGCTTAGATACCAGAAGCCAGCTACTTATTGTGGTAGCCAGGCTGGCTAACTCAGACATGCAAGCTAATATATACTGCTACTGCAGTTACACTAAATTCCAGTCCCCAAGCTCATTCTTGTGCAGAGCTAGCTTGTAGAGCTAGCCTGTGTAATTCAACAATACATTGGCAAATACAAATACAACAATGCACTGGCAAACCCTTAAGGAGCATGGTTGTGTATATGTGCAAGAGAGAGAGCACAGTTAAGAGATGCTGTGCTCACAGGTTTGTGTATATCTGGGAATCTTACTTGTCCATGTACTCATGATCAAGGATGCAGTTCCTCTGTCTCTTTCAAATTAAGTCTCTTAATTTGAAAGACATAGTCATTAATGTAACCAGTTGTAGTGGGGCACAAAAGATTCTGTTTCTGAGTATTTTCCATGCACTTACACTAGCAGCAGTAAAGGTAACCTCTCTTTTATGTTTGTCTGAAACAAGATACACTTTCTGAAGTACAGAGATTTGGCATCAGTGTGCCAAGATACAAACTTTCGTCATTGCGTGCAATATAAGATAACATTGTGTCAGAACAGCATACTGTTCTTACAACCAGGTAACATTTTTCCAAGGCCTGAAGTGGATTTCTAGGCCTACAAATATCACGGAAGTGTTACCTGAAATGTGCAGAACAGAAATGAGCCCATAAAAAAGAATCCAAAATGTGTATTTTCATACAGAATATGCATAGTAGCCACAGTGTCATTAATGTACTACCTATCATCATTTTTACTGAGTTGATCTGAGTTTTGATACAATATCCCAATGTGCTAGGATCTCTCCTGCATTTACAGGAAGAAGTGGCTGGGGGGAATGTGCGATCAGCAAGTTCACCAGTGTTTGGGGTGAAGCATAAACATGAATGAACCTAGACATGCTTAGAAGCCCAAGAAAGTATTCATAAAGTGTTTTTAATTAAGTTATTCAGAACAGTAGGATCCTAGAAGTCTCCCACTTGAGGAATAAGCATGCATCCATGTTGAGTCAGCTGAGGAGATCAGTGACAGCAAATACACATTTTCTAAAGGAGGTATTTCTCTGTGATTATCTTCTGCCTCTAAAAAGCAGCCCTAGCTGAAATTTTAAAACGAATCATCTTCTATATATCATGGATTCTACACACATAAAAAAGAGCAAAAAAATACACAGTGGGCTTTTTTTTAGATCTGTTTTTCCAGAAAGAAATACTGTTGCAGACATGAAAGTTTTTCCAGGCTTGCCCTGGGCACTCCTTGAAATACACTATATGGACAATACACAATCAAACCTCTGGCTGTCTCCAGGAGATATTCATCCTGCCTCTATCTGGCATGCCAGGTTTCCTGTCCAGCCTCACTGGATTTACTGCCTCATTATGGTGGAAAAAAATCAAGGCTATTGACAGACCATATGTGGGCATGGAACAACCAAGACAAAACAGAAAAAAAAGAAAAGTGGATATAATTACAAGTCAATTAAATATAAATCATTACGGGGATAAGAGGAAAGGAACAGCATGCAGAGACCTGCAAGAAATACAGGTGTTCTCTGATTTTCTCCCCCTGCCCTTTGGATTAACAAGGCTGAGGAGCAGTGTCTGTACTGGCAGGGTGAACAGTTTTCACTTCTGCTGGGTGGGACTGAAAAGCAGAAGGTAGATTAATGATGCAGTGGCACCACTAAAAAAAGCAGTGACAGGAGACTGGGCTCTTTTGCCTAGGTTGGTTTGTGCTTCCATCACTGCTTAGTGACACATAACTCTTTTTGAGGGCATAAAATTGCTTTTTACTAATGTTTTTCCTCATTCAAAGGTCAGCAAAGCCACAGTGAAAGTAAAGAGGAGGAGTGCATGGCTCTAATGGGACTGCTGAAGGCAGCCAGCCCCCTTCGGAGAAGAGGGACTTAGTGTGATATCTCGTCAGGGGTGAACCTGTGCCTGCCCCTCAGTCTGCAGAGCGGTTGCCACCTCCACAGACCATGAGTGCGTCTGACAGGCAGAGTGCCACAGTGCAGATTTGCCCAACTCACTCAAGTTTTCAAAAAAAACCATGAATCCTTCTTTAGTCATACCAGAGCAGAGGCAAAAAAATGACAAGTCAAATTCAAGCCAAAGAAACCAAGATAACCTAGGCCCTGTTAACAGTGGAAAATGGCCTCAACTCATTCAAAAGAGCCACAAATCCAAAGAGCGCTTTTTTCAGAGAAACTTCCAGGTCTAAATCAAAGGCACAGTACTCAGGCAGTGTAAAGCAGCATGGCTCCGCAGACAGTTCACACCAAATCAGCTGCTGGCCAGTGTGTTAAAAAAAAATCCCTGAATTGTCAGTCAGTCTGAGCTTCATTATTTGCTTCTTACACATTTCTAGTGATTCTATCCCCAGCTCCGGTATGCGACAATGCCATTGAGAATCTGCTGATTCAAATCGCCCCCACCCCCCAGCAGAAAGCCAGTGGGAAGAAGGAAAAAAAGAGACACAACTCGACATTCTATTTTCCCCCCTTCAAATAGCCCCTAAATTGCTTCTTTAATGCACTCAAGTTTTTGAGCAGGGTAGCTCTGATATTGAATGAGGCTACAATTTTGTTAAAGACGAGCTCCACAGCTAGCCTGTGAACTCCAATAAATTTGTAACTCTATTCCCAGTCAGAAACAGAACAATAGCCTCTCCTGTTTAATTGTGGATTGCAGCGAGTGGTTTCATGCTCAAATCCTCTTGTAATGTAGTCCTCTCCTTTTAATCATCAAAGGTGATCTCTGCCAAAGCAGCTGACAGTTGCATTTGATCAAGTGTAATAGGAACAGTCAGATCTTCCAGGATCCTTGTAGTTATCCATTTTCCATGTGTAATTCCAGTATATTTCATACAACTTTAATATGACAACTGTATTACAAAATTAGAGGGAGGATTTGGGGTGAGATGACTCACTGTTTTTTTTTTTATTACAGAATCCTATATCAAAACAAAATCCATTTTCTATTCCCAGTCCTGATACTGACCCTCTGTATGACCTTGAATAATCTTTGATGTCTAAATCCCTTCTTCCACTTTGCCTGTCCTTGCTATTTAGATTGTGAGCTGAGCAGGGCAGGGACTGTCTGTTGTTGGGTTTCTTTGTAACAGCTAGCACAGAGGAGTGTTCAGTCACAGTTGGTGTCCCTCGACATTAACACCACATGCACGTATATTAGTGTTGGTATAAATATTTATATTTATTGCAATACCTGTATATACATATACATATATACTTAAATATATATGTACAAATACAAACATACTTGATAGCGGCTTAAATTTGAGAACTAGTACTTCAGGGGTGTGAAATGTCAGTTTTAAAATCAAGAGAAACGACCCATCCTTCATCCCTCAATACATCTATACTCCAAATAGGTTTGCCAGGAGATCTACCTTTGGACTTTGCCCTAAGGTTTTTGCAGTTCAATTTACATTGGCCCTGGCAAAGCGAAGCAAAATGTCTATTGTGTGTGCCAGCTGCTGACTGGACCCACCAGGGAGGTGTCTGCTGCCTGGGTATTGATCACATCTACTATGCAAAGAGTCCATCGTTTATTTTATTACACCGCAGGTCAGGAGGACATCAAATCTCTTGCACTTGTGTCGGACGTCAGCATTTGGGAAGGTGGTTGGTGGTGGGGAGGGGAGAGCAGAAGACAGTCAAAATGAAAATGGTTTGGTTAATTAATTGCAAGCACTGCTTGAAGGACCGGCACGTATATTTAATCAGTTGCCTAGTAACAAACAGTGTATGATGTGAATGCTATCAGCCCGTGGCGTGAGCAAAGGATGGTCCCTTTCTGTTTTTATCAGCCTCCAGCATGCATACCCTGGGCGTTGCGTGCCCTTGTGCTTGGAAGGGCTGCTTTGCCACCTCACAAAAGCCGCACAGTGGCAAGGAGTCCCGTGTTTGGGCCCTGCCACTCTGCTCCTCCCCCAGACATCTCAGAGGGAAGACTGTCTCTTCTTACAGGGAGTGACCTTTTCAATGGTGAATCAAATGACAAGAAAAATTATCCAGATCTCCCCTCCCCTCCACCCACCTTTTTTTTCTTTATGAAGTTATCTACACACTGGGAATAGAGCGCCGGCATTGCTGCTGTTCACGTTCTGTTACTGACACCAATGTCACCATTAACAGTATATATCCTTCATAAAAACCTGTGCAGACAAAACCAGAGAATCACTGGCATTGGGACAGAGGCAGAATTAATAAGAAAGTGGGTTTGTTGGGTTTTTTTGCAGTGACCTTAAAGAAAGAAGGGCAATGGATGGATAGATGCTGGATTGCAGCACATAAAACCAGCCCAAGACAAACTGTACAGTTCTGTTTCCTGTAGGTGAAAAAATAACTCATGACCTGACAGGCAACTGAACATTGAGTACTCCTTTGGTGCTAGTTTTAGGAGGGAATTTGACAACAAGAATTTGCTTGTAGTTTTCCACCACCCGTACACCATTATGTTAGCTGGGCCTGATAATGCAAGGACACAAAAAAACACTCACACTGTCTATGCATATTCTGAAAGAGAAATAAAAAGGGAACATCCATAAAATAAAAGCTCCCATTTATGTTTCAACGTGCCATGACAATGTTTTTGTGTCCTTATCAGGGCTTTCTCTCCTCCCTCCCCCCTCTCCATTTGTAAATCCCACTGGATAAAAGACTACATCTTCCATAAAGAATTCCCACCAGAAATCTTTATAAATCCTCCATCAGTGAAATACTCTGCTGTCATGCTGAGCAAAAGCTAATCTAATTAAGACGGGATCTGCTAAATTTAATAGCCTGCTATGAATTTTTACGGACATCTGGTAACTGGAAGGTTGGAACGACTCTGACACATCAAATACACATTGTCCAAATGACCAGTATCAGACCAATTATTTTCCCTTTTTTGGTCACTTGTAGCTGATGGGGGATGCAATCACCCCCTCAGGATACACCCATGTGACTCCATCTCAAATTAATGGGGGTTATGGTGTGTACGTGTTGGAAAGCAGAACCGGGCCCCTGATGCTTCCTCAAATGTTGTTTTTTCCCAATTAATGAAGGATCAGGATATACATGCATTACATTTCATTGTTTACAAATACTGTAAACGGTATAGTGTGTGTTGGAGCATCTATTAGTATACTTGTCCTCAACACATGCAAGTTGCAGACCCAGGCTAGACTGTCAACTTTGCTCAGTCAAAACCCTACATCATGTCCTCTAGCTAAGTCCCAATGGGGACCAGAGCAGCATTTTAATCAACTCTCCCCAGCCCAATTGTGAGCTGTTAGTAGGGGAAGACAGAGGACGGATGGAGAGGGAGGTTTTATCCCTCAATCTGCTAGTGCAAGAGCCAGTTGAAACCCTCTACTGCTCCCCAGGAAATGGTCACCTGAACTGTTACAAGGCTGATCCTGTCCCATGAGCCATTACTTTGGGAAGGGGGTACATCTGCAGTAGTGCACATCCTTCTTCCCATCCTCATGAACCACACTGAGAATGCTACATTGATGAGCTCCTGATACTTTTGTGCCTTATTAACTCATTAACCAGAAAATGCACAAAAACTGTTTCCATCCAAGCAGATTCCACTGATGTGCAATTCTCCCAGACATCACTCCAAGTTGTTCATAATAAAACCACAAATACACACTCACATATACACATACATAGATCACACTCCTAGTTATGTAATTTTCAGGCAGTGCAGACAGCACGCAAGGCACAATGCCAAACCTTTCAAAATAGGCTGTTTATAGTTTAAAACACTTATTTCTTTTTTTGCTGTATTGATAAATAAACAATTTTTTCAAAATTCCCTCAACCATCTCTCCCCCACACCCATAATAAAGGACTCGTGTAAATTCAGCAATACAGTGGGAGTTGTGTCATCCTGATGTGATGAGTTGGCACTTGAAAATTTAATCTCTTTATTGTCCACCAGCATTAAATCTGTGTAGTGTGACTTTTAAACACATGCCAAAGTGTAGGAAGGTTACAGCCCTGCCTGATGGATTCTGCAGGCACTGGCTTCATGAAATGCGAACAAACACACTTGGGGCCAGCTGAAGAAAACCAGGCTCCATGTAAACAAAAAGACTCACTAAAGTAATATGAATGTTGGTGTAGTTAAGCTGGAAAATTTGTAATGAGAAGAGACAGGAAATTAAGCTGAAAGGTTTGAGTTCACAACTGGTACATGTACAATCCTATGCACAGAACAGTCTGTTTGACAGTCAGTGCAAATTATTGTTGTGCCAATGGGACTGTGTTGACTTACCGCAACCAGGGCTTTTGTGATCAGCTCCCAAAGCTGCTTTGCTTGGAGTTCTGATGCTGCCTGTGCCATTATGGGTAAATCCTGCATCTCCGAATAGCAAGGTGGTACTGGCGCGCTCCACAAGGAAAAGAGCGGAGTAGCACATCTCCAGCTCACCAAACTGGCCAGCTTTGTTAGCCATTCCTAGGTCCTCATTCCCTGGCATTATAAAAGCTGGGGGATCTCACAGTTGTAATTTGCTAGTCAGTACCAAGCCTCCCTCCCTCCCATTGCATTGCACTGTTTCCTTGCAAGTGCTCACAGAGGGATGGCTTTACCCTACACATAGGATATTTCATAAGTTCTCAGTAAGACTTAGTCTTGACCTGCTATGGATTAACTATCTGAATGAACAGAACCAGATATAATCTGCAGAAGGATGTCTGTGACTTTGTTACAGAGTGACACTGAATGAATTCTGTAGACCAGGCTAAGGTTGGTTATTCTTTCTAGGGAAAATGTGAAATTAACTTATAATGGTGTAATACAATTCTAGAAATAAGGTATACATCTTGCCTCTAAAAGCTTTTGACAATCAATATCTATGTTTGTTGTAATTCTCCATTCAGAAAGAAATGAGAATGTACAAAGGAGAGTAAAGGTGTACAAATGTTGTTCATTTTGTTGATGATAAATAAAATGGAATTTTAAGTATTTTTTAATTTTAAGATTTTTAAGAAAATTGAGCTTTCATTTACAAACAGTTTCAGAAGTACTTCTGCATGCCTTTAAGAGGAGAAAGAAAGAGAGAGAGAAAGAGAGAGAGAAAAATAGAGAAAAAAAGAAAGCAAAAGAGAGGGAGGAAGAAGGAAAGGAAGGATGGATGGAAATAATGGAAAGGGAAAATCTGTAAGATTGTTGAGGCAATTTAGGACCTATTTCCACCCATGTTTCATGAAGATGCCATGGAACTTAGAATTTTTAGCATCTAAGTACTTATGTTTATTTACTTCTTCAGACCCTCGAGGCAGTTTTTTAGGAATCAAACCTACTGCTTCATTGCCACCTAATTTAAAAGTTGTGCTTATTTCTGAAAGTAGGCATGTACCAATATGCTAAGGCAATGATACCACTCTTCACAGATGCTTCACAGAGCTTTGGAACTGAAACAGATGGCTAGTGGAGAGGAGAATTGAACACCCACATGCCCAGGTAGTGTTGTAGCCACCAATGATTGTCTATTTTGGGTTATTTTTCCATTTCTCTGAAAATCAGATGGCAAGTCAGTCTGGGATTACCAAAGCAGTTTTCATGATGTAGTCACCTATCTCCCAAAGTACATGGCAGTGGGATAGGCAAAAGGGATGTGACACCTGGCCTGCCTAGGAGCTCTCCTCTTGTCAGGTTCACCAACTTATGTACCAAACTATTGTCTGTGCCCATGTGTTTTGCTTCTGGATAGGTCAGGTAGTTCCTCAGGTAGTCATTTTCTGAAGATTTTCTCTGCAGGTGCCCTATCTCTTGCAGCCAGTTCATGGAAACACTGTGCAGCATACCCCAATGGAGCCCTGCTGGATGCTGGATGCTGTGCCTCTTGGCACGGCGGTGTCAAAGTGCTCTTGGACTTCAAACCTGCCTGACATTGTTACCTATTTGTCAGTTCTGTGAGAACCTGGAATTGCTTGCATAGATATATACTTCAAAGCTGTTCTGCTCAGGGTGCAGATAACAGCCACCAGGAGGCTATTCCACCAAGGGGCCAGGATCAACAGAGCTCCTCCAGTTCTAGCTCTGCCCAGCACAAGCTCTGCCTCCACATGGGAAAAGCTCAGGATCTCCTATACTAAATGGATATACAATATTTACATATTTGCTCTGCTCTAAACCTCTACAGACAAGACAAGATTCTGGTCTGGTCTGCATTGGTACAACCTATTGGCCACAAAAACTGCAAATTAACAAGCGTTGCTAATTTAATCACACAGTGGCCAACTCTTTTAATAGGTATGGCCAGAAAATCTAACAGATACAGAAAGTTTTACTTGTAAAAGAACATCCAAATAAACTGGATGCAAGAGAGACTATCTAGGCACAATATCTTCAAATATTGTCTCTGGATGGACTAAACTGTAAAATAGCTCTTTCCCCTGAGGATGAATAAAACAGTCCTCTAGAAATAAAAACATCTCTTGACTAGCTACTAAAACTCAAAATGATTTTTTGGGCCATTAAATTTTTTTTGCATATTGTGCAGCAAGTGGTGGCCAGTAGTGACTTTTCCAGAGGTTTCCTTCTCCTCAGACCAACACTAAGAGATACTGAGATAGCAGTTTCAGCATGTGCTCACAGGTGGGCTGAGTGAACAACTTCGCAGGGATTCATGTCCCGGAATAGCAACACACTGGAGTTATTCATTTGCAGACTGCATAAATCCCATAATTTAAAAAGAAGCATAGTATCAAGAATACTCACTGAGGCCTAAACAGCCCACAAATTATAGCTGTTAATCCAGACTATGCCTGTTCCTGCACATCACCGATATCAAAGCTGCTGCTGTAGTAATACAGAGGCAGTGATTTTCTGTGACCTAAAAGTTGACAGCTCACATAGATGTGCATCTTGACACCAGCCAAACAGACGGTGCTGCCTCGTCAGGAGCTCCACAAGGTTGCTTCGTCCACCCCACCAGTGGTTTGGAAAACCAGAGCAGTGATTAAAGAGAGGGTAAAAAGCATGGGTGGGAGCTGCTCTGCTAACAGTGTGGGAGACACCTCTCTCCCCAGTGTGTAGGAGCTCATTTCATCGCCCAGGTGCCTCCCCATACTACAACACAAAATGACTGTGTCAAAACTCTCACCCCCACCCTGATGTACAGCACATGCAAGTCTGCGAGGACGAAACCTGCTCAGCTCCACATTGCACATGAAACCCTACACACACATTTGTTTGCCTCCAGGCCTACTTGTGGGCACAGGTACCTCAGGGTGGTTTGCATTTTACCGGAGAGCACCCAGCGAGCATGTCACAGTCCCAATGAGCAGCGTTTCATGGGAGAGCTGAACAGCCTGCCTGGAAGGTCCAGCTGGCACAACTGCCTTGCTTCAGGGAGCCAGCTCACATGGCTCTGCCCGGGGCTGGGCAAGCATGTCCTCAGCAGCTTGCAGTGGGACCTCTGCCCTAAATCATGGAGTTATTTTCTTAACTTGACCGACAGATTCTTTTCAGAAACTTGTATTCTGTTGGTTCTTCTTTGGGCCATTCTCTTTCACAAAAGGAGTGCCATTTCACAGCATCTCACTGATGTGCAAGGCAAGATATAACACACACCAAGAGGCATGACTGAGCAAGAGATAGTCACCAAAAATAAATATGTAGTCCTCCTTTTCCAATATGCTTTAACCAGAAAACCCTCCAGATCCCTGTGAAATCACAGGTCCACCATGCAGACAGAGACAGCCACCATTCTGTAGCCCTTTCCTTCCAGCCAGCTCATCAGATGGAGTATGAAGGGACATAGCCCCCCACCCCCATCCTCGAAAGAGCAGGGCTAAGGGGAGATGATAATTCAGGCAGAACTGAAGCAGGCTGAGAAAGATCCAGGCCACCAAAGACCTTCACTTTCTCTCCTTCCCTCCAGCAGGTCTTTGCCTCACCTTAAGCAACATCCCATCCACGTGCATTGGCCCTTGCCTGTTTTTGTTGCCCTTTCTGCTTTATCTGTGTTTGAACCCTGCTCCATGTCAGCCAAAGCCCCTTCAACAGGGAAGCTTTCCCCAGTCTCTCAGAAATCTTTATTCCAGGCTGGCAGTTACAAAAGAAGAAGGAAAATTTTAGATGAGGTTAGTATATTGCCTCAGTAGCCAGGAATCTTATTTTATTAGCTCAGCTAATGAAGGTGAATCTCAGCATACACTGTTTACGCTGGCCTTGCACTTGAGATCATGGGTTGGGGCAGCCCGCCCTGTCAGCTTGACACTGGAAAGCCTGCAGCCACCACCATGGTGCCAGTGGAAGAAGCAAACTACAGATACTTTTAGAGGAACGATGTCACTGAGAGGCAGGCCTGACTGTCTGAGCTCAGAAATAACCATGAATCTTCATTAAAAAAGTTAAATATAGACAGGCCAGTATGAAGAGCTGCAGCCAGCAATTGCACCTGCACACTGGTTAGGGCAATGGTGTGCATTAAACACTCACTTTCATCTCAACAGGAGCTAGCAGATGTGTTGGCTCCACTGTCCCCGAGTGGAGTCAAAACCCTTTGAAGTTCCTGTGTTGAAGAACAGCTGCAGTAAAGCACAGCTTAATGCCCAGGCCCACCTAAACTAGTCGGGGCTTATATCCAGCAATGTAAGCTCCAGGTGGCCCACACTGGGGATTTAGATTTTTGCTCTGCTTTCGGAGCAAGGAAGGTGTCGGATACCACACATATCAGATAGAGCATCATAACTAACCCACCATGAACTATCCAGATTTAGAAATGCACTGAAGACTAAAACGTACTGTAGATTTTACTGCAAAACAGTTCAGCAGAGTGGCCAATGCAGGTTAAAGGTTGTAGGTCTGCCCTGTCACTGCTGGGGGTTCCCAGTACTGTAGCCAGCATGTGTTCACATCCCACACTAAACAAGCACACCATCCCAGATAGTAAAGACAATGCCAGCATTAGGATGAGAGAATGAGGCCAGGTCACAACCATGAAGGGGAACCCAAGGGCAATTGCACACAGCTAAATCCAAAGAAGAAAGGAGATCTTGCTTCCCAGTGCAGAAGGGACCAGAATTAGGTCAGGAAGAACCAGCTCCAGCCTAATATCGATCACGTTCCCTAATCTAGACAAACCTCTGAGTGTTTCCTTTCAAGCCATCCACTTTACTCCCTCAGGACTCAGGGTATGGTTTCATAGCTGCTATTTTCTACATCAGATAGAAAATGCAAATGCATGGGAAGGCACAACAAAGTTTGAAACTGGCCCAGAAAGAGGCTAGAAAAGTGGAAAACTAACTCCTTGTCTCTGTCTGATGAAAGGGAAGGAATCAGTAATGCTGAATGTAGGTTTAGTAGATAAACACTGCATTAAATAAGCATATCCATTCTTAGCCCCTAAGCTATCAGAGCACAGAAGCACATGCAAAATTTGAAATATTTGAGTAGTCCTGTTTATTTCAATGGAATTACTCCCATGCCTAAAGTTATGCACATTTAAACAGTCTGTTGTACTCTGGTCTTAAAGAGCAGTCACATTGTTAATATTCTGTGAATTGTCTATAATTTTAGCATCCAAGGATGTTCCAGGGTAAGTATTAATTTTATTTTCAATATAAATAAGCAACTGAATAGCATTGCAAGGGAAAATAAGGGTGATCCATTCCATGAAATAATTGCAATGAGGTTGTCATTCCTAAACTATGTTGTCTTGACTCTTTGGGTTTGCTTTTCTTGATTAGCATAAATACTTTTATTTAATTCATTGGTTTAAAAAAAATAGGTGCACCATGAATAATTTTGTTTCCATTTCATTTAAATCATTCTTACCAATAGTTAACAACTAAATACTCCAAAGCAGTTCTCACAAGACATGAGGAAGTAAGATCCAGATTCCTGCCTAAAGGCCAGTCTAGGTTATGACACTCTGGAGAAATGCTATCTGCAGTTTCTTATGGGCACAGAATTCCTATTCAAAGCCTTGCCAGCCTCTGTATGCCTGATCGTTAGCTGATCCCACCAAAGCAGTGAATATGGGTAGGTAAGCTCTTCCTATGTATGATGTGCAGGACTTACCCTGGTTTCACAGGCATGAGATTATGAAAAATTGTAAATAGGTTGAGATCCTGAAACAGAAAATGCAGAAGATGATGTGTTATTATCACTCTAACTTCTTTTATATTTATTTACAAAAACATTTATAACCTGGAGTGAAGGAACCCAAAAAGCTGGCAAGAGGACTTAATGTCAGTTTACTATGGGCTGAACAGAAGCTTTGAAGATCAGCATGACAAGAAAACTGGAAGTTTATAATGGGCTGCTGCAGGCTACAGCAGTTGATAGGAAGTGTTCCCTAGCTGTTGTACTTGAAAACTCCACAACATATTGAGTATAAAGAGCCAAACCTCCTTTCCTCTTTGGAGGTTGCTCTCCAGGATTTACCCTGACACTTTCTGAACAGACTGCATGAAAGAGATGTCTTGTCTTGTTCTGCTGGTTATCATTCTTATCATTTTTTTTCTCCCAGAATAATTTCAGTGAAGACCATAAGCTTGTGAGAGAGTGAATTTGTGATCTTATCCAATCATCTGGGTTGTTTGCAAAACTTCAGTAGGTGGCAGCGTATTGTTGATAAATGTTTTGTTATCCAAGTGATCTCATTTAGTGCAACTGTTGCAATATTAATAAACTGAACTTATGATTGCATTTGCCAGGACTGAAAATATTGCCATCCTTTCTGGCATTTGCTCTTATCTGAACTGACAACAACATCCTTTGTATTTATAGAAGGGGAAAGTCTTTCTGTTTGTATGTGTTAGGGGCAGAGGGGAAAGGGAAAGAGAGAGGAGAAGCAAGGATGGATTAAGATTAAAACACTGATGTTGTTGGCCACCTGATTTGTGATTGTAATAGATGAGCTTTCTGGCAATTCTGTTAAATTGTCACTGCTAGGGAATGTATGGCTCGAAAGAATGGTTAATAGGATATTCCTTCACCTCTAGGTCACCAGTTCAAATCAAGCCAATGTTGACAGCATTTCAAAGTTGTTACCGCTTGGTAACTGGTGATCTAAATTCAATTTCTACTGGATAGATGAGCATGTCAGAAAAAAATCACATCACAACTGCTATTTGAGAAGCTCAGATTTTAACACACATCAAGACTCAGCCCAAGAAAGAGTACAGTAAGGCTAAAGAGGACAAATGTTGTTTTACTGTCCTGTTAGAAAAGAGTCATTGAATTGGATTCATTAATACAGCGCACAGAAATATATATGCAATAATGCAGCCACACACACAGCTACACGCACACACATATATGTGTATGCATGCGTATATAGATATTTATCTACAATTACTGGGTCTTAACAGAAAAATATAATAATTTTTATATTTAGGTTTCTAAATAACATGTCCTCAATTTTACCTCTTCTGAAAATAACATTCTTTTTAGTCCAAAGTCCAAAGTACTGTTCTAAAGAAATACAGCTTGTGCAGATGAGGACTGTCCTCACAGCCACCCACCTAACATGCAGTTATTTGGGCTTTAAAAAGAAAAATGGAAGTGTCTGACACAGTTGCATTCCCAAAAGAGAAGATCAAAGTCATCAGTTTTATTACAGGCCCTTCAGATTAACACTGAGTTAAATACACCAGGCTTTGGGCTAAATCCCACTACCGTTGAGATCACAAAAGTGACACTGACTTAAACAGAAATTGGATCAGGCCTTTAAAGAACACATTTGGACTAATATAAATCCTCTAGAAATTGGATATGATAAATAGGGCAAAGGTGCTGAGAGAGGCCTTATGACACTTTTGCATACATGGACACAATTTTTATTATTCAGGAAATTCTCTAAGATTTAGCAATCAAGACGGGAAGGACAGAATCAGAGTTGCCAAATATCAAGGTGATTTAGACCTTACAAAGGAAATTGCAGCAAAGATTAAAAGGTCTTGCAGCCATATGAGTGAAAGAGAAAGAGAAAGAGAAAGAGACAGCTATACTGTGAGAATGGCATTGAGATCAAAGATCATTTAGGTATGGCTCAAAGTCTACATAAATACTACAGGGTCCTAGACTATGCGAAGAGCCAAGGTATGTGCCTACCTCCAAAACCTCCTCATTCACACCTAGCTCCAAGAGTATACTCTTTTACTAGGCATAGAAGGATGTAAGCACCTATAACTGAGTCGTTCTGCTACCCAGACTGCTCCTGGACCTTAGACATTGTAGTACTACAAATAATAATACCTAACAGTAAGCTAAGATAGAAGTAGGACTCTTCTAACTGCTGGCAAGGCTGAGTTTTGTGACTGGGTTAACACATCCCAGTCTTCTAATGTTGTGGGAGCCTCGGTCTATGAGGAGAGAGTGTGTGACTGTAGCATTAGGTGTAAAGGATCACATAAGGACAGAATTATAGTCTGAGATAAGAAAGGATATTGTAGCTACTGAATGAGAATTAATGGTGAGATGCAAAAAAGTTGTAGACACCCAGGAACAGAAGAGCGAAAAGATATGTAAGTGAAACTGAAATCAAGTGAATTGAAAGAAATAATGTAAGAACACATTGTTTTCAAAAGATTATAAAGCAAGGGAGGTTCCTAAGGACATGAAGCAGTCCAGTGGTGGAAGAGAAGTGATCATGTTAATAATGATGTAATATGCAGTAACAAGTTAGGATTCCCAATCTGCTAGGCTCTTAGACCTGTGATTATTTCTACTGAAATCAATGGAAATCTCTGTGCTCAAGGGCTTTGTTAGCATGGGATCTATGTTTCTATTGAAATGTTTCACCTTCAAGATACAAGGATGAAAGTGATCAGATGAAGAGGTGGTGGAGAAAGTGGGTTTTAGACACCAGCCTAATTCAACAGATTGTTGTTCCTGAGACAAATTTCAGTTGCTGTGAAGAGAGATTTCTCCTTCATAAAGTTATTTGAATGGCCATTGTTATTTATTTGCCCCAGTACTTTGGGGAGATAATGTTCAGCATCAGCATTTTGAGACTGAAATACTTTCTGTCTACAACAGGATGATTATTTTTGTAAATAATAGGGGTGAGTAGGATGTTAGTGTACATATAGGCTCTAAAGGTAGCTGGACAAGGAGGAACAATGCCTCCTACACTGCATGACTGCTGGAATTTGAGCAGAGGCCAGCACATTGGCCAGCTATCTTTCCTAATGTCATCCTGAGAGCTTTGGAGATTTCCCATCCTCTTGCTTCTACAAAGAGGAAAAGGCTGCCTCTATTTTATTTCATTTGCATCTGTAATCACAAGCAGAGCCTAAGACAGGTGAAGCTCAGAGTAGCCTAGCTACTCTATTTAGTATACAAAGTCAGCCATTTGGAAGAAGCTAAGTAACACACACTTTTGAAATAGAGGACTGAACCTCAGTTACAGTAGCGTAAAATCAGATTAGCTCCACAGAAACTGGAGTTATCAACACATCACAGTGATGATGCAGTTATGAATTACGCCCAAGATGCTGTATCAAAGGTAAGTTATGTCTCTGTATCGTAGTGTGTGAAAACTGAAAGGATTTTACAGAGCTTCAGAATAACAGAAGGGCAAAGAGAGCTGAACAGATAAGTGGAAAAATAAGAGTCTGCCACTTAGTCCACATTTTGAAATGTCTAATCCAGGTCATGACGGACCACACTAAAATTCACGCACATGTTAAGTATGCAGTGCCCTAGGATGTGTGTCAACAATGCAGAAGTGCTTACTGACTAATCTCTCGAAAAGGAATGGAGGTTGAGGAAAGCTGTGTGGCTCAGAGAGAGAAATGCAAATGCAGATCGACCCTGCAATGAAAAACCTTCTTATTAAACTGTGTTTTATCTTGGAGCAGTCCTTATTTCAGAACACATCCAAGCAAAGATAAAGGCATCGCACCATACTCATTAAACTGTGCATGGTTTGATGCAATCAGACTCAAGTCATTTGCATATGGATCAGTTTAATCTAGTTCTTCCTGTCTCGCACCTATTGTTAATCACGCCTTGACTCCTTCCCCCATTCCTAATACTCATCCCCCCTCCTTCTCCATTCCTTTGATTCAAGTAGATAAATGAATAGGCATAAGGACATCAACATCTCTCTGAGTGATCATCTGCCTCATACGCTCAGAATGTCCTATGTTTTGCTGATTATGTCCTGGTTGGCATCTCATATGCTCTTCATAGTGTCTGTCTTTGCTGATTTAGGAAGACTGAGGAAGATGGAGGAAGAATATTAACTCAGGCTGTAAACTCAAGTTTAAGTTTATCTCTAGCCACAAATTAAATAAGACTTGTGTTCTCAATTTATTCAGTATCATTAGAAAATATCTCTCTGAGTAGCCCGGCAGGTTACACTGAACAAAGTGATTTCTTTTCTTTCAGAGGCTGAACATTATTTCTGAAGTTAGCCAGCAGTGGTGATAGCTGCTTTTATATACTACATCTAAAGTGATAAGGTAACGTGGTGTTTGAGCAAGTAGACATTTTTAGCTCTTGGGGCAGTATTGTTTGGGTCTTTTAATAGTAGTTTTAGGGCTCTGTAAGATTTCCCTCTGAATGTTTGAGTTTGTGCTTCTTTTCTTGGAGAATAATTACAACCACATGTCAAATGGCTTTGCCCCAGATTTATTGCCATGGATCCCCAACCTTGTCTTTGGTTTCTAATGTAGGGTTTTGTTTTCATTGTTCAGGATATTTCATGTAGCAGCATCATGGCTATGGCCTAGAGGAGATGATAGACTTTATGATTGTATGAGGAATGTAAGGAAGTAACAGATTGGGCAGTTTACACAAAATGTCTGGAGCAGTGACTTTTCCACTGAAGGATGATGCTCTGCAGGTCAATGGAGATGTTCATCAACCTATATTAAAAACAAGATCTTTATTCTCTGTTATTGTATTGTATTCTGTCCGTAGGTCATACATAAAGCCAACCTTTCATATGGCCATAGCAAACAAGTGTTGTTTGACTCTCCCTTTCTATAACTGGAATAATACATCCTCTGAAAAATGAAGGTTAGGCTCCTAAGATGACCTGTCTTTCAGAGGTATAGTTTCTTTTTTGGTGTAGAGGCACTGATGTAAGTGTAGTTGGATCTGATATTTACTCAACCAAAATCACACAAAGTGAGCCCAATGATTTGTAACAATGATGACCTGAGTGAACTTCCCCAGACTGGAAAGGAGTTTGTAGTTGACACAAAGTTGTTGTAAACAATGCAGTGGCTAAGGGTGGGGGCAGAGGAAAACATCCAGATTCAATGTTCTCTAGTATATCTCTGCCCTAGTTATGTATTCTTCTGATTAAGACTATTCTGATCTCATCAGTACCTCCCTGAGGGGTGTCCCACTCTGTGATGCAGGAGAAAGTATGGGCCAGTGAGATCTTAATAAAGTGGGACAGCTGTAGACAGCTATTAGAGATGAACATACGTGTCTCATCCATTAATATGCAGATTCATTTCTGATTATTATATTTCAGTTTAGGATAATACGCTATTTATGTTAGAAGTCCTTTTATAGTGTCTTGTGAGTAAGGGAGTCACAGCTCGTGAGGTGGAGAAGAGACTAGCACTCCTTAGCAAGGGGCAGTCTCTGCTATGTCTTCACAGCATTTAGCACAGCGGGCTTACTAAGGGTCTCTGCACATTGCTTTAATTCAAAACAATAAGAGAAACAAGGCTTGATCTCTGACAGCTTTTTCCACAGGACATAAAGAACTTCATTAAGGCTGCCTGTTTTGCTGGAAACAGGAAGGAATTAAAATTCGCACTAAAATTGTTAACTGAACAATTTTAAATCTCTGGAGGAAAAAAAGGGTTATATACAATTTTATTTCCTGGGAAGGATAAAGAACCAGGTCAACAGGATTTTAAACAGATTTGATGCAGTTTTCCCTGTTAAGATTTTGTGCCTGAAACTACAACAAACTGAAGTTTTTCCTTTGTTTGAAGTACAAGAAAGGCTCCTTTTACAGGACTTGGGGATTTCAGCTGGCTGAATCCAGTGATTCACTGTCAGCAAGAATGTAAAGATGACTGTGGCTCCTCTAAGCCCTTTTCTGCTGCTAAAGTGGCGGTTTTAGATTCCTTGTCATGACATAAGTGAAGATAGCATTGGAAAGCCTGTATTGAAAGAGGCTGATCTAAGGTTTAACAACCTTCAGGACTGTATTTGTTAATTTGGTGTAACTGAGTTTTCTCAATCTTCATGTTCCTTTTAATTTAATTTCTGTTGTGTGTGCCATTTCTTCGTTTGAGATGGAGAGGAGAGGAGAGAATGCAGACTCACTTGTGCCCTTCTCTCTTCTAGTGGGGCCCAAGCCTGCTCTTTAATACCTGGGCTTTGTTCCTTCACCCCCAGCAACTGAAGCCTTCATCTGTCTCCATTACAGAGTAGCTATTTCTTCCTCTTGTTTTCTGCCTGGGCACTAGAAATGGGCACAGCAATGGGGATGGTCCTTGTTCTCAGTCCCTGTGTCCAGAGTTACATCACCTGCTGGGAATAGATAAACCACTGCTCTGAGGCCCTGGGATACAACCTGCACGGGGAAAAAGACATCTTTGGAGAATACTTGCATGGTATAAGCAAAGCAATACAATTTTCAAAAATCACTGTTTAGACAAATACAACCAGATTTTCACAAGAACATCAAAAGAAAACACTTCCGGTACCCCTTCATACCCCAACAAATTCATAGCTTTTCTTCAGAGTGTGGAGGAACATTTGATAGGTGCAGCCTATGTACTGCAGACACAGGCTAAAGGAGGGTGAATGATGGGAACTGGAGCTGGTAAAACTGAAGCAATATTAATATCATCTCTATATCCAGCTGTCATCCGCACATGAATGCCAGCCATCAGCATGGAATACTCTCAATTGCCTTTGCTTTTGTCCATGTTAGATTCATCATTCATACGTGCAGGGAGAGAAAAAGCAAATGTAAATATTCAGCCTGCAAATGAGGAAAAGATTACATAAGAAACTGTTTTGTTATCCCTTCCTTTTTGTTTTTTATTCCTGCCACGTGCTCTGTGTTCCTAGAAAGTCTGAGAATTCATTCTTCCTAATGAACTTCATGTTAGAGCTAAAATATGGCAAGATTGCTCTTTTCTGCCAGGGAAGTATCTTGAGACCACAGCAACACAGTGTGTTGCAATATAGAGGTTTACAGGCATGTGTCTTCAAAAACTACATCACTTAAAACAGACTCCCCAATTCCAGTTTCTCCTCCCATTGAAAACTTACAGGCAAATTCAAACAGATTGATTTTTTCTTCGGCATCTGAATGCTCAATGAAAACTTTAATTAATTTAGTACAACTGTAGTATAAACTGGGATTGGGCTGAAAAAGATCTCTTTCAATATTCTCTATCATATATCAATTAACTAAGGGAGCTTGAATCTTGTTGCTGAACAGTCAGCCTTTATAATCATTGTTCACAAAATACAGGTTAAATGATTCAAAGATAATAATCATCCTTCCTACTCTTACCTTCACAAGGCTTGGCACTTAACATAAGTCATGTATATTACCCACTGTTCAAGGGCAAGTATCTATTTATCCTGTCTTGATTCATAGGTCATTCCTGCAGTACCACATTACTTTGCAAAAGTATAGCTAATGATTAGTGTTTTTCTTTTTTCTTCTTCTTCTCCCTTCAGTCTGCAGGTACCAGTGTTGGCTTCAGTGTTGGCTTTCTAGGTTTAGTAATGAAAGAGAAGGTCATTGCACTGTATTTGTCTTTTGCTGCCAAGGTTTGCACTCATCCCAGATACTTAGGGGGCTCTGGATATGTAGGGCAGTGATAGAGAAAGCATAGTTTCTCAAACTCGTGAGCTTCCTGGCTCAGGGGTTGTGTTCGGCTTTAGCAGTGGTCAGAGCACCATGACACTGGTAGGGACGTGGACCGCTCCACTAGCGACAGCAGCATGTGTAGGCAGCAAGGTCTGGGAATGAGGCAGGCATGCAGCCAAGTTCTTTTTCAGTTAGGGAAAGTGTGTGCTTATTTCTCTTGGAATACTTGTTTTGCCACAACTGGTATAACCGAATGCTATCAGTTAATTTAAAAGGACACCCCAGATAATCAACAAACTAAGAAACTAGCCAAGATCTGTGACTGACCAGGGGGTCAATACCATCAAAAGAACGAAGGACCTCCTTCTCCGCTGAGCCCACTTCTTGATGTAAAGAGCAGGGACATCACATAATGCCCTTCGCAAATTGATCCAATGTAACCAACAGGGTTCCTCTTATAAGCTGGGCTTTACAAGCCCAAGATCATCCTAATAGGTGTGTACTGTCTTTGGTTTGGATTCACCTTCATGAAAAGCAGATACAGTGTTCAATACCTTGCATTCCCTTATTAGATACACTTTGTGGAAGACCTACCAGGTAACATTTGCCTTTCCATAGTCATATCACATCACATACCCATAGTAATCTGACTAGTGCACAGAGGTTTTTCTTCCTTTCTGTCTTTTCTAACCAATAAACTCCTATATAAGAATTTTTCCCTGTTATTTCTAAAGTAGATGATCTTCCTTTTGTACTATAAATGTCATCCCATTTCTTTCTGCCAGACCACCAAAGTCTTCATCTTCTTCTTATATGACCATCTAACCATTATCTGTGCTTACAATGCCTCCTAGCCACCTTAGCACACTTCTACTTTTTGTGCCAAGGTCATTAATGAAAATAAGACTGGTCCTCCATCCTCGTGCTTCCTCCTGTGAAAAGTCATGGACTATGGCACTTTAAAAACACAGTACTCTTACATAAAGTGAAACAATTATGATGAGGTCTTTGGTGAGGGAGACTGCCCCATCCTATTCAGGAGCCGATGTCATCTTCCAAGTCAGCTAAATGAGAAGCCTCACTGTTTGCAACATCAGTGCAAGCTATAAAATTTATTCTTTGTTTCTCTCAGTGTCCTGCTTTGCACAACTCCTCAAGGAAAGCAGGTGACTGGTCACAGCACACCAGCCAAGTCATATAAACCTCTTAGTGCCTTCTTGTCCCAGAGCTGTAAAACGAACATAATAGTGTTTATTCATGTGCATAAACATGCTAGAGATAAATAGAAGAAGAAATCTGGGCAGCACAGAGTACATTTCTTTGCTCATTGATTTCTAGTGTGTAAATCTGAAGTTGTAGTGCATAATGAACAGTTTGTCCTACTAGTGTCCACACTTTCTTCTCAAGCTTTTTGAAGACTAGGCTTGTGTTTGAAAGTCACCGACAGAGCCCAGTGCCCTTGTGCAGCTCGAGGTTTCTGCTTGCAAATCAACATTTTGCAGATTACATCTGTAACTGTACTATCCTGTAGGCACATAATATAAAAGGAAAAAAACACCTTTCACAGAAACAAGGTTAATAATCCCCCCACACACAACAACTTCACTATATGTAGACAGTCATTAAGAAACTGGTTTGGAATTTGAAGGAATTATTTCAAACGATGAGTGGCATGAAGAGGTTTTTTTTTAACACAGACAGAAAATGCCACATAGCATGTTACTAGTTTAGTCCAACATCTCACCACCGTTCTGTCATCAGAAACATCTAAATTTTCTGTATCCATGCAGTATCTAATGGATGTGATATATTTAAAAAGAAAACTGGCTTCACTATAATCAAAATCTGATTTTTTTTCCTAATCAACACCCCTTCTTCTACAAGTACATAACCAATGTCACCTCAAATCAGGCGCTACCTACAAGTCTGGGCTGAAGTTTGTATATAGAAGGTGCAAACAGCTACCAAATTTTTCTGAAGAACTGTCACTTATTGTGCTACTGTGTTTATCTTTCTGTGATTCTATAGCTAGCACAAGCTAAGCAAGGTCAGACAAGGCCAGCTGTTGGAGGAACAGCCTTTAAGGTAAACCTGGCTCGTGGAGAAAGCAGTACAGATGTGCCAGATGGTTTTAGTTAGTTCTGATAGAGCAAGTGAGCCAAGGCCCTGAGAAAAGTCACTGTACTGCTAGAGAACCCACTGTTTAGAAGATTTGGAAAACATAGGTTTTCTTGGCCTCTTGTGGTACTAAAAAAGCCCTGGGTGCCTAGAGTGGGCAATGATGATTTAATGTGAGTAATCACATTCTTCCTACCCTGCGATCCTAGCAGTGCTGTACAGCTCATCACCACTCATCAGTCACTACCTCCCTTCCAGTTCATCTGCTTTTCCAGTAAAACGCAGCTCTAGCCCCAAATTGTTGTGTAGCAATGCAGAGCACTATTAAATCCACATTATACCTTGTCTATAGCCGCACACCAGCGGTGGATAACTTGGCCTATTCACGTTTCCTTCAGTCCATCAAGACTAATATCAATTGTGCTGCTATGGGATGAAAAGCACTAATAAAATGTGGGATGTTATGAGAAAAGAATTAGCTTTTTCTTGTTGAAAGTCTAATAAAATATATATTTTTCTAATTATAAAGCTATTCTATCATATACACATTGTCCCTTTTTCTCTCTACTTTTTGTTGCAGTGGCTATCCAGTTTAACCTAAATCACAAAAATCAGAAATCATATTCTTGTTTACTGCCTTTTTCTCTTCCATCTCACCCCCCTCCCCACTTTTCTCTCTAAGCTGCTTGAAAACACTCAGTTACCCAGCCCTGGAGGTGAAACTACTCAGAGAACTTCAAGGTTATGAAATGCAAAAGCTTGGCTTTTATTTGTTTCACAGTCAGAGAAAGCAGTGCACAGGATGAAAACCCCAGTTGTGCAGCTCTGCTAACACATAAAGGAAGCTTTAATTGTGTTTAAAAAGCAAGTGCATTTTTACATAATTAGGAAAAACAAAAACCCTCACAACAATGTTGAGCAAATAATAATGTTGTTTATATCAATATAGTTAAGAAATAAAAAAAAAAAAAAGAGGCAAACAAAACAACCAATCACCAAAGCAGATAAACAACATTCAGGGTGCTACTGCTATGCATGACAGAAAAGCAAAACCATTGGTGAGAATTAAGTACTCACTGCAGAGAGGGAGAAGCATTTGAAGCTATCAAAGAGCGAAGTCTTGATGTCAAAAAGAAAAAGGAATCTTGGTTTAAAGGACAGTTAAAGCTTTTACTTTGGAATGATCTGAAGTTTGAAAAGTCACCCAAAAGAGGTAGAGAACAAACCAGGGAGTTCAAGAGCTAATAGCTGTAAAAAAGGGAATAATTGATGGGATCTGAGCAACAGATAGGAATGTTTTAGGGAGCTGAACTTGGAGATCTGAGGTTCTTTGTCTTGAATTGCTGGTTAAGTCATTAGGACTCCCATTTTTCTTTATAAATCTTGTAACAGTTTGCTCAGACTTTACAAAAAAAAAAATTAAAATAAAAACTGTACTTTCTCTTTGTCTGGGTGGTACCTGAAAAACAATACATATTTATGTGTGCAGAGCTGTCAACATGTTACACAGCACTTGCAAGCACTATACATATTCAGTGATATGGATGCACAATTATAAAGCACAAGTGCTTGGATCTCTCTTGAAGACGTGTAATAGGCTGTTGCCTGAAATATCCTACAACTATTGCACCCAAGTGCATTTTTACATAGCCCTTTTTGCCAGCAATTTGTCCTTGTGTTGTCTAAGAGCAACAACAATTAAATGCACTGAGGTATGCCAAAAATTATACCTATTAAACCACAGACAAACTGGAGCCAGAGCCTAGAGGGCCCAATCCCTACAGCGCACCTCTTGCGAGGCAACCGTGATTTCTGTCGTGGGAGCTGGGGGCATTCAGTCCCCTGAGGTGGGGCTGAAGCTCTTTAGAGCTGCATTTGGAGCCAGCCTGGGAACACCAGAAGGTTTGAGGGGAATCAGAAATAGGTTCTGGAGAAAGAGTAAACAGCTTCAGTGTCCTCAAACAATCATGCTGCAAACTTATTACCGGTAATTGCCACTTTACACCCCCACCTCCCTTAGGGTTGCTTCCTGCTGCTCCCCAGGTGTGGCTTCCTTTTGCTTTCAGTGTGAGCTGCTGGCTGCACAAACTGCTTCCCAGCAGCACAGCCCACCTCAGGAGGGGGCTACAGGGGACTCCCACAACATAAGCAATAAATGATAATGACCCATTAGATGTGTCAGCTGCTAAATTCAGATCTAAGTTCAGATTCTGCACTTCTCTGGACTGTAGGGTTTAGATCTGGGCATAAGAAAAAACAAAGCACAAAATACTGCTATGGCGTAACTTCCGGCAGGGATGATGTAAAATGGCTGCCAGCAACAGCAGAGGACTGGACTGGAGCCAGGACACATTAAAATACTCATAGTAGCCCCGGAAAAAAGCAAACTGACTTTCAGAGTATGCAAAAGGGCTGTGTATCCATGTGTGTGAATGTGCGTTCATTTTCAGTGAAATCATGTACTTCCATCATTTCCTTGACGGCTTGATTTCAATAGGATTTCCTGATAATTTGTGCCAAGTGAAACTTCCTTTAGTTATCTCCCTGCTGTATCTTCTGATAACTTGTCCTATTTTCTAGCTCCAGTCATGGCTGATGAAACTAGATTAAGGTTCCAAAATTGCACTGCAGTGAATGAAAGCTAGAGAAAATAATAAGAAAGAATCAAATATTGTCACTGTGCTTGTGCTTCAGCCAAGCAGAATCCAAATCACGCAGGAAGCAGAGTTTTCAAAAAGCTGTTCTTAAGGTGAATGGGGGAAATGTCATCCTCCCTGCATGTAGTGGGTTTTGGTCAGAATGGAAAGTGGAAGTCTCTGTCTATTTCAAGACAGTCTGTTTTCCTCATATTCCAAACTAGCTGGAAGAGGGAAGCTTTCAAAGCACATGAAAGTCTCTTTTTGCACGACTGCCAGCCCAGAGAGGCTTGGGAGAGGAACCACACTTGAGCTGCTCTATGGGAAACACAGGAAAATGCCATGGAGGTGAAGAAAAGAGCTCAGACTTCACCTAGTTAATTCTAACCAGATTTGAGTTGCATCTATGTCTAGCAAGTGTATTAGGTTCCTTGGATTAAACTACTGGATTTCTTGCTGATTCAGAAAACACTGACATTACTGAACACTTTCAGCCACATGGTCCTACACAGTGCCTTGTACAGATGCACTAACGAGCTCTGAGTGAACTAATTCAATCACCAGAAACAATATTGCCACCATAGAACAACCCTCCTCCTCAGACTAGCTAACTTTCCTGGCAAACAAGATCTTCCCCCTCTACTGCTTGTTGCAGGATTCAGAAGATGCTCGAGATATCTCTGTCTCATTCTCTTGGGCTACAACACAGTCAAAAACTTCCTGTGTGGACCACTGTGAGGAAATCATTTTTTCTGTCCATGCTCTTATCCAAGAAGATTCTAGCCACATGTGGGAGTGATGAGAAGCTTTACTTCCCCTGGCAAGCCATGGAGTAATTTTGCCTGCAGGTTATTGTTTGCCAATCCAATCCAATCCAATCTGGTGCAACAACCAAACAGTTGAATTTTCAGACAATCCAGACACTTAAGGTTTGTGAACTGGTGTTAACACCTACTGTCAGTGCTATTTTTGGATTCTCGCCATGTGGCTATTACTGGCTTGAGGCTTTAGATTAAGCATTATGAAATACCTTAGGGAAAGCAGAGAGAGGTGAGTGCAGAAATCAGTTGCTGAAGGGGAGGTGAAATCTCCACTGGTGGCTCTTGAGAACAGGTTGCACAAATGTCTTTCAAGAGTAGTTTAGCTGTAGTGAGCGCTGTCTGCATGTCCTCTTGAGGTGCCACAGCTGTAACTGGTACCACAGCTCATGGTGTTTGCACCTGTGTCACCACAGTTAATCAGCAGTATAGTGACAGCATCACTGAATGCGCTTCTCTGGAAGTACTGCCGGTCACTTGGGCTAAGCCCCATGAAAGTTATGAGCTACACAGTTCAGGGCCTATGCGGTAAAGAGTTGGTTACTTTTGGCGATTTGAAAATTCATCACATCTAGCTGGAGAGGCTGTGAGATGTTCACCTGCGCATGGTGAGTCACCTACACTCAGTCTACTGAGGCTGGTATGAGGAAATAGCACAGCCATGGTCTCTGGCATGATTATTCCAACTTCCCGTGAGCTCCCGTAACACTTTTGGTCTAGCAGGAAAGTGCTGCCAAGTATTCTCAAAGGTTTAGAAATGGGCTCTCTCCCTCTGATGGGAAGTTACTGCTGTGCTGTGGCATGGCATGAGGGGTCTCCAAGGCAGGTTTGCCTATCGTGGCTATCTTTGGGGTGCAGTAAGTTGGGAGTAAGTGTGATGTCCAGCAACTATCTGCAAACTCTATTTTCTCTGAACTTTACAGTCCTATCAGGAAATAAATCCCTCTTTGATTGGGGGTAGAAGTGAAAAGCTGACAGGTCACTATCTTCATTGCTGGGCCTACAGATAGAAATTCACTTGCAGTTACTATATAACTGTGAGTGACACAGAGGGCATCATAAGCCAGAGCCCAGGTTGAAAGTGGGAGAATCACATAATTCATTGTAAGAGTGACAATAGGCTTGATCTTGCCGGTGATACGTTCAGAGAAGATAGAGGGAACAGAAGTTCAATGGCAAATACTTCATTTTGGATGAAATACTGATAAGGTCTTCACATAGCTCCTTACCTATATAACTGCATCATTCACTTAATACTTACCACTATTTTCCCAACACACTCTGTTTCTCCTGTTTCTAATGAAGGAACACCTTTTTGCCATCATTATGTTATGCCCAACTGAATCAACAAGTCCCTTAGACCACAGCAAATCCTCTTCCTGTTTTGTGAGGCATCTAGAACAAATTTTGGCAGTGACAGAAACAGGAATACTTCTGCGTATGTCCAAGCCTTCTCTGCCACCCGTGCTCCAGGAATGCATTTGTCTGACAGAGCATCCTGGTGAACTTTCAATGAAAACACAGTCAAGTCACACAGTCAAGCCCACAGCGTTCAGGTTTGGTTTGGCTCACCAACATCCAGCTGCTTCCAAAAAGCTTCTGTTCCTTCAGAGCAACACTAGACTTTCTAACAGTGCTCTCAGTAAGAACAATTAAAAATGCTCAGAACAAGGTTTTGCATGTATCCCATCTACCCCAGATTAACTAGTGGGTAAGAGGATCCTTTGAAATATTCAATTTTCTACTCTCCCATGACAGAGGCACTGTTCACTATGGATGTTTTATGTATGCTTGTTTCACAGAATAGATTTGATATATTTCAAGAACAGAGCCAGGCAACAAAGACTTGATTTAGATTTGAGTCTTCTCACTGTTACAGGTTAGGCACAGTTTGGATTCTGGTCCATACTTAACTCAAAACTCTTCAGCTGTGAAATGTACTTAGATCTGTTGGGGACCTTAGCAATAGTTAATCAGTAATTTCTTTTTTTCCAATTCATTCATTTTTATTAATGTATCAAATCACTTCCTGCTCGTACATACCTGGTCCAATAACTTCACAACAGAAATAACACTCATGAGCAATTTCCCTGCTTGTTCCAAAGCAGGGAGCGGGGAGGGGAGTAACACTTCCTTGGGATGGAGAGAAGGAGACAGGCCAACTGTGATGGGGTAAATTTGTAGAGAAATAGTCTTTGCACTTACATTAGGAAATGAAACTATATTTTTTAAAAAGGACTTGTGAAAAGAGATATTGAGAAACATATAGTAGTAAGCCAGGCAGATGAGGAAAGGAAATTGTTTCAGAAGCTAAGATAGTTCAAGAGGCCAAGGAAAATAAAGATCAGTGGTGCCATTGGTGACCCTATACGTACACATCCCTTTCCATATGACAGCACATCCTGGTTGATCACAGCACTTCAAAAGCTTAACTAATGTTACAGAGGCCGGTTCTTTACAATGCAGTTTAGCAACATAAAACACCATTATAAATAAAAGCAGCAGCTGGTGAAGTATAACTGCTGCTCAAATTTTCTACTTAAAGATCCATGATTAACTCTTCTCTGTAAAAGAGTTTGGTGAAGCTGGATATTTTTATTACTGGATTTCTTGCATCTACTCAAATCTAATAAGTCTGATGGAAAGTATGTGAGTTTAAACAGTGCAATACCTCTCCACAAAATTAGAATCTGTTTCTCCTCCAAGTTTCCCTCCTTCAAATTTGTACTTGCATCAAAACTGCATCCATAGTGGTGGGACAATGACAGTTCTCCAGTTCCTTCTAGCAATGTCAAAGTAATATCAATGTTGGATGACAACTCAGAGGTCTGTGACAAGAAACTCATGTAAAATACCTCAGAAACTCATGTAAAACACCTCAAAGTCTTTTTTTCTGATTCAGACACAAAACTAAAGAGGAATCAACTTAGAGGAAGAGAGGAACTGAAGAGCACACTTCATGCCTGTCCCTCAACATGTGAATAAATTGTACATCTGTAGAGGAGCATTTGTCAGGATTGTTTGGGATTCTTGTTAGGCTAGCTACTTGCTTAGTTTTAATATTCAAGGGTTTTATGTTTCCTTGTTGTGACTGGATCCAGAACTTAGCCCAGAAAGTCTCCTACACAAGGAGGACCTCAGAAAATTTTCCACCCAAATTTGTTGTATCGAGAGCTTCAAATATCCCAATGTAGGGAGCTTAATCAGGCAGGATTTCTGAATCTCTAAACTCCTCCTCATTCCTGATACAAATGAAATACCTTCCTTTCTCCTCAGTTAGCCCCTCAACACTTATTTCCACTTCTTCAAACTCTTTATTGTCATTTTTGTCTCTCCAATACATCATACACATACTTACCCCAGCTTTGTAGCATTTCTACTGGATTGAGAAAAGTCTAACAGTGTCTTTGGTTTTCCTAATTGAGACTAAGAAAGCCAGCAAGACATGTACTTCTCAGAGCAGAGGATTTTTGCTGCTTCCAGGATTAGGCCACACCAGTCTCAGCAGCCACATACAGCATCTCCAATTGGCATGTAAAAATCTGTTGTTGAAAGCTGCATGCTGGAGCAATTTGTGTCTCCATGTGCCGTATGTTTAAGCAAAAGAGTGTGACAATCACAGCAGCACACTGTCCAGAAGTCATAAGCAGTTAACAAACTGCAACATGACTGTTGGCAGGCCTGCTGGTCTGGGTCATGCAGCCAAAGCTGGATTTATAAAACCAGGTAAACGGGGGATGGGAGGGGAGGAAAGGCAATTGTCATTTGAAACCATGCACCTGCCTCATTGGGATTCTCTGCAACTGCCTCCCAGAGGTTTGGGTTTGATTTCCAGTTTTACATTCCCATTTCTTTTAGTCTGACTGGCCCAGAGGGGGACACATTTATCTACCCTTCCACCACCGTGTTGCTCCTGAAGGGTGAATTGAGTTTAAATGGGGGTACTCCAAAGTTTTTCACAGGAGAAGTCCCCAAACCAAGGGGACTTCTAGGATGTTATAGTTAAAGACTTCCATGCTGGAGGCAGCTCATGCCTTTCACAGAAAATATAAAAAGGGGCTTACAGGAAAGCCAAAGCCATTTCCTTTGAGGAGTGCATGGCCACATTTCCATGTGGTGGCAGACGGTGGCACAGCAATGTAGCTGTGCAGCCCCTCATATGGATCACACCGAGTCGTCTCTGCAGAAGACAGGATCTATCTTCCTATCCTGGGCAAAAAGTTCATTTGATGGAGCTCTGATCTCTGCCAAAGAAAGGAGTGCATTTGGTGTTTTGTGCAGGGAGGAGGGAGACGTTTGTGTTCAGGTAACAATTATACCCTGAAATCCAGAGCCTGACAGTTGCTGCTCCAGGGCAGCTGACTCTGTTTCCTGCAGCTGGCTGCTTAATACTGCAAAGGTGATAAAACCTGAAGGGAGCCACTGAACAGGTGGTAATTATGACTGACACAATGACGGCTTGTGCAGACATGTAACCATGGAACAAAACACTGCAGTTAGCTAACAAGAGATCAGTATAAGGTTTTTCGCTGGCACTGTGTCTCCTGTCTGACACTTCTGAAATTGGAGGAAAAAAAGCATTGTGAGCTTCAGCATTCAGAGACATAATAGGCCAGACGAGCCGAGGGTGGAACACTAACATCTGTCCCTTTCAGAACGATTATAGCAGGTTCTGTTTCCAAGTTGATTTCTGCAAAACTGCTTTCCTTTCTTGCAGTTTTTTCTTCATAAATGTCTCTTCTGGACTGTCTGTCTGTGATATTGTTGACAACACTACACCTCTGTCTCTCTCAAGCACGCAATTTTCTGAACAGTTTCAAATAACTATAGAGAAGCACTTGTATACCCAAACCTATGTTATTAAATTATTTTCTTTCCCTCCCTGTATCTCGGGGGCCAGAGAGGCTTTCTTGAGTAACAGTGCTTTCATTCAGAAGACTGAGGAAAGGACATCAGGACATGCTGTTAAATCAGCACATCTTTGGAACTTCTAAAAGTGTTAATGGACAGAAAATGGCTTGCTTGCCCAGCAAAAATATCTGAGATACACCAGAAATCTCCTAAGTTTCCATAATAATAATGATAATAGTATCTTAATAACAGTATGTTAATAACATTATCTAGGAAACAGCAGAGTAAAGAGTCAAAATCTTCTCTAACTACATGAGTGCTGATCTGCAGTCCTTCTTTCTTCCCTCCTTTTCGAAGTGGAACATGGAACTGCCCTGGCAGAAGACCTGATTTTACTTACCTATGAAACAGGAGACCAAAGTCCAATCAAAGGTGAGAATTAAGCAGAGTAGGAGCTTGAAGCAGATGAGAGCCCAAACAGCACATCTGCTGAGGAGGGCAGGAAGAATGATTTCTATCACTCTAATGCAGAAAAGACACAAAAAAATTCTACCTTGACACTGGAAATCTTATGCAGCAGTAGTGTTGTCAAAAGCAGTACAATTCCACAAAAAAATTTCTTTCTCAATACACTTTTTAATGAAAAACAGTTTTGTCAGAAAATTTCCAACTGGTTGTTGATTCTGCCAATTCTTCATTTGCTCTCCACATCTTCCCCAATGTACTGTGTTCAAATTACCCAATTTACACACTTCTTACACATCCTTTTCATCTTTGGGCTTTCTTCCGTGTAGAAAATCAGAAAATCTTTGCTTCACTCAGTAACTATGCCATTCTTCAGAAAGAATCTCCTAATCCTCAAACCTACCCATCAGGATTTGTTAACCAAAATCTGGAAATCCTGAACACACTATTAAAAATAGCAGGCATATAAAAATCATACATATCACCAGTCTTCCTCCAGGTCATTGTAGAACGGTCTGATTTTTTATCTCATCCTGTCCCACTTGTGAAATTTTCTATGCGTCAGTAGACAACGAATTCTACAGCTGAATGCCCATACTTTTCAACCCACCTGTAAAGTGCCTGTGATGCAATGTTGGTATGCTATAACTTTGTTAAAAGTGGATGAAAAATACTTCATTTTTCTGCTATTACATACTGTTTTTCAATGGCCAGTGCTTTTGCCTGTGTGACTTCAGGAGACATACATATGTTCCAGACTTGGGACTGGTAACTGTTGGAATATACTATTTGAAAAAATACATAAAGTAATTTATTTTCTTTCAACTATTTCACTGTCTTGAAACAAAACAGTTCATCCACCCTTGGTTCCGAGGCCAAAGAGTGGCCTGCGGAAAGCAGTTGCTATATAAACAAACATAAAAGAACTGTGTTTGTGCCCCTTGTGGCACATATGGGCATTAGTTGCTAGTCATTTATTTCTCCTGCTGTGTAAAACATTGATCACTGAGAATTAACTAAAAGCAGGTTTTCCTTTTCTGGATTTTAGCAGAGAAAAAATAGCAATCATGCCTTTTAGGGCTGCATTTTAAATTCTACTTTGAATTCAGTTCTTACCTAAATCTTGTTTAACTATATTCGGCTGTCACTCCAGCTAGTCTAGCATCCTGTCTTGGGCAGTGACCAATGCTGTCAAGAGGAGCTTTAGATGCCTATGGGAGAAAGGAGTAGTAGGAAATTGGCAAGACATGATCGGAAGAGGAAGGGACACATGGCCGAAGCTATTTCCTCTTACTCACAGCTTTCACTATATCACCTGGAGCAGGCAATATGATAACAGGTGAACATAATGTAAAGTCACGGCACACAGAGCACTGGAAATGCAATGCCATGAGAGAGATGGTGGAACGTGTGTCTACGCTATTATCGTAAACACAGAGTGAGCCAGCATACCTGAAATGGCAACAGAATCTGCTGTCCTAAGTAGTCCGCCAAGGTAAAAAATATCATCAGACTTAAGAGGAACAAGGAACAGTGAAATAGGAGCTCCAGCTCTGGTTCAGAGAAGCTAGGTCTGCCACCTACTTCTGATGAATCTTTGCTGAAATGACAAGAGCATCAATATTCACTGTCATGCCACAGGGCAAATAATCACAAAATTATAGAATAATTTATGTATGAAGGGACCTCCAGAGATCTATGGTCCAACCTCCTGCTCAAAGCCGGGCTGACTTCAAATTTAGATCAGGTCACTCCAGTCAACAGGATGGAGGCAATATTAAAGATCAGACTAATCAATTGCTTCCTTTCTTATGCTATGCACACAGTGTCAGAAATGAAATTCACTACAGTCAGGGAGAGCTAAGAGGGTCAACAAGGAGTGCCTTGAGGAACTCATGTTCACAGTGATAGACATTACATAGGGTTTGGATTGAACACAGATGTACCAAACCACTTCATGAGCTTGGCCATCACTCACAGTGACATTGCTTTTCCAGGTGGGAAGGACAGGAAAAATGACTGTTACAGGACCCAAACAGAAGCAATTATGCACAGTGCACCGTTAATAACAAAGGCGGATTTCCCCCTTTTTTTTTTTAGATTTCAGTACATGCCAGATGCGTTTTAATGGCATTATCAAGTTCTTCATTATAATCTTGGGACTTGAATTTCTCTTTTTTTCCAAACATTAGCTGAGACTGTTATATAATCCTAAGATTTTTGAATTGGGGGGGTTGAGATACTACTGTACAAAACTATACCTATAATGTATGGGAGTTCACAAATTAATCACCAGAAGTTAGTGACATCTGAAAGTGGGCAGGGGATCCTAACAGGCCCCCAAGAGGGTGTCTAAGTAGACACTTTCACAGAAAACTGTGCTGACTTTCTATAAAAAGAGCACAGTGTAGTTAATTTTAACAGCATATTATGCCTAATTAACTCATTATGCAAATATGTACATATAAGCCACTATCAACCAAGGGCCCAAAAATCCAACAGCCACGTTCTGAATGGTCACATCCTAAACCTCTAATACTGAGAGTAAGAGAATGGAAAAAAGAGAATGAAAAAAGCTGGAACAAAAGGTTTTACTGCTAGAAAGAACAACAGCAGGAGCTTTTCAAAACATAACCACTTACCTTTTTAAAATAATAAATATGTAGTCTGTTCTGACTCTTCAGCTGTTCTTGTTCTGTCGTCTTCCCACGCCTACTCATCTCCTTTCTTTTCTCTCCACTAGTCCTCTCTTTCAGTGCTTGCAGCATGCTTTTTTTTTTCTCTCTTTCTCTCCAGGCCACCTGAAGCCCTGAAGACCTTGAAAGAAGGATGGCAGATCTGTAGACCAAAGAGGGACCAGAGAGTTGCAGAAGGCAGAGGTTGCCTGGCAGCACATTTTGGTAGAAACAGATTGGAAGTGGGGAGGGCTTGTTTGGGGTTTCTACTTGTCAAGAACATATTAAAAAGCAAGCACTTACAGAGGAAAAAAAAATTCTGACTTTCACTGCATTTTTCCTAGCAAGAAAAGTGCTAGAACACTAAAGGGGTTAATGGCAATAATGCCAGATAATCAGTCTGAGGGAACGCAGTGGCAAATCAATTGCACAGATTGTTTTCCTAAATGTGCATATAAGCACATCTTCCACTCACCCTGTCAAGGAGATTTTGACCTTTTTTTACAAACGTAGGCCACTCTGACCCATACTTTGCTTTCCTGAGGGCACACTACTAGCTAATGATGATGTCCAACCTTTCTACTCCTCTTTTCTTCCTCTTGCTTTGTGGAACCAGAAGCAGAGTAGTCAGCTCAGATGTGTCTCTTTCTTCAGCTGAAACTAGAAATGGACAAGTGACTCTGCCACCAGCCTCCTTTTCATGTTACTGACTTCAGTGAGAAAGTCCTCTAGCAAAGACCAGGCCTCACACAGCTTTGGCAGTGTTCATTAAGAGTGTTTTCTGTGCAATATTTCCAGTCACCTTACATATTTTGCCCTAAACCTCTCAAGCTTAAAATACATGTTGAGTATTCTACTTACTCTGCAGTCTTACCAGAATAATGGAGATAATGCTTCATCTGTCTGATGAAGCTTGTCTGGCATCATACACTATCCAAACTAGATTTTGAATTGTATTTCCATTGGAGATGATACCATCACACTTTTGAGCTACTTACTCACAGATACAGGCCCAAGCCTTATCTGCCAGATCCATCTGTGATTCCCGCTCCTCTTTCTCTGTATATTTATGTTCCTGTGCTCCCTCTGCATTCCTCGGAGCACAATAAATCCTGCCTGCCAACCCCTTCGTCACCTCTGCCTCAAAAGGGATTGCTTCAAGGTCAAATGGTTCCCTTGTAATGTACAGTTTAACCTGATTTGTGGAGGCAAAGCTTTACATTTTTTAAAATCAGACAAAGGTAAAGTAAAGCTTGCAAATGAAACTTTCTGATGGTAAGCAAGAGTATTTCCCTCTCTGAAGAGTTCGAGCAGAGGGCACTGTGCCATCTGAAGCCTTAAGAGCTGGAATTGTGTTATTTATTACTATACAGATAAGGTATGCCTCAAGTAGAAAAGAAAACAAATGCTGACAAGAGAAAGTGATCCACCCCCCACCCACGTAAATCAGCAGGAGAGAGGCAGAGGGACAATTCTCTCCCAGTCTGGCAGCAAATTCACACCGGTGGATCCAGGAGTAAGCCCAGGCAAATTTAGAAACTTTCACTGAAGAAACAAAAGGGACAAATTTAGGGTGAAAGCCTTAAAAATATCAAGAGGCGAATAATAGTTGCAAGGCATAAAAATGTTCTATAATACTCCGCCAGTATTCGCCTGGATTTGGCAGCCACATGAGTCTGTTCCTCCATTGCTGCTGCTGCGGCATTGGCTATTCTTTTGAGACAGCAGCGATGAAAATCCCAGACAAAATATTAATATGAAGTTGCAAGATGCGGAGGTAAAACACAAAGGCTAACGCACAGGTGCCCTACACGCATTTACCTTATGTATCTTAATTGCTAAGAATGGGTGGTTTATGCTTAAAATAACATTGTGGCAAACATGAGATGTAGCCCCCTATTATAATACGTAATATTATGCTAATAGTATGTAATGCTATGGTGTAGGTCAGTAAGATTTCAACAGTATTGCAAATATCAAACACAGCATGTTATTAAAGTTGTTATAAACCAGAAATATTCAAAAACCATTGGCTGGAGCCCACAAAGTCATGGAAATAGCTTAAAAATCATAACTTAAAAACAATCATAATTTTTTCTTCTTTTGTTTACACTCTTTTGATCCTTAAAAGAATCACATTTTCAAGCTTTCTTCTATAAAATGAAAAACATCTTTTTTTAAGTAAGTGCTGAGATTCCCATGTACTCACCCGACTCCAGGAGACAGACTTTAAAAAACAAATACATTTCCAAAGATCACAAGAAAGGGCATAAGAACCCTTCAGAAATAAGTTGAAAAGACACCTTGAAAGGCTAAGATTCCAGCAAGTTCCACTTAGCATTAGCTAAATGGATTAAAAACTGTCAGTCAACTAAAGATCTAGGAACAGATGCCCATACTGTATATATTTTTTTTATTTTAATGAATAGTTCCAGTGATAAATAACAGATTTCCCTATTTATAGAAAACTGGTGCTACAAGAATATCAGATTGTGCTATTACACCCCCACATGCATACAAGTTTTCTATATGGAAATTTGATAATTACAAGAATTGTTGCTTTTAGAGATTTGGAAACAACAAAAAGAAATGGATTTTTTGTTGCTAAAAAGCAAAAAAGCTACATGTCTATTTGATATTTCTTTAATTAATCTGGAACATGAGGATATTTTTTAATCAGAGCCAGAATTTAAAGGCTAAGGAGAGACCATGCAAAAAAAAAAAAAAAAGAGAGAGAGAAGAAAAAAAACAAACAAAACACATACCAAAACTGCACAAAACTCTGTTTCTTTCATGCTTTTAATTTCTATCTTCCAAGCACTGAAAACCATCAGAAAGTTTACAGAACTAAAAAGGAGACAAATCAAATATCCTTGTAATTCTCAAATTTTCAGGTCTGCAAGCCTTCCTCACACATTTCACAAAATGTGTCACGGTGTTTACCAATATGATAAAAAAAACACCTAAAAACTAACATCTCACTGTGTTAGGAAGACTGCCCAAAAGAACTAGTATTGAAATATCATGTAAAATTCATGTGCTAAGAAAAATTCCATTCAGACTGAGTCACAGAGCCGCATGCTGTATTTGTAAAATTCTCAAACATGATATGAGAGCATTATCGCCTTCAGGCTTGTTATTTCATCCCCTGGACACACACAGAAGCATATCATCCTTTCATAGGATTGATCAGCAAATATCCTCCAGAGCAGTTAGATAAGAAGGCATTCCCTTCTGCTAGCTGTAGGTTTTTGCTGCGTTGCATTTATTACTGTGGTGTGAAAATCTCCTACTGTGTGCAATACCTTTAAACACTTCTTTGGGTTTTTTGTTGTTGTTAGGCATTTTGCCAAGTGGTGTGTTGTGTTATTTACCTTGGAAAAGAATTGTTGCAGCATAATTTATTTTGGTCTGGGCAGAAATTAGCTATGGAAGAAGTTCTGAGACCTGCTTTCTCATTACCAGCAGGTCTTCCATCTGCTTAATTAGAAGTGCAAATATTTGGAAATCTGAAATCCTGCAGCAATGTCTCAGATAGAATTTCTTTGTTGCAAGATCTGAAAAGTGATCACGGATAATTGTTGATTGTGCTCTGTGTGACTGTAATTACATGGCATTGATCTGATGTTCAGACACCACAGTGATGAGCTTAACGTCAGAACCTAAATAGACTAGATACAATTATACCAATAATCACTGAGAAGAGCTAGTTTAAAAGGGCAGAGGGAAATCACAAATGTGAACGACTGAGAGCAAAAAAAAAAACCTGTTGAATATATTACCCAGTAAAGGCTATTCAGCCATTTAAGTTGCTGGCCAAATAATGAACATTTACCTCTTTTTTGGATCAAAAAAAGGCTATTCAAATTTAATTCCTTGTCTGCCTGTAAAAATAAAGAAAACTCAACAAACTTGCTTTCAGCCAGCTAGGTAAAGCATCAGGCTCCCAGCAGACATGGCAGCAGTCCAAGTCCAAGGATTGTCCCTAAATACCAAGGGACGATCTGATCGACTGGGTAGGGAGGTAAGAAAGTATGAGACAAATGTGAGAGGGTAGAACTCATTTCCACAAGAATGTCTGCTTGGCACTGGATAAAGTATTTTCACATTAGCATTTAGCACACCAGCCACACAGCTGTAAAAGGGTAGAAATCTGAGAAGGAGATGAGATAAAAGGAGAATATTGCTTCTTAAGTGGACTGTGAACTTTCTTGCTCTAATTGATCTCTTACCATCCTACGCAAGGGAAAGCAACTGGCACATTTGGCAGACAGATCGTTAATAGCACACATACAGACAAACCTTTCTACCCGTTGCTGCAATTGCTGAAAATGGAATTTGTCCTCAGGCCAGCATGGGCACAACTATTCTTGATTTGAGGGGAAGGGGACTCAAATGCTGATGGCACAGTGCTGAGGGCACACTTAGTGCCTCCACCCCAGTGTCTTCTCCTCATGTTGTACCATAAGGGAAGAAACAACTTTAATTTAGTGGAAAGGGAGATGAAACCTTTTATTCAAGCTCTTTCTCCGTCTCTTTCTGTGAGAGAACAGATATGTTCCCTCACATCAACATATTCAATAACTTCTACATCCAGTTAAAACCAGTTTTCAATCCCTAAGGTTCTCAGAAATCTCCCCAACCAGTTCTCCATGCTAAGAGTAAATGGCTGATGAGGGAGAGCAGAGTGACCAGCCATGGTATGCCTGTGGCTGCAAAAGCTGAAGGTCCTAAGGAAGATACAGTCTGGTGAAAGCAGGGTGGCTTCTGTTAGAGTAGATGTAGTGGTTGGAAAAATAGACAGTCTTTCTGGCAAGAGGCATTCCAGGTCACTCTCATGAAACATTAAAAGAACTTCTCCACTGGGTTGGTAGAATATTAACAGACAACATGGTTAGGAATTTGGGCTTGGTGCTAAAAATGCTGGTTTAGATCCTGTTGTGGGAAGTTCCCCTATTTGAGAAGGACCCAAACCTGCATGGAGCACCATGAAAGCAGACCAGGACCACAGAAGGCAGCATCCCTCCAGTCAGCACACCAAAGCATGCTCTGTGGAGCCTTTAAGTCAAATCAAAAGCATAGCAGCTTTCTACAATTTAAATTCACAAACAACTTAAAAGAATTGTTCAGTAAATAATTTCACATAACAAGTGAATTTGAGAAAACAGCAATCTGTTTTAGAATAATTTGTGAAGAGATAAGAGGAAAAATTTGTTGAATAAATTATCCATTATAAATTATTCTCCCACCTGCACTCCCAACCATCCCGATTTACTTTCTACTGTTACTTTCTCCCTGTTCTAAAGAAGTGCAGGAATATTCAACTTTCATGTGCTCAGCAGTTGGCAGAATACAAAACTGTATAAATAATACAACGCAGCTCATATTTTGTTCAGGGCTCAGTGGCTTTTTACTTTTCCTTACAACATTTTTCTACCTTCTGTCTTATTTTCTGTCAAGTAGAAATTCATGACCTCTGCCCCAGTACAAATGTTGTATAGCAAGGAAGAGAATAATAATAAAGAATAAAAATTAAAAAATATTCTAACACTGACATCATGTAGCACTTTTCATTTGTAGATTTTAAGTGATTTGCAAAGGCAGATGTGTTTCATTATACCCAACTTCACAGATGGAGAATCTAAGAGACTGTATATGATAAAATCTTTCACTCACTTCAAATGGACCAAAGTTTTGCCCAGAGAGGTTAATTGTCCTTCCCAATGTGAGAAAGGCAATAGCTATGCCATGCTAAAGAGCTCTGGGCAGAGGCAGCCAAGCTAGTTCTGAACAGGAAGCAGCAGAGCCATGTCAACATGGTACTGCACCTGCGCTCATTAGAAGCAGTGCTAATTAGTTCAACACAGCAACATGCTGCCATAGCTGTATTGCTTCCAGGACCCAATTAGTATCTCTGCGAGGTACAGCACTATACAATACAGACACGCAGCCTGTTCAGAGCTGCTCTGATATTGCTAACTGAGGTCAGCACTTGTGGCTAGACATGCCCAAGACAGGCCACAGGTACGGCCAAGAATAGAGATCCGAAACCTCCCAACACTCAATCCCTTGTTAGACTCTCTGAATTATGAACTTCCCCCCCCCCAAAGGCAGAATACAGAAGATACAAATGCACTTTCCTTTCAGTTCAAACAAGAATCACATTCTCTACAAGTACACCCCACAAGGCAAGGTGCTTTGGTGTGGACAGTTTTACACACTTCACTTCAGTCACTTAACTTATCCCTAGTCTACCTTAGTAATCTGCAGTGAGCTGATGTGGAGACATGTCAGCTGAAGCCAGAAATCATAAAATCCTTCTCCTGCCACCTTTTCATTGTGCAATGAAACAAGAGGTTTCCAGGCTTGGCGGTGGGAAAATTCTGCAGGAAGTAGCTGGGTGAGTAATGTCTTTGTTGCACCATCTGAAAAGCCACGTGTGGGATAAGGTCGTGGGAGTTCATTGACGTGTGCACTGGGAATGCCCTTGGGATTTGGTTGGTGGGGTTTGCCTGCCTTTACCTTTTGGTTTCTATATGCTGCCCTTGTAACAAATGCTGTTATGACTAGTATTGCTCCCAGCCTTCACAATCACACAGACTGTCGTCACTCTGTGTTGTTTAAGGGAATTAGAGCTGCATGAAAACAGTAATTTTCCAGCTTGCAAATCACAAAAGCTGGTTCCAGGGCAGGCACCCCGCACAGACCCCATGGACCACTAAAACCACTTTCCAGAAGTGAAATTCACCAGGGCAGAGTCACAGAAATTCATTTTTCTCCAGCCAGTAACTAGATTTCAGAGCAGACAAGTGTGGGGATTGGCTTCCTCATTATTGGAGCTTCTGGTCTCCTAGCGCAAACCAGGAGAGATTGGTAGAACAGCCCACATGTTTCATCCCAGGGGCACTGGGTCTGTGTGCCCTTTAATCCTAGTGTGGCCCACTTTCCTAACCCGATGAGTCCTGTATCTCAATCTTCACTTGGCTGAGAGACACCACATGAATACCACGCACCTCAGAAAGCCAAGGTGCAAGAAAGGCCCATGGTGGCTCACAGCTGAGAGATGCCAAGGACTCCCCAGGGGTCCAGGCTGACCAAGGCTTGCACTGAACAGGGCTGGCTGGGCACTCTGTTGCATCCAAGATGATAAGCACTGATTTCAGCTTCAGTTTCCCCTATGGTTTGCTTTCCCATACAGCTGGGAATTCAAATTGGCCTGAAACTCCATCCAGGACAGGCCTTGTGCTAGCGTGTGATGTAGTCTCCATATGAAACCAGCTCTTGAACTACTCAGGAGCTGCACTTTGCCCCTCCTCTCTTCTTTACTTCTCCATTTAAACCTTCAGAGCAAGCTGGTGTTCTGGATGGTCGTTGTCTAAGGAACTACATATATAATCTTTAATTATAAATATACCTTTTAGAACCTCAGATATGTTTTGTTCTCTTTAAATTAACTTTATGGGAGAAACCAAGACTTAGAAGAGAGCTCAGTACTCACTTGGTGTTCCAGTCTTGCCAGTGTTCATATTTAGTCACTGAAATCAGTGGGAAGATATTCACATGCAACTAAGCACATCTGCAAATTTTGGCTGAATCAGGCCACTCCAGGGCCGAGAGATCTTCTCCATTTTCTCGGGGTGAGCATGGAATCTTACACTCTGTTTCTGAGAGAGCTGTAAAAGGGAAACAAATGTTCAAGTAATTAGGTTTAAAATGCACTTCTCTATCATTTTCAGGCTAAAAATTACAAGTGAACTCAGTAACACTGTGTTGTCGACTTGGCTTCTTAACATATGTTTTTACTGTTTACAAAAGCCTTTCAGTTCACCTTTTAGAAATCTTCTCTTGATTCTATTTCCTTTTCTAATTACAATCCCATTTCCTTAGTAAGTCCTTGAAAAAGCTTCCCCCATGCCTCTAATCATCTCTCCAGTTATAATCTTCAAAATTGTGTTCCATCCAGTTTTCAATTTGGCAGCACCCAAAGACAGATCTCTATGTGGTTAACAACCTTTTATCTGCTGCCAGTTAGGGCTGAGGTTTTTGCTTCTTCTCTTTTCGGACTTCAGTGATGTACTTGATGCTATTTAATACATCCCTCTTCAGCATGCTTTTGTTATGCAGGTGTTTGCTTTATCTTGGGCTCCTGGGTTTGGGTTTTTGGTTTTTGGTTTTTGTTTTTTTGGTTGGGTGCGTAGTTATACAGTTGTAAAATCCTATAATCTAGCTTTTCCCCTGTATTTTCCTTATATTTCTTCAAGGCCTGAATGGAGGCCCAAAGAATATTTTCACCTTCATCCAAATACCAGAAAATAACTTCCAGGGCTAAAATTTCTGCTAAAAATCAGAGCAGCAGCACTGAAGTTAGCAAAGCTACACTGATTTAACTCAGTCAGGATTCTGGTCCCCAGTAACGTCATATGGGGACACAGCTGCCCACTGCATCTGGAGCATTAGAAAAGTTCCTGTCCAGTCACCCCTAGCATATTGTGGGCTCGGAGCTGGGGCTCTCTCTTGAACTGTTCTCTTTGGTGGACCTCTTTCTTTAAGCACATGAGCAGAGCCAGGACACTAAGGCAGATCTCTGTACTCTCTGTGGTGGCATGGTACCTACAAGGTACGTGTGAACACAAAACACCATGACAAGCAAATTCTTCTACAGAGATTGCCCATAGATTTTCTGAGAAATGTAGGCACATAATGGAAGCTAGGTAGGGGCAAAGATTTTTGCAGATATCTAGGAACAGAATTTCTCCCTTTTTCTACCCTCATCAAATTATAATTTTAAGTGCTGTTTCTTTGCCAGTCTCTGAGCATGTGGAATTAAGTGTATTTGTTCCGTTTTGGAGAAATAAGAAAAGAAATGTTGGACAGAAAATTAACTCTCTCATTTCTCTGGTCACTAGGAACAAAATGCAAAGATTGAGTACCCTTATTTGTTACAGAAAGATAGGTACTGCTGTGCTGGCTTTCTAGGAGCCAGTCACAGAATCCAGAGCAGGGTGCAGATATTCCTAAAATGCCTCATGCCGCAACATCTGCAGAACGGTTCAGCTGTCTGGCAGCTGGCCATGAAGTAGTAAGTCTGTCTGAGACGATGCTATGGCATGTGCACTCATCTGCTCAAGTCCAGTGCTAGATAGCTGTGACTGCTGTTTTCATGTAATGCTTGTGCCTACGTAGTGTTAAAGCCCTGTTGGCAATATGCAAATGATCTCATCCCAGGGGACAAGAAGCACTATCAAACATTTGCTGTTTTATATGTATAAATACCTTTGACAACTTTAGAACTGTGTGAGCAAGTAAGCGTCTGAAGTAGAGGGCAAATTCATAGCAATTTTCTCTCCTTGAGTATCTTCCCGTGGGAGGGAACTTTTTGTGTTCATTTTTTTGTGACTACTGAGAACAATAGAAACCAGAATGATCTTTACAAAGCCCCCACCTCCTCAGTGGCATTAGTTAGCATGCAGAGAGCTGCACTGTGGACAGGAGAGAGGCACACATAAAGACTCCAAGAGAAGGCTTCTGTCTTCCTGTTCAGAAATTACTGTTTAGAGCCTGTAAGGTACATCACAGTAGGCAGGAAGATGCTAAATACAGCCTTTTCATATATTTTTTAGCAGCAAGGACACAGGTGTGCTTCTGCTGTCTTCCATCACTGGATTATGCTTTTTGAATTTTCAGGTGTGGGCTGGAATACCTTGTTCTGGAATTGCTGATGAGAGTTACAAGGTTTGTCTGCCACATTTGAAAGAAAACAGAGGATTTGTTCCTGAATGGAGGTGTATGTTGCCATGTTCTCTTTGCTTTGTGGTATTTTTATATCTTCGTTGGGCACACAAATTAAGAGACTATGGACCAGTTTACCACTGAATTGTTTTTTTTTTTCCACAAGAGTTGCTTTTCAGAGATCCCAGAATCAGAGTAAGGAATATTAGTATTTTTGTGTGTGAGGAATAGATGTGGCCACTTCCTTCTCCTGGAAAAAGGCATGTGAACTATTTTATTATGACAAGAAGATCCACTTAGGCCAATGGAGCATGACTGCAAGCACTGGGGCGTAATCTAGCAAGTAATCCAGGTGAAACTACTTTTAAAGAGGAGGATGCCATTAGAACTTATGAATAAACTGAAAATTATGGCAGACAAAAATAGAAATTACCCCTTTTCTTGCAACACGTGTGCTCTTGCCATTTTCTTGATGGCCACAATTGTGTGTAGGTATACGCAAAAAGTATCATGAAGGCTGTGCTACTTCCCTCTAATTTTACAAAATAGGACTGCTTATAAATCAAAATAAATAGACACAAACACACGTATACGAACATATATATACACACAGACAGACACACAGACACACAGTATAAATTACTTATACAGAAGGCTCCGTACACAGTGAAAGTCAAGGTTTTCTGCTGAGTTATTGATCATTTTCCAATACCTCTATACCATCTCCATGTGAAAAGTTTTCTTAATCCCTTCAAAATCTCATAAGTTCAGTTATTTTTCCTTTCTCTAGTAAGAAATTACAAATTGCACCCCATGGCATAAAATATCTGCTGTAAAAAATTGAATAAGTAAATGTGCAATACATATATGAGAAGCTGTGGCCATTCTTATTTGCCATATTTTTGTGAAAAAGCATATTACTAAAAAATTCTTCTTCTGTTTGGTGGCTATGATATAGATTGCTTTTCTACATTACCAGTCAGGAGCGACTCAGGAAAGTGCCTCCTCTGTCTTCCTACATCTCTGTAAAACAGAAGCAATGCCATTAAAATTTGGAGGTTAAAACCTACCTGACAAAAGAGCAAGATCCACTGATTTGAAGGCAAAATACCAATGGCTGCATATATTTCATGGCTAAAATAGACATTCACAGACATTGTGAAAATTCTGTTCTTTCTCCCACCCACAAAATGCACTTTCCTTTCTGGGTTTATTTTCCCCCACTATTTTACCTAAGCTGTCACTTCTGTTAAACTGCTCATTGTGAAAGTTAAGCTGTCTCTAGAGATCCATCCAGACTGCTGCCTTCTACAAGTTTCCCAAAGATAAAAAGAAAGCTATGGGTACGGATTACTAATGTCTTCCCACCTCACAACACTTGCTCCAAAACACAAAAGACCATCTGAGTTCCTTTTAGTTATGTCCTTGCCATTTCTCAAGGACCTAGATTTTAAGTTCACTGGCTTTCAGTCCAGCATAGCTCTACACAAAAATACCCACTATTACTCTCAGAATTTCCCTCAAAACTGCTCTTTCTTGAGTATATTTTAATCTCTTTGTTCGATCTCCACTGTCATTTCTCAGAACATCAAGTCAACTTCTTGAGTGAGATCTGCTCACACCAAATTTCTTGATCATACGTGTGTTGAAGTCCAGGGAAATTTTTTGTCTTCTACCATCAAAAGATCAATGTAGTTTCTATACCCTGATGTCCAGTGTGAACCTAAAAACACATTACTAGTGTTAGTTCTTCCCATTATTAGTGATCCCATTGCATATCAGCAGGTATAATTATAGCAGTATGTGCATACCCACTCTGTGTCAGAGCTTATCCTGTGATGGGACTCTTATTAGTCTGTTAAAGTGGATCTGTTTGTCTCTTTCTAGGTCCTGGGCAGGTAACAACTGCTACTCCCAACCAGAGTCCCCAGGGCATGTTACAGTCCAAACTCTTCAAGGACCAGTTACCTTTATTTTTTTGCCTTCCAAAGAGGAAAAAAAAGAAAGTGACTACTGATAATACAACCCATACATCCACTTATCGATCAGTATCTGAGTTGATCTCCTTTGTTTTGTGCCTCTTTGAAACATCCCAAGCTTTTACTATCTCTGTTTCTTTGTTTGATCCTCTCCATTGATGCTCTCTGGTTCACTGGCTCCTTGGAAGCCACTTCTTTTTACCTAACTTTGAAACCCCTTGTTTCCCCATAAAGAGAGGAAAATGCAAGATCTACTATCTGTCAAACAAATCTGTGCTTGCTTAGTAATCACCTCATCAGACAGAGGAACAACTCCTCAAGACAGCAGTCTTTTGTGCCACTAAACATTTTGCCATTAAATACAGGCTAGCTGCCTTGGGTTGCAAAAATTTCATTTGTGTCTTTCTTCAACACAGTAAACTTTCTCTTTGATTTTTTTCATGACATTTAGAAGCCTTAATCCCTCATTTTAACATCATTGACTACACAGTTAGACAGTTTTAATCTAAGTTTGCTACTGAACATGTTTCAATATCTAGAGCACTGCTCTGTACTTAAACAATTCCAAAATGGGATATAAGTGGAACTTAGCACTTTGTTTAAGCACTCTTTTAACAATTTTGACACCATTTTACACAAGGTCATTAGCTGTGGATACCCTGGATCTGAAGTAACATATTTAAAACTCCTTTCACAAAATGTTTATACTCCTAATAATCACATTGTGGTTCATTATCTGTCATAATCACATGCTGTATGCTATGGCAGACAAATATCAACTTTACATATGAGATCACATGTTCAGCAGTTGACTTATGCAGTAATGTTATTTCTGGATACCAGGAATAATAACCTGGAAAAAATATGTCACTTTTTTTCCAGCAAACAAACAAACTTCTATCAACTTCGGCCAATGAATTCAAAGTTTCTGGAATTATCATCACTACTGCTTTTTATTAAACATGCCAGCATTTATGAAATTAACTTTTGTTTATTCTTTAGCTATTTTGCTTGCACTGATCCATAGTTAACATTTCTAAATATAATATAGTTTGCATTTTCTTTGTGCATGGTTATCAAGCATGTATTGTATTTACCAGCACTTAATTCAAAGTTTTAGGAAGAAGTAGTTTAGAATATTTTAAAATAATACCCTGTATCATATGAAACAGTCTATCAAAATTGTTGTAAGGACCAGTATGTGCTGTCCAGCCAAGCAGAATAATATATTTCATTTTACCTTCTGTAATGTTTTATCTAGTATTTTGGCTTTCTGTAGTGACAGGTCTTCACAATGACATCCTGTCTGAGAAGAAAAAAAATTCTTAACAATTTTTGCATGCACATCAGACTCTGTGTCTGTATTACCTCAGTCCTATTGAAAACTCTGGACAGAATGTCTGCTATTTGCAAGTCTTTTCCAGATTTATATTTAAGTTGTAAATCATACCGGACTTTGTAATCTAGGAGATCTGCCTGCAAAACCCTTTTTAGCAATTGCCACTAATAGCTTGTGATTAGCTCCTGCTAGCACTGTATTCCATATAAAAACAGTGAACGGTTTTTGCATGCATAGACTAAAGACAGAGCTTCCAATTGTTTTTGTGCATGCTCGCATGCTGTTTCAGTTAGGTCTCCAGAAGCATATGCCATGGGTCTCCAGTGATCACCATTCCTTGTTAAAAGTGTTGCCCCAAGGCCTTGCTTAGAAGCATCAACTGCCAGCTTTGTTTGGTGCTTATTATCATACACTCAGAGGACAGGTTCCTTCTTTATCTACTATTTGAGATTCAGAAAGTCCCTGTCATGATTACCAATCCATGCCCATTATGCATTTTTAAACACTAAAGACCTTCACATAGCAGTTTAAATGGTTTAGAACTGTTTGAATATAAACTCTCCAACAAAATTTGTCTTTTCTTTAAGTCTCTGTATGCCTTCTTTATGTATATTTGGGTACATATTAGTAATCAGATCTCTCTGTATTCTCTGCAAATTCCCCCCCACCCCCATTGGTTATTTCTTTAACCTTGAACCCACATTTTTGTCTTCCAAGTTTTAACCCCCTATTTTGAATCTCTTCCTGGAGCTTATCAGAGTCTTTCACTGCAAAGGTTTTTTTCTATTATTTGCCTCCTCATCTTAAGCCTTCAATAGTTTCAGGTCACTTGTTGTATAATTGTGGGAAACAATTCAGATTGAGAAAAGCATTATCCAAATAATCTGTTAAAGTGGGGCCTTCTAAATGGCAAATTAAAATTGTACAGATGTGAGCCTTTTTGTTCTAGAGAAATGAGCATGTCCCAGTCAGAACATAGTTGAAGCAGCCAGTACTCTCCAGCCTCTCTGGGTAAGGATTTTTTCCCCTTTTTACACACTTCATTAGTTCCTCAGACTCCAAGCCACAGGGAAGTATTCATCTTTCCTTTTCATAGTTATTATGGAATAAACTAATTTTGGAGGATCTCCAATTGTTTCCATTGTACCTAACTTAGCCAAACAAAGTCTTGCAAGTTTTCGTTTCAGCTCCAGAGAGAGATTTCTAGGAACATGTATGACAGAACAACTGATTCAGTCATTTTATTTTATGTTTTCATTGGCTTTTGTTGACAACATTAAAAACATCTGGAAAATGATCTCCAGGCTTATGAGCTCCTTTCCTTCCAAAGAATTAACTCCCTCAACAGTCAGTAGGTCTGACTTGTTTGCAGCACTAGAACAGGTACTGCATTTCTGGCAGTAATTACGAAGTTTGTCTGCTAAAGCTTTTGTTTATATCAAACCCACAGTGAAAAAACACAATTTCCTCATTTTAGAATAGAAGTTATATCTGTCTGTTCAATACAACTAGCATGTATTTTCAAAAACTTCCTTGAAGTTTTGGACAGTGCCATCCTTATCCAGTTTAAGAGTTTTAGATCTCTATAGTTTAAGGGTAATAAAGGTTCAATTTCTGATCAAGATAATGTTCCTGTCTTAGAAGGTAGCCATCTGTTGTACAGATCCCTTAAAATAATTCTTCCTTATTTTGAAGATATGTGTATTTTTTTTTAGGTACAAGCTATCTTTTCCAAAAAGGTTCTGCTCTATAAATATATAGCAGTTCTGTTTTAACACAAAAAAATGCATAAATCTGTGTTTTCTTTCACATCATTCACAGTTGTGTGACTTTTCACAAACTCATTCCATCATAATTTTCTAGATTCTATTTCAGTGTTTTTATTTCCCTTACCACCTGCATGTTCCTGTGGATCCATGGGTTGCAAAAACATTTTGCTCATTTTCGTTTTCATGATCTGAAGTCTGGTCTGCTTCTTTTCTGCAGCTAGGTGAAATCCAATTGATTTTTCTAGCTTTGTATTGAGATCTTCTAGTTTGGGTCTCTGATACCCATTGCAGTCTTGTCTCAAAAACACTTCAGAAGTATCACTCTTTTTATAAGGATTTACATGTAACTGATCTCTCAGAAGCCTCATGCTTCCTAGGGGTTAACTTTCTTCAGCTGGCTATTCTTCCAAAATAACTCTAGGTTAATAAGCAAATCTTGTCTCTCCCAGTCTGCTGTATTAAAAACATAGCAACATTTTGCTCACCTTTCTCTTCCACTTGTCATCACAAAATATATACATCTTTTTCGGACTACTACTTGTGTGATGCATTTCTGAGAGCTTGAGCTGTTTTGAAGTTCTCAGTTCCATATTATCCTTTTGCTACCTTGTCTTCTCCTTCTCCTCCTTCCGTTTCTTGTGCCATGTTATGCTCTGAGATAATGACTAATAAGAACTCTGTGTGAGAGTTTATAAATATAATAAGAAGGCATTAATATGATAGGTGAGCAAATATTTTACAGAAGAGCTTGAAAGGAAAAAAGATCACTCTATGTCTTTCTTTGGCTGCTAATCAACTACCAATAGATGTGACATTTCAGCCTTAAATGCAGAAGCAGCTTCAGGGTTTGCTCTTTTAACGAAGTAGTTGCCTGGAGATTCTGTTGGACTGCTCTGAATTTCTAAGAAGACACAGCTAGCTGGAGTATATTTTATCTTCTGCTTCTGAGTTTGCACTGTATGTGGGTTGTCCTTTTAGTCCTGGCAGTACATAGGAGGCTGTGTTTTGGAGAGCAACGAGCAAAAAGAGCTTTGCTCTTTTATTCCAAGCCCAGCCAAGCCAATCCATCCTGACTAAAATTAAAAGGAAACAACACAAAAACACCTAGATGAAGAAATAGTAATTCTCGTATACATAATGACCTAATGAAAATTCATTTTAATATTGAGATATATCACAGGCTTTTTAACTGTAATAAAACTCCAGATGATAAAGAAGTATTTGTTGACTGAAGGAAAAATTGTTTTAATAAATGAATAAATGGTGCTCTTTTTCAGGGTTACTACCTTTTTTGATTTCTCCTCTATAGTGAGGTACAGCCTTATTGATGTGAATTTGTACAACACCTCTGTAACCATACCATGACTCAAGCAGGAACATGAAAACAATCTGTGACCTTCCAAGTCTCTTACAAGTCCCAGGAACAACCATTTCTAGTAGCAAATATTTAAAAATAGGTAGATCAATAATTTTAAAGTACTGGTTTGCAACATCCTGAATGAAAGGCTATGGGTGAAAATGGAGATACAAAAGGCTTTGGATCCTAGTAAGCTCCAGAGCAAATCTGTCAGTTTACATTGGTGAATGACAAATTATTCTTCAACTCACTCCTGTCAGTTCCTTCTGTTTTTTTCTTCCATCCCTTTACTCTACATGCTGCAGGTTGCTTTCACTTTTCATTTGAAGTATATATTACTGGGCAGTAAATAATAAACTGCAAGTCCATATATTTTCACAGAATCACAGAATCGCTGAGGTTGGAAGGGACCTCTGGAGATCATCTAGTCCAACCCCCCTGCTCAAGCAGGGTCACCTAGAGCACGTTGCACAGGATTGCATCCAGGCGTGTTTTGAATATCTCCAGAGAAGGAGACTCCACCACCTCTCTGGGCAACCTGTTCCAGTGCTCTGTCACCCTCCCAGTGAAGAAGTTTTTCCTCATGTTCAGATGGAAGTGTCTGTGTTTCAGTTTGTGCCCGTTGCCTCGCGTCCTGTCGCTCGGCACCACTGAAAAGAGTCTGGCCCCATCCTCTCGACACTCTCCCTTCAGATACTTGCACACATTGATAAGATCTCCTCTCAGCCTTCTCTTCTCCAGGCTAAACAGGCCCAGCTCTCTCAGCCTTTCCTCATAAGAGAGATGCTCCAGTCCCCTAATCATCTTTGTAGCCCTTCGGTGGACTTGCTCCAGTAGTGCCACATCCCTCTTGTACTGGGGAGCCCAGAACTGGATGCAGTACTCTAGATGTGGCCTCACCAGGGCTGAATAGAGGGGGAGAATCACCTCCCTCGACCTGCTGGCAACACTCTTCCTGATGCACTCCAGGATCCCATTGGCCTTCTTGGCCACAAGGGCACATTGCTGCCTCATGCTTAACTTGGTGTCCACCAGCACTCCCAGGTCCTTCTCCGCAGAGCTGCTTTCCAGCAGGTCAGCCCCCAACCTGTACTGGTGCATGGGGTTATTCCTCCCCGGGTGCAGGACCCTGCACTTGCCTTTGTTGAACTTCATGAGGTTCCTCTCCGCCCACCTCTCCCACCTGTCCAGCTCTCTCTGAATGGCAGCACAGCCCTCTGGCGTATCAGCCATTCCTCCCAGTTTGGCATCCTCAGCAAACTTGCTGAGGGTGCACTCTGTCCCTTCATCCAGGTCACTGATGAATAAGTTGAACAAGACTGGACCCAGTACTGACCCCTGGGGGACACTGCTAGCTACAGGCCTCCAACTAGACTCTGCACCACTGATCACAACTCTCTGAGCTCTGCCATTCAGCCACTTCTCAATCCACCTCACTGTCCTCTCATCTAACCCACACTTCCTGAGCTTGTCTATGACGATGTTATGGGAGACAGTGTCAAAAGCCTTGCTGAAGTCAAGGTAGACAACATCCACTGCTCTCCCCTCATCTACCCAGCCAGTCATTCCATCATAGAAGGCTATCAGGTTGGTTAGGCATGATTTCCCCTTGGTGAAGCCATGCTCTCTACTCCTGATCACCGTCTTTTCCTCCACATGCTTGGAGATGGCCTCCAGGATGAGCTGCTCCATCACCTTTCCAGGGATGGAGGTGAGGCTGACTGGCCTGTAGTTCCCTGGGTCCTCCTTCTTGCCCTTTTTGAAGACTGGGGTGACATTGGCTTTCTTCCAGTCCTCAGGCACCTCTCCTGTCCTCCATGACCTTTCAAAGATGATGGAGAGCGGCTTAGCAATGACATCTGCCAGCTCCCTCAGCACTCGTGGGTGCATCCCATCAGGGCCCATGGATTTGTGGGTGTCAAGTTTGCTTAAATGATCTCTAACCCACTCCTCCTCCACCAAGGGAAAGTCTTCCTTCCTCCAGACTTTCTCTCTTGCCTCCAGGGTCTGGGGTTCCTGAGGGCTGGCCTGAGCAGTGAAGACTGAAGCAAAGAAGGCATTCAGTAACTCTGCTTTCTCTGCATCCTTCGTCACCAGGGCACCCACCCCATTCAGCAAAGGGCCCACATTTTCCCTAGTCTTCCTCTTGCTACTGATGTATTTGAAGAAGCCCTTCTTGCTGTCCTTGACATCTCTTGCCAGATTTAATTCCAAACGGGCCTTAGCCTTCCTCGTCACATCCCTGCATACTCTGACAACGTTCCTATATTCCTCCCAAGTGGCCTGTCCCCCTTTCCACTTTCTGTATACTTCCTTCTTCTGGTTGAGTTTTGCCAGGAGCTCCTTGCTCATCCATGCAGGTCTCCTACCTCCTTTGCTTGACTTCCTACTCACATAGGGATGCACTGCTCTTGAGCCTGGAGGAGGTGATGTTTGAATATTAACCAGCTCTCTTGAACGCCCCTTCCTTCTAGGGCCCTAACCCATGGGATTCCTCCAAGTAGGTCCCTGAAGAGGCCAAAGTTTGCTCTCCTGAAGTCCAGGGTTGTGATCCTACTTGGTGCCCTGCTGCCTCCTTGCAGGATCCTGAACTCCACCATCTCGTGGTCACTGCAGCCAAGGCTGCCCCCGACCTTCACATCTTCCACCAGTCCTTCTTTGTTTGTTAGTACCAGGTCCAGCAGCACACCTCTCCTTGTTGGCTCCTCCACCACCTGTGTTAAGAAGTTGTCACCAATGCTCTGCAGGAACCTCCGGGACTGTTTGTGCCTAGCTGTGCTGTCTTTCCAGCAGATATCGGGGTGGTTGAAGTCCCCCATGAGAACCAGGGCCTGGGATTGTGAGGCTATTTCCAGCTGTCTGTAGAAGGCCTCATTGACTTCCTCATCCTGATCAGGTGGCCTGTAGTAAACACCCACAACAGTGTCACCCACGCTAGCCTGCCCTTTAATCCTTACCCATAAGCTCTCAACTTGCTCTTCATCCACCCCTAGGCACAGCTCTATACATTCCAGTTGCTCTCTCACATAAAGAGTTTCAATTTTAAATTGAAGTTTAAATTCAATTTTTAATTGAAGTTTCAAGTTTAAATTTTGCTTTTTATTTTCAAACTTCAGCTAGTCAAAAAATGTTGAGTGAAAAATCATTTTCTCCAAAGAAGGAGGTTTTATCAGAAAACATTTTTTCATGGGAAAATATAACTTAATTAGTTTTCATTTTTTAATGGCAAGGTCTGAGATGAAAATAAGTTAAATTTCAATTACATTTTTTGTTTTGTTTCAGCTTTACACTCAGACTGTGTTTCCTTGCCTTTAAATGTCATGCAAAATACTTTGAATAACATTTCAAACCACTTTTATCCAAAAAACAAGCAATGCAGTGAGGGTGGCAGGGACAGAGAGTGTTTAGCTCCATTCAAACCATGCTCCCTTTGAATTAACGTGTGGCTTTAAACCAGGGACCGTGAGATAGGACAGATGGATGCTGCATGCCCAGCAGAAGACACTGGGTCTTAGACAGAGGCCAACTGTAAGCCTCAGACAAAATCCTTCTGACAATAGTAGGGCTCTAAGTTGTGTTCACAGCTCAGAGCTGCCTCATGTGCTGTGCCACTGCAGAGTCAGTCCAGCCCCACAGGGCGCTCCTGCCCTTAGCAGCGTGGCGGCCCATGGGACCACAGAAGGATCTGCTGAGACATCACCTGGATGAAGGTGCTCAAGCTGACTAAGCTGATACGCTTAATTCAAAAGAAAGACAAAAAAAAGATGACAAAGGAAAGATGAAGGCAGTCAAACTTGGATTGCAACCTCTGTTAACAACTTAAATTCATCCCTGCTTCTTCATGGTAAAGCTAAAATCCAAGCCTCCTTACTGTTCCTGTAACCTGAGGTAGCTAATTTACCAACATGAATTAGAGTATCCTTTCTCTGTCCCAGGCTCACTATTGTTCCTAACCTATGGGAAGGCAGGACAACTCCTTTCCTCCTTTCCCTCATTTTATTAGGATCCACATGCCACACTGGCCACAGCTGACTGCCTTGGTATTTTATCTCCCAAGTATCTTAAAAGCAGCGAAATGGTTCTTTTGGTCCTGGACACATTTTACAGTCCCTGTTTGGTCATCTTCTGCTCCTCTCCCTCTACAAGGCACAGCTCTTACGCTGATGCTGCAATGCTAATTAAAGAGAGCATTAACCAGTGTCTGTATTTGACAGTGCTGATCACATCCATCATCCACACATGTGACAGTGCTATCAGTATCGGGAATCAGACACTCTCTTTAGTATACCTTTTACATCTTTTTAGTCAAAAAAAGTTTCTATTTCACTGACAGCCTCCAGGTCTGACAGTACAGTCTCCTGGATCCTTGAAGAGGAGTCATCACTTCAATTCTAACTTTTATAACCCAGAATTTTGGCTAATAAAAAAAACATGTTGCATTTCTAACTATACCTTAGAAAATAAACTGCAACATAATCGAGTCACTGCCTTCCTTGTTCTACTACTTGCTAGTCTTTTACTTAGCACAAAATGCCAAAAGTTACTACAGATATTGGGGCCAGTGTCTAGTTTCAGTTAAAATACACTAAGCAGAGAAAATACAATTCAGGCTAAGAAAACAAGGCTGTATTTGGTAGCCTTATAAATTATTTTATTTAATTAATTTTCAGCAAGTTATTGCTGAATAGGAAGACATGATTTGGCCAAGCTCATTTTAGCAGAAAAATACCAGAGAGAGAAGGAGTAGGAAGAAAAATACAAATCTTTGGACATCCCAGGAATATAGCACTGAGTCCTCCATCACACAATCAGGATTCCCAGACACTTGCAAAGTGCCAGTAGGACATACAAAATACCAATAGGAGAAAGAAGTGATGTTCTTGTGTGGTCCAAACCCTTAGGCAGTCTAGAGCACTGTAGGTTTAAACAATCATGCTGTCTTTCTATCTGCCCACTTTTCCATAAGAAACATAAAAGCAAGTGACTGATTCCAGCCAAATTTGACAATGGGGTTGCAAGATATATATATTAAATTCTTACAACTTGGGGGAAATTCAGAAGTTGGGTAAAGAAAACAGGTCATATCAGTGTTCCTGCTGATGGAGAAGCAGGCAGAGGTTGGCTGCTATTTGTCCTGTTCGGCAGTCTGGCAGCACCCTCCAGGGAGTGGGAAATCCCCAAGCGCACTGCTGCAGTGTGGCCATAGGAGCTGCTGAATCCTGCATGTCCTAAAAGTAGCTAATGTGCATGAGACAGAAAAGCAAGCAATGCAATGACTGCAAGGGCAAGATTGCTTAAGGACATGGGAGGGAGGAAAGAAGGTGAAGGGCATTCGGGAGATGCTGGGAAGGACCTGCAACGCTGTTTACAGTAACAGTGGCAGAAGGCACATGGGAAAGCAAGCTAGGGCTGTTGTAAAGAGCGAGTACGAGGTGTTGAGCAGAAACCCCACAAGGACCCTCGTCTTGATTAGCTCCACAATCATGGAACCACTTGTTTTACTGTGATAAGGAAAGGAGGTAAGATAGGCAGCTACATGTGCTGAAATGACGACTCAAGGAGAGTTTCCTTATCAGGCAAATGCCCACAAGAGTGTAATTGGATTCACACAGGCTGAGTTACAGGGAAGTCGTAAGCCTCTCCCAGCTAGAACCAAGAGCATTTGAATTCAGAAAATGCCCCTCTTGGCTACAGGCAGAAGTTCAATCTCAAGAACAAGAATCTGTGAAGGAATCCAGTTACAGTTCATGTCAAGAAGATGTCAATATGTTGGCCAGAGGCGCAACACAAATACAAGAAAGCTTTAGGACATCAGCTGCGTCCAAACCCATGCCACTCCAGGACTGGTACACTCCAGAAGTACTGGTACACAGCACCCAGGAGATAGCTTTTCATTGAGGTCTTGACTTTGTGTAGGAATAAAAAACACTTTCAAAAATCTGTACTCACAGGATGATCATTGCCATTTTCCTCCAGTTCCAGGACAGAGGCCCCCCAAGTTCCCAGCGGAAGTAGCAGGTGCACCAGCCAGCATTTCCCCCTGTGCTGCAGGCTGACATAACCAACAACTCCAAACAACTGGCAGAACTGAATTTAGTGCTCAGCTATACCACACTGGCCTGAAAACTCTGACTCACCTGTGGGGACACCTTTTCCTACTACTGCACCATGGCTCCCTCCCTCAGCTGTCTGCCCTGCCTCTTTCTTAGACTTTGCTGCTCCCAGTGCACAGGTGGCATGAAGTAGCATCTGAACTAGAGCAGCACAGCTCTAGTTAACAGTTTTGGTTTTCCCCTAAATACTGCACTGTAACATGCAGGTGTTCAGCTGGTGCTACCAGAGCAGCTGAGCCATCCCTGTAAGAGGTAGGGCAGATAGGTAGAGATGAAAACAGCTGTGTTGTCCTGGGGTGAATCATTTCACATACATATATATTTTAAATCAAACTGGTGCAAGTTACACTACTCTTTCCCCAGACACCTGGTCAACTTCTCATCTATTTACATCATCTCTGCATTTGGTCTCCTACACAGAGGTCTGAATTTCCTTTAAGCAGCAGTTGATATGACATTGCTTTTTAGTGGTTTTGTAAAATGGAAGGGAAGTACTGCAGCGCAGCCCAGCAGGGCATCTGCAGGCAAGTCCATCATATTTATTTAGACTGCAATCTTCTAGATATTTATCCAGAAAGAAAACTCTGAATAGAAGTCACTACTTAAAGACTCAGCAAAGATGTTTCCTTCCATCTTGACTCATCAGCTGACACATTCCATGTGCTGTTTTGCTTATTATTAATTTAACTAACAATAGAAAATATATTTAATGAATTATGATCCTGTGACAACAAATTAGCTAGACTAGTATGTATAAAGGTCTCTCTTTAAACTTTAATTAGTTTAATAATGATGTGCCTGCTGCCTGTGTTTGCATTTCAAGAAAACATGCAGCAGCTTAGAAGCAGGATGCTTTGTACTTAACATGGAAAGTGTCTCTCTGTCCAAGCTTATTTATAAAGCAACTTTCTAATAATGATCTAGATTTGGCGGAGTTCAATCAGGGATGAGGTTACTTTGACATATGTAAAATAAATATATTAAATCCCCCATCAAGTATCTGACAGCACAAATAAACATAAAGAATGGGGGAAGAGGGGATGAAGAGAGATGACTCCTGAATTAGATCCTTTTCTCCTGAATGCCTCTCCTGTCTTTTTCCCTTCCCTAAAGTCAGGGAAGCTGGCACTACAATAAACTCTCATCCTGCTTTCCATGGACCATCCCGGGGGCTGCACACTTTGCTGCTTCTAGAGGTTTGAGTGCAAAAGGTGCTGTCCACTGTGCATCATGCAACAAGCTCTCTGCCTGTCCCTCTTCCATCTCTCTCTGCTTCAGGGATTCTCCACACATCCTTCCACCTCCTCTCTTGGCCCCATGGCTCTGCGTAGTCCCTTATCCCATCAGCGCACACATGCCTTCACCCCATAGCACACCCTCTCCCTCTAGGCTGTGCAGGGGGGAAGGATGCACCATCATACTCTCTGATTCTCCTCATTCTCCTTATTTGCCCTTTCCACCAGCCCCCTAGACATTGGCCCTCTGAGACCTTCTTTCTCTCATTTTCCCATGCCAGCCTCTCACCTCCTCTAACAGGTCTGTGTGTTCCTCATGCTCCCTCCCTCCACCTCCGTGTTCCATCTCTGTCCCAAGATGATGTGACACAGACCTGTCTCTGTGAAGGCAGGGGTTGTTGGGAGAGAGCAGGGAGAGCCCAAATGTCCCTCCTTCCCTTTCTGAGCTAGTCCCTCTGCCAGAAGTGGGAGGTATCTGGGCACTACTGCAGAAATGGTTGCAGTTTCTGGTGACAGGAACTGCAGTCTGCTTCCCCAAGCCACTCTTAAGTGGCTTTCAAATGGGCCAGCACCTACTTCTCCTACTAATGCATATGAGAAAATTTGTACAAAATAAGCCTTGCAAAAGGTTCAGCAGCTCAGTTTTATCCATGGACTACAAAGAGCTTTATTTTCCTGACAGGTGTAGGCTGGTCCTTCAATACTTGCAGTGACCTAGAACCCAGTTCATTAACTACTGAGTGTTTTATATAGTTTATATAGTTTACAGAGATGTTGGCTGGAAAGCACCTCTGAAGGCCATCAAGTTGAATCCCTTCTGAAAGCAGGACTGTTGCCAACACTAGATCAGATCCCTACTGCTAATTTGAAGAAAGATACTTGAAAGTACTCTGAAGGATGCACACCAGTGACAAGGGTAGCATGTTATCTATTGAAAAACAGCCTTTATTCTCTGTCCTTCACAGTTGGTGGCCACTGCTCATACTTCGCATGACCTCATAACAAAGACAGAAGTTAACTTCTTGTTCACTGTAAATTATCTTAAACAATTTTTGTTTAGTTTAAGTTCTTTGATTACGGCCCAACATTTCAGAGTCATCAAAGCTTCTTTTTTATTAATCCTCTAAAACTGCAAAAAGTACCAGCTGCTGTTTAATTAACCACACACCAAATCAATAATTTTCTTACCACCATTTTAAAAGTCTCACACATTTTTCAGGTCTTCAAGGGTGTGATTCATCTGACTAAAATAGATGTATAGTACTGTTTCAGACATACAGTGTTTGGCAGTCAGTCATTTCATCTATTTCTTCTTTCTCCTCACACAAAACTTCAAAAGCCTGCAAGGCATCGTCACTTACCAGGCTGCTGCATTTGGATGACCATACACAGAAACATATCTATATTGTCTCTCAAGCATCTGTATGGTACAGCCTAGGTATCTAGGGCTCTTTGTGATTCACTTCCTATTGTTAGTTCTATTTTCACCATCTACATGGCAGGACCGCGACTGCGCTTACTGGGCACCTCCAGGATATAAAAACACCATCCCCATTACACTTTTCCTGCTAGCTAACACCAGAAGGGAGGAGGGAGAATTAAAAAAAGTAGATTTTCTGTAGGAACACTAAGTCAAACTGGTTTAGTGTGGCAGTAGAACAAATTAGATAAGTACTGGAGGGAGATGGAGATAGGACTTAGGAGATACAGTTAGGGACACTACACATAGGTAGGAGTTTTAAGTTCAGTTAACATATACCCCAGACAAGGGAGTAGGGAAGAACTGTGAAGAAATAGGGCAAAAGAAGGTAAGTGCAGGTTAGGAAAACTTGGAAACGATATATTCATCTCCATGTGTGCCACTTCCACACACCATGGAGTAGGAGGACACTACCTGAACACCACGCTTCAGGACTAGTATCATGATTCAGGTCTTCCCCTCACCAGTGAAACAACCATTGCAAAATTTAGCCCCAGGGTCAAAGTCATGCAGTATCTGGGATAGGAACATCCTTTCACATGCTGGCAGTGTCACCACTTTCCTCTAAGGTGTGTGTGAGCATCCTGACATCTGGTAAGAGCCAGCTGACTGCCTGCTGGATCCTGAAAAAGTTAATCAGAGCCACTGGAAAATAAACAGAATGCTTCATGCCCTTTGCCTATGACCTGGTGGGCCAGAATTGAACTAGACAGGGTTTCTGCTAGGTATAATTGTCCACAGTGAATAGCATCTTCACTTCCACATCTTGAAGCTACATGGAAACAACATCACAGAACATGAGCCTGTGAATGTCACAGGTAATGGCTCCATTTTGTGGGCCACAGCTCCAATTTGTTGATATAAATTCTACAGAAAAATCACAACACCAGGGTGGATCTCCAGCCCAGGCTCAGATAGCGCTTTACTACAAGTAAAGTAGAAGTGAGTGGTTTCTTGATAGAGACCTCAGAAATCCATTTATCTTTCACACCACTTCCGTTTCCATCCACAGAACAGGGACAGTCCCCATTGACCTGTTTCAGCCTGATTTCAGCAACAAAGAATCCTAACTGAACATCTTTTTCTTCTCCCATCTTGTCTCTCTCTCCATATCATGTCTGCCTCCTCTGACCATGGCACCTCACCTTCAAGTGTTTGACAGCTGCTTCATAACAACAGTGCAACACTTGAGGCCCTTGTCACAGCAGAGCAGGCACTTGACATCCCTAAGATTTGGTAGCGATGCTTGTACCAGGCTGGAGGCACGGTGCTTGCACCACATGCCAGCAGTGCTCAACATCATTTTTGTGACATGCTGCATCCCCCACAATGTGGCCTTCATGCCCTGTGTGTCCTTCCAGAGGCCCAGGAGGTGAGGAGGATCATCTACCCTGAAGGAAGAGAGGGGAACAACAGAGGAAGCAGTATGGGAGGTGCAGCTGGGGAGTCCAGGAGCAGAGTCCAGGCCTGAGCAGAGCAGGGCCTTGGGAGACGTGACAGCAGAGAGGAGATATCACAAGTGGCAGCACTGGGACAGTCTTCAGGACCATGTTTCCTTGGCTCAGCAAGCTCAGGAATGAGCAACATCAAAGCCCTGTTCTTCATCCCGCCAAGAGAGACCTGGCATCCCAGAGGACAGTGACCAAGTGAAAGAGTATGTACAGAAAGGTCAAATGGAAATAAAAAGGAGTTCACTGCATAACACACTAGTGACAAGAGATTCACCTCAAAAAAGACATATGCATGGGTTTATTTCAGCACTTTTCAACCCTCTTCAGGTGTGCCATGATTCGCTGTCCATCCCCCTCACTCCAGGTAGGAGGTCTTTTTCAGGGAAGGGAGAGGGGACATGGAGAGATGAGTGGAAATGCAGGTTCCAGTTCTGAGGAAGGTTTCTAAATCTAATTTTGGGCCAAATGACTCTCAGCCCAAATTACTAGATGGATTCCCTAAGTCTTATGCCCTGGCAACATAAGAATATTACATTATGATATTGCATAGGTGCTTAATGGCACCTAAAAGCAGAAGGAAGGACAGTTCTTGTTTGGTTTAGGTGGCTAGGAGTTTATATGAGGGCTGTAAGCTCACTTGAAATACTGACTGACTTAGAAACATACCCGAGTTAAACTAAAAGAAGTGAAGAGCATCAGTTAAGCTAGATCAGCTTAAAAATGAGACCTTTTGTTAATCAGGCAGAGTTTGTAGTGGCATAGGCCAGGCCTTGCTCCAAAAGCAGCATTAGATTAAATCTCCTACTAGAAAACACTCATTAAAAAGCAGCTTTATTGAAAAAGATCCCACTTGTCACTACCAGCCATTGTTAGGTAGTGAAACAGTGACAGATAGTTTTGAAGACTATGACGGGGAAATAAATATTTATTTAGCTGTCTAAAGTAATTAATCCCCATGTTTGCTTTATATGTAAGCACATACAAGGCAAGGCTGCCTATCTACTTGAATTTTAGGAGACAAGTCTGTGTAGAGGGTCCCATGGTTTTTGAAGGAATAACAAATTCATGTCTAATACTTTCTGTGCAGCTCAAGAATGCCAACCATCAAGCAATAACAGACTTTTACGATCCTTATTCAATTACAGTAGTAAGAAGATATACAAAGGGAAAAGGACAGAGCTGAGGACAGAGCTGCAAGTAGAGACTGCAAGTGACATCGAAGGCTGTGAGAAGCTGACGCCCTCCTGGCACAGGATCTGCCAAAGGAAATCTCTTTCACTAGGTATCAACTTGAGAATCAGAAGGAAGGAAAAAGAATGAAGGGGGGGACTAAGCTGTAAAAGCACAAGAAAAAGGATCAATAACCATCTTGGGTGTATTTTCTGGGAATCTGGCATGGGCAGCACAAAGATGTTACTTAGTGAATATGCTGGCATTTCTCCCATTTGCAAGTTATATAGCCAAAGTGCAATTAGCATGTTCAGTGGAACAATAATTAAACAATACAAAACAGGCAATCCAAAGACTGGTTAAAGCATATGTCAAAAACAGAGAGATATAGACCCTAGCTTAGTACTCATGTGAGAGCATCTCTGCCCTAAGAATCTCTTGAACAAGATATAAATAAATATACTGTAGCATATGAGCCTTGATAACATGCAGATTGTTTTTGCTTTTTAAATTTCCTGGTAGGTAAAATGTCATTGCTACATGTTTAAAATCAGAAGCAATTTTTTAAAAAAGTAGCTCAAGTGCTAAGTTCCATATTTCTTTTTCCCCAGAAGTATTTTATTGCAGAGTAAAATGACAGATGCAATTAGATAATGTTGAGCAGATTATAGTTTGAGAATGTTATGCTGTGTTACATATTCACGAGTGAACAATAGCAGGGGAGAAAAAAAAGGAGAGATGGGTATCTTTTCTTAGTACCTATTTGAAAAGTTGGACTAAGAAATGTGTCTTTTCTGGATAGGCAAATATTATGGGGCTCTGTGAATTCAGTTTTTTTTTTTTTCTCTTCTCAGCTACATGAGGAAGCTTTTCTGACTCAGTTTAGCTTTAAAAATTGCTCTGATATTGCTGGAAAAAAATTGAAATGACCAAGAGCTGGATTCATGGCAACATGACAGTTGGGCTCAGACTCACAGAGCTTATTTTCCACTGAAACCAATCAGCGTTTACAAGCCTACACACTTTATTTTGTTGACCTATGTCCCAACTCACCTACCAACAATGACAATATATCCCTTGGACTGTGGACCAGGCCCTCATCAACAAAAATACAATACAGGTCAGAAAAGATTATTCTATCAAAATGAGGCCTTCTGGAGCACCTCCACCTCCCAGAGTAATGAAACTGGGCAAGAGCTGCAGCTGGTCCTTATGCCTGGCATCCATTTCATCTAACTTTTGTGCTTAAAAATTAGTTATCTAAATCTGAGCTACTACGGTCTTTATAGTCGTTGGCAAGAAGGAGGCAACTTTAGAGCGTGATTTTTTTTGCCTATCTTAGGCCATCTGATGAGATGAAATGCCTCATCTGAAGGAGGAAAAACACCCTCTAATTTCTCTCTGTTGATTATGAAGGGAGCTCGAGGTAACTTTTTCAGATCTGAGCAGACTTCACTTTGAGATACCTAAGTGAGGTAAGTCTGATTCTGTGGGAAGAGCACAGAGGAAGCACATTATGCCTTCCCTCCTCCTTTTGTACCCACACAAGAGCCAGGTACAATCAGACAGCTTATTTAAAAATGCTTTTAGCCAGAAATGCAGTTTTACTCTCCCAGTAGCCTAGAAGATCGTTTTCAGATAAAAGGTCAGTGCCCATCCTCTGTAGAGGAAAGTGTGGGCTCCCTCCTGGGTCAGCGGTGCAATTAAGCAGAAAGATTTATCTTCACCAGCCCTAAGAAATCTGTATAATTTCCTTTCCAAAATATTCACTGTGCCATCACATTGTGCTAGAACTGCCTTGGAAAGCTGAGAGTGAGACTGCACCACCAGACACGCTTGAGGGCAGACCAAAGGGCCAGCTTTCCTTGGGAAAACTCTAGGTGAATCAATCACAGATCTTGGTGATGCTGCTGAGGCTCTGGTCACCCTCACCAAGGTATGTAGGCCACTCTGCTCTGGACTGGACCTGCAGACAGCAGGGCATCAGCAAGGGCATCACCCTGCTCCAATTGCTCTTTCTCCTTGCCCCTTCCAAAGATGCCAGCATGGAGAAAGAACAGAGGAACAGAGGATATGCTCCCTAAGACGATCCTGGCCAGATCTCACATACAGCCAAAAAAAAAATCCTTCACTTATATCTCCCTCATCAGGAAGCAGCCAACAGGACCTAGTGATATGGGAAAGACTGGAAAGATGGTGATTTATGTATGAAGTGCTATGAGGGAAGCAGAATATCTGTGGCTTCTACCAAAATATTAGGACATTACATATCTTTTTAGCACCATTCTGCCTCAACAGGGCCACCACTGTGATTGATCTTTTTTATGGACTGATACCATTGTGCTGGCAGCTGCCCACTTCCCAGCCCTGCAGGGTATCTTCCTTTGCTCTCATAAATGCACCCCACCAACACTACTGTTTTGGTCTCTTCTGTCCTTTCCTCTTGTAAGATGGGTGATATATTGATAATGCCTCTAGGTCTTTGCCCCTTAGCAGTCTTGTCTCATTCCTTTTTTTGTGAAGCCCTCAGGCGCATTTTGCCATCAAAGCTACAGCTAAAACAGATCCCCACAACACAGAAAGTTCTTACCTCATCTAGGGTGTTTCGGGGAAAAATAGTCCCTATCTCCAGCCAGCCAGCCAGCCAGCCAGCCGACCACTCCCACTTGCATGCTGCCTCCCCTCCTCTCACTTTCTTTCCCTTTCTCAGGTTGCTTAGCTCTGCCCATCAAGTCAACTGGGCCTCTGAGACAGCTGGTTCCTGGGCTGCCTGGGTGTCCTTTAACCCCTAATGGGAGAGGGAACCTACGGCTGCAACAAGGAACAAACCTGCCTTGGATAGTGGCAAAAGTCTGACACTTTACTTTCTCAGCATGGGCTACACCCAGGGGTGTCACAGTCCTCTTGCCTATTTACAAGAGCTGGGGGAAAGGCTGTATCCCAGCAGGTCATACTAGTTAGGATCTCTTGTTCCCACTGTGGCTGATAGTAATGGTAAATGTTTTAACCTCCTTTTCTCATGGCAAAAGTGCTCTAAATAGAGCCCAGACAAGGCAGCAGAATCCAGGATCTGCATAGGCTATACATAGACCTGTACATGAAACTCACCTGTCCAAGAAACAAAATGAAAAGGGCTTCACTAATTAAATATGGCAATATTCTACCCCTTCCTTACACAATTCAAGCAAATTGCTTTACTCAGAGACTCAAAGACCCAGCTTCTGAGTCATTCAACAAAAACACAAATATATTCCAACCATTTCCCTACCTTTAGGTTTCCTGTTCCATTCCCTGAATAGCATGCATTACGAGTAACCTGTTCCCACATTTGCTGCCATCCCATTTTGTTTTGCCTGTGAACCCATGTTATTTTCATTAGCTGACCAGTCAGTCACTCTGGCACCTGACTTAACACAACAGCCATTCAAATCTGTCACATTCTCTGGAGTCACTGGATGTTGCTCTCAGATTAGTAAACAGATGTTATCAATATCCCATAACAGCCAGAGAGTGTGGAAGGCATCTCATTTGGAAGAAAGAATGATTTAAATAGATCTTACAGAAATTGTAAGGGATGCTCAGAATACGCTCAATATTGAATTCACTTCAGTGTGGGAACTGAATATTCTGATATGTCTAAAGAAAAATTACCTGCTATAGTTACAGTGGATTTTATTCCTTATTTAATAGAATTTGACTTTAAAATGACAACCAAATGTTCTTCATTCCCATCCACAGATTTTAAATAAACACTTTATAAGCTCCACTCCACTTAGAACCTTTAAGAGATTCACTTAGTCTTTAAGGAAAAAATTCCAGTTCTGTTTCAGTCCTTATTGCAGACCTGTGACAAGTCTCTTTATCCTCTTTAAATTTCAGTGTCTCCATCTGCAAAATGCCTAGTACATTACTTGCTTATTGTTTAATTTCATCCTCTAATTAATTTGATCAAGCCCCTCAAACTAAGTAAAATTTATTCAAAATAACACAGCCTTTATTTTGATCAGTTTTGATCCCTTTCAGCAGGTAATCCTTGATAATGTAATCACTGGGTATAGAAAGTTTCATTTAATAATGAAAGACAAAAATTCTGAGAGAAAGAGACAGGAAGAACCTACTGGAAGACTGGAGTGATAATAAAAGATGACTACAACCCAAAGTTGCATTACTTAGAGATTATTATTGATATTGCAAGAACTACCATGTGCTTTGCAAGCTGTGACAGTCATCCTTGTAGTCACATGGATAAAATGATCAACTACTTTTTGTATTCAAAGTGATAGGAACAAACTTGATTCAAGTAAGAGAAGCTGCTGTGTAACAAACAACAAAGGGGCATCTGTGTGGCTTAATTACCATTTGGGAAGAGGGAGATTGTTTGGTTTGGTTTTGTTCAGATCCTCAGCTGAAGGTTCTGCATGCAATAAGTGCAATATTTGTTTATTAATGTATTGAAGGGGATAAAGCTGAGGGAGTTCAGGAAGTTGCCATTTTATTATTTCGTGCAATCATGCTTATACATTATGTTGCACACTTGGCATTGTTATGCCCATGTTGCACTGTCAGGCCCTTAGCACAAAAATGATGAGCCTGGTCTGAGTGGCAGACAGGAATAAAGTAAATAGCTCATGCTTTTCTAGTGGCATTTAAGTTAGAGACTCAATGCTTGTATAAAGCTCTTGTCTTCTTATTGCCAATACAACCTCTGTGCTGCATCCTTTGCACCCTGTATATTTCTAGGGACTGGATGGCAGTACTGTTTCAGGATGGGATATTTAACAGTATTGCAGAGGTCCTTCCTCTGTGATGGCATAGCTGCTTCAGGAGGCACCAGAGTGCATCAAACCTCAGCACACCTGAGTGCACCCTCGACAGACCTTGAAGCATGGATCAAAGGGTATGCTTCAGAAATCTCCCACAGACCTCATTTCAGATTCAGACCTGACAGGATTTTAATCCCCCTGCAATCATGATGGCACTGCTCTCAGCAGAAGTAGTACACTCTCATTATTGGTGGACCTTCAGCTTCACAGACCATAACAGCACCAATCCTGTCACTACACATGCAAAAAGTCCATGCTGGGGAATCCCTCCATGGACAGTAGCTCCTTGTACTTGTTGTCAGTCCTGGAGACACAAGAAACAAATACTGTTTGTTGTAAGACTCTAATTTTATTAGCTTATGGCCCAATGTTTCCTCCCTAAAAGGAAGATTTATTTAAGGGTAGACACAGGGAAAGGAGATGAAAAGTAAAGACATGTACAGCTCCATGGCTTGACCCCAGATTTATAGCACATGTAGCAGACAGGCTCCTCTGACAGCAGATGAAGTGCTGGGTGTCAGTCTTTCCTCATCTGCTAGACCTTGTCGTATGTGAAACTGGGTGCAGCTCTGATGGACTCCTCGTTTTGTTTCCATCACAAAGTGTGGTGCCTTGGGTAACTGGATATTTCTCCACTAAATCTGCTCTTGCATTTGCGAGAAGAGTGGGCCAACCACCTTCAAAACATCATATCATATATATTTTTGGAACATAAAGCAATGGAGACTTTGCCTTAGCAGAGCAACACATACAGGCCTGTCTTATATGTACTCTTTTTTATCATTTACTCCTACATCAGGTCATTAAAACTAGCTAGAACTTTAAAAATCAGTTCACTTTTCATATTAATCATTAAATAAGATAGCTGGCACTTCGTATAACTACCTAACTCTGCACATCAACTGGAGCTTTAGATGGGCTACATAAATAGAGTAGAAATAGGGAAACACTTTTTTAATTTCCCTCAGCTTAGTCAGTGAAGGTAGGATTGATGATTTCATTTTGTTTATACACAGTATTCCTGTGTGATTCCCATGCACCAGCTCTATTTTGCAGCACAAGAAAGGATTAACATCCGAAGTATTTCCACTTAAGTTTTCTTATTTTTATTAAATCACAAAAACTTTCCCTAAATTTAAGAGTTTTTTTTTCTAAATGTGTTGTTTACTCTTGAATGTAATACGAATTTGGGGGCAACGAGGACCTGACAGAGTCCCTTTAGATCACCTATATCTTCAAACAAGCAACAAGAGAACTGAGACAAAAAGTAGGCCAACTTTTTTCTTAAGGTGTAACTGTTCTTTTTTGTCAAGTTTGTTCCCGTGTGGAAGTTTCCATTTAAATGTGACCTGCAAAGCAAAAGTGGAAAGCAAGTTAAGCACAAACTTCTGCACTGAATATCTTCAGGCTGTAGGGTGCCAGAAAAGCCAGTACAGAAACAGCTATGATATTTTAGAGCACAGGCTTTGGGGGGAGATTCCTGGTATAAGACCTCCCAAGTCACTGTAGAGAGCCCAGAATTCATCATATGTTGACTCCAGATTGACTGTCTTGGTTGAAACGAGAATTTCTGGAGCCGCTGTCTGCATCTCCACAGAGTCACATATTGGAATTTTCTCAGTGAACTAAGCACAAAAGAAAACTTCACCAAGCAAAAGGAATTCAAGATTCTTTAGAAAAATTCTGTGCTGAATGACTCTTTTCTACTTAGTCTCACATGTGGCCTGTGGAACTCTGGGAGACTGTGGGCTACACGCAAAAGCTCTGTGAAAGATAACTGAGTAAAGCAAGACTACTGCCAGCACATTCAATTTCAGTATCCAAAGTCTGTATCTTTACCAGGAAATGTATAGGAGCTTCTCAACAGAAGAAGATGATAAAAACCCTGGTCCAACTCCTGAAGGTGCCAGCACCCAGCACACAGTCAACAGTGATGAAGCTGGAACAGAGATTTTTGGATCAGAATGGAGTCAGGATCGGAATGGATCCCAGGGAAAAAAAAAAGTTGTAAGCATAACAGAGTAGCAGATGCTGGTTAAAAGTAGGTAGAAGAAGAGAAATGTGTAGATATTGAAAGTTATTGCCTGTTCCAAAGAGGGTGAGGGAATTGGCAAAAAGCATTAAAAAAGAACCCACTCATCTATGCTTTTGAGGCAATGTTTTAAAACATTTGGGGCAAAAAATGCAAAGTTAGGTAATGCAGATTTAGCCTGCTATTTGATTGTTAAATGGGTTGTCACTCTGTATAAATGAACCCTACCGTGCCTTCCAGGGCTTTAGAGGGGACCATTTTTACATGTGTGGTGTAGGGAAGGAAACTAACATCTGCGTCCTTGGGAATATTAAAGTGAGGGTTTATATGCAGAGTCGACCCTCCCTTTCCCTATTGAACCTTAGCTGTCCCATCCCCCACCCCAAAATCAGAGTCCGCAATTCTACCTCCGCTGGAACATGCTTGTAATATTCCCACCCATGTGTCATTTGGTGACACTAATTGAAAACAGAGACCTTGACAAAATGGTCTACACTGAGAGAAAGAAAACATTAGTGTCATTGTGATGCTAATAGAGGATGCTATAGTTAGACTGGAAGGAAAGGGCGGGGGGGATTATGTGTATGCAACTCTTTTGATTTATCCATGGTCCTTCCATACATTTTTCATTTATAGAAAAGAAAAATGGTCTTTTTTTCAAATTACCTTGATAATGCCAAAAAAGAAGAGGCAGGCATATGTTCAAATGTTTCAGGCTATCCACAGTTAAAAAGAGGCTGAATTTAAACTAAGTGCAGGGTTTTTGTTTCAGCTTGTCCTTGAGTGATTCTTTTAAAAAACCATCCCGTTATAGTCAAAAGTCCTAATTTTAAGAATGTCAGACTCCACAGGGGTTTCATTGCCTCTTCGCTATTAATTTCTTGAATGGTCCAGACCTCCTTTTTGATCAGTCATGGACTTTTGAGAGTGAAGCATAAGGTGAAGTTGGACATACGTTGCTTTCCTGCTGTCTAGTTAGATTCCAACTGTCATACTATATAAGAGGCAATTCCTGGAACAATCTGCCTCAGATATCCATAGGGAATACACATATGTGATTAACCCAGCTGGCCACTGGGTGTGACCATTGCACCACACAAAAGCATCTGAGACTTTTCCAAAGACAGGTCTGGAAGCATTGGAGCTAAAATAACCCAATCTTTTGAAGTACGGATTGACAACAATAATGTCAAATAACTTTCTGTGCAGTTTTCATATGCTTCCTGCACAATGTGAAACCTCTCTTGAAAGCCAGATATAAAGCGTTTAAAATTATATTATAAAAAAATTCAGTAGAAATCGTATTAATCCAGTTACCAAACTCTTTTTCCCTTCTCCAAGGGAAAACTACAAAGTCTCTTAAAGCTGCAGATGTTTGGCTCTGTGTTCACTGAAGCCACATTAATAGAATAAGCACATTCACAGGGAAGATGGCTTAAATAGGCAGTATCCAAAATATTAGCTCTCAGTTACCTAGCTTGCAGCCGAAAGGGCTATACCCTCTAAAAACAAGAGGAAAAGTAAAGTCTACAACAAATCGTTGCAAGACATCTTCATATAATTTTCCTTCATATCTAGCTTCTGTAAATATAAGACAACAGGATTTTGACCAGGGTTATCTAGCCAGATTTGTAGCGCTATGTAACTTATATCAGCCCACTGCAAAATGTTTCCCTGTTTTATAGGCTCTTTTATAGCACTGCTAACATCAAAAAGTCCCTACATTTACCTTTTACATCACATATGCTCTTTTACATTCTCAATACAGATACATATGTATGCTCGTATATACACACACCAAACAATTTGCAAGATCTCTTTCCTGTCCACAGTGAAATTCAGTAGCAAAATGTTCACATATTCCCTTCAGTCAAGTTGAACTTGAGTGGTATCAGACCCTGATCAGAGAGTCAGTGGTGGAATAGCATCACCTTGATCTCCAAGAGACCTGTCAGTCCTGGAACTGCTCCAGCTTACATTGGTTAGAGCTACCTCAACAGGCAACAACTGAACAAAAAAAAAAAAACAAAAAAACACCGAGAATGCAACCATGCTTCATCCTTCCTTCATCCTTGTGTTAATGCCCAGTGCCCTGGGGAACGGGTATTAACCATGACGGATGTTACAGGGTCAGTGTGTGCTGTTTTTAAAGGGAAAGATAAGCAGCAAGGAAAAGAAAACTGTGGTTTTGTGCCACAGTTTTTGGCTTCCCTCCATACTTTTATTTCTGATTTTTTTAAGGTATGTTTAGCAAAAAATAAAGCATGACCAAATCAAAAATAATAATCACCATCATCATCATCATCATCATCATCATCATCATCCCTCAGTAGCTAGCAGCTCACGTTGGAAATAATCCACAGTTCTAAGAATCACTGTGTTTTTGCATCAAGCGAGACATCTGGCATCTTTCTGAATTCATGCTGTGCTGCCAACGTTTTTACAAGGGCCACTCAGCAAACACCACTTTCCCTATAAGTTTGTGATAAACTTTAAACTGGGTTGCAATGTGCTCTAGGTGACCCTGCTTGAGCAGGGGGGTTGGACTAGATAATCTCCAGAGGTCCCTTCCAACCTCAGCGATTCTGTGATTCTGTGATTCTGTGGGTTTCTGTGAGTTAAGGGCTATGGAAACTACTCATTTGTTTCTCTATTTAAACAAAAATGCTTTCTCATAACCCTAGGCAAGGAAGGAGCAATTCCTCTTGACAAATTAACAGAATGTTCTTGCTGGAAAGTTACACTTTCTGTCTGAAAGCAAAATACACTGGATATATTGCTTGCACAGCACACGGTTCAACCGGTGTGTAATTTGACTGTAAAAGAGAGAAGGTCTTTAGAAAATTCCTCATCCTTGGTAAAATCTATTGTATTCAAAACGGGTGAAAAAAAAGATTCTCTTCTGAAATGTCTTTATGGTCTCCAGGGAGAATATTCTCTACAAGACAGGAAGATTTAGCAGGATTCAGAAAGGAGAGCAGGCTCTCTCAGAAGCAGAGAAAACACCTACCCATCTTTCAGTTTGGCTGTAAGGGACTCCTGACAGCCCCACAGCTGTTCCCTCCAGCACCTCCTTATTGAAGAGCCTTTTTTTTTTTTCGTTTTGAATGAATTTGAGTCTTTTTGTCACCACAAAAAACAAGCAACAGCAGCTCCCTTTGCCCACCTGTAGTGTTTTGTAAACCAGACTCAATCTCAGGGTGCAGAGCAGCCACTTTCTTCACAACTTTGTAACATATTCACACAACCGTGAATATGCCCTGGGGAGTATCACTCCTGTGCAAGGGCAAGCCTGCTGTGGCACACAGCTGCGTGCATGCTACCCATCAGGAATCCAGTTTAACAAGGGAGGGGCATAGCAAAAAAGAAATATGGAAGGGATGAAATAACCACTGTCACACTTCTTACTGAGAGAAGCAACTGGAACAAAAAGGATGACATCTGAGGTGTGTCCCGTTGTCTCGTTACTCCATTATCCTCTCTCTGACAATGCCAAAACCAAGCTCTTATGAACAGGGTGCAAAAGGCTTCTCTCCTCGTCTAGAGGCTACTTCAGTGGTTTTCAAGAAAATTACATGCTTGAATCCTGTTTTGTAGCTTTTGTATATCACTGCTTATGTAGTAGCTTATAAGAAAACTTCTACAATAGGCTAGATTTTAACTGAAAGTAAAAGGTTGTGTATCTCACCGCCAGCCCTCGAGAGGTGTTCAGAATCTTGATTTCCTTCACCTGTATGTTTCAATCTTTTCAGATTAACTCAGAGGCCACCAGGGTCAAGAGCTTGGAAAAAGGATGCAAAAAGTTGTGCTCAGCATATTTTCTCTGAACAGAGTTTCCATGGCACAATAAATAACAGACATTTGGTAGAATTAATATGTTAGCGACAAAGCAGTAGCCTAGAGACACAAGGATACTATGGCGGTGCCATAGAAAATCAGACTATATAAAAAGAGAAATCCTTCAGAGATCTATTATTGAGAACTGTGCAATATCAGAATGGCTACTGCATAAGCGATTCTTGGTAGCAAATGATGGCACAGACTCAAGAATTCTTCTGTTTTCATCTTTGGTAATCTGAGTTTATCCTGTCAAATGTTTGCCCAAAAAAAAAAAAATCCAAACCACCTCCTACATCCTAGTGCTACCTGTCATCTTCAAATCTTTTCCAGTTTGAATTGAACCATCTTATTTTATTTCCTCCCACAGGGATCTGACATTATTGAATGTTTTAAAGATAAGTAATGTGAGAGAGAAAAATAATTCCAAAACAAACCTTTTGAAAATATTCTATCTCTAAACAATCATTCCTAATGAATTTTGAATGGCTGCTTAGTAGATTCTGTTTAGTACATGGCCTAACTTTTAGGCAATAAGCTTCAGTATCACCAGACTTGAATCCTTGGAAGACATCTCTGAGATATCACAAGTCTTTCAGATACAGAAGTTTCATCTTTCATGATGGAAATTTCAAAATATACCCAGCTGCACTGCTCTGTCGAGCGCTTGGAGCAAGGATCTGTACCTCTGGATAGGAACATGAGTTGCAGAAAATGCCACACCTCAACTCTATTTCTTGTTAGTATCTGGTGTTATCCGTGAATTAATATTTCAATGCTGGAGAAGATACTGTCTCTCCTATAAAAGCTTGGAGATGCTTAGGCAAGTGTTAGTATGTAAGCTGTGTGGCGGAATAAAAACACAAACCATTACAGTTAATTTCCATACAGAAAGGGAATACATTACCAAAGGCAAGCCTAAATAGCACAAAAAAATCTTTCAGCCCTTTACTATCAAAAAGAAAAAGAGACACAAACAACAGGCTGACAAATTCACAGATTTGGAGTCAAATTTTCTGCTAGTATAACTCTTACATAATTCTGTGAAGTTTTGTCATTAGAGAATTTCACATTGATGGAAAAGTTTTGTCCAACAAACAGAATTTATTCCTATTTCAGTCATCTGCAAGCACGTAGCTGCAATCAGTTGGAGTGGGATCAAGTCCAGGCAAAAATGGAGGGAAAGAAAAATTTGCTATTCTTCATTGTCATAGGAAGGTATTTCGGTTCCTAGTTTTCCTGATGCTTGCACCTAAGGGACAAGGGATAGCGGGAGCTTGATGGAAAAAGTTCTTCATCAAGTTTTTGTCAATCTAAAGGGGAAAGACTGTGTCTTGCTGCTGTTGTGCCCACACACACACACACACATGCACAAGCTGAGTGTTACAGGGCATGAAGAGGCTGGTCTCCTGTGAAACACCGTAGAACACAGGGGAAAACAGTGAGTGAGTTATGGTTGCAGTCAAGGTCCTTTATTCTCTCTCTGTTTCCTTAGTTTCATTTTGAAAGAAAGAAATGGAGGCTTCATCCATATCTGAGGACTGGTAACAGTCCTCACACTCCCACTTGACACAGCATTTTGTCATTCAGATGTTCCAGTTTTGCAACTGCTGTAGTCATCATTTGGCTGATTAGGTGTTTAGTTTTGACACACATTTCATTCCAAAAGTAACACAGCAAGGTGTAGTTTCAGTGACAAGTGTTCCTCTAAAAATGTTTTTGTATTTTTATCTTTTCCGTTCATTGGTTAATTTTTGAGAATTTGCTTTGGCTACATTTCAGGTCTCTAAGCCTCTTCTGATATCTTTCTCAGATGGGATGACAAGAAATGAATGTAATAGTCTAGCTGAGAATATACCACTGATGTATATAATGGTTTTACATTTTTCCATATTACTCTAATGTTTTATCTGCATTTCCAACTATCACTTCACACTAAGCAGGTGTTTTATTGGGCTGTCTACAGTGATTCCCTGCTTTTTTTCCTGAGTGATGATAGTGAGTTCAGCATTATCTATGAGCATCTGAATGTGCACTACCTTGCATTTATCAGTCCTGAACTTCAGCTGTTTCTCTTCCGATTATCTGCATATTTGTAAGATTCCTGGATCATTCCAGGCAGACATTAAGGTCTGTGGCATCTCTCTGTTTCATCACCTCACCATCATTTTAGGTCATTTTTTTCTGAGAAATGAGAAAGGCCAAAAATTTCTGTGTGCAAGTACTCTTTATTCTTCTTCTCCTTTGTCCTTTTTTCTTTCACTCTTACCTTCCTTTCACCTTTGCCATTTTACACTTAAAAAAGTTTTCCCAAATGTTTCCCAGTTCTCTTTCAAGAGTCCCAAAGAAGAGAAGATTCAGTATCACTGAACAGACAAGAAAGAGCACTTGTCTCTCAGCTGTTCATCAGGTTTTTTAATTCAGTGTGTATTAAAGAAAATCAGCTTTTTTCAACAGTTTAAAAATGTTTTCCTTTTCAGCTTATGCCTCTTCCATATACATGGTGTTGCAGTACTACAATGAAGTCTGAAGGTGCTGAGCACTTCGGATCTGATCAAAAATTAAATCACAAGCTTGAATGTACGCAAAAGAATGTCCAGTTAGATTTCAGTTCCTGCTTATTTTTAGTTGGAAAAACTATTGAGGACTTACAGCAAAATCTTTCCTGTTATTTGGATTTAAAACTGTGTTATTTGATTGTGATGAAAAAGGTTATATGATATGTTTCAGGACAGGATGAACAAAAGTCTTGTAATCAGTTTTCTGTGAGAGTGCTCATAGAAATGAAACTGAATTTTGTTTTCTATAATCATGCAAATTTGAGAGCTTAAAATCACCTGTTCTTGAGCTACTGTAGTAATGTTTGGTTATACAGTCCTCTGTGGTTTGTGAACAAAGAATAAACATGAATATACCTCAGTTTAACTGAAAATTCGTCAAGTATTTGTGGAAAAATTTATTTAAGAATATGAGTTTCAGTCCTGATATAAACAAAAAGTCCCAAGCGGCATGCAAAATGCTAACAGACATTAAGGCTGAGATATGAGATATTATCTGTGCTCCATGGTTTGACAAAATAGTGGGGCATTAGGCCAGTCTAGTCTCACATGAGCATATGTTGACATCATGGGCTCATTTTTATTTGTAATGTAGCCCTGCGCTGACTGTGGTCATTGGTCTCCAGAGCTGAAAAACCTTCTGCATTGGCCCTTCTGTATCACTAGACCCCATTTCTACAAGATAATTTTCTGTCTGTCCCTGCTTCCACTAACGCAAAAGATAGTTGCTTAATTTCAGTCCTAACTGTGCCCTGATTTCTGCACTTGTAGACATAATAAATTTACCGAACTAGCATAAAGATGAATATACTCCCCAACCATATCAAAAAGTTTACAATATATTCATTTTTAGGACTTTTTTGACTAATTTAAACAAAAAAACTAGCACAGTCATCTTCAGAGGTGGAGATTGAGAGCTAAAACCTAAGACAGACATTTCCTTCTGTTTCTTCCACTATCTTCTTGTTTTCCTGTGACGAACTATTTATTATCAAGACGTATTTTGTTAATCACACAATAAAATAATCACACACACAGATAAAACCAACTGGCTTCACAGAAGACTGGAATCATTCAGATATTTTCTCTGATGATACCTGAAGAGCCCAAAACAAATGCATCTAAGTACTTTGAGGCAGGGGTTGACATCAAAACACTGCTTTCTCCAGTCACTATCTGCCTATCCTGTTTATAGTGATATTCTATTGACACTTACATGGTCATAACAACTATCTGTATGAAAAACATAACAATCATCTGTATGAAATATGAGCAAAAAGCCCTTATGACCATCTAAATACTAAAAACAACCAAGGAGTCATGTTGGCCACTGTACACTTTTCACCATTGAATATGTTCAGATTTTATGTGAACCTAAATCTCTAAGGTGAGAGACCACTAAATTGACTGATATTCTCAGAATTATCCATTATTTAATGAATTTCCTCATAATCACAGAAAGCTTTTTGTTTGGTTTTAAGATAGGAAAAGGGGTTTATAAAGATAGACAAGAGGAAAGGAGGAATGTAAATACATGTTAAGGTAATAGAATGCAGTACAGATGTTATAAGCTCTGAAGAGATTAGACAGTGTTTCCAAAATTCACCCACCTCTCATGGGTGTCATATTTGATAAAATTCATTACTCTAACATGTACTTTTAAGTGCATTAGGCAAACTGTCACTTCTGTTTTAAATCTGAAACTTCTGATCCCTCCCAATAAGAATAGCAGGCTAAAGATGTGTCACATGAATTTCTTCTATGAAAGACAAGTACACAAGATACTGCCCATATTTAGTAGACTAGACTTTTTTGACTAGTCTATTAAATGAGGAGGATCCCTATAGGTGGGATTCCTAAAATAACCATTCTGAGGGTGCTGTGTGACAGTGTCCTGCCTTGTTAAAGATGGGTAGTAAGACCTAACTTGGAAAGCAACCGTGTGAAAAGCAAAGTGAGGTCCTTGGTGTTCCTCCTTTTTGTTTGGATTCTTTTTTCCTTTTTATCTGTTAAAAAAAAAAAAAAGTTTGGGGTTCAGTCTTTTCATTCTGGGCACAAAAAATAAGTCTTCAGGGGTGAGATGGCAATAAACATTGTTCATTGTAGGAAACCTGCTAACTTCCATGTAATGATCTCTAATTTTAGAGTAACTTAGGTGCTTCACAAAAAGATCAGGCAAATAATTGCCTCTAGCAGGACAGGCACTTATTCCCAGACTCCAAACAACCTAGATTTTATCTCATAAAGCACACATCAAACCACATGGCACTCAATTCATCTGCAGCCCCACTGACTTGCTTATTTAAATGCCATTATACATTTTACTCCAAATGAAAATAGGGTTTGATTTACAATAATAATAATAATGGTCATTTATACAGCATTTTTCAACTAAAGATGGCAGATCACAGGATAAACTCAGAACTATTTATATAGGGATTGCTTTGCCAGTATGTAAGCCCACCAAAATGAAAGGTGATAGCCTTCAAATGACAGCTGGACAAATATTATCCAACATATACATGATCTCAATTAATTTTTACCTTTTTCTCAACTAATCTGTTAGAGGGGGTTTTCTTCGTAATAATCAACCAGCTCTGTGAATACTGCTCATGGCATAAATCACTTGATGGTTAATGACAATTTTCATAAGAAACATTTACTTGGCAAATATTTTTTCTGATAATTGAGGAGCTGAGCTTTAAAAATCATGCAATAACATTGCACAGTCATTCTAGACAAGCATAAAAAATACCTTTAAGTGAAATTGTAGGAAGAATTTTACACAGCAGGAAGTAATTAGTCAAATGGAAATATGACTATACTAGTGAGATTAACACTTTTAACTTGTGAAAAGTTGCTCAGGTTCTTTAAATGTTAGATATGCTCTAAGATCTTGCCTTATATTTCATCAAAAGAATCTTTAACCAGGTCTATCTGTACTTCTGAAGGAATTCTCTCTTTTGAAAAGGCTTGGCTTGCGCAAGATTTTAGCTGAACAAATCCCATTAACAGCAATGTGAGTCACTCAGCTAAATCCCCCATGCCACAGAACGGAAACAACGGTGTAAGTAATGTGCAAGTTCGTACTTCTCTGAAAATGTATACATGTGAAATAGAAGGGAAACAGCTTCACTGTCACAGATGCATGATCATCTGACTGTATCACAGGCTCTCCTGGAGGGAAGGGAGGAGGGAAAGAAGGGAAGGGAGGGAAGGACGACAAGAGCAGGAGGGCAGGAGGAAGCAAGGAAGGAAGATGGATGCCCATGAAAAGTAAAATTACAACAAAACAAGGGCTGTACATTGTACCAAATATACATTTTGTGTTCCAAAGGAATTATCCGAGCTGCCTGGCCCCGTCTTTTTCTTTTGAAGTTCTTTCTGGAGTTGGCTCTTATCTAAGCAGTTCACGCATCCCTATTGAAATGCTCAAAAATGGAGCAAGGTGTGAAGAGGAACAGAAGCTTAAGCAAGGCTGCAGAAAATACCCATTTATTCATCTTTCAAAGGCGGTAGAAAGGGAGTTGAGCACATCTTTATTCTTCTGTGAGAGGATGCTATTGTTCATCTCGTTCTAATTATGAAATTTGAACTTGAAAGGAAGAAAGAGAACACCCCTCTGACTGTGCACAGTACATATTTTCTGGAAATAATTCTTACAGAGATATATGTCAACCCTATGTATCCAAGAATGACCCAACAATTACAAAGCAACATACAGGAGTATTTGATACAATCTACAAAGCTTCACTTCTTGATCTACTTGTGTTCCAGACAGATTAGAGAACTGGGTGGCAGAAGAAGAAAACACATATAATCTTTCCTGACTGCTAGACAGTGCTGCAGAAATGTAATTACAGAACCAGAAACTCCATGAAAAGAATGCCATGCCATTTATCACAATTCAAAATGAATCCAATTATTCCTTAATCACACTAAAGGGCACGTTCTTCAAGCACAAATAAAAAGAAAACTGTAAGGATAGAGTCTCCACTAAAAAGCCATGTTATTTGCAGAGTGAATCTTTTCTTAAAAAATTAAAATAAGCCAAGAAAACAATGAAATCCTTTCTGCTCCTGCAAGGCATGGGCCTACTAGCAGTGTCACCTCCTCCTTCCTTCTCCACCCCAAAAAAACTAAATTGTTAGAAAATGCAAGCACTCCTGATGGCCCAAAGTCTAAAGGATGAGGAGAGAAAGGTCAGTATTGTTCGATTATCTTGGGTAAGTCTGAGTCCAAAGGGCTCTTTTGCAACTCTTAGATGCAGATAAGTGGCACTTTCATTTCTAGATAAAATACTCGAAATGAGGAGAGATACCAAGGGGCTGAGGGCATTAGCCTGGAATAAGATACTTCTCTCTTTTTCTCACTAGCAATTGAGTGTGACATTGGCAGTTCTGCAAGTCAGAGTATAGCCTTTTTTGTGCACATTTGGATTGGAAATCTGTAGTTCTTAGCAATCCACGAAGTAAAGTTTTCATTAGCAATTGCACACCCAGCAATATCTCAGGACCATGTGCTTGCCTGCTCAGGCATTTTCAGAGTTTCCACAGACTTTAGATAGCCTGTTTTTTTCTTCCTCTTTCTCTTCCTGCGTGCACATCCAAAACAGACTGGACTAAGGATTGTAACACCAGCTGGGCTGCATCCTGAGGATATAGATGTTATTATTTGCAGCTGAATGAAAATTAGTTTCTTATTTCTATTCCCCAGTTCTTAGCAAATTCTCAATCACATACTCTTGTCCTGGGCCAGATTTGGCTTTTTGGTCTTTTCATTTGTTTATTCACTCCTCTGTTTAGACCTGTTATGCCTCACACACCACATGTGAGATACATACAGCTGAATCCTGCTTCATGCTGGGGCTGTGTACCTTGCACTTCAGAGCACTGCACCTTCTTTTCCACAACAATCCAGTTTATGCTAACAAGGAAGGACAGGATCCTGGTTCTTGCTTTCATGTGGGCAAAACATCCACAGAGGAAGAGTTTTCTCCAACCACTCTTCATCTGATGGTGAGTGACATTCACTGCCTTCCATTGCCTATGTTTTCATGAGAGGAACAGTGGATAATAAACATCTCAATTGTTTTCTGTCCTTATTTAAGTTTGAATATCTTCCTTCAAGACAGTTGATTTGCAAAGGATAAAAAAACTGCATCAGCCTTAGTTTGGAATCAGTTTGCCCTCTGTTGGGTACGTGTGGTCTGTATAATCTTCTTCCCTAATGATCTTCTGCAGCCCTATTGAATCAGGACTTTGCACATCCACTGCCTGGAGAAGACATTTGTACTCCCACAGAATACTCTTAGATTAGTTAACTTGTTTTTCAAAGGGAGATCCTCTATTATACAAGCTTTAGACAAAAGGCACCTGGTAGAGCTTGTGTCACTTTGCAGTAGGAACAATTTACGCTTTATTGTTAAAAAAAAAAAAAAAAAAAAAAACCAGCACTGCAAAACAGGGAATGGAGCTCTAAATTCACTGAGTAGAGTCCAGATGTGGAAGGTTTTACCTGCTTGCAGGTATCCAGTGATGAAGCATAACTGGCTTCCTTCTATTACACATGTAGAAAATCTTACATTTTTATTACTGCACAGCCATTCTCATCTGTGTTTGTCTGTATAGGACTGTAGCCCTCTTCATAACAGTTAGCCCTAATTTTTCACATGATTTTCCCCTTGCTACAATATTTTGAAATGTATGGACATGCTCAGCAGGGTCTTCACTTTGGTGCTGGCCCTAGACTTAAGGCAGAGCTAACAACAAAAAAGCATCCTGGCCAAATCCCAGCATATTTGGCTGACCTCAGTTTGCCATCGTGACTTTAATTAGAGGAAGTACTTGATCACTATTGCCCTATAAAAACAATCATAGGCTGCTGATGTTTGGCAGTGCCTGTATCTGTTAATAAAGGTTCTTTATTGTTATAGGTACAACCTACCCCTGTGGAGATGCATGGGAAATCATCACCATCCTTTCTGAAGTTCAAACTCAGTTTTACTTTAGGGTAGAGAAGATTTTGATAGTAAGGTGGTTTGTTGAAAAGGATAGTTTATATGTAATAGGTACCACTGGAATTTCACGTTACATCCCTGCCCTGGCAACATAGCTGACCTAATATCAAAATCTCCTGTCTTAAAATGGAGATTTCCTATTTGCTTTCCAGATCACCATTTCTTTAAAATGCTCATAAAAGTTAATACAAAGCAACTTAATGAGCTCTGTGACACCAACATAAACTCTTGTCTTCTGTAGGAATCATACCAAGTATAATTATAAGTAATTATTATCCCACACAGTTTGAATTCAGAACGAAGTTCTTCAACACAAAATTTGATTGGAAACAATTAAAAAACATGAGGTATATTTAATTATCTATATTATGATAGTGCCTAGAGGCCCTAACTGAGATAGGGATCCTGTTGTGATATACTTTATAGAAACACATAGGAGGAGACAGTTGCTTCAATTTACAGTCTAACTGAACAAGGTGGCAACAAAAGAGATGGGGAACAGATTAAATGACTTGACCCTGCTCAGGAGCTCTGCAGTAAGTAGGACCCAGCTCCTTGATTCCCCTTTCAGCTGATACTCTTTGGCCTTCATTGCCTTTCCGTTTTAAGAAGGAATAGTCTCAAAGGATAGATGGGTCCGCATGCATCTACACACAGCTAAGTCAGTGATGTCTGTTATGCGTGAATGTATATGCTCTTACATTTCTAAAATGTAAACCTACAATCCTAAAAATATTTACCTGCACTATAGAAGAATTTAGCATTTCTGTTAAATGTGGCAGTGCAACCAAATACCTTAAAATGTAAAGGTTAATTAAGTTGCAACTAAATCGAAGAAAATATTATCAAAATCATGCACAAACACCTAGGATGTAACATCAACATAGAAAATGAACATTTCCAGAATGTCATCACATAGCTCCTATCCAAGAGAAAATTTCCAGACAGCTAAACCTTTCCATTCTCAAACACACAATTAGCCCCAAATTCAAACAGCAAGCATGTCTCAAAATGAGATAAATAAAGTAATACAACATTTACTGGCCCACACAGCAGCTGGACCAGATGGCACCTCTATACATTTTTAAACAATACAACATAATATTTTATTAATACATCTACTTGCAAAAGTATATGTAGAGATACAAGACAATAACACTACTTGACACTAATCCTGAGCAAATCAACATATCAAATAACATGCCTTCTAGAGGCCAGTAAGAGCCCTCAATGTCAATAGCAAAATATTATTATATATCTGTGATAAAAGATTTCTACCTCTTTGCCTGACATTATTCTCGTTGACTTGCTAAGCATTACTTACCAGTGTGCTGCCAACATCAATATTAAGGAGTTGTTAAATATTCTACATTATTTATAGAATGAAAATATGAATAGCTTCTCAGTCTTGAATCCACTAAGCTCTGTGGAGTCTCCTCAAAGTATTTCCATTAACCTTCAGAAGCGTTAACACTTCAGTTTGGAGGTTGAACACAGCTCTTTTACCAGTATTTTGAAACTGCAGCACCTAACTTATTACTTCCCCACCTCTGACTTACTGGAGAGAGATGTCCATCAGCTCCTTCCTCTGCGCCATGTCCTTTGGAGCCCCCTAAACCAGTGCTGGAACAGCTATCAGACTGTTCTCCTACAGGCCTGCCCTTGGGGGTATTTTTCAGACACTTCTTTCCTTTTCACTGACAGGCGTCTGCCTTGCATCAAGGGCACGCAGGTGTCTCTTGAGTGTGTGACTGCTTTAACAAATGAAGGAAACAAAATGAGGGAGTTAGGAAACTATACAACTTTCTTACCTTTCTAAAGCCAGTACGGTAAAGTATCTTTTATTCCACTATGATAGCCCAGTCACACCAACCATACGTAGTATTTTTTTTCTAATATGTGCCAATATTCAACTGAACTCATAAATCTCTGCCTTGTGTAATGAAGATTTTTGACATGCCAAACTTAGCCACTGGCTCAAAATATCTCACAAGATCAAATCCTATAGATTTCAGATTGAAAAGAATTTACGGCAACTCCTCCACAAGCTCTCCTTCCTGCCTTCCAAGATCCGTCTGCTTTCTTACCCTATAAAACTCTCCACTGTCTTTGTCATCCACCTCCCCAGCCTCCGAAGCACAGGACTTACAGAACTTGCTCAATGGCCATAATTCAGGTGGATGCCTGAACTCTTAAATAAAAAATTTCATAAGAGTATGTAAAAAGAATAATAATAAGTCAAAAACCTGAAACAGCAGAAAGCTCATCTGGTTTCCAGATTGTAGGTGTCCAGCCCTGCCCCTTGACTTTCCTTCATCATATGTTTCAGGAGACGAGAGGGAACACCACTCACGCCCATATGTATTAATAAAAAGCTAGAAATATAAACAAAAATCATTTTTAAAAATGCCAAAACACTTCAGTTCTTAGTTCAAGATTTTGTTTGTTTGCTTGCTTAAGTTGTGAGAAAATCTGAGTAAAAGGTGTTGGGTTTGGGGGTTTAGGGTTTTTTTTCAGAATTCCCTGTGGAAAAGAAATTCTCTTTTCCAAACAGTCTTGCCTGCCAACTAGGTGTGTCATCAATTCAATGGCAAATTTGTGACAGACCATCTTGTTGAAATTTTGGCAGCACACTGCTACATGTGAGCATTTGCAAAACACCAGCATTTTCTAGGCTCCCTGCCAAATGAACGCTTGGGAGAACGTATGTATATACTGTATTCCTGCAGTCTTCAAAGGATTAGCTTTGAATTACCTGAATTGTTTTGAGTTTGAGACATCATTAGGCTATATTAAATTACGAAATATGTAAAAATAAGAGCCTGCATTTGCTTGAACTAGCAGCTCTGCCACTTTTACCTTTGTGACTTTATCTGTGATGACATTTGCTTTTTTTGTGCTCTTCTATTTAACAATTCTTCCAGGAGTTGCTTTTTTTTTTTCAGTCTTGATTTTTAGCTCCATTGTTTTGCATTTTGCTTGGCTGCATAAAAGGCGGGTACATCCCTTGCACTCTTTGTGAATGGGATTTTTTCCAAGTGTTATTCATCTTGGGTCTTCCCGAGCTTCTTTTTTTTTTTTTAAGTCTTTTTCATTTTCTTCCTTTTTTTAAGCCAATCTATTTACTACTACACTTGGATGTCACTTTAGCCACCTCCTCCTCTCCTTTCCCTTTTTATCCCTTCTCCCTCTATTGCCTCCATTTCCCCATTCATATCATCACCACCCTTCTCTAACTCCCACCAGCTTCTTTAAGCAACACATCAAGATTTTACCTCCAGGAAGCTGAACTGAACGAAAACTAGAAATTGTTTTGAATATTTCATTTTTCTTGAATAGCGGCTGAACCTACATAACTATTTTGAATGTTATTGAGCTCGACACAGTATCAAATCAGAATGATTTCTGTTGCCACCGAATCCAAACTGAAACTGAACCAAAAGATGCTCTGGTTTAATTGCCTGCCCACATATACATCTGCAGTTCTTGCCTACCCTCACTCCCCACTCTCTCATGTACCATCTCTATTATTATTTTTGTCATTCTGTCATTCCTTATCTCACATCCGTTGCCCTTCTCTCTTCTCACCCTCAACCACTGCTGTCTCTGGATTGCATTTCTACCTCAGCTTCCATGTCTCTGTATTTCAGTCCCTCCAGATCCTTGTTGTCACACAGAGATGTTTCTGTGTACAGTGTTACCTCTGCCAAAAGCCTCTCCCACTTTAATCCTAGCTGAAATCCTCTCTTCTTCCTTCCACTTCCAACTGTTCCCCCTTTTCCATTCTTTCTGCTTTGAACAGGGCTGCCACTGAGTCATTTTCCCTCCTCTCTCTCTGTTTCCATTACCTTCATCACTTTCTCTTCTAATTATGACTCCTGTTTGTTTCTCTCTTCCCCATCTAGCAGTCTCCTGCATCATTCCCCACTAACCAGCTTCTAATCAATGACTTTTCTGTCCCTCCCATTGCCTGTTTCCTCACCTTCTTTACCCAAGATTCACCACGCTTGCTCTTGCTTTCTGTTACTTCTAGGTATCTTTCAACATCATCCATCACTCCCTCAGAAATGCTTGGTTACCCACCTTTTCCAAGACTTCTGATTCTTTGTCAGCCAGTGGCCAGGCCTTCTTTTGAGGAAAACTGTGGACTGTGACAGTATCTCTGAGCTCTTTTTCTTTCTTGCACTCAAACAGCACATTAAGTCTGGCTAGGTTGTATATGACTACAAGGCAATCCACTTCCCTGCTTTCCCTTCTCATTAAAATAACAGAGCAACATCAAGCTGTGAACCAGTTGTGCCAGAAGAAACACTGGGCTGTTCAGGTGGCACCTGTTGTCCATTCACACAGCAGTTCCCCATGTCTTCTGAGGAAGAGGAAATGTCCACAGGCTGGATCTTACCACTGAAACATCCACTGGGTCCCACCGACCTAAGGGGCTGCTTTTTCATCAGCAGTTCATATGACATCACCTTGCCTTGCCTTGCCTTGCCTTACCTTCTCTTCTCTTCTCTTCTCTTCTCTTCTCTTCTCTTCTCTTCTCTTCTCTTCCCTTCCCTTCCCTTCCCTTCCCTTCCCTTCCCTTCCCTTCCCTTCCCTTCCCTTCCCTTCCCTTCCCTTCCCTTCCCTTCCCTTTTCTTTCAGTATTTCCAAAAAATTTATCTTCCTTTTCCTTTGCCCTCACAAATATAACTTTTCCTCATTCATATCTATCAACACTGCTGCTTTAAAGATCATCTCTCATCTTTAGAAGAAGGTGCATCATGACCTAGCCCCTCCTCTTCTACTATCTCTTACTCTGCACCAAGAATAAGCCTCTTAAGAGGCTCACACCCATAAGAGCTCCCAGTCAGCCTGCATGGTTCTCAGATTGAACCTTCAAACAAACACACTCATGCTTTGCTCTCTGCTATCCCAGATGCTCAGGAGCAACTCTCTGTAAATATCTACAAAACTAATTCATTATCTTCCTTTAAAATGCTGCTTAAAGCCCTCCTTTTCTGTGGTGCCTACAAAAGACTTGACAACATTTAGACTTCTGGTATGCTGAGGTCACTGCCTGTGATGCTGACTAATATTTTCTGTGTTTCCTGGTGTTTCTCCATCTGCCTGTCTCCATCTGTTGTTTCTTTGCTTATCCTTGTAAGCTGCTCAGAGGAGGGACTGACTTGCTGCTCCCTGTGCACAGCTGCTAGTAACCTGGGGCTGGCATCCAAGGCTAGTGCCCAAAGGTGCTTTGCTCCCACAGATTGTACACAGTAACCAGGCCTGTGCCTCACTGAGGTTCTTTCTATCGACTGTACCGAGGATTCTGGTCAGGCTGTCTGCTGGCATAGTTGATCTTTTACTTCTGGTGCCTTATGTTCAAACATTGCTTATAGTCACCGATGAAAATTATTTCATTGACCTCACTTAGTCAGTATCACAGAACACCAAATTGTTTGGCAGAATAAGGCTCCCTCTGTGGGATAGCTTCCCCACAGCATGTGTCTGTCTGAAGGCCAGCTTTACTAGTCCATCCATTTAATTCACTCAGAAAATTACATTGAGAAGGTAGGACATAAAGAGAACCATTTGCCTGTTATACTAATATAAGCCTTTTTATTTGCTGCAGTATAAGCAGGGACCAGTGAAGAAAGATGATTTAGCATAAAAACCTGCCCAGAATGCTGATATCAAAACTATGAACAGACCACTGTTAGACACACAGGACAGTGTCATGACAGTCCAATGGCTCTCAGAGATGAGGCTGCTAATGCCTTAACTGAACTACATTGATCGTCCCCAAGTCTCTCTCTGAATAGTTAAAGACACAAACTGGAATTCCAGGAATAGAAACAAATTTGACCAACTTGCCCCAGAGTGGGTAGTGCAGAGGGATGACCTAATGGCTGCAAGTGAGAAGTGCACGAGGAATGCTATGTGAGGCCAATGGAGAACAAAGGCAGAAGCACACACATGGTGTCCTTTCTTAATGGGATGGCAAAGGCTCATGAAATTTTGACCTACAAACTGAACTACCAGAAATCCGAACATGAGTACATCATATTAGACCCCCAGCTCCTGCTGCCTCTCATGAAGGGAGAAAAGTGACTTAATTTTTTGTACGGTTGGATTCCAGAAATCCCAGATATCCTAAGTCAAGATGCAGAGGTTCAGTATGTTGGATAAAATCATGTCCTGAGCGATAAGAAAACTATGGAAATAGAAGTAAGCAAGCAATCATTTACTGTGAGGGAAAGGAGACTGTAGTCTCACCTCTGTTAGATGAGACTTTCAGTAACTTTCACACGTGTGCTCCCTGTCACACGATATGGTGGCAATAGCAGAGCTCTACTGCTTTCCACCCTATTCAGACTGAGACTACATCCATCCTGGTGACATTTAACACAATATTTTTGATTACCTTCTCATAAGGTGAACTGTTTAATTTGCAGCTCACTAAATGCAATCTCCTTAAACCCATAACCCAGAGCACTATTCTGTTCTCATTCAAATCCTCCTTATGAATTTACTCCTATGAGGCTCACACATTTAACAGGTGAAAAATTACAAGACAGAGAAAACAAGAGGTCTAACTGAACTCCTTACTCTGAGTTTCTCGTGGCATGTCACAGAATCCCAGAAAGTAAGATTGCAAAGGCCCTTGAGAGGACAGCAAGTCCTTTTGCCCAAGTCAGCTGCATATGAAAATTTCTCTTTAAAACTTCTCCATCGCAGTGCTTAACTGTTCTTTTTTTCTCAAGATAGTAGAAAAAAGGTCTGTCTTCTTGTAACAGGGTAGAAGCTTTCTTCATTTTTATAGAGGGCAGAGTATAATTTCAGGCCATAAAAATAGAGCTATCTATCACCAGTAGGTTCTGCAAGTAACTGTGCTTTCCAAGTGCCTCTTTTCCATTAGAGAGAAAGACATTCTTTGATTTTATTATGATTTTTCTCCTATGTTATCTAGTGCATTGGCTCAGTTAGGTACTAACACTTTTATCCCTCAAACAAGTTTACAGTCCTTCATTCATATGATTTTAAACTGGTATTCACAAGCCTTCCAAAATTAGAAGCATTTGGAACTGTAATTAATGTTGTTGGTCCTTACCTCTAAAAAGAAAAGACAAATTTTAAATATGACCTAGATAACATAGTACCGAGTAGTTCTCTGTTATCCAGCACATAGTTTGTAAATGCCTTAAAACTATAGTTCAAGATTTTCCAAAAAATGAGGGGCTTTTAAATGTTTTCATTCTTAAGCTCCTGACTAGATAAATCTTCCAAGAGTTCTTAGCCCATCTTGAAAATCAAGCCTCTTCTAAAGATTTCAAATTAGAAGTCCCCAAATGGGGGTATCCAAAACTATTTGTCATCCTTGCTATATTTTAGGACCTTATTATGCCTTCAAATTAAGTTAACTTAACTTAATCTTTACGTCTTGTTATTTAGACTTCATCAAAAGTCTCTGCCAATTCAGGCAGCAATTCTGACCATTTAGGAATGACATTCAAAGGTTTCTAAAGCTTACTGCATGGAACCAATCAGGAACGAAGACTAGGTCAAATATGAGAGTGAGAAAACATGTCTAATCGAACTCCTTCCTCTGGGTCCCTTGTGGCATCTCATACAATTGAAGAAAACAAGGCTATGCATGTTCTTGAAGTAAAGTTAGTCCAGTTCTACCCTAGGAGCTGCAGGACCCAGGCTAGCTGATTGCAGAGGTATGGTCAGCTTGGACCAGGATGCAAAATTGAATTCCTGGCTCCCACACATTTTGTTTTGGGATTTTCTAGTTTTCATCACATTTAGTTTACGCTCAACCTTTTTATCCCAAACTGTTTGCTAATATTCAGGATCTCCAAGGAATGGACATTGGTGATAGCTTATTTCGCACAAATGTATGAAGGATGGACCCAAAGTCCTTCATCTTCTGCTCTCTGGGGATAGCATGTTGGGAGGCATCTTCTCGAGTCTCTATCCCAGGTCTGCTGCTGGCAGAGAGGGTGCTAGGAGCACTCCTTGGGGACCACAGTCCCAGCACTTTCTGGCTTCCTGGTTTTCTGTTCTTGTTTACTCTTTTCTGTGGCTCTTTCTGATGCCCAGACAAGCTTGAGTTCTTAACCCCAATGAAACTGAGTTGAGGTATACGCTTTCAGAGCTCAAGGAAAATCCTTGTGAACGTATAGCCTCAACTCTTATAGTTTTGACAAGCTGGTTGGTGATTTAAGCATTAGTTCTAATAGCTTCTTTTGTCATTATTAAGCAAGGAGAGATATAAGTGCTCTTACACTTAGTCTGAAAGGAAAGAGGGCAGTGCTTGGTCCAGACACTGACCAGCAAGCAAACATACACTCCGTGGAAACCAGCCAGTCTCCACATATTACAGAGCTGTTCCAAGAAGAGTGATGTCTTTCTGTGAGTCATTCCACACAGATCCAGAATCCAAACTATATTTAATTATAATTAAGCAACGTTATTGTGGAAAGCATATTCCAATTGCATTTGGAAGAGCTTTGGGGTAACAAAGGCCTCCCTGAAAGTCTTCAGAGAATTTTGGCTCAACAAGAGAGACAAAAAACAAAGTAGCACACCGTTTCTTTCTGCACTTTTAAATTCTGTCTTGGCGCAGGGAGGGGAGTGACACAAAGAAATGAGAATTTGACCTCACAACCTCAGAGTACACCAGCATTTTTTTTTTGCTTGATTGTGTACTAAAACTGCCTGTAAAGTCAATAACTTCCTATGGCTTCACAGCAAAGCAAAAACATTAAAAAAGAGCCATGGTCCCTTTGAAGATGTGGAAGGCAGTAAGTGAGCAGGCTGATTCCTCTTTGGATTTGAAAGTCTATGCAGTGCTAACAGTTCTGCTTTAAGGTGTCAAAATTGCCTTAAATCTTTACCTTTGTTATATCCTGCTGCTACAGACATATAATAGAACAGGTCTGACAATTCCAAACCATCTAGACAGCATCATTTTTTCTTTCAACTTTTTTGAAATATAGCTGATTAGCACCTTTTTTTATTTGTTTGTTTGTTTAATGTGCAAACACTTTTAATTACTTTAATGAGAACAGTATGGCAATGTAACATACAGTGAATAACCACACTACAGATTTTACTGTGGTTGATGAAAACTCACAAACACAAAGTTCCCAATCTAATGAAATAGCTCTGCCTCTTCATCAGGCTCCTGACCTCCCACTGAACTCAACGCAAAGTCAGGAATGTAGAAAGGACTTAGGAGCAGAAATATTTTGTTATTCTGGCCATGGAGAACCCAGCCAGAGCATTTTAAAGGAGAGAGGTAAAGCCTGAAGGAAGGAGGAGCAGGAGGTGTGATGGAGTGCAAGACAGCGGAGGACCTCCTGTGGAAGGCAGTTCTGTGAAATTCAAGGGATGCAGCTGTGCCTCCTGGTGGTAGCACACATTTCCTCTGTGACCTGGGGCAGGGACTTGGTTTAAGCTTCCACCTTAAATCAGTGCCCCTCACACTGAAATTCCTCCTTCTGGGACATGGAGCGCTCTCCCAGCACTCGAATCGCCCGGGAGCTCCCAAGAGAGCAGGATGACACTGAGTGCCCCCCACTGCCATGTCTGGCCCATGTCAGCCTGGGAGTGGGGCAGAGAGCACCTTCTCAAATAGTTCCTCAGCTTTACCACACTGGGTGCTAACTCTTCCCTCATGCTGGTGCAAAGTCAAACAGGCTAGTTAAATCATCACTGAGGACCTAAACCAGCCTGTTAAATGTGACCCCGATTACAGAGGAATGGAACATGGAATATTCTCAGCGAATAGCTGAGAGGTGGTTTGAGAAGTTATTCCTTACTGCCTCCTCACTGAGGAGGTGACAGACCTCTCTCCAGCCTGGACCAGAGGCCAGCCAAGGGGCTAGTCTAGTCACATCTCTGGTCTCGGGCCAGAACCAAACATGCACTACAGACAAAGCCTTTTGTCCCCTTGGGCCTCCATTCTGCAGTGATGGCATCACTGCTTTTCTCTTGCCCCTCATCTACTTAGAGTTTTTCCTTCTGTCATGGCTACTGACAGCACCCACCACAGCATCGGTGAGCGGGGCTTTTAAACAACAGTAAAACAGCTGCTGTTATTATTAATAAGTATGTTTGAATTTGAATTGAATTTTTAATTTAAACAACGATGTGCATGGTCCTTTTCAGGAAGTCAGTTTCCTCTCATCAGAAACATCCCTGCATCAGGGCTGGTCCTATGAATTTTCCATCCTCCTTCTGTGCCACCAGGAAGAGCTGCTCTGAGCTGCATAGACACATTCTTGGCATATGGTATGTTCCTTAAGAAACCCTTGCTGTCTCACGGGGATTGTTGAATTAGTTTGAGGTATAGCTTGAGTGTTGCCCCTAAGCAGACTCCCATAAGTTTCCATCACAGATTAAACTGTGCTTTAAGCTCCAGGCAGCTAACTTAATGGAGGGCAGGGGATGGTAGATTGAAGCTCAAGTGTAGCTGACCTTCCAGCTCATAAAGCAGTAAAGACTCGACTATCCTGTGCTGCTAATACAAACACTCCTGCTGACAGCACACAACCGGAGCTGCTGGGTTGCTGCTGCAGAGTCGGGCTCTGGCTAACATGCAGGGACAGTTTCACTTGGGATGCTGCCAGGGTAACTGTCCCTAGCTGACCTTCCCCGTTGCACTGCACATGGCATCTGAGCTGTGTCAGTCAACTCCTGAGCTACTGCAGGTTAAGATGCATTTTCTGGGGTAAATCATTGCCAGCTTCAGCTTGTCTTAAAATATGGAGTCGTAAATTATTTAAATGTAGCCTCTCCCATTCACTGGTCAGAGCTTTGAGCTGGGCTGTCTTGAAAGGGTACAACTTCAGTGGGGCTACTCAAGCTGACACTGCAATGAAGTTGAACTTATAATCAAAACTTTGAGACGTATTGTATGGAGAGAGAGAGACAGAGGGAGCTCTAATTATGGAACAGCTATCATATAAGTTTTTCCCTGTGTCTTTTTAATGGATTTCCTAAAGAAAGGAGATTTATACAAATCACTGTCTCTCCTCAGCCCTCTGTCTGTCTGTCAGTCTGTTTCCCCTCCCCAGTAATTTTTAAGCTTATTGAGCAACTTCAAACACATTTGAAAATCGTGTAAAAGTCCCAAAGATATTGCATTCATGGCAGTTAAGTAGAAAGAGGTCTTCTTGAAGTCCTACCAAGAAAGAGAATGAAATAGGAGCTCAATTTTTACTAGAAACCAGCAGATCCACACACAAAACAAAAATCTGTAGGAATTAAAGCTTTGTTAACTCTACTTTTTTATGGAATTACTTGCTAACATTACATGAGGCACTTGCATTGTGATACATGAGAAAAAATTAAGAAAAGTTAAACACATTGAGCTTGACAAAGCAGTGAGCAAGGGCAGGATGTGATAACCCTCTGCAAATATTTGAAGAAATAACAAAGCAGGAGAGAAATCATGATCTCTGTAGCCTGTGGCTGTCCAAGTATGAACTCTAATAGCAATCTGCAAACTTCCACGCTTCTTAGTGACGCTGTCACTCTCAGTGTGAATGCATGCATACGCAGGAGAGGAGCCCAGCGTAACTTCTAGCCTCAGTGTGAAAATTCACATCCAAAAGGGATCAGAATGACCAGCAACTTTGGCCCCTTCACAGCCAGGTTTAAAATCTGCTCGCTGTGTGAGACATCCCTCCTTCACCCTGAAAATCTCATCTACAAAAACAAATTAATCTGGCTCCTGAGCCAGTGAGGAGAACACAAGATAAGTGGTAAAACGCCACCAGATGTGGTATAAAAACCTCGGGAGCACAGACAGTGACAGCTACAAGCTTCTTACTGTGTGGCATCACCTCCTCCCCAGCTCTGGGGCTGGCTCCAGAGGGGTAGAGCTCCTCAGGCCCTTGATGCACACTAGTTTTGATTCGTAATGCACCTGCAGTCCTAAAAGATAACATGTTGCACATATCACAAAAGTTTTCTCACCCACTCCCACTCCTCCTCACCAGATTTATTCTTTTCAAATAGTTCTGCCTGATTTCCATTCCAGGCATCTACACGCTACTGTTATTCTGTCTGCCTAAGGTTAACTTTCTTAGTATCCTCTAGTCTTCAAATGTCCAGGAATATGCTCCACAAGGATTTCCGTATTTCTTTCCTGTAGTGACATTTCCAGTTTACAACTGTGGAAAAAATATTGATGTTAATTCCTTGAAACCCTTTACCTATGAAGTGTCAATAATTACTATCTTGGCATATAGAAAAGAAACTTTGGCAGGTTGCCCAGTAACATCAAACAGGTCTGCAATAGTCAGAGAGAGTCAAAGAGCTCAGCTTTCTGTAACATTACTTGATATGATTGTAAGAAGTCACATAATTGACTTCTAGGAATTTGAATAAGTGATGTATTCTTTGCTTAATTTTGATCAGCAACATAAGGCCTCCTTTGATACTGAGTTACCAGAATTCAAACATAAAACATGACATCTCTCACTACCCATTTTACTATTATTTCCATTAAAAAAGCAGCATTCTCCTATTGTTTATGTTTACAAAAAATGCCCTGATCCAGAGCAATTCTTGATTTAATTTTATAGTCCTGTGTACTATGAGGTTTTAACTAAAGCTGTACAAAACCTGCATCAAACTTACAGACTTTGTCTGAACGTTTTTTCTCATCCTGACCCATGAGGTTTCACAAACACTCCAGTTGCACTTTTTTCAGAGAAGTAAAATATCAGAATTAAAACTGGTTGTAAACCACAAGGAACCATCTGATTTTGAATCAAAGCCATGCGAAAATGGTATATGTCATTTCACACCATTTTGATCCAGGTTCCTTTGAGAGGCACAAGAACTTTAGTTAACCTGACCTTGTTTGAAGGGCTAAACAGATTAACATTCAGCATACCTTACTTCCTTACTTCCTACATCCATTCAGGCATGAATTGAGTCCTTATTAAAAGTTCTTCTTTAATCACCACCATATTTACTAACCCAAGGGAAAACAATTTCTCTGACTGATTTCAGCACCAATTTAGAGTAATCAGGCAGGAATATCATCTGTTGAAGCAACCCATGCTCAAATCAATCTATCAAATATACCCTGGAAACAATGTCTCTCCATTCCTTGGTGTCCAAATAGCTGTGCTCTTCCTTTTAACTTTGCCTTTACATTCTCAATGTATCCATTTTCATGTCTATATTCTCAATATATCCATTTTTAAGATCATAATGTAATCAGTGAGCTCATAAAAATTATTCAAAACCCCATTATTCACCAGCCCACAGTTTGACCAGTGTTAGACAGGGAGACCATATAGCATGTCAGAAATGCAGACAGAGGAGATGAAGTAGAAGGAGTCAATGTGAACGAGTTGACAATAACTCCATCATTTTGTATGGCATTGAAATAATAAATGAGAAAAAAATCTGGCCGTGACCCACTGGCCAACTGAAAGGGCTTTTTTTTTCCACGTTAAGACCTTTCTGAGAGCAGCTGGAGCACATGGTGAAAAAGAGAGCTGTATTTTTTAGGCTGACCCATGAACTGTGCTGAATATATTATTCATGATATTTCTTCTTTATCATTGTTATAATAATTCTTCACCAAATCCCAAGATTCCTTCAGACTCCACAAGCACACAGAATGTCCTGTTGCTAGCCCTTAGTCAGCCCTAAAGTAGACATTATAAACCTTCAGCTCAACTGGAGAAATCAGCAAGGAGGCAAAGAACTGCAAAAGGATCCTGGCAGAAGAAACAAGGAGAGCGGAAAACTGCTCTGTGACCCTCTGTGATTCACCTTTCCATGACCATCACCAAGTGATTTCTCTTATTATTTGCCCAGTTTATGCACCCTCCCATACAGACGATTCCCTAAGCACATGAAAGCCAAATATGCAAAAGCACAGTCGCCAAATAAAAGGCTACCAACAAGTAAGAAATCCTCAACTGGCACAGATTTTCATTGCTTGACTGAAGTCACTGTGCACCAGTGGATGAGCCAACTCTATAATTTTACTCTAGCAGTCAAGTGATTCTGGAATCCCACAGCACTCTTTTCTATCTCTACTCTTTTCATCACTATCATATCATTCTTCTCCAAACTCCTCCGTAAAAAGCTATGTTACTGTAAAACACTAGTAAATAAAGACATCTTAATAAAAATATCTGAATAAAAGAACATTTGGGATATTCCCATTGTCACCTATTATATTGTATATGGTGGTAGGATGGATACGCGTGCACCATTCTGACTGTCACTCTTATAAGAACTGCCATGAACATTGTGCTACATTGCTCATACACAGTCATTAGTTAAATGGTTGACAGTGAATGCTAAAGATCAAAACAGAAGATGCAAGATAAAAATCTCTTTATATAGAGAGACTGGAGATCAGACGGATAGGACATTACAAGCAAGCTGGTTTCCATCTAGCAGAGACTGATTTGAAGTTGAATTTGTTTTTGTTACAGAAGAGTTATAGAGATCTGAGAAAAGTGTTACAGTACTTACCATGATGAGCAAACAACTCTTCTCCTAGAAAATGCTTTTTATATTGTTAATATCTTGCTCCCCCTCCCGTTTTCTCCTTCAGTTTTTTCAAGAAAGGCTCTACACCCATCAAAAGGGAAATGCTTTGAGGTAGTGATTAGATATTTTCCCTAAAGCAGTTAGCACAATTGATTCTTCATATATCAGTATTACTCAGCAGGAAACTAAGCTCTAAAAGCTTTCTGGTCATAAGTTAGTCTCACAACCTTCGATCTTCAGCATTTCCCAGTCTATCTGAGTCAACCTATATAACATGAAGGAACACACAAATGGAGAGTTGTGTGCCAAATGTCAGTTACTCTGACCGAGAATTGTAGGCAAGGCAAATGTTTACGTGTGGAAAGCCTGTGCATTCCTCCATATTTTTTCTGGAGCTGGAACAAGACTTTCAGTGCATGGTACAGATAATTCCCATCCTTACTGGGCAATGGAGGTGCTGATTTCTGATTCATACAGCTTCCATGGGTTTCTTAAACTCTGCAACCACAGAGATTATTTCTCTCTTTGAAATACATTTCTAGTTATGTCCATTGCTGAAAGGGGGCAAAGAACTCATGGGAAAAGAAATTGTCTGATTCCTGACATGGAAGTACCATCCCTCAGGGTAAAGAGATCATTTTGAACATGCTTGTTCCTATTTTGTCTCTCTGAGGAGGGTATCTACAGGGGAGATAATGTAAGTGGTTATTCACAAACCCAGAAGCATCCTTTAAAAAATATATTGTGAAAATTTGCACTCAAAAAAGACCTGTTAATTAACTGCAGATTTGCCAGTACAAGTGGAGGCATTCTGTAGTATTTGGCTTACCTGGGGATCAGTACAAACATACAATATCATAGAAACACATACACGTATAGTCTAAACAACGGGCCATGCCTGCACCACCCGCTATTCCAGGAAATAAGAACAGCCCTAGAGGTGAGGTAGACCCTTCCATCAGTCCCTTGTCTACCAAAAAGTAAGCTCCACCAAGACTCATCAAGACAGTTTCCATCCAAATTGCCTGCATCAGGCCCCATCGTATCTGTCTAACCACCACCCCTAAGCAATATGATGGGCACACCTCAGTGCTCTGCCTGCTTTCTGTCCTTCTGGCTGTGGTGGTCCAAAAGTCTCTGGCCTTTGTGTTGACCTCTACTTTCATCTGTCATTATCATCATGGAGTGATGAGTGTTATTCTGAGGACTGATCTATTCATATGAACTGTTTTTAAACAATTATTTCTGTATTGGTGCACTTTTGATAAAAACCAATATTCTACACAATCCAACATCCTAGTGTTCATAAAAGTATACTGGGATTAAAAAATGCTTAGTGGGTTTTAGCTTATTCACATCTCTTTATCTGCAGTTCTATTGGCATGCAAAACATGAGTGGAAGAATCCTTACAGTTGCAAGTATATTTTCTTCCACAGTATGATTCTTTTTTACATTTCTTTCCTTCATTTATTAAAAAAAAAATCCCCTTCTTGATACCAGCTTCAGGTCACCTCTGTTAATCCAGTGTCAGCTCCATTATTGCCAATTACCTTGCAGAAACTAGATTTTAACATGAGAAATAGAAATATTCATCATGTCATTTTATAACTCACCAAGTGCTTATTCAGACTAAAGTACTGATTTCAAAATCACAGCAAGCAACTAAGACATAATTAAACTTTTATCCATGCAGATTTTGAGATAGATATATATATTTTCCTTTTTTAAAAAAATAAAAAGGAAAGAAAATAGAAATGTGTAGTGTGGTGCTTTAGTTTCCTTTGGTATGAGAGCACAAAAAAATGTTTTCTTACAAGTACTAGACATGAGAGGAAAAAAATTAAGGTGACAAACAAGCTTTGTGTTGAGGTTTTCTACAATAAAGATTTTATTTTGCATAACACCTTGATATTTTTTCACACTTCATTTTGTTTTCCCACTTACTCTCCATTACAGTAAGAACAGAATTGACCTGTATCCACATTGAAGAAAAGTTTTCCCTTTGAGACCAAGTTAGTGAAATATATCTGCCCTTTTCCAACACAGTTATCAGTTGAATAAACACCATTCTGATATTCCTGACCTACCTGCGACCCTTCTCACACTTCAAACATCACCAGCTGGTGAAATGAGAGCTGCGGATAACCATTTTGGATAATCATTTTGTCCACACTTATGAGTGGACTTTTCTATTCCAGAGTCCATTACCCTAGATCTTCTGGAAAATGTAAGCAGAAGCTGGGACCAGGAAGCTGCTTCAAGGGACTCTCTAATCAGCATCTTACTAAGAAGTCCATCAGTCAAGGATTTTCAAAGACAGTTACCAGTATTTTTATGCTTCCACCCTTCATAGCCCCAGCTCTGCTGATAATCTGCCCTGGGTCGCCTTCCAGACAAAAATGCCTGGGTTTTTTTGCTGGTACCTTATTGCAGCTCCCAAGTTCAGGTCCAATGCAAAGAGGGTCATCAGGGGCCTCCGCAGCTCTGAGTGTCACCTACAGAGGTGATGCACAGGATCTTATAGCCTCAACAAAATATTAATATCCAACACAAATTAACCATGTTCAAACAGCAGCTTAGCCAGCACTCAAGCCTGAAAAAGTGCTTTAAACTCACTTATACATAAAATGTCAAAGCTCAAATACAGTACTTGAGGCCTTGCCACCCAGTACTGGGCGAGAGCGCAAGACCAGTGTCCTGGCACTGCATACTCTGCTTCTTCATTAAAAGGACCCAGGACTTGACTCCAAAGTAAGGGTATCCCCTGGTCAAGCTCTTTTCACATGAAGGTCCTACGTACACCAGGTTGCTGCAGTTCTGTTCTCCACCGGCAGGGAGCTAGCTCATTTGCAAAAAGCATCACCCTCCCTTTCCTTGAGCACAGGCCTGCCCTGGACAATGAGCTAATTACTTGCAAACAGCACAGTTTAACTTAATCTACTCGATTGCCCAAGCTCAAGCATTTAAAGCATTTCCACACAGACACTGCCACTGAGAAGTGAATCAAATCCAAACCAGCTTGTGTTTATCCTCTTTCTTCCGAAATCTTTATGTACTGTTGCATCTCATCCCTTCCCTCCTTCACTACCCAGCATGCCCTATTGTTCTTATTTGTCAAGTTATCTAATTAATTTGGGGCCAGATCAACAGATTACTTATGATAGCAGGCTAAGCAAATCACCCAGGAATAAGTGTTTACTGGATCAAACCCTTAGACTGTCAGCTTCTCAGAGCAGAGACGGTGTTTTATTATTCACATGCAGAGTAGTCTGTACACCAAGGGTGTTATATACATAATTCATTTAAAAATAATAATGGTACACTAAGAATGAAAAACATGCCAGCAGGAAAGTTCACTGGCTGCACCAACATCAGTAACTCAAAGCTGTTCGCACACAATTAAGGCTTGGAACACCAGCAAGGATGATGTTTTGTTTAAGGGAAAGGACCAAGAGTCAGAAGAGCTGCAGTTCTGTTTCCAACTCTGCCACAAAATACCCTTTTGTCAGGACAAATCTCCTAAACTCTGTGGCCCCCGACACCCCTTCTCAAAAAAAAAAAAAAAAAAAAAAAAAGGATGAGTATTCTATTACAGTATTCCAAGGGTAAACCAATGCTTGGAAAGTGCCTTGAGTAGAGGGATAACGTACTGTATATAAAATGTAAATAATATGTAATTGCATAATAGTACATTTTTCAGGGAAAGACACTGATGCTTTATTGGCATTATATTATTTATAGATAGTCACCAAAAATCTGTGATATAGCATATACTTACAGGAAATAGACACATCTGCGTGTGTGTGTCTGTGTCTGTGTCTGTGTATGTGTGTGTTTGTGTGTAAATGCCCTGTAAGCCACACATGCATTTACAGATCACAGAAAGTACACTGGAATAGAAAATACTTTATGGGAAAGTGTAACCTTAAGACATCAGCCTGCTCGCTGCACCAATTAATCCCTCCTTGACCCTCCAATAACTAAATATTCATGACTGGCACCACCTCCAGGCTTTTCTCTAACATGCAGTTGTACCCAAGAGCTGGAGAATTAACCCTTTGGCAATCCAGCGTTTTTGGGGGTTGTCACCTCCTCTTACTATTATGCCTTTTTCCTTTTTTTTTTTTGCTTTGCCATTTACAATAGCCTGGCTATTCTTCTTTCATATTTAAAAACCTTTATGCAAATCAGGACGGTAGCACAGCAACCTAAAGTTCTTGCATTAATGCAGAATATTATTCACATATAAAAATTCCATCTAAATCCCATTAAGGTTATGACATAAATCCAAACAAACTAGAAAATGCACAGTTAAGGTGGAAAAGTGACATATGTCTTCCAGTCTCTTAGCAGAAGAAGCAGAATAAGAAAGCTATTAGAGTGTCTACCCAGTTGGGGCAAGGTAGAGAATACGTTACCTTCCTGCCTTTTAACCATTCATTCTGTTGCATTTGGGACTGCTTTGTTTTATTTTTGCTTAATGCCTGTGTGCCAGTGTCAGTGGTTCTGGAAGACAGTATTTGTCTGTAAATACTTCTAAACAATATCCATTCCGAGGGACAGGAGAGGTGGTCTCTTGCAAAGCAGTTGCAAGCTGGAAAAAAAATCAGATTAGCATTTTAGATTTTCCTTGAGGTGTTTCTGGGGGTAAGTCAAATGCAATGACACATATGACACTGTTTTTTAAGTGTCTCAATTAGCAACACTGACATTACTGTCTGGAGCCACCTACTTCTGTTCTTGCATGTTCCACCCTGTTCTTCCATCTGAATTCATGACAGTTTCTAACAATGAACTACAGAAAGAGCTTTTTGAAAGAGTTAGTGTAAGATTAGCCCTATTTCCCTGAAATATTTTAAATGTTCTTGGGCATGACTTGGGTTATGGAAGGAATGGGGGTAGGCCCCACCACCTTTTCCATAGTCTACTATAGCTGGGGTGGATGTGGGATTTTCCTGACTGTACCATCCACTGTAGCTAGTATTGCACATCACAGTATAAACAGATGGATCTCTTTGCCCATTATGCATAAATAAAGTTTGACCCTGTAGCTCTGTAACAAGGAGGAGAAGAAAGGGGAGAGGTTGTTTTGTTTTTTAGCTGCATTACTCAAGCTGCAGATGTCATTGTTAGCTGTGAAATTTCAAGCAGAATCAGGCGCAGACTATGTGAATCTCCATATGTTTGTCATATAGGCAGATATGGTGTAGTGGGCAGTTACTGCTAAGTACAGGATTTATTCTTTTTCTTTTAGACTTGAATGAAACTTGATTGCAGTCTTCTTTCTTTTTGCTAATGATGAGAGTGGAGAAACAAGCTGGTTCAGGCAGTGAAGCTGTTGTCTTGACTAGAATCCCAAGTTTGATTTGAATTAGCCATTTGTAAGACAGACATACATATGCACACACACACAGGCACACACACAAAGCTTTGAAAGCAGTTCCATCCGTTTTTCGGCCAGACTAGGTCATAATTAACAAGACTGGAGATATTTCATGTTCTGCATTTGTGACCTGACATGTCTTCCTTCGTGTTGTCATTGAACATTTCTGTCCTAAACAGAGCTGGTATTAATTGGGGATTCAGTAGAGTGAGGGACTGGGGTTTAGAGGGGGGTTGTTGTTTTTTAAATCTAGAGTATATTTTCTTTCACACTGCCTTGAAGAATTTATTTTTTCTTTCCTCTGTTCTAAGCAAACATTCTACAAATTATACTTTGAATAAAACAGATCACAGACTTCCATGGAAACAGCAATCAGCATGGGGAAAGGGTGTAAAGTGTTCAAGGTGACCAGAATACCTTCTGCAGCACCATCACAAGTTGAACCCTAGTGAGTACAGAAGAAGTTGACATGACAGTACAAAGCTAAACAAGATCACAATGTTTGGGATAGGGAGGGAGGGAAGGGATGTATGTGCCCAAAGCCATTCTTTCCTGCCAATTACTGAATCCTTGACAAATTACAAACATTCAGGGTCTCTTTTGGATGGACCTCCAGGGAAGGTTGAGAGAATAGATTGAAGTGGGGGTGACCAATTTTTTTTTGGACACTTTACATTTCAGATTAATAAATACGTGCAATTAGACAAACATCTGCTGTGCATGGGAAGGGTGAGAGGTGCCTAGAGGTACATATTGCACTTTTAGCCTCAGAGAACTCAGGTCCTGCAGGAACTTTTTCAAACTACGCTGAACTGCTGCAAAAGTCAGGTCTTCTCTGGGTCATAAAGAAAAATAGGTTACATGGCAGACACTGAAAAACATGGAGATGAGTATAAGCAGCTACCAACTCTCTAGACAGGTATATTTTTTAGAAGTCTTCCCTAACAAAATACTTGTAAGTACATATTATGATATTCTTATTCTCTTCAATATCCAGGTTCCCAATGATTCTTATTCCATCTTTCCTTCTGCCATTTCTAAACGTTTATAAATTCCCACCTAAGAGACTTGTCCCAAGCTTTGACACTGCAGCCTTCTCTTCCTCTCAGGACTCCCTGCAGCACCCTTTTTCCACTCCATTCTATTCACAGTTCTGCTGCTGAAATCATCTGTCTTGCTCCATGGCCCACGTCTTCCCATCACATAATTTCCTTCCTCATCAAATTTAGGATTCTCTTTTACAGTTGTCATTTTCACTGCTGCTCATTCTAGGTGAGCATTTGCTACCCAAATCAAATGCTTTTTGCATGTCTCTCCTTAAGTTTCAAACTATTCTGTCTGCACCCACTAATTTGTTCCTCACCTCTACCCAGATCTCCTTCTCTTTTGAGGTAACTTTTAATAACAACACAGAGATGACTGCAGTAGGCTGGTTTTGACCCCTCATCTGGAAGATTCAATGTGTTTAAATTATATATCTCTACATTTTAAAAGTATCAGTCTAGAGACAAGAACCAGCTTCTTTTATTTTTTAGTGTCAAGTGCGTAGCTCAAACTCTGGGAATAGAACAATGAAGATGGTATGTTCATGGCCTCTCCCAGGTGCTCATAGGCTCACCTCAAAGCTTTGCACTTCACCCTGCTCCAAACTAGTTTCATCAGTGCCACCCAGTCAGATAAGCTAACTGAACTCACCTGATGCTTCCTCCCAAATCTAAATCAGCCCAAAGAAACAAGGCAGCTTAAATAGTAGGGTTCATGACCCTTACCCAGGGAGCTCAGCCAGAAGATGAAACAGAATGGGTGTCTTTGGCAGAGGGGCAGTGTGATCCAGCTGGGACCACTAAGCTCTTCAGCTGGTACAGCTGTGTCAAGAAGAGGATGTTGTGTGCACGGCCTACAGTTTCAGACCTGACACTTCCCCTTTATATGTGAGTGGCTCTGTTGACTTATTATACATTCAAATGCAGGAGTAATTTTTTTTTTAAGCAAGTAAAAGGCTAAGGGATTTGATCAAGGCCACAAATCAGCATGTTAGGAACAGAACTATTATAATGAGCTAGTAGGCCAACCAGATTGAAAGGTTAAACTCTGGAGACAGGAGTCACCTTTTATCATATATTCAAAGTGTGCCCAGCATAACAGAACTCAGTCTCTGCTGAGGTTTCTGAGTACCGATTTAATACAGATAGTAAATATCGCATAGAAAAATGTGCATGGGCCTTTACACAGCTTTTTTGCTCTTACGGTCATAAAACCTTCAAAGCTTCAACGGAATAAGATGGGTCTGCTTCTAAATGTCTCCAGCTACTTTTCTGGATTCCACAAAATAAAAACATACCCTACTAGGAAAGGTTTCCCATATGGATATTTTCCTTTCATACTGTTTTTTTCCCTTTATAACTGCCAGTGACAGCATAGCATTTGAAGCATAAGGAAGAAGTTATGCTGAGTGGCTATTGCAAGAGAGAGTAAAATAAGAGAGGGCAGAGAATGAAAAAAAGAATTGTGAATAAACTTAACAAAGTGTATTAATGCTCTTCACCTGCCTTGGCCCTAGGAATGGTGCTAATTGTCTGGATTAACATGTTTCCTGTACCTAACAATGGTTATGTGGTGTACCCACTCAAACATTGAAGTGCAGCCTCCAGATTGCTTATGCATAAAGTCATGAAATAAAATGCAGGCGTCCTAAATGGCACTGTGAAAATATTAGTCTATTAGGAGAGAACAGACATGAGGCAGCATGTCATCTCCCAGAATGTACCTAAAACCAATCATATATACAGTCAAAAAGTTGTAAGAGCAGCATCCTTACTGTAATATCTGATCATCTTCCAAAAGTGCATCGGAGGACCTTATTAGCTTCCAGAACAGCTGTTCCCACCTTCTCTGCCATTCTCTTAACAGATATATAAATTTTGCGGAAAACTTATATGGGGTTCAGCTCCTCCTAGCCTACCTTCTACTTTGTATATTTCAGTGATATTGAGTGGTTAAAAAGGGTCACACGAATATACATACATTGCCTGACAAAAAAGCTTCACAAATAGGTGGGCAAACCTTCTGTCGCCTTATCCTGTTGCCACCTGCCTGAACATAACTTGAGTTCTAAAGGGCTAAGACTTGGTATTGCTTGATGAAACTTAGCCCCAAACACATCAGAAAAAAGTCACATTAAATGAAATTCAGTGCACATTCTCCTGTTCTGATATTCTTTTAAGTAACAGTGCCTCAGGATACATTAGTTTCATTATCTCTGTGTCTATAATAAGATCCTAGTGCATGACAGCAAAAGATTGCCATTTATCCTTCCCACACTGACATGTTTCATTTTGGTTGGTGGAAAGGATATGTTATGTGAGCCACAGCCCTGTAATTCCTACTCAGTGTTGTGTCATGGACATGACATTTGGCCCTGAATCCTCCCCATGAGAGAAGGGCTGTTGTACTGACTCCAATAAATATTGCTTGCTCCTTCAACAAATGTAAAATTTCAGTTTGAGTTGAACTGTTTTACAAGGAAAATTTCTTGTGAAAAAAACTATTTTGAAGAAAATTACATTTTTTAGTTTTCAGTTTTGAGGAGCATATGTTTCCATAAGGATAAGCATTGTATTGGAAAACTCCTAGCTAGATCTTTTTAGTTGTAAGATTTATGTTTTGCAATAGGAACAAGTAATTAAGTAGCAACTTATTGCTGTGCATCAGTTCTGGCTTGGTTGAAACCTCAATCTTTGTGTTGAAGACTGTAGAATCTAGATTCAATTTCTCCATCCTTGGTTTCCACAGCCTTTATTAAGAGCACTAAACTAAAAAGAGCAAGATGTCCAGAGTGTCTACTCTAGACACCTGTGTTAGACCTTACAGCACCTACAAATGAGATACCTAGTCCAGCCTGGTGATACAAAATTAGCATCCCCATACAATCAATGAACAGATTTGGGCATCTCTAAAGATGCCCTAAAAGCCTAGTGCTGAATGGGGAGTTGCTTAAACTGGTCAGTAAGAAACAGTAAGAGTGGGAGTATCTGACCTGCTGCTTGTCTGAGGAGGTTTGGTGTTCGATTTAAGGCTATTTCTTTTAAGTGCTTCCACCTAGAGAGAACCCAGACCTGAAGTGCTCTGCTGAGCACTCAGCAGTGCTGACAGCAACATTAGGGATCATGCACTGCAAGTGGGAAATCCACTGAATACCTGCACTTTACGATGACTGTTTAGAGGCACCTGTACTTTTTGCTGCATGAAAAGAGCAAAAAGCAGTGAGGCAATGTACTTTAAGATGGAGCTTGTTCTTCTAATGGAAGGATTATAAGACATGGTTTTCTGAGATTTCAGACAACAGTGTTCAGTGACCCAGCAGATCCCTTCCTATCTATTGTGGGCTTGTGCTTCCCAAGACATGCACTAAGCTTAATATCAACAACACATTGCTATAGCAAACCTTACTACTTTAAAATCCCCCATCCTACTTATTCAAGAGCACTGCATGCGTGTGAGTTATCTAGCTCAGCTTCACAGCCGGAGAGTATATTTAGGCTGCATGTGGAGATGCGGCTGCAGAAGAGACATCTAGAACCTAGCAAGCTCAGGATAAATAGCTAAACAAGTTAAACAAATAACTCTAGTTAGGTAGTTAGATAAACTGAGTCATCGCTGAAATGTAGGCTGATGTACAAGACTTCCAGGGGCCATGAATATGCACTCTGGTAAGTAGCCTGTGCTGAAATCCTTTCTGATATTAATGTCCATGAGTTATACTGACTACAGCAGAGGAAGGACAACCATTTCTGGGGTGGCATTGCTCATGCCACTAACAGCACTGTCCCACCAGCAGTGCCTCATATCACACTAGGATTCACTGAAGACGCCATGACAATGATCTCCCACACTTCTTTTCACCTCAGTCTACACGGTGGGGCTTTAAAATGCAAAACTAGCAGTGTGCTACTCACTAAGAAGATTTTAATTGGTATCAAAGATGTGGGAAGAGAGTTATACAGAGGATCATCCCACTCTCATTCCTCTCACACAGATGTTTAAACACTCTGCGGAAGAAGACAAGGTAACTTGCATAATTTCTGCCAGTCAGCACAGTTTAGCAGAGCTGATAAAAAAAAATGACCCCTTTCTCTTCAGGGAAGATGGGAAATATTTGGCCATGTTTTTCATTATACACTGAGAAAGCAAAGCATCTCTTCTAAGTTTATTTAGAAAATTTCAGTACCTCACACAAAATACCTTGTGATGCCATAGCTGATGCAAGATACAATGAAGAAAATGTTAACAGCTAAAGTGAGGGAGAGGAGGATTCCTCCAACTAAATATCATGAGTGTAATCATTTATGCTGAGCCATTACCCCTTGCTTCCTTTATAGTCATTGGCAAGAACAATAACTACAAAAGCCAACAAATCATCTTATCCTAAAGTAGACATCTAAAAATGGTCAAGAGTGTCTCCCCAGAAATGCCTGTTTCTTTCCACTGACAGTAAGTGATCCTATGGTGACTGTAAGTCCTAAATGCTTACCCTGTAAATGTCTTAAGCTTGGTGGAAAGAAGCTGACTGTGCTCTCTTAGGTCAGGTCAGCTAACTAGAATTACAAATAACACTTTGACTTCCTTATAGCAAGGCCCATTAGCCCACTTTGTAAAACTCCGTGCTCTTTCCATCAGTTCTTTAACTGCCTGCAGAAATTTTCTTTGGTCAAGTCAAAAAAAGAGCCTCTTTAGAGCCCTTGATGATTCCATCTTTGCTTAGCAGTTTATCATGAGGCAATGTAAAGTAACATGCCTTGTTTGCTTGACCATTCATGCAATCATTAAAAAACACAGTTGTGCCAATGCTTTATTATATATCATTCCTCAGGAGCAGGGTTAGTAGGACTACCTCATATTGGCAAACCTTCTCTCTGTGCTACTGCCAGTCATACTTTGGCAGAAGCAGGGCTAATAGTCTTACAGCAGTCAGGTTGTTTCACCTTAAAGATTTATACTTCATATCAGCTTGTTAACATACCATTTTAATGCATTAGGTAAGAACCTATATAATAACAAATACTATGTTTCAGATGCCTTCATTAAAGTAAATTTGATCATATTGATTACATTTCTAGTAAAAATTGACAGCATGGTCAAATTGTGTGCAGCACGTTGTTGTCAGGTTGCCTGTGCAAAATTTCTCACACAAAAGAGACTCGTTACAGAAAAATTTGGGATAGATTTGGATAACATTTTTCCTCTCTAGTTTCTTAGATTTTGATTGACATTGTTTAAATGTATTTCACATAGTCATAGTATAATACCTCACAATACTGAAATAAACATTATAGCTTGATCTACTCTCTTTTACAAATGCAGAGGGGTAAAGTGTATAAGGTAGAATAGGAAGTTGCTCAACAGTTTGGCAGGCATTTGTGGCTCAGCCTAGCTACCTGTTGTTCTTATGCAGCCTACGTCACATCTTCATGAAACACCATCTGGCACACGATGATTTAACAATCTCAAGTCCAGGTGAGAGGTGGCAGCATCCCTTTCCTGGAGGGGCCAAGACATGTCACTCAGCACACCTACAGTTCCCACCGAAGTCACTAGCTGTGAGGTCAGCTCCAGTCATGTGCCAGCACACAGACTGTGTTGCCCAGCTCCCCTTCCCGAGCATCATATCACTGGTAATATCTTTTTCTTTAATAAGCTCTGTATTTCCCATAATTTCACACGTGGTTTTGTGGCCATGCTCAGCTCTGTCTCCTCTTCCTACCCTTCCAGCAGCTCAGTTCTTCCTAGCTCCAGCTGCCCTCCAGCCCCTTGGTCACCCTCAATCCCTCAGTGTTGTCAGTCTGTGCCTTCCCTCCCTTTTGCAATTTTTGTCCAGCCAGCAGAAAGCATGACAGCTTTACTTGTCCAGCAAAAACTAACTCTGCTTGTCCTGGACAAGGAGATTTTTTCCCATCTTGCTCTTGTCTCCACATTTAGTCAATATTTGCATAATATATTAAGTAAGTGGGGAAACCTCAAAGGATTTGGTTCAATGCCTTTTGGATAAGCACCTGAAAAGCTTGGCTGTTTGTGCAAACCTAATCCAAACAATCTGATTCTTGAGTTAATGGGCTGGAAATCTTGTGAGAACAGGTTGTCTCACAGTACAAGATTTCTTGTAATTTTTGCTTCTGCCATTGGAACAGGAGCACAAAGAAAATAGCCTCTTGTACTATTTTGACACTTCCTTTCAGGGATTCAGAATACGAGGGAAGAAAGTTACACAGACTTTTCTGAGCCTCACGAAAAGATCAGTCAGGTTAAAACTGATGTTTCAGGTGGGAACTCAGTATAGGAGATTATGCTATCCAAGCCAATTCAGCTGTTCTTTTAGAGCAATGTTTACTCATTTTATTGATACGCATCAGGTATTGGTAAAATAATACACTACATACTCTGACTGACTGGCTAATAGGAATCTGTCAAACTATGAATGCTATAACAGTCACATAGTAATAACACAGGACTACAGAAGGTAATAAATTATATACTTGCCACCATCCCTCACGTATTCTATACGGATCATGGAGTTATGGTTATTGGTTGCAGTGTGTATTACCAGGTCCCAGGGTCACCAGAACAGAGTTAAATGATGTAAGGGAGTAAGTAAAATGATGATCTATATTCAAAAACAGCACTAGCCTTGGTACCTGTTTAACTCATGCAGTATGTTTATATACTGAGTGTGAATAATTGGGTTCATGGAAAAAAGAGAGAAAATTGACAATGCCAGGGGCAGAACAGTGCTTTCCATTTATCAAGAATTTTGGATTGAAAAGGTTATTTATTTCTGTAGGTGTGTCAAAGTTGGCAAAGTTTCTCTCACAGATCTGTGAGAACTCTATAACCACCAGGATATTTATTTTCCTCACCAAAGTTCAGCTGAGTCCATCATGCGAAAAGAAAGTATTCCAGGAGCTGTTGCATGCCACTCTTAGATAACAACTGAGCCTGAGACCAAAGGCCACAATAATCCTAGCTTATTGTTACTGCTGCTGCTCCTACTTGAGCAAAAGGAGCAATTTCTCTCTGTTTAGGCAATGCAGTATTGTGCTTTAGTTTGAAGTATCATCCACTTACATTTTACTCATGAATCCTTTCAACTTCATTCCATCTCCACTCTTCAGTGTATTGCATATCCACAGATTCCATAGACCTCAAAGACAATGCTGATATATCATAACTTATACTCAAGGGAAGCACGAGGACAGAATAAACAGTGGCTCTGTACAATCTGACTGCTGCCAGATTCACCAGGGAAGCAGGTTCTGGATGGGAAAAAACAAACATAATTGCACAAAATCATATTGCTAAAAATTCCCAATTACATAAATCAATAATATTCTTCACTGTACACATATTTATAGACTATTTAGGACTGAGTGATACAGCTATCAACCACATACCATCAGCAACTTCTATATCTCTTGGTGTCAGCAAAAAAAAAAAAAAAAAAAAAAGGGGGAGGGTGTTACTTTTACATCTGAGATGAAATTGTGTTGTGTTTTCAAAGTAGATGTCATCTCAAGAAAAATTACGCTTAGGCAGGAGTTTTCATGTAAATAATTTCCTGCTGGGCAATCTATCATTGTTTGTTTGGGTTTTTTTTTAAGTATCTTTATAAAATCAAGGTTTTCGAAGAACAGCTGGGTTGTTAGGGGAGAAGATAGGGGAAACAGTGTAGAGCCCAAGAGCTCTCCCAAGTTAAAGGATTCCTAATTCAAAATATCTTTTTCTCTTTTACCTGTGCGTTTAAACCATGTATCTATCCCCGCCTTCCCAACATGTGTCCAGTAATGCCTCTGCAAACCATCCTCAAGATCAGAGGAGACTAACTGGAGTACCTGGAAAACAGCATCCATTCTCTTAGCAGGTATTCAGTTTGTTGCATATTTATTATACAGTGTGCTTTTAACCCTTTCTGTTTCTTCAGTAGGTACAGTCTCCATGCTGTGTGCAATGCTAGGCACGTGTTGGTACCAAAGGCCAATCCGACTTGTTTGTGCATTCTCCCTGAAAACAATGAGGTTGCTCAGGTGTAATTGAACAGAATTTGAACGATAATCCTGGCTTTCTACTGAAAATGAACAGTAGTGCATGAAAGGTAATATAGCCCTATTTTGCTGAGTGCAGGGCTCTGAAAGGTCACATTGGGAGAGAAACTGTGAATTGTTTGGAAAATAGCCAATTTGATTACAATGGGCATTTCTGAGCTTATGGCTTGCTTGTGTCTATCCTGCCTGAAGTGGCATCATTTGCAATAACATCTGTATTGCAGAAGCACTGTGGAAGAGACCGCAAACCCGATTTCTATTCTGCTGAAGAATCAGAAATGGGACTTAAATATCAAAACCGAGATACAGCCTATTCAACAATGTATACAATACAGATATTCAAATGCAAGTTCAGAAGCATTATATTAATATTAACATATATCTGCTAAACAGTCACAATAAATAATAGTTTGGTGGTGAAATGAACATTAAAGCTACCATTAAGTATTAAAGGATCATTTTCATTTTTACAAATAAAAAATTCAAAACAGATGGAATCTAAAGCCTTTATTTGCTTTCACTGTCAAGGTATAAGTTCCATCAATTTCCTGGTATTTACCATGAGCTTTACTGTTAAGTCAGGTGACTGCTGCAGGTGACTAATGTAACTGATTGTGATTCATGTGACAACAGTGCCTCAGGTGATTCAAATGTCCTTGTCTCATTGAAAAAAATGTCTGGACTCAAAAATCCCAGCTCCTCAAGGCTAGACCCAGCCATTTGGTCAGTCTCATAGGCAAACAAAAAATACATGTATCTTTTCACGACAAGACAGTATTTTCTGCCATATAATTCTCCAATCTGAAGCATTGTTGTCAAGGCTACTATACATAAATGGGTTTTCCCAGATACATTCTGTTTGTTCTGGATACATTTCAAGATTTTTCTGTATTTGTTGAGGGTTTCTGGTTATCTAGTAAGCTTAATACATATCAGCCTCAGCTACACATGCTTAGCAGTTCTGACATTCTTTCAGAAATATGGTAGCCCTAATTATAGGTTCTTGCTGATGGGTTGATTATAAATTGAAGCTCCTTTTCCATCCATTGTATCTGTGAGTAATGAATAAGCATAGGTAGTGGACTGCAACAGGAACTGCAATGAACTTGCAAATGACCTGCGTAATTTTAGAGAAGGCCACATCAACCTGTTTAGAACCTTTTGTTTCATTTAGTCATAAAGGCAAATTAAACTTAAATCAGATTCTCTCCCTCCAATGGTCTGGTTTGATGGCTGCGTAATTCACTAATAAGGTATTAGCACATCATTCCTTAATGGAAATCAACTGAGCTGTTTCTAGGTAAACAATGGGGTTGAATGTACACTTCTAATAATAAATAAATAAATAAAAACAAAAACAAAAAAAAACCAACAAAAAGTATCTACTATCTCTAGAAGCTTCTTTAGGTTTCTGCTCCCTGATGAGCTGTCTTGAAGTTTTGGAGATGGTGGTCAACAAGGATAAATTCATATTTACAAGAAATAGCCAAAATCTCTCCACTCAGCTTGGATGATTGACAAGGATGAGCTGGAGACCCCAAGCCTATTTCTCTCTGCTCTTACAGGACAATTTTTTCTTGCTTAGTACCTGAATTGTATATGCACTCTCATCCCTACCATAGACCTTGGTGAAGATTCCTCTGTCACTCTGGCTTTCTGGTACCCAGGCAGCTTTTCATAGTCTCATTCTGTTCTGCTGTGGTAATGGGTGTCTGTGATGCTTCTCATGAAATATTCTCCTATCTTAATTTTCAATGACACTAAAACAATGAAGAGTATATGTGAAGGATTTCCACCAAGCTATCAAGGATTAATGGCCTAGTTTTCAGTTTTCAGTACATTAAGAGCTCCTCTCAAAATCTTCATTTTGTGATGGTCCAGAGGCTTTGGTCTACTAAAAAGCAAGGGGTTGAAAGAAGGCTTTTCATGTGAGCCATTTTAAAATTGTCAAAACAGTCAAAGAGAAAAAATAATATACAAAACAGTCACAAATGGAAAGCACACCGGGCTAAAAAAAATTTCAGATTCTTCTTCAGCTACCATGGAGGGGTTTAATACATGCTTCCAGCATTTGTGCTTTTCTTTGCTATTGAAAACTGTAAGTTAAAAATTATGCCACAGTTCTTGACAAAGCAGCTCAGGGGAAAAAAAACAAACAAATTATATATCTTTAGTAAGAGTACTGACTTTCTCTCTGTCAAAAAGAAATGCAGAAAAATTTGCTTATTTGTAAGCTTTCTGAGAAAGACACCAAGACATTATCAGAAAGCAGGGCTAGGCAGCAAATAGTTTTCGTATCCATAAAGATTTGATGTTTCAATTATTTTTCCAGCCTCAAAAAAATGAAATCTCATAGATTCATAGAATAATAAGTTGGAAAGAACCTCTTTTTGCAAAATGAAAAAGCCAAAAAATTGGGGTTTGTTCAATTGGGATGTTTCATTTGACCTAATTTTTCTAGTACAAATTAAATTAATTTTTAAAAGAAAAATTTACTTCTGACTGAAAAAATTCAATTCTTATTATTTTTATAAACAGCAAAGTAGATATTTCTCATTGCACATGATTTATTAACAAATAATTCATTGAAATGAAACAGCTCATTCTCTGAAATTCTTTTAGCAAATCAGCATTTTTCATTGAAGAAGATGATGAAAAATTCTTAGCCAGCTCCACTGGTATATCTCTCTCTGCAGATGAGTTTTATCACATATAATTTATCTTCAGACAAGGCTTAGGAAGCACTTCTGTTGTCTTTTCACCTGTCTAAAATATTATTGGAGCTTATGAATTTCTTTCTTGGCTTCTTTCAAATAGTTTAGAATAATCCAGACACACCAGGAGAGTCATATTTCCCACAGATCACCTTGGCAAAAGACTACTAGAAGTACTGGGGTTCTCCTAATTGCGGAAGGGGTGACATCTTATCTTCTGCATGTGCAAGCCAAAGTTGTATTGTGCAAAAAAAAGAACCAAAAATCCCCAAATAAAACTATTATCCCTGCCCAACAGTTCCTGTATAAATGTCAAGTGGTATCACAGTTCGTCTACATTCTCTCACTCACACATAGCAGATAGCAGTTCTATTTCTAATGCAGAAAACACTATATTTTCTATCTTAAATAAAAGAAAGGAGGGCAGAAGAACAGGTCCGGTTTCTTTCCCTGTTTTTTTGTAAGTAGCCTTGAATGACAATTGTGCTGCTTATGCCTGTGCATCTCATCAAGAATATGTGTCATGTAAGAGTTTGCGTCTAAATAAGCATCATATATCTCAATAGTAGGGTCAGCTCCCCTCCTCCTCCCAGTAGCTGATCTATCAAGTTAAATTACAGGCTTTTTGATATGAGTGTCAATGGAGATCTGACATTAAAAAAATAACCCTCAGTGGGGCAGAAAAACAGTAAACAATGCAGAAAAATGTTTAACTCCTTCTGCTCTCAAATCATTGAAATATAGAGAGGTAGGCATGGAGTTTAAGCTCTTGTGCGGCATATATTTTATGTCAACTATTTTGAATGTGTGGGCAGTTTCCCATTTGCCCATCTTCCCTTTCTTTTTCAGCCCTCCCAAACTACATGTTGCGATTCTTTCTTGTTCTTCTGCAAGAGCTTTACTGCTCCAGCTTCCATATAATCTCTTCATCTATGCCTGACACCAGTCCACATGACCACAGCCATCTTTTCTCCAAATTAAATAAGCTTAAAATACATTTTTCCCAGAGGCCTTAAAATCTCAAACATCTGCTAAAGCAGAAAAGTCTTGTAGAATTAATAGGATTCAAACTAATATTTGACCTGATCAGGAGTTTTCCTGGTAGATTTTTTTTTCCCCACAAATTCAATGTTAAAATTTTTAATGGGAACATATGTACAAGTTTCAAGAAGCGTGGGATTTTTAGTCAAAGCAAGAGAGAAGGAGAACAAGGCTTCTTCCCCAGAAGAGTCACTAGCCCAGCATTAGGGAATTCACTTCTGCATAGAAGAACATGGTTCACAGCCCTGCTCCAATGACTAATTACTTCTACAGACTGGAATATTTCCAACAGAAGAGACTGAAAGACCCAGTAAGACATCCAGCCGCGAACAGCAAACACCATGACGTTACATACTTCCCTGGGCCTTCTCTGGTGCTGAGGGCAAGCAGCACAGCATGACTTCTTTCCATGGGTCTAAATTCTCCTCACCTCCCCAAAATCTGCAGAACCTCATCTGTACTGCTCATGGGTACAGATCCCATTGCACCCTTCTCCAAACCTCGCAGAGCAGTAGGTGGCACAAGCCAAAACAGGGCTGGGGAGCATGCTCATAATTCAACAGCCAGAGTCATCACATGCCAATATTCCTGCTCAATCCCAAGTCCTCTGCAGCAAAGTCCCAGTCCCTGTCCTCCCCACTGCTCGCACATTGGTGCAGGCTTGGCTGGACATATCAAATGGCTTTCTTGGGGAGCATCTCACAGGCACTGCCAGATGATGTTTCCAAAGACTGTGTTCATCTTCAGCATTTGAGATTTTTGTTTCAAAAGATTTTGACTACATCCCAGTACAAAAGAAGGCAAGAAAAAAATAATCTTGAAAACTTTGGAGAAATCTTTCCTGGTCATGTTTAGTAATATATCCCTCCATGTGATGCTTCTCTTCTTGAGCAGTTAAGCCCCAGTCTAGCTTCCTTCAAAGTCAGCAGCCTCCTACTGACAGCAACTAGAGGAGACCACTGCACTGCAAAACTGCCAAGCAGCAGTCTTACTTCAATAAATGGTATATAAAATGCTACTGGCTTAGCAAGAGAGACACAAAAGCACTCTGTTCATCTCTCAGTTATGGGATGCCTCAGTACCCAGGAAAATGACAAAAGATGAGGGTACATAAAAGCTACATGAATAGAACTGAAACAAAGATTATTATTTATTTCAGTCTGAAAGGATCAAGTCTGTAATACTACGTTTTCCTCCAAAAGAACTTGAGTTTGTAGCTCTCACAGCCACACCTTTATACTGTGAGCTTTAGCTCTGCTCTGCAAAAGGGGTTTACTTTATCCATCACCTTGTAAATGAGCTTGGATGTGATAGAGATGCATCCACAAAGAGTTCTGTAATAAGAGTCCAGAGGAAAGAAAGGGCCAGGGTTAGTCTGATTGCTTCCCAGAGAGCAAAACAGCTTTAAAAAGCAGTTGGGAAGGGGCACATGTTAGACCTCCTTGATATATTCCTCTAGATTGACAGTAAATGTTTTACTTTTCTCAACAATGCACATCCCAAATGATCTCCCTACAAATAATGTGGATAAAGTGTACAGAGATTTATGACAGAAAATGCATCAGCTTTGAAGCAGATATCAGGCCTTCAAAGAGCGGTGGGTTTTCTGGCTCAGCTGCCGGTATGGCAGGTCTGCAAAGACAGCTCAGGAGAACTCCTCCCTGTGGGTCATACCACAGTTTTCATTTACCCCGCAGGCTCCTCTGTTTCAGGAAGGTGCTCTTTTGGAAGCAGACATTCAAACCACACTTGTTTCCAATTTATTAATTAGAACTAAATAACAGGGCAAAAGTATAATATGTATATAAACAAACACAATTAGAATAAAGTGTGTAAATAGCAAAATTATCTAATGATCAGGTTGATTAAATTACTTCACATAAACCAACAATTCCTTACAAGCTCTATGTAATAATTTAGGAAGGCTGCAGTCTTGTTTAGCTCTCGGCCCAGAAAATAACAGGGCTTTTATCAACCCTGGGTGCCAACTGACATATTTAAATTCCAGCCAAATAGCTGGTTCGGGGAGTGTCAATCGCTCCCAGGTTGAAACCAGTGTCAAGACTATGGCTCTGCTGCCAGCTAGGATAGCTTGTGCACATTATTTGTTATCTAATACCAGCCAACCTTTCCTCTCACTGCCCTTTCCCCCTCCAAACTCCCAACAATGGGTGTCAGTGGATTACATTGGAGATATTTCCATATTTCAACATGACAGAGCTTTTAAAATTTAATATTCAAAAGATAAATTCAATGAAACAGTATGATTTATCATGGTTCAACTGTAGTTAGTTATTTCAAAAAACATTCCTTAGTCACTGTACTCTAATGCGCTCTGGGGATTCTTGCTGCATGTGTATGCCAGCCATCAGCGTGCATTAAAAAAAAACTCAACAGCGCTGAAGTAGAGATGGTCCCTAATTTATAAAGATGGGAAAACAAAAAGTAGAGACATAAAATCTGAGAGGAAGGTTAAGCATCTAACACACTTGAAAAAAATATACAAAAAAACTTTTTCACTTAAAAAGTTGCAGTTTGGGAACTTAGTTTTTACGGGCAGGAATACCTGCGTCATGGAAGAAATGAACTGTGGGAAATTTGTTTTGTGTTTTAGTTCTTTTGCTGTTTATTTGTTTTTAAATCAGTAGCACTTTATTATTAAAATCTTTCCCCGACTGAAACTGGGATTTCAACCACTGTGTAGGATATATTTTCTGAATATGTAAACCGTGCAGAACACTGGACTTACTTACCCATTCATTCGCGAGCAGAATTCAGTGCTATATTCTGTATTCTCCCTACAACTCTGTTTCAGTTCCCTTAAAGCCTCAACAGCTAGAAGATGAGTTCATATGAAAGAATTAGTGATATCCCATTTAACAAGAACTTAAGAATCCTGAAGACAGTTGCAGGCTCTTGGCACATCACACTAGATGAATGTGTTTGAATCTGTGCATAAAATTTTTAGATCAGTGTCTTTGGATTTTTGGTGGGCAGCTTTTTCCCCTTTAGACTGACAGAGGCCACATTACGTGCAGTTCATCATTTCAAGAATAAGGATTAGGCTTTGACTAATTGGAAGATTTGCCTGTTATTTAAATGAAACTTGTTTGCAGTTTCATCATCCGTGTGGAATCCAGAAAGGCATCAGACTATCCCATCAATTTAGTTAGAAAAAAATAAATGAATAAATAGGCTGACAATTTTCTCCCCTGGGACGCTCATTGTCACTACATTTTTTCTGTATTATTAATTACCTATGTAAAAATAATTTACTGTACAGCAGTATATATGCTATGCTGTAAATGACTGGATCAGATGCTTTTTGTTTGTCCTTCTGTGTGCATTTGAATCTCCTAGCGTCGGCAAGTGATGCTCAACGGTGCATTCATTCTGAGGGAGGAAGGGGGAAAATGAAGTTGCAGCCATCAAAGGGTTACAGCCTACATTTTTAGATGTATACAGTAATAACGTAGTTCTTTTGTATGTTGTGTGAAAGACTAATTTACTACTCCTGCACTGTTTCTAAGCTTTGGATTTAGGCTGAATTGCAAGCAGTTTGTGTGCAAGCCTGAGATGCAGTACGCGAGCAGATGTCACTGCCAGGTCAAGAAGCACTTCAGACACCGAAAGTCCACAGAGCCCCGATTGAAAAGGGGCAGGACAGAAGACAAACACATTTCTTTGAACCAGAGTCTTTACAAGTATTAGGCTCACATACAGAATTCTTGAGACAATTTAGGAAGTAGAGAAAAAAAGTAAAGAAACTGTTTATTTTCAGTAAGCCAAAACTTGTGTATTTATTTTACTTAACTCACAGGAGAGGGAGGGAAGGTAGCGGGGACTCAGGACTTTCCTCTTATGAAACTTCAGGCTTTCTTCTAGCTCTTCCTTAATGCCAGAGGGACAAGTAAATCGAACTCCACCCATTACACCATCAGATGTATCCCCCATAAATATTTTTCTTTTATACTGTAAGAACAATTTTTTTCAGACTTATTCAAATAAATACAGTTTTCATTTCCATCTTACAGACTTTGCCACATGCCTTTTATCTCCACTGCTATAGCATTATTATCCTTTAAAACTGGCAAAATCTATGTCAAAGCAGAAATTCAGAAACTTCTCCGTCCTACCTCCCAAAGGAATCTCATAATTTCAGCTCGAGTCCTGTGTAATTTCAAAGCAACTTCACTGATTCTTTCAGAAAACAATTCCTTCACAACTGAAATTTTTGAAAGGGTTCAGACATCCAGCCTCTCCAAAAATGCTACCAATAATCCAGGAAAAACTCTCTGAGTATTCTCCAGAGGATGAGATAGGTTATTTTTTTCTTACAGCCCTCTCCTGTATTCTCTAGAAGAATGATGCTGTCTTTAAAGCACTCTTCAGACAAAGATGTGGCTTTGGGGGACATAGCAGTAAAAATTTGTGTTCCCATTGGGCTTTTTGTATAGTAGAGTGCATTTTTCAGCATCTTGTATATTATCTGCTCCCTGCATAAAGGAATTCTAAACTAAATTCCTTGTGGGAACTCCCTCCATATAGTGCAAAACCTTAATTTGTGCTCTCTGCTTCTTGTATTTGACACAAATTCAAATTGTCTGGCTTTTGCCATTCTTCCTATTCCCTTAAGAACTCCATGGAGCAAAATGATCTCACCTGTCAGTCTCCTCTTTCACAGAGAGAAGTCCTAATTCCTTCGGTTTATTTGGTACGACTAGTGACCCCCAATCCCTGCCTAATTCTGCTTGTTTTTGCTGTATCTTTGTCCATCGCTGTAATAACTTTATAATCAGGTGATCGGAAATGAGGATGAGAGCACACTAGGATTTCTGCAGTCCTAAAGGAGGTTAATTTCCTACTCCTTAAATCCATTATTTATGCACATTTTGCAGAGGTCTCTATACCTTTGTGCATTTCTATGCACCAGTTTTAATCCCTCTACTTCAATTTCTTCTCACTGTTACCTGTGAACTACATTTTCGTGAACTACATTTTTGCATAGTATCATCTTTCAGAGTCTGGTCCTATGTTTTGTCCAGCTGCTCATTACTATATTTTTATCTAGGTCATTCTTCTTCCCATACACATACATAGCTTCTTTGTACTGGCAGTTGTCCCTATTTCTGCATTATCTGCAAATATTTTTGCTTTACACTATTTTCATCCTCCTCAGGCCTTGGACAAACAGTATGAATAAGAGGAACAAATCTGGACCCCACTCTCATCCATGTAATTCTCCACTCTTCCATTTAGTTCCCACCAAAGCATTATGATCTTCCTGTAGTCTACACTGAAACCACCCTTAATCTACTCAAACATTTCACGCCCTGTGCCAAACTGCTGACCCCACAGATTAGCCTTTTTGTGTCCGTTGCTGTCGCAAAAGCATCACAAAACCTGTGTAAATTATACTTCCAGCCTCCTCTTGCCAGCTCTTTGCGCTCTTGCCTAAAAATAAAAATGCTGTCAGCTTATTAAGATGGGATCATCCCTCTCTTAATCCATGTGCATTCCAACTGATCAAATAGTATTTCAGTAAGGGTCCCTCGATCCTGCTTCTGATGAGTTTTAATAGCATTTTCTCCACCAGTGTTATCCATATTGTTGTCTGCTTCTTTCTGCCATCTCTGACATGGCAAAGCAATGGCTCAGCACTAAGAGATCTATGGTACATGAATAACTCTTCTCAAAACAGCACAGCATGAGGACTTCAGAAATATTCAGAACAATGGCTCAAAGTTAAGAGATCCAGGGTGCACATTGCATGAATACCACTCCTCAAAATGACACAGCAGGAGGATTTCAGAAACATTTAGCTCCTCCTGCTCCTTGAGGACATGTACAATATACCCTGTTGATTGAGCAAATCAGCCAAGAAGAGTTTCATGTAAAGGAACTCAGAATTTTTGACAGATCTTTTTGCACATGCACATCACAGAAACTTCCAGCCTCTGATTGACTACTCATAAATCCCTATAAGAAAGCCTTTTCAAAGTTTACCACTTCTCTTCTCCATGCTGAGAGCAAGATTTCAAAGTGCTTCTCACATGGGGAGACACTAAATGATGAGCGATATATGTATTTCAGTAAATTGCAAAGAATGTTTTGCAGGACACAAAAAGGTTGATGGTAAAAACCTTCAATTTTCTTTCTGAAGCTGAACTGGGTCCACAGAAATTCTGGTGCTGTTCTCCTGGTCTAGCCATTTTTAGCCCATTAACTTTGACCCTTGGGAGAGATGTTTGAGTCATCTGAAAAACACAAAAATGGCTTGATTTGTTGGAAGAAATATTAGTGATGGAGAGCTGTTACTCCCAGTTGAAATATCTACATTTTCTGTTTGCCTGTCCAATATTTACCTCCAACTGCAAATTGGTCCACTAGTCTGTTGAAAAATATATGTGGCTTGTAGTAGCTTACAGTCATCATGCTTCAAACATGCCTTTTATTCAGCACAATATTGCCTTGATTGGCCTGTTCTTGCTATGTGATTGTATCAGCTCTTCTTTCACTGCACCAATCTCCAGGAGACAGGAATGTCAAAAAAAAAAAAAAAAAAACACACACCAGATCAGGTGATCAGGTGCAATCCCCAGGCTAAATACATTCAGTATCAGCCACCGCACAACATGGTCTGATTAAAGAGCCCCTAAGAATATTTTGTGGAGTGATTAATTCCCATCTCTGGGTCCCATCTCTGAAACACACTCGTACTTTTAGCTATCACAGTTTTTTCTGACTCTAACTACAGCTTTCTATGGGTAAGTTTTATATTTTCCTAGCACTAATAGTGGCAATGTCTGCACAGTTGTATTTAGAGTTGTATCAAAGATACCCAATAATGAGAGCACACTTACAGGGAATTTCAAAGTCATCTGTAAAATATAATTTGGGGCTGAAACTCAGCAAGAAAAATCTCATCCCAGAAGCAAATTCTTTTGTAACATTAAGGGAAATGGGGCTGAGGGGGGAGAGAAAAGAGAAAATTATTGCAAAGGTGAACAAAAAAGTGCTTTGTGGGGAAGTGAAGAGACTACCTTCAAAGACTTTAGAATCCCAAATATTGAAGAGAATATATGTGTAGACTTAAATGTGACAGACATTTTTCCCTTTGAAAGTCAGTTCCTGCTTAAGTTCATGTTGAGTGTCAAGTGTTTGCCCTTCAAAAGATGCTGAGTACTTATTTCAGAAGGCCTGCTCTTCGCCCCAAGCAGTCACTTCTGCTCATAATTAGTTAATTGTGTGCAAACTCCCTTCTATTAAATAAACCCATAAGTGGGCTCTGAGCAGAAAGCGGTATCTTGGTTTTCTCACTTCCCACCTCTTTTGGAGCGCCCCTGCATGAAGCTAGAGTAGCTGATTTATCAAGGGGTTCTGATCAAGACACTCATGCTGGACCCGGGTGGACAATTAAGAAATGTGAATCCCTTCCCAGTATCAGTTCTGAGAGGAAAAAAATGAAAGGCATGGCAATTCTTCTCCCTGGATTCCTTTTCATGTTTCAAAGCAAAACTGGTAACACAGCACTTGAGTGCACCAAAACATGACCCTAATGAAACCACAGTAATTATTCTGAGCCTGTAGGTCTCTTTCCTTACTTTTAAAGCCACAATCTGTCTGAGAGAAATAAATCAAATAACATAAACCAGAATAACCATCAACAGAAATGGAAATGTGAAGCAGAAGCTCTTCGCAAAGCCACGTCAGGTCATAGGTGAACAGATAGCTACGGAGGACCTTTATGCTTTCCAAGATGGATTGACAGGGGAGAGGGAAGGCAGCAAGGCTGGCTCAGCCAAGAACAGCAACAGATGGCTAAACAGTGGTGGCCAAGAAGTCAGTAACTACTTCCCACACACACTGACATGTGGGAGCAGGTCTTCGGCAGGGCTGGCGTCGGAGGTATTCTCCTGTGAGACACACAGGCAGCGCGGAGGCAGACTGCCGTGCAGTGCTGTCCCTGCTAAAGAAGCATAAGAGGAACCCTGCCTGGGCTCGCCTGGCAGCAGTACCCACTATAACTTAGCAAAGCTGTGATTTCTCCACCCTTTGCACACCGCAAGTGCCAGGCATATTGTTACAGCTGCTCCACACGTGGAGGCAGAACAGGGAAAAGGTTGCTTTCCTGAAGAGGACTTTTCCCCATTCAAAAAAAAAAAAAAAATCCACTGAGCAGATTTCTAGCCTATATTGGCAGATGGAGAACAAATCCATGATCGGAACTATCCTGACCAACTCAAATACTTTGCACCTCAGTAGCACTTTCCAGTTTAGGAATAATACAAGGTGCTGCGATGGCAGCACCTATGACCCCTGACAGTGATCACTCTGGGAGGACCTGAACCAGGCAGAAGGCAGACCCTGCCCCTTCCCCACCAAGCTTGCACTCCATAACAGCTGCCAAAACCCTTTCTGCATGCAGGGAATTAAGTTTCACAGACGCCTGTGAGTTCAGTATTGCATCTATTCTGAGAAATTGATTATATCCAGCCTAAGGAAAGCAAGCCAACAAGATGCCAGGAGATCTGCCCAAGGTCAGCTAGCAGATCTATGGGGGAGCTTGAAATGGAGGAGAGTGAGAGCTACTAGCTCCTAGTCCTTTGATTAGTAACAAAACCGACGTGTCCTGTCTTACACTCTGGTCTACAACCAAGTTAATTAAAACAACTTTGGTTGTGAACATTATTAAATCAGTTGAAACCTGGCTAATATCAGATTAACTTGCACCTGCAAATGTAGAGCTACCAGTTAAACTGCTATAACCTGTTTTAAACAAAAATACATGAATCCTCACAGTGGTCCCACCAGCTTGGCTGGTTTGGAATCATATCTCCACAGGTTAATGCAGTGGCTGCACCAGGAAAAGCTGTGCATGGCAAACAGGAAGGGAAGAAAAAAGCAAGCCGGGCAATGCCTAGTGACAGAGGACTAATACAAGAGAAGGTAACTGGTACCTTAAGCTCCTCTAGCAAGAGTTACCCCTGTAAAATATATGATATTGCAGCTGTAATTATTAGGAATTGGGAATTATCTATTCAAACAGTTGAGGAGTCTAGGGAAGTGTGCCCTGTAGGAAGACACAATGTCTCTAATTAAACCAGCTGACCTAGCTGAGAAAAACAGGCATAATATGGAGCTCACAAGCCCTTCCTCGGTTCGGAAATAAAAGCCACAAATTTCGAGCTAAAAGCAGGCTAGGAACAATTGCTCCGAGTGTTCGACCTTTCACAGAGCTACTCAGCAAAGTCATGCCTTGCATGTGATACCAAGTGTGTAAATACAATTAACTGAATATCACTGTATCTCTGTGTTTCCTTCATTTTGCATTGCGTAAAGCACAAAAAATGCAACAAAGCCCCTTCTTACTAGTCTTAAAATGCTACCGTTTCATGGTAGCTTCTTGGTCTTGACCATCATCACTTAGACCTATTAGATCAATGTTTCCTGGCTACACTGATATGTCTTGTGGGTTTAATAATAAGGAAGCAGTGACTGCTTTAAAGAGAATTTCCTGGGAGGAATCCAGTGGTGAAAGGAGCCTGGCTCATATAGAAGCACTTGAAAGGAAATACCAGATGCCAAGTGCATTGGTCTAGAGGCTCTATTTTCCTGGCTGTGGGCAAAACATAGGAGCGAAGCCAAGAGAAGAGTCACATCTGTACTCAGCGTTATTCTTTGCTCACTCTTTTACTCTGAAGATCATTGTGGGTGGAAATTACGTTCCCATCAGAGACAGATATTGCCAGAATTAGCAGCAAAAAAGTCTGGTCTTGCCATCAGAGGCTCATTAGCATACAAAATGTCTCTATAAGAAAGAATTGTGTCAATTGCTGAAGCTGTGCTCCATTGTCTTAAATGTTGCTGTTCACAGGCAGAACAGTTCACCCACCTTTACTCCGAGATAATTCATACTCAGATCACTGCAATGTTATGGAGGGAGGGAAGGGGGAGTGAGGGGCTGTGTAGGAAGAAAGTGCTAAAACTCTATTCAAATTATACTTCACAAGCGTGAAAAACAACTAGATGGAAGCAAAAATCAAGATAAATAGGGGGAGGAGAATGGTTAATTACCTTGCACTTTGCAAGGACTGTGTTAGCTTCAGATAGGCTCCCTCAGAGTAGGATAGATAATTCCCAACAATATCACCACAGAGCTCTTAGAAAGATAACACTGAAAAGGGAAACCAATTTTAAGAAAACAATGTTATTTAAAAAGACAGTGACTTTACAGTATGGTCATTTTGAAGTGAGCAAATTAACAATTAAAAAGGCTCTCATGTACCATAATCTCTGCTTGTTCTATTTTAATAGCTATCCCAGTACAGAAGACTGTCTTCAGCAACTAGAGATCTAATTTCTGTTAATTTTGTGCAACTCTAATGGAGCCACTGACTTTCATTTGCAACTTGCCCCACACTCCCTTCCCTGTCATCACTTCTTCTAGGAATATATCTCTTGAAAGCGTGATGCTCATCAGTGGAATTTCTCTACTAACTATATGCTTTTGCAGTCCAAACTAAAACTGCTGATCAGTTAGGAAGTGGTTACAAGAATACATAATAAATGTGACATCAGGAAACTAACCCTCTTTTCCCGATTGCGCTTCATACCAATTCATCATCTGGAAGCACTATTGATGATGGAAAAGCTCACCCAAACCTGTGCTGTGACGTCAGAGCTCAGGAGGACAAATTTCATCTTATCTGACTCCCCAGTACAGCATTATCTGAGGGTCTTGTTTCCTGTGACGCACACATTTTAATAACAGTCCTCTATATGCTTACGTACTGTTTAGCCTAAGAGAAAATGAGATACTAAGGCAGACCTTTACAAGTGTTAGCTACTTCAGTAGATTGAAATACTGTGGGTCCAGATCAAAGTGCTTATTCATGGTCTCACGTGAAATCTGTGGTGGAATATCTTCTGCTAGAATAACAAATGAATGGGTTACCATTAAAACATCCTTCTTTTCTAATGGTGATACCAGTTACCATTACCACATACCTTCTCCCAGGGAGCAGCATGAGAATACTACAGTGGTGGAAAGACACTGGGAAGAAAGCCCCTGTTTTACAGCAAAAGCAAGCTGATTTAAAAATATATGTATTTCTAAAGAGTTGAAAGGAAAAAAAAAACACAAAATCTTAAAGTAAACACAGAAGTCTACAGGTACAGGCACAAACAGAGTGCAGAACTATTCATTTAAGTCTACTTGACCTTTAGTGGCAGAGTCAATAAAGCATCTTAAGTAAGGGAAATGGAAAAGGTACATGAAGTATTACAGTCTATTCAGAAATGATAACTTTACCTCTGCAGTGAGCTAAACAGATTAATCAGTAAAGGGTTAAGCAATAATAGAACTCTATAGCTTGCTAGGCTGGTTACAGCTAACCCATATACACAGTTTCGGAGGCCTACCCTTGCTTCCTACTTTGAAATCTGACCTCATCACTCTGGCTTCTCTTAGGCAGAATGCTAATTATCCTGCAGAAATGATACAGCAAGGCTGTGTGTATGTCTGTGCTATGGCTTGGGGGGTTTCTTGTACATTTTTCATTTTACAATTTTTTTGCATTTATCAAGTAAAACAATTTTTCACTTTTCCAGTTTTTGGGCTTCTCTCCCCCTTTTTCCTCCCTACTTTTAACCCATAGGAGAAAGGAAAACAGGCAGATAAAACTGATGTTAAAAACGGTTAAAAGATGGCGAGAAAAACAACTAATGAACATCCGAAAGCAAAAACAAACCAGTTTTAATTTTCTTTGTGCACACTTTAAAAAGGTCAACATACATTTTTAAATGTTTATACAATACACATGATCTCTTTTTTGGCAACTCTGATCATAATATGTGTTCTCCTAACTAGAAAAGCATTAGAACAGGGTTTCACTAGATAAGCCTTTAACTGAGGACCCTATGTAAGGTGTATCTTTCCTAGCAATCCCATTGCGAGAATTATTTTTCTCCATTCTGAACAAAAAGATAAAGTCCACCTGTCCACTGAAAAAGTATATCTTTGTGTAGTCAAGGAGAAGAAATCCATATATTATCTGCTTGTTTTGTTTCCCTCTCATAATTCAGTGTCAGAGAATTAGGAACAGCAGTAAACAAATAAAACACATAAAGTGCAACTGAGGATCTCAAAGTACTTTACAGAAGAGAGTCAGAATAATTTGCTCCTTTCTACAAAGAAGGCATTGAAACACTGAGAAGAAAAGCAATGTACTAGAGTGAGTCAGTGACAAAGTAAGGAATATTATCCATGTTTCTTAATTCCTGCCATTATTTGCTGTCCATATAAACCTTATCCATAGACAGGGTGTTTGGGGTGGGTGAAAGAAGCTTCCTTTGGCATTCTTCCTAGTACTCCAGATATGAAAAGAAGTTATGTCTGCTGGAAATGGCTTCCACTGGAAGAAGTCTTTCCAGATTGGAAGGTTATTGGAACAGAAATATGACAAGGATTTTCAGCCAGAACAAGAAATAGTCACAAATCTGACATTGTTCTGGTCTCATGTAACATTTTACTGTCATTTTGCTGGGTAAACCCCTCTTTTTCCACAGGATAAACATGGCAAGTCTCTGCTCACATACCAAGGCCTCAGTGCTGTATTCAGATTCACAAATACTGAGAGATGCTGTTTTGCCCAAGAGCTAGAGAACTGGCCTATGATCCAAAAGTATTTGCTTGGGTTTTTTGGGGTGACTTTGGCATGTCAATTCAGATGTTGCAACTCCAGTTCCCCATGAATAAGCTGGGGGCAATAATAATTTCCTTGTTAGTGAAACACTTTGCAATCCCCCAAGAATAAACACAGCAGAACTAGGTATTACTAGCACCACCAGGGAGACTAACTTTATATGTCCGAGAGTCCAAGAGCAGGCAGTGATGCCACTGTACTACCATTTTTCCAAAATGTGTGGTTCTGCAACTCTACTGACCTCCTCTGTTTATAGGGAAATAACCCCAAAGAAATAAGTGTTCTGGAAAACTGGGGGAGAGTACAGCATGCCCCAATTCATCCCATTCTAGTATCTAAGACCATCTGTGATATCCAACCTATTTATATGGTATTCAGGTACCAAAACTCCAGGTATTTCAGATTCAGCTATTTGCAGGTGATATATGCTATTACTTTCAAGGGGAAGAGTCAGATTTGCAAGTCAGGTCATGGAAAGGTTTTAAAGCACTCTTCCACCTCATTCAGAAATCCAGATACAAAAGCCATCTCTCAAGGACATCACTTGAATTTGTGATATGCCCTGAAGGGCTATGGTAGGTCCAGAAATCAATGACTAGATTGAACTGTACCATAAACATGCTGTAGGCTTTTTTTCACCTGTGACAGCTATATTGATGATAATTTCATATTACTTAACTGCTTCAGACAATCATGTGTGAGAGGATGCAATAACATGAGAATTGTTTATACAAATCCTAAGAGAAGACTTCAGCATTGCAGGATATGTGGCAGGTTTTTCTCTTTGCTGATGAGTAATGCTGCAAGCCGAGCTGTAACCCCTACAGCTATCCTGTATATGTATGTGTCAAGTAAATGGCATTGCTGGGAGTGATAGGTGGTAGCAGCAATGTGTAGAAAACAATCCCCCCTTGCACCAGGCAGTCAGTAATTTTGCATCATTTGGAAGAGAGTGGAGAAAAATGGAAAAGAGTGAAGAGCAGATCAAGAAGGAGGCCTTCCACTCATGCTATCACCTCTCAAGCCAAGCAGGAATTTTCCCTCTCTCCCCAGCTGTGGAGGCCCTGGGGACCCACAGTGCAGAAGACCACTTCAAGGAATAGCCTGTGGAAAGCTCCAGCTGCCTGGGAAGAGCCAGCAGGATCTGATTAACCGAGGAAGAAGGGTGAAAGTACGGACATCACCAGTGTTAACCTTGCACTTACACGCTTATCTCCTACATCTACTTATCAGCAGGAGATCTCTCTTTCTATTGCAGAAAAGAAATTCCAGTCCACTTTTTGGCATGCACAACCTATTAGTAATATGATCTTTTATCAAACAATGACAGACACTCTCCTAAACCATATTTTTTTAGAGGATTCAAGCAACAATGTAGTGGAGGCATATACATGTCTGTGAAGTCTGATAGGAACAGATATATACTTAAATACTTGTGTGATTTATAAGACACAGTTTGAGAGGCACTTGTCTCTATTCCACATTACCTGTGAGCCTCCCAAACACATACATACAAGGTAAAAGTTGAACTGGATTGCAATAATGCCTACAGCCCACACCAAGACCAGGCTTGCAAAGGATCTGATATAAAATTTTATTTTTAAAATCTTATTCATTTCTTTTTTAAAAGAAAATATGTTGCCATCCTTAGCTCTAGCTCAGAGTTTTTCTTTGGGAATTTGTGACTGAAAGAGCAAATGACTAGATGAGGCACTAAAATTCAAGGAGTCTCCCCTGCTCCCAAAATGTTTCTACAGCGAAAAGCTGCATCCAGCAGCTCCTCAATCTGACATCACACACTAAACTGACAAGTGTATGGTGCACACAGCAGTCACTTATTGCTCAATTTCATTTCCTTGTAGTTTCTGGTTAGCAAACAATGATCAGAAAATGCCATCTCTGTTAACTCACAATAAGCAGTGAAGCAAATTCTCCTGTTACTTCTTGTTTTAAAGGCTTACTCCTTCATCTCCACACAAACTGACTGCTCACAAGACACCTTGATCTTCAGCGTGTACTCCCAACATGTGCTGAATAATGCCAATTTTTGCTTCCACAGCTAACATATCCTAACATGTGCCACTGTGCTATCTTCACTCTGTTTTGACAGCAGTCAGTCCGGGCAGGGGCTGAGAGAGTCATTTCATTTAATATGCAGCTCTCAGCAAATGCCACCCGCTGCTTTTAGGTGGTTAAACCGCCCTGCATCAGGTCTGAAAATTCCTGTCAAATCCTGCAGCTTCTGACACTGGCTAATTTCAGCTTTCTGCTACATCACTCTCTGTGGACTGTGACAGACTTACTCTGGATTTACACAAGAGCAAAGTTTGATCCATTGTGGTTTCTTCCACAAGGGCTTGGGCAGCAATGCTCCTCCTGTCTTCCTGTGCCAGCGTGCAGGCCCTGCCCCTAAATCACGCTGACAGTTTGAGGGAGCACGTGGTGAACTGGGAGGATGAGCTCAGCCAAGTCTGTGAAAAATGCAAAGAACAGGGTGCATCAGGGAATATTTGTAACCCGGATCAATTTTGTCACCCAGTTGCAACTTATATCCTCAAAACTACTGGAGTGCACTGCACACATTGGACTAGTCAATACTTCTGTTTGACCCATGGAGAAACTCATACAGAACAGCAAAGATGCACAAATACATTTTTAGTTATGAGCTTCGTACTACTAATTGGTCTTCCATCTCCCCATTGTCCCTTTGTAAACATGGGTTTTGTCATCTCCTTAGACTCCTTCCCTTTGAGTTGTCAAGGAGGGCAAAGGTAGTTATCAACTGTTTCTTGCTACTGCAGCCTTTCTGCCAGACCAGGACACATGTATGGTGAAGGGGCTGCAGCTGTAGCAGCCATGTTAAACCCTTTGGGCATGCCACCCAGTGAGTGTCCAACACAGAGGAGATCTGAGTGGTTCACCACCCCTGAGCCAGCACACTCCTCTTCAGTGACACTGTCATACCATGATACTTATCTACCTACATACATATACCCATGAGTACAGTATCAATGAAGTTGGTTATAATTTATAAGAGCAAGGGATGATGCATACATAGTATCTCTGATGTCATTGTCCAGAAATGCTAAAAGGTGAATAATAAAAAAGATGTTTGGAAATTAATACTCTCCAAGTGAAAAAATCATATAATCTGCCAAAACTAGGTTATTGCAGCAATCCCTAGACTTTCTAGATCAGACTGGCTTTCTAGAAATGCTTATTTTCTAAGCCTTTGCTATAGACAGGTGACAATAATTATATGATCATTGTTATAACCCAGATGTGGTTGCTTGTGGTATTTTTCAGCAGGTGTAAGGGATGGTTAGAGGCATCAGCTCCACCCCAGCAAAACTGTTGAAATTAGGACTGGCTTCTTTGTAGGAATTTAGAGGGCATAAATATCCACGGGCAACAGGTATTTATTTCTATGCCTGCAGGTAAAAGTGGTAATAGTAATTACAAAGCAATACATTTCTAATTGCAATAGATCACACCGTTCAAGGCTAGACTTTGAGATTAGTTTCTCAGTCTTTAAGCATACTAAACAGTTTTTCTAGCAAGATACAGTATGCTTTCAGCAGCATACTTAAGGAAGTCAGTGGAGAATGCCTAGCGAAAACTTTGAAGGTTATATGGGAATGTATTTACTTACACACGCACGCACACACACACACACACACATACACACACAGAGTGAGTTTACATTTACCAAGTCCTGGAGTCTAAGAAAATTACTGAAGACAGTAAAAGAAAATGAGTTTAACACTTCCACGTTCTAACCAACTATACAGGGTCCTTAGGATAAAATCCATTTGAAAGAAAAAGGTGTCACTGTGTTTAACGGGTTGCTCACTGTGAGGTATTGCTCACTTTGAGGTGTTGCTCACTGCACCTCCACTTCATAACCAAGACAAGACTTGGGACAGGTTTGGCCTCCTGACACAATAGCATACAAAGAAACAATTGCAGTCCATGGTGTTGCAGTAGCCACTCGCCCTCAGGGGAGTTTAAGCAAGCATATTTTGCTAAAAGTTGCACAAGGGTGGCAGCCTGCTGCCAGCCAGAGAGTTCAGAGCAGCGGGCAAGTGCTCATTTGCTAAGACATGGTTCCTTACAACCTCCATGGACCCCTAGAAAAATACAGAGAGCTGAATCAAAATTATTAAATTATACAAGTTGCTATAGTGTTTCAGTAAGAGTGATGATATAAAAAATCTTTTTTCAAAAACCCCAAGGGCAATACTCTTTGAGAAGCTGTTTATTTCTTCAGTTTTATCCTACAACAGCATGCCTTGTATACCTTACCAAGATCCTCATTCAGCACATCGTTTAAGACTTTCATTTAAGTACTTTTCTGAATTAGAAAACAAAATCCTCCTTCTCTAGTGTTTGCAACCTCCCAATGTCCCCATTATATCACTGCTTATTTAACCAGCTTAGCTGAGATATTTTTGTCCCTTTTTATTTTTCCCTACATTGCTTTAATCATTTTTTACTGAAGAATCCATTGTATAGCAATATTGACCTGACATTGATAACATCGACATGAGAGCAAGGCTTCATAACAGAAAAATTGGCTTCTTGTAGCAATAATTAGCTATGGAAGAACATACTCAAACTATCAAAACCAAACTACCAAACCCAAATGACCTTGATTTAGAATGCAGGCATAATGCCACACACGCCCCTTCTCTTCTTTGGCTTGAGCTCTTTCATCAGATTATGCTTCACATGTTGGGAGATTCCTGACATACAGGGTTTTTTGGAGAGAATGAATGGTGAATCATAGAAATCTGAGGCAGAGTCAGAAAACAGCTTAGCTGACAGGCCCATTGGTGAGAGAAAATGAATATAAAAATCTAGGGATATATATCTCCCAGGAAGAACTTTGGAATATGGATTTAATGGGGGAAGAAGGAGGCAAAGACGGTAGTAGACACTGTTCTTTACTGCCCTGTTGGGGCCTTTCACCTCTCCTGCCCTCCCTTTACCCCCCCATTCACCCTAGTGCCACCATCTCACGCTGCCCCTCATTGCTGCGCACAGTTGCAACCCCTCTTGGGCTCCTCCAGCACTAAAGAGAAGTTGAACACTATGCAATGACTCTGCGAAAGAGTATGTGTCAGTGTGTGCACATGCACACATATACCTATCTGACATCCCAAGTCTCCCCACGTTGGATCCCTGGGACACAGGATCACCCCCTATTGTTTGACTCGAGGCAAAGGGCATGTCCCAGCACAGAAGAGCAAAGCTAAACCATCCCATTCCTTATGACTACATATTTCTCTGAGAAGAATAGTGTGTCTCAAATGAAAATATTTTTATGTTCAAGCATATGCTTCTTAAAAGAAATGTTGGGATTTCTGTGGAAGGCGCACACTTACTGCAAAAAATAAAAAGGTACTTCATCAAAAATCCAGTTTTCCATTGGATGGAAAATTTTCACTCAGACCTGCTCAGCTTGTTCATGGCTCTCAGAAACCAGACTAGTGTTTTGAATAAATTCCTTTAGCCTGTATGTACAAGGACTTTCTTTACCCTACAGAGCCAAAGAGCTTCAAGTGCACAACAACACAGACCACATTGCCCTTCCCTGGACACCACCCCATGTCTGCCATCCAGCAGAACCACATGAAGAGGGCTGCGGCTTACCAAAGACCATGGGGGCCCCCTGTGATGGTGAAACACGTCTTCATCACCTCACTGGATCCATCTAAAGAGTTGAAGGAGGGAAAAGTGGAGGAACAGGAGATGCCAAAACCTTCAGCATGCTGGACTGGACCAGGATACCAGCAGACCTAGCCTAGGCTGCCAGTTGTTTCAACCGCCCCCCCCCCCCCCCCAGGAGTCTTTCTTTTCTCTGAGCGTCTCCACAGCAAGTGGCAACAGCCCTCAGTGTGCACAGCATGCATCATTGCCGTGGGGCAGCCACATGCCCCCTCCCTGCTTCTCCTGCACCTCCTCTTGGGCAGTGGGCATTAGTCTTTCCTTACCCACCATGGCAATTTGCAGATGTTAAATTATACCCAGGAGGGCCTATCAAATGCAAGAGAAGCCAAATAAGAATTATATCTCAGAAATGTATATTAAAAAAAGAGAAGGAAACAAACAAATGGCTGTAAAGGCTACAGAATTAAAACAATGCCTTTTCCCAGGTTCATGCTGAGATCTAGGTGCATGCAACGTTTCATGCAAATCAGATGTAATTTACTGTGTGATTTGTTTCTTCAATAAAAAAAGTGAGAATATGGAGAACAATAATTTTCCTACATTTTAGCTACACATTTCTCCATAAATAGAATAACTATTATAATGACTTCTTGTATGTGCTGGTAGAGTGATTGCCTCTGTGCGAAACACAGGGAGATCATTTCTGTATTATGCCCAGGATGCTTCACAGAGTTCAGTTTTATATGTTTGTATGCATGCACACAAATACACACACACACACACACACACACACACACACACACACCCCTCCCTGTACAATACATATATACAAATATACAATACAATCCATATATTGTTTCTGAGTGTGTGTGTGTGTGTGTGTGTGTGTGTGTATCCATTTTGCTCCTAGTTTTCCTCTTGGTCAGAACCATCATATACTCTCAGGCAATATGGCAATGATCCAGCTCCTGGTGACAAAAATAGGACTAGCCATGTCATGGACCTCTCAGAAGTAAAGGTTTTTCAATTGCAAATGACAGGCATTTTATCAGTTGTTGCTATGTAGGCACCTAAGAGTTGCTATGTCCAAAATACATCCATAATTAGCAATACCTGGCAAGAAAATGTAATGGTGTCAATATAACGTGCAGTGATGTTGCTAATCAAAGACATTTCCACACATATTTTTTTTCCCAGACTTCCTAATATCTTGCAATACAAGGAGTGACAAAATGGTCAGGGCTAAGAATCCTTCAGTTGACAAAAGCCTGACAAACAGTTACTCCCTGAGGTATAAAATGGGACTGTATGGCACATAAGGTATTGTCACAATGTCACCATTCAAGGAGAAACACTAAGCACTTAAAATTTTCTCAAATGCATTTTATTCAAATTACCCTGTTATTTAATTACTAAAAGTGTTATACTGGGGCTTGGGGAAGGGTAATTCCTGGGGAGAAGCATTTGTGTGAATATTTTATAGAGGAAACCTTATCTACAATGCTGGGAAATATGTACAAAACAGAACAATATGCAAGGTTATAAAATGCAGAAGATTCTGTCTGTAGAATGGACCAGTAAGTTTGGACAAACACACACACACACACACACGCGCACACGCACAAACACACAATGTATATGTGTGACAATAAATTTTTATAATGAGACTACCTGGAATGTAGAAGTAAAAAATATATGCAGATGAATTATGGTGAACTTCTGATTTTATTATATATTAAAGTATTTTATTACAAGGAATTCTGTGGCGCTCACTTAGAAAACCAGGATTGGGTGTGAAGTTTCGGAGGGGGAAGCTATTCTGGTAAAGTAGAGCAGCTATTTTTCCAGTTGAATAGTAATGGGAGAATAATAAATTCCTGATTGCATTTTCTTGCTTTTTGGCATTGTGTTTTAGATTTGTCATTTGTATATATTAATACATAATCAGCTTTGCAATAAATTCTATTTGGGAAACCATTTCTTGATGGTCTTGATAGATTTGTATATAGAAACATAAAGGTAGACATCAATAAAAGAAGCTTATTCCAGACGCAAAAATGAAGAACTTAACCAAAAATCCTGTTTTTATTTATATGTTGAGGAAAAAAGGAGGAATTTGAAGTTAAGCAAGGGATATGAAACATGCATTTAATTAAAAATCACAACTAACATTTGCTCTGAATTGAATATTGCATTCTATTAAAAAAGAGACCATGCTCAGGCAATGCTGGAATATTGATAATTAAGGTTTCCATCTGGGAGTTGGAGGATACCGAAGTATAAAAGTCAGTGTTGTGTTAGATCTGGAAAGGAGAACCACCAGTAGTGTGAATGAAAGGCCCTACTTAAGCCAGTCTCAATTTGTATGCCAAATCTACTCTTTCATGGTTATTTCGCCTTCCTTTTATGCTCCTCTTGTAATGGTACCTCCCAGCTACAGGTGCAGGAGTCACCCAGGACCTTTTGACAGCCCCATTACCTGCTGCTCCCAGGATCTGACACTAACAGTCCAACCCATCCTACTCATGGACACGAGGCACGTGGAAACAGTGCTTGTGTCCTTCCATTGATGAGCATGACTTCTCCACTCTTCCATCTATCTTAGCTCCAACAAGTGCTACAAGTTTGCCACCTTGCCCCAAGTGTAGCCATGCAGCTTAAGACTTGCATGATACCAGACCTGCAGAAGTCAGGTCTTCTCCCCAGTCTCCCGGAACCACAGTCTTTGACTGGGCTCTCAAGAAAGCCAATCCAGATAAAGTCAAGGCTTCAAGACCACCTTAAGGTGTTGCTCTCTGAAGGAAGCCTAAATGAGTAGTTTATCTTGGACATGTCACTTTTAGATGACCAAAACTACGCTGAATCTCATCCTAAATGCCCAGTCCCTCAACAGGAAAATGTCCACAGCCCCACCAAGGACTGGAAAACTAGTAAGGTGCTCTGAAGTCCACAATGCCAGGTCGATCAGCTTCTCACTTCAGGAGCTCACAGCTGCCGGAGCTGTACACAGGGACAATACACCTGTCTGGCGCTGTTCTGCAGAAGGTAGATCAGTATTCCTTTTTCCTGCTTTCTTATGCCTCAAAACTTCCTTGGTTTCAAGAGCAGAGCAGGGGATATCACACTGCTTTGTTTCTGGGGCAAATCACCAGAGTGCAAGGCAGCTCCCCCTTTACTGCATTTCTCTGCCAATTACCTGGCATATTATCAGTCAGAGCAGGACAAGCCTTTTACAGCCAGTAACTGAGTCAGCTTTTCTCCTATTCACACTTTTTGCAAACAGAGGAAGATTTTCTTGAATGCCCTTGCTATCTAAAATTTTTCACCAAATCATTTTATACATGCAGCCCCTTTGCCGGGATTTCATTGCATTTGTTAAAAATTTAAAATTCCAGTGCTTGTAGAGGCATAACTGCATACTACACTTCTGTAGCTCGACTGGAGAAGAATGACAGAGAATTGTATTAACCTTGACAAGGGCCAAATCAAAATTTGCTTCCTGCCAATATGTGACAGTGTGAGCTGAAAATTCACCACTTTGTTGGAGCATTTATGCCAGTAAATTGGTTTGCAGGAGTATTGCTGGTTTTCAGACACTCTGGTAATGAGGAACATATTAAACATATAGACTGATTTATAGGAAGCGCACCCAGAACAGGTGCTGCTACCTCAGCCCAAGCTTACTTGCTGACAGAATATGAACAGCAATGTTTTATACCAAATCTGAACAGACCCCAGTATAGATGACAGGATACCTCGGTCCATCTCTCTCAACACAGATGGTTTTCTTACAAAGCAATTTCTAGGTCTCAGGCTGAACTCTTCGTTTTCCGGGGGAAAAAAAAAGAAACAACATTTTGAGGCTGCAATAGCTGGTAGACTTTTTTATGATAACTACAATGCAAGTACATATTCAGAGGCATTTTTTCAACACTCCTGAAGAAGTCGTAAACAGCTTCTTTACTGCCTGATAATGCAGAGATACTTACCTTCATCAAAATAAATCTTAAACAGTTTTCAGTACTCCTCCAAAATGAGAGGTTCAGGGCCTGGGACAGGAAGACCTTGGAAGGGAATGATTCTTTATTGATTTACTTGGGTAACTATTTTCTTGGCAGTACTTAGCATAGGTGCAAAACACCTATTATGTGCTGATTGTAATTTTTTATAGCCCTCATTTAAAATGATGAAGTGGTTATTCCATGCTTGGTAGGGCTTTGTATGTTTTGCAAGACACAAGCCCACTTCCAAAGGCTGCACAAGGCCTGTGAGCCTTCAGTCACTCAGATTTCCTGCCGTCTTTCAAACAGGCTGGGTTTAAGGTTTTTATCCTAGCACATCCAAAAAAGCACACCTTTCTCATTGGTGTCCCTGTATAAATCTGTCCCTATTCCACTCACTACTTATTAGATAAGTAATAATAACATATCCCCTGTAATATAGCCACAACAGAACAAATTCCTCCATTTTCCTGCCCATTGTGGGTACAAGTCCCACTTACTCTTCTTACAAACCAAAAATTAGAAGGAATATGGGAAGCAGTCAACCTATAGCAACCACTATAAAACATCTTTGCCTTCCATTTTCTCAAGCAATTGTCCAGAAGGAAACATTAGCATATATCTGAGGTCAAAAAGTCTTGGAAGACACCAATTTTAATTCATGGAGGCCTGTCAAACTTACTTCGAAAATGGATCCCTCTGTCCCAAATGCTAGTGTCACTGTCTTTGACTGAAAATGCAGGATGTAGGTGCCTTTCACATAGATATCCCTCTCTGAGCTGTCACCCCTGCCTCCCTGTTTAGTCGATGGAAAGAAATAGGGCCAACAAGAGAACACATTTTTAACCTACTCTGAAGTCCTGCTTCGGGATGGGATGAATTTCTCCCCATGAGCTCTTTCCATTGGCATGAAAGGAGCCTGGTGTGACTAGGTCAGGTGTTGTCACCTACTGGAGGTCAGGGCAGCCCAGCCTGCAGGCACCTCAGATCCTGTCACAGGGACAAGAGGCAAGCAGAAAGTGTTTTTCACCTCCCATGATTTTGAAACATTCCCATGTCTGTATTGGAAAGATATTGTTGTATAAGGAAAGAAAACAAATGACACATGACAAATAAAGGGAGGCAAATAAAGATCCCTCTCCCGTAACAAAGGGTCCATCACAGCCACCAGTACGCAACTGAGGTTCAAGTTCGACATCTGAGGCATAAAATCATTTCCTCTTAGAGCCAGCTGACTTTGTATAGATAGTTAGGTCTTCATCAGCACAAAAATGTCATCTTTGTCTTCCTCACCAGTGAGAGCTGTGCCCCACTGGCCATTGGCTGTTCAGGCTGGGGGTTTTCTCCCACAGGCCCTCTGTTTGGACCTCACCAAATTTCAGTTAACATCATCCTGGACTGGGATCATTTCGCACTCCCTCTCTTTCTAGTTTTGACCAGCAATTCCATTCCAAAGCTGAGAAAGTTTTTAAACAAAGCTGGTGTGTCTCCACTCAAAAAGTTCTTGAAGCAGTCATGCATTAGCCCTAATTAAATCAGCACTGGTTCTGTGAGCAAATGCATTTCTCTGTTTGCTTTTTTGGAAACAGAAGAAAGGAAACCGAATGAAGAAAACCAACATATGGGTTAAACATTTGAGTGGAAAATGCCCGTGAGAATAGGATTAGGATCTCCACAGCTAACCAAAGTCCACTTATGGTGAGATCAGTGAAAATACAAGACACCTAATACTGGGCAAGGTGAGATGCTATTCAGTAAGTATTTACATTGCAAATGTTATACAGAAAGATACACTTGATTAATTAATTCTGGCAGCCTGGCACACTACAAAAGAAAAATTAGCATATATCCTACAATTCTCAGCAATTATGGTGTACTTAAAATCTGGATTTTTTTTTTGTACTATAAATGTAAAAAAATTAATTTGAGAGTGGACTCATTAGCAACAAGAAGATAGAATTATTAGCAAGCCAGGGAAAAGAGAATTAGCTGGTGGATACCATCGCTACATGCTCAAATGCTAGTACTGGGTCCTTGAAATACAGCTGATGGCACAAGGTTGGAGCCAGTGCTGTGGATAAACATTAAGAAGAAGTTGTTCTACAGAATCACCTCACACCTCTGTTAAAGCATGAGCATCTGTCTACCAAGACTACCCAGATTTTGTACAGAGAGAACTGCCCCACCTCCAAATCCCCAGGCTTGATCCTTGGAAAAAAGGTCTCAGGGGCCAGCACAGACGTGTTTTGCGGCACTGCAGAGGTAAGAGCCAGATATGCACGAAGCACGTGTGTTGTCACTTACACATCTTCTCAGCCTGCTCAGCTATGTGACAACTTTGAAACCTTGCCTGCCTACTCCTTTGGGAGAGGTGAAGGAGAGCCAAACCCCCGCCCGCTCTCCAAGGAGTGATGCCACTCAGCATGACATTTTTCAGACCTGGAAGTCATCTATTCCTCCTGCAGTGATGATCTGCCCTCATGCAATTAAGGAGTTAATGCTAACCATATGGTTGATTACAGCAATTATTACAAACACAATGTCTAATGAAGGCAGAAGTATGGTAAAATAATTAGACTTAATTATGACATTCACAGTTCAAATTACTTTTCAGTTATCCTACATGAAAGATGAAAAATTCCTCCTGAACTGGAGCAAGTTTAAACTTCCTCTGCCTTCCCCCAAGTGAGGGGTCCTGCAGCTTTGTAAGAAATAGGGGGATGTGCCTAGGAAGCCCCAGAAGCTGAGACTACATAAGGCACCAATACTTTATTTTGGCCTATGCACAACCTTTTCTTTTGGCAGGTAACTTTCCCTCCCTCCTCTGACTGGCCACTACTGTGCTCTCACACAAAGGTGTTAGAAAGGCAATTGGGAGCCAGGAAAAATTCCTCAGTTTCCTCAACCCCTGTGTCATTTCACACATTTGAACCTAGTTCCTCACAACTGTATCACTCAAGAGAGCCTCTCTGAACTTCCTTGTAATGGCAAGCATGACCCAAAGCTCCCCAGAGCAGTCCCATCTTCCACTACTTGAAGAGCTCCTCCTTCTCCTTTGCTTACTTAAACACATGCATTTGGCACAAGTCAGTTTTAATCTACAAATAGCTGTCTCATTTTAGAGGTTTGTAACATGTACTTGCACATAAAATATTAGCTGCAGTGGAAAAGGGGAGTTTTGGGTTGCTGCATTTGTCACAGAGCTCAAAATTCAAGCTGTATCAATTTGTTCAATTCATTTTTTTACAGTGCTATTTTCATTAGCTAATCCTAGGGAGTTTACTATGCTATATCTATAAGTACACACTCATACACACACATACACACACACACACACACACACACACTCTCAGAGTGGGAGAGCACAGATTTCATTAAAGTGCACCACAGATGGGAAGGTATCCAAGTCACTTCCAATGCATTATGTTAGCTCAAGGAGGTTTTCCTTAGAGTTAACACAGTTCCTGGTTAAAGCTTTTCTTTCTATGGCCTGAGTTACATGCTCCAATATGTGCCCCACGATCACGCTGTCTGCTAGCTGGGAAATATTTGTGCTATATGGTTTAAATTTGCGCATGAAAATTATTTTGACAAAATACGTGGTAAGAGCGCTTGGTCTGCTCTACTTTATGTCAATATGGAAGTGCTTTTTATGTTGCCTCTTGCTTTATTCACTATAACAACTCAGTGGGAACTTGTGGAGTTAATCACGGACCTGCGTATGAATGGATGCTCTTCACATAACCTGAAGCCATTTCTTCTGCATAAAGTCACTGAAGATAACATAGGAACGGCTACTGTACTGTTTTGTCATTTCTGGGAACATGTGCAGGCACATGGCACATCATAAGAATGAAAATAACCTCATTTAAAAACAACATTTCTTGGTACAAACCGTTCACTCCAAGACACCTAGCAGGCTCCAGAACCCATTTCTAGGGGTGGGGTACCAAGTGCTCTCACCTGCCAAAAGCAACACCAACAGCTTGCAAACAGCCTGGTCTTCTACAGCAGCAGCAGAAAAAAACTGAACTGAGGGCAACCACCTCCAACCCACCCCACAGCCTACCTGGGCAGCAGTAATTCCCCCTCAAGAGAAGAGGAAGCAGCCACGGATGCTTGGTTCAGTGGAAGAAGAGCAGTGGTAAGAGACACTGGGAGCATTGAACGCAGCTGTGGCTCCATGTTCTGCTCCTATTGTCATTTCTTTCTCCCGCAAGCTCTACTTCTGAGACCAGTTTGTCAAAGCTAAAGCACCGTTCCAGAGCTGCTGATGTGTCTCATGCCTTTAAATCTCATAAGAGAAAAAAGTACTCATTTCAGGCAGAATTTCAAATTACAGCAATACACATAAGCAGATGGGAGCCATCCTCTGTTGCAAAGTAAATTTCCGACAGCAGCCAGTGCTACTTTATTCAGGCGTCTGAATGAAGTAATGACAGTGTCCAGAGAAAAGCTTGCCAGATACTTGTTCTGTGTAACAAATCGCACACCTCTGAGACTCCCTTGGTGCCATGGCAGGGCACCATACAAACTGCAGAAATTGCAGCAAAGCCTCCGGGAGAGCAGATGGGAGGGAGCAGCCCAGAGCTCCATGTAAATATTTTTCTTTTCCCCCATCCTTAGTGCTGTACACAAGTTCTTCAGCATGCTGTTTCTGCACAGGCAGGGGCCTTCTGCATTCATTGCCCCCCTGGGGACTTGTTTGATTGCTGCCAAAAATCAGCCCTTTCACATTGCCCCAGTTGCCCTCCTCAGCCCCCCACCAGCTGGGCAAGTGCTCCTAGCTAGACCATGGTAAGAAAAGCAGTCCTGGGGCCTCCTCCTTAACAAACCTTAAAGTAATCCTAAACTTTCAGGTGAAGGAATGCATGCAACCTTTAAATAAATCACTTGACGAAATTGTTTTCATTATGCATGCAGTTCTGCCTAGACAGGGCTGGCCCTGTGGATTTACCTTGTTGTGCGAGGTGCTTCCACGCTGCAGTAGTACCTACCTCAGGATGTTCCACTTGATGTTAAAATAAGCAAGGAGAGTGAGCTGGCCGATAGGGTCTTCAAGCAAGGACATTTTTACCAAAATGTGATTCCATATTTCTTTTTCAAAGGATTTCAGTGACCTCAACTGAGTAAATCATTAAATCAAGAAAGGTGCAAGGACTAACTCATGGGATTTTCAAATGCTGCTCAGGCACAAAAAGTAAAGAAATGCCTGTATCTGTTTACATGATCAATGTTAGTATGGATGGGGACAGTGCACATAATTGCTGTCAGTATAAAGTGGCAATATTTTCTAGTAAGTCAAGTTTTTGAGGTTTTAGGTTTGCCGTATATGTAGAAAAGATATGTAGAGTAGACTCATAATACTCACTAGGAAATGCAGACTTTTTATTCATTCAGTATTTTGAAAGACTCTTCATTCTTATAAAATCAGCATTCTCCTAGAGCAGTCTTTAGACCATTCACAGTTATCTGAGGTTGGAGCCTTGGAAAATTGCTACAGGGCAGAGAAGGAATGAAGATGCATAGGCTTCCTAACAGCCTAGATTCTGAATTACATCACTGTTCCATAAATATATTCATTTTATTCATGTTCATTCCTGAAAGAATTTACTGCACCAAGGATGTCATCTTGACTATGCATCTTAGAATTGATCATTTCCCCAATTAAGCTGTTCAGGCCTCAGACTTAAAGAGCTGTCATAGCTGCTGCAAGCTGATTTATCTCCTGATGACAGGCAGAGCTCCTGACCAAAAATTATTAATGACATAGCTTCTTTTTTTGAAATAACCTTAACCTGAGTATATATCTTTTTAGCCACATTAATATCAGAACATGTACACCCAATTCTTAACCAGGTGTTAAACGGGTGTAAAATCCTAAACTTAGTTTTTTAATACAGAGCCTTTCAAATGAAAAATAAGAGATTAATCCAGCCCCTTTCTGTGCCAGGCTGAAGAGTAACCGCTGCTGTTACATGGGAAATGAGGGCTCAGAAGGGCGCTTTACTTTACTTTTTCTCTGCTCTGCAAACAAATCTCTCACAACAGCACCCTGGAGCTCCTCTTTGTCAGAATTGACTTCTGCAGCTTGATCAGGGGCAAAGGATTTCCCTCAGCAGAAGAAGGAGTAAAGATGAAATGCGACAAGTGTCCGTTCGTAAGTTCAGGCCAGTTATTTCAATTTTTAAGTTCCCCTGTCAGTCTAATACCAACCCCACTGAAGTCAAAGAGGAATTCTGCTGTTGGCATTAGCAAGACAAGAAACAGACCCTTCATCAGCACGGTTTCGTGATCAACATCCAGCAGCTGGAGCCCATTGCACTGCCCTGACCAAGAGGATTTTATTACATTTAATTGCTCAGCAAAATTTAATGCAAAATAAAATCAAGAGACATTGTTTATCAGCCTTACTGTTCATGCAAAATGGCTTACAAAGCCTAGGACAGTAGGGTTCTGACCTGGTTGAATTTTCTTGTCCTGTCAAAGCATAGAAGGAAAATAGTGCAAATGCAGATCAAATTTCCACTGATCTGAATGGTCCTAAAATCATTTGGACCTTAAAAATCCCCCCTCCCACAAATGCCAGTGAGTGTGAGATACACAATCACACAATCAGTTGGGCAGTTCTTCCATCTTCCAGATATATGTCAAAACTTCCACTTAACCTTTTTTTTTAATTAGTTTAAAAATTCATCCAAATGTTTAAAAGTTTTAAACAGCAACTGTCCTTCTTATTATTCAGACCTCTTATTATTCATTTCAAAAGGCCCTCTGACACCTATCAAATCTGATAGACTGAGCAGTGATTTCTCTCAGGCAAGTGTAAATCTTACACCACTTCCCACATGATATTACTTTCTATATGTCTGATGGTTCTGGAAACAAGTAATCGGATTAATAGGACTGTTTAACTTTCATTCATATCTTAGCTGCCACCATAAATTTCAACCACCGGAAGACTATAAAATGTTAGTTTTGCTTTATTTGGAGGAGATATTCATTATCACAACTTTTGCCTTATTAAATCTAGAATTTTATTTCCTGGGTAAGACTCTATGATTCACCCTGACAGTGATTTCAATAACCACTCCAAGCCTTTGATATTTACATTTGGTTTTGTGAACAGGTCATATTCTTAGTATTAAAAGTTTATGATGATTTAATAGGGAGATTGTAAATATAATCTACCTGAGTTTGAAAACTTCAGTGATTAAAAAAATACAGCTGGAACCAAATGCAGCAACACACCATCTCAGCAATATTCATTCCTGGAAGCATATCAAAACTGTCTTCTGCTTACTATGTTGGCTCTTCTTTGCCTATAGCAACAGGTTCAGTATGTCATTATTCATCTGCAAAATGTTTAATAGTCTCAGCCCAGGATATCTGAGGGATCATATTACTTTTCAGGAACAAGTTTTGCTGTTGCCTGCTCTGCTCTGGCTCAATGGAAAAAGCACAGAGAACTGCTGGTCCAGGACTGAGGAAATGAGGGGATGACCACACAATGCAAAATCGTCAATTACGGCAACTTAATGAGTTTTCACTCCTCAGCTGAGGTATGGTAACAGCTTGTGTGCGTGCTCCGAGCCAATCTCAGTTGCAAACTAAAACTCTCTAATTTAAACTGCCATGAATCACACCACTTGTTGCCATTCCAAGTGAAGGACAGATTTCCAATGTGGTCTTCACCAGTAAAAGTTCTTTCCACATTTCGGTAAAACTTTATGCAAAGAGCTTCCCCTCCTCTCTGCTTCAGCCTCCCTCCACACGCATAAACCCTCAAGAGGAAAAGTAAAAAAGAAAGTGTGTGACAGTTGTTATCCACATTGCTTGACACAACTGAGTGGAAGACAACTGAATACCACAATGATGTGTGTGACATGCACACTAGCATGAACAGAACAGTATCTCACCAGTTTTAGGCAAATATCTTGAAACACACAAAGAGGATTTTGGTTGTAATGATGACCCTATGCAGTGCCTAAATAGATCAAAGCTCACTGCTCAGAGCTGAAAACTGCTTGAACTGTTCTGTATTCAGTCATAATAAACTGTTTGCAGAAAATATTATCGGTCTAGTGTCACGATAGTTTGGCATTTGCAACTTAAAATTATATTGGACTTTTCTGCAGCTTTATGATATTGCAAATTCAGGCTTGGTTGGCTATCCATTATCATCTTACTTCTTTCAGAATTACTACTTCCCAGGTTTCTTCTTCCTCTTGAAGATATGTGTTTCAGATTATTTTCCCTCAGATTTATTATCCTGCAGTTTTCCAGGATGAATCTCCATTTCTATAAAAACCCCTGCCTACCTTTATAATCTCTTTAGGTCTCTTTTTATTATCTCATTTTCTCTCTAGTCCTCCTAATTCAATATCCTCTGAATTTTGTAATCACACTCTTCTCACTTTTTTCTTTTAGATCATTAATGATGGTATTTAATACAACCTCTACTTACACCAGTCCTAAAGTACTACATGGTCATAATAATGCTTAGCTTTTAGAAGGCGCACTCTATCCTTAACTGACAAAGCATTTGATATGTCAGGCAAATGCTGTTACCCCACATTGCAACTGAAGATAGTAGAGGCACATGGTGTAGGCATTCACAAAAGCTGTTTTCATTTCCTTATGTTTCATCTACAGTCAGGGGAGAGAGAGATACAAACTTCTCCAGGGTGTGATAGAGTGGCTAAATAAGCATTCTATTTTGGACTGCCCTTTAGGGGACCCCCAGTCCCTGACAGAGGGAGTCAGGAAGACCAGCAAATACCCGTGGAGAAGCAACCTTGACAAAACAGAGGTAGGACACAAACCAAGCTCAGCTGACCCTTCACCAAGTGGACCAGACTGCAGATCTGTGTCTCTGCTTAGTACATGGCCAGTTTTTTTAACCTTCTTTTAGCTAATTTTCTATCTATGTTGGGGAATTTACATATGGACCAGAATAAATTAATTCTCCAGTTAAGTTGTGGATAATACAATATTGAGCACAGGTAGATTGGTGGCTCCCAGACTTTTGAAGCTGTGGACTGTGGCCAACCCTCAGCTTTTTTCCAAAATGAAAAACCTGAAATTCTTACTACTTGATTTTCAATAAAAAGGTATATGATGATGATGTGAAAATTCCTGATTAATATGGGTCCACAGAACATTTATGGTGGCTTCCTGGAAAACCAGCGGCCCATTGACCACAGCCTTGGAAGCACTGACAGAAGCTGATGGCTTTTGTGATCCACTCAATTTGCAGGGAGTTTCAGAGAAATCCTATCCCCACCCAGTGGCCCAAAGGCTGGTATCATCTATTTCAGAGGTAGCTTTAGATTGCTCAGCCCTTCCAGCCTCCTTTCTTCCAAGCCGTTGTTTTGCCAGTGAAAATGCAGCCCCTTGTTAAGCCTTTGTGGCAAACAGATCTCTCTGCCAGTATCTGCCACACAGCACAGCAGGTTTAGATATGGCATTCTGTGGATGAAGAACAGATAGGTAGGAGGAAAAAGGCTGCAAAACAGGCATCATCCTGCCTTCCCAGGGCAAACCCTGGTAGATGTTTGCAGCCCAGGAGAGTTCCACAGCCCTGGGCAGGCACTTCCCGCACCCATTGGGACCAGCACTTGGCAGACAGAGAAAGCTGGCTTTGCTCCAACCCCTGTCATAGGAAATTGAGGAGAAGAGGTCAAAAATGTATCCCTGTGTAGATCTCATTGCTGGGTTTCTTTTGCACACACCCATTAGTTTCTTACCTGACTGTCTCTTTTATTGCCCAGGGAATAAACTGCGAGTGCATTTACTGTTTCCTATGAAATTTATGGGCCACTGGGTGTCTTCAGCCTTCTTTTAAATCTAGACGATCCTGAATCATTACAGAGCTCCCTGACAGCAACTATGCGAATGTTAGCTGCAGCACAGGAACAGCTCCTTGGTCTAGCTACCAATATAGACAGAAATGTCTGCTACTGCCTTGTAACCACATGCTTCCCTGTCTGCCTCTGCTACCTTTGCCAGGTGCAGGGGCACCGCGGGCTTTTGCTCACCCAACACTTCGCATGGGGCTCAGATGTACTGGCAGCCCTGTGATCCCTCCCCACCACTGTCCCTTGAGGTATCCAAGACCACAGATGAGGGAGATTTGCTGATCTGTGAACTGCTATCACCATTTCAAAACAACCTTTCATTTTGAGTGCTGGATTTTTTCAGAGATATCACATACCTGCAAACCCCACAGAGATTTGGCCAGGCTGACTGCTTCCGAATGGGTCATGTGAGGCGATCAGAACCGTAGACAGCCAAAACCAAGAAACTGCTTTCTGAAAGCCACAGCCTAGGAGTTCTTTTTCCGAACACTGTGTTTCGCTCTTAATTTCGGGACACCTTCTCAGCCAGGAAAACAATATATAGAAAGGTTCATTTTTTTTGAATCAGAAGTATCCTCTGGTGGTCAATGTCTGTTTGATATCTTCTTCACATAAGATGGAACAAAAAGTAGGACAATATTTCCATCAGTTTACCTAAGTAAAAAAGAAGTAATGAGATCCGTAAATGCAATGGTTACTTTCTGCTGCTATTCCATAGTTTGAACATATCCTTTGGATTAGTATTAAGCTATTACTCTCTGCCTGGTGCTAGGGGCATTGTGGCTAGCAATAGTGATGTATTATGGACATTTTTCCTAAGTGGAAGGAGGTTTGCCCCATTTTTCTCGCCAAATTTCATTCCAAGTAATTATATTCTGAATGCTTAAAGTCTCAAAGGTTTTATTTAGGTAAGATATTAGCTTCTTGCTATAAAACTATCATGTAATGTTTTCTTGCACTGTTAAACCTCTGCCATTATCCACATCAAAGGTATCTCTGTGTTGCTGGTCAATGAAATAAATTATTACCTCATACACCCATCTCCACATCTATCAAGACAATGTCCATGCTAGTGGTAACAAGACCCTGGGATAAATTTATCATGCACTTCATTTAACATGAGCCATGTCTACAGTTCCCCTATCAGGAAGGCAGTCTAACATCCCAAGTCTACAAGCAGCTGCAAACATGCAGGAACAGTGTGTGTTTAGCAAAACACCCTGTGTGAACACATTAACATAAGATGAAGTTTTCACTCCCCACTGTTTTAATTAGGTAAAAACCTGTAGGGAACAAAGCTGACCAGAAACCTCCTATAGCAGAGCCTTGGATAGGACATGGGCTCTATATACCTCTTTCCTTCTGTAAAAACCTAGACAACCAGTTCCCACTTGCAAGACCGTAACATGGGACTAAAGGATTATCTGTCACAATTCAAACACAATTCTCTGATAATGGTAATAGTGTTCCAGTGTTAGAAGTGATAGACTTACATAATTAGCTGCAAGTGCTATTTCTGTGTATGCAAAATCTTTTAATTATTTCCTTTTTAATTATTTTAAATTACCTAATAATTCTTTGGCAAAGAGGGATGTATGGGAGGGAGGGAGTGCGAGCCCGCCATCGTTATGAAAGCTTTTCAAGAGCTCCATTATGTGCTGTGAGCATCTGACTCTTTGAGGCATGAGTCACCCACAAAGTCTTGAGCCATCAAGTAATTAAGGTTCCTTAATACAGAGTGGGAGGGGAGGAAGTAATATCATTTGTCGTTATGATCAGTCACATTCCTACAAGTATATATCATAACTGTTTTATAAATGGATTATTAGCAAATCAGATTACAGCACTAATTATTTCTCCCAGCATTTTCCTTACCCATGTGCTGTGGAGTCATCCACTCCCCAGTACAACTGCACTTCTTTTTCCATCTGTTTTCTTCCCTTTTTTCTTTCTCACATACATACACAATCATTTATGTAAACACATTGAGGACAGGAAAAAATGAACAATAGCTGTTATCAACCCTTCAAAGTAAAAAGCATTTATGGTTGTCAATGAAAATCTTTCTGAATGGATAACTGCATGGCAACCTAGCTAAAATAAGGTGGTCATAACCCAGTTCTGAGCAGAACTGTGAGAGAGGAATTCACAACACAATGCCATCTCCATACAGGCTAACAATCTCAGAGTAAGGACAAGAATTGACAGGCCTGGAAAAAAAAAAAAAAAAAAAGCCTTTCTCACCTTTTCTGGAAAAAACAGGTGGTAAAACATGTTAGGTAACTTTTTTCCTTTCTAATGAAGACAGAGCCCAAGAGAGTTAGATTATTCCATCAAAAACTCAAGGGCAGAACAAAGCTGAACAGCTGATGGGTGGTGGGAAGAAAGGAGAAAAGTGAAGAGAAAGGAATTAAAATAAACAAAAGGAAAATGCAGGTGGAATCGCAGGTCAAATTTACAATACCCAGACAGTGAAATCTGGTATAATTTTCAACGCACCTATAGGGTTTAGCAACCCTGAGGAAGCACAGTCATTGTGCATGCTGTAAATTTTCATAGGAAGAACAGAGGTTTAGACATTTCTGTTCTTTTTGCATAGGCTGTTTTGCACACCCTATAAAATTCAATAAAAACATCAAGCCAAACCCCTCTGAAAAAGTACATAACATGAAAGGCAAGGTCGAACTGTTCCCCTGCTCTCCTTTCCAGCAGTATAAAACACAGCTTCCACCACAGATTTACTAAAGAGTAAAGGAAAGACTTTTGGCTAAGGAATAAGGGGTTGTGGGACCACTGTTCTTCTGCCAATCCTCCAATCTTGCTTTTGTCATTTGCTGAGGAAAAAGCAATCACCAAGCGAGAGTAGCCTTCTGCACAAGTTCCTTTGTGGGCTAGTAGATGTGGTTAAGAGTATCACAAGGGTTCAGTAGGGAGGGGCTAAAAGTGTTAAGAATGCCATATTTTGGCTCAGAAATACTGAGGAATTTGCAAGGGACTTCTATGACCTAATCTCTGGATTGCCTCTAACCCTCATGATCAGGACACGGATGACCAGTCCTGAAGCTGCCTCCTCACCAGCACCACTCCCATCCCCATCACTACAAAAGTGTCACCTGTGTTGGAACTGCTCTCCTCCACATGGTCTTCATCCAAACTGTATTATACACGCATCAAGGCAAAGATCTGGCTTTCTGTCCATAAATAAAGCCACCATATGCATTTCAAGGCATGACAGTCCATCAGCAGCAAAAGAAGAAGTTTCAAAGCGGGAACGCACGCCCATGTACAGAAGGACTGCTGGTTTTCGTGTCATATGCAGCCTCACCAAGCTGGACAAAGTGCTCCAGTATTTAACTACACTTATAGCATTGCAGGCAGGAGGAAGGAAAGCCCAGCACAGGCTGACTGGCTGACCCAAGGCACACAGATCCCACCAGGGCTGCATTTCCTTGGTGCATGGCCCAGCAGCTTGCGGGGCTCATGCGTGGTGGGTGCGCCCCAGGGGGCTGTGCCAGTGCTGAACGCCAAACCGTTTGACTTAATGGACATTTTGTTTATGCTTTCATGGTCTCCGGTTGAATGGCATAAAAAGCGTTGGTATCCCATGTTCACCTCTTCGGGAGAAGGTGACTCAAAAGGGTAATTGTGGCTCCTCTTCCTCCGCTCACATTTAACCTGAGGATCACTGCTGAATTTCTGCTGGCTGTAAAGCATGAATTCTTCTACAAATACTTCCTGCAACAGTGACTCTTTCCCTCTGTAGACCAGGCTTGATTCTTTTTTTATATTTCTATGGTACCATTTTAATCAATAATTACACACAAAGCAGAGTCATAAATCCCCCATTAAAGTGAACCCCCTCACTGGTACTGAAACAATAGCATATGCCTATGGTATGGGCAAATGGCTCAAGTCTACTATCTCTAAGGTGCCACTTCACAATGTTAAACCTATAAAACTCAATCATACCCTAGCCTGGGAGAAAAATTCAGAGAAAACTCTGGAGGAGTCAATTTATTTGGAAGTTAACCAGACATATTTCAATCTCGATTGGACATCTTGAGACACAACATAAATTTTTATATAGGTTATTTGATTCTCACACCTCATAAATTAAATAGAATGATCTTTGATATATCTAATGCCTGGTGGTAAAACTGTGGAAGGATGGATTTCTGGTATGTTTGTTTCCAGGCCCCTGCACATAGGTCCTTCTAGGCATCGATTAAGGCTATCATGAAATGAGGGGCAGTGACAGTGGCTAGTTTCAAGTCGTGAGCAATTTACAAGGGGAAGCCAGCTTGCTGGGACCAGCCTCCTGGCTGTTTCCGCATATGACAAAACTATCAGAGAGCTAGACATTGTTGACAGTCTCTGTTCAAAATTGTCCCAAACTGTAGAAGTTGGAGCATTGCTGGTCAGGTTGAAACAAAACATTCCACCAAAACCTCTTTTCAAACACATCTGGATGAGTAATTTATTAGATAAATTTCTCTCTCCCAAAGTTGCTCACAACTTTCTATATATTTGCCATTTGAGTCAGCCAATAGTAAAGTGGTATTTAAGCCACAAGTAATTCCTGGCATGAAAAATTAAGGAAATTATGTTTTGCAAATGTTGCAGTTGAGTATAGAGTGGTTTAGCCATCTAAATCACCTGGTGGGGGGGTTTCGGGCGATTGGGCAACACAGAAACAAAGTGACGCAGCATGTTACAATTCAGAGTTCAATCCATGTTGACTAGTTGCATAATGCATAACTAGTTAGGAAGAGAAATAATGTCACTCATAGACTTGTGGTCCATAACTAGTCACAAGCTGCATGTGACTAGTGCTGCAAATATGCTATTTGTGTCATTGAATTGAAGTGAATGTACACTTAAAGTTTGCTTTCAGTAAAAATACACTTTTCTGTACTTCCACAGAAAAAACTTTTGTGTTCCCAGAAAGCGAACACCATTGAATGAAAATTCATATGTAATATGACTGCAAATACTTACAGTCATATGGGGAGATAAATTTAGCTCTGAGCAGAAATTTATGACCCTGTGCTACCTTAAGTACACAACAGCAGCAATATCTGATATACAACAGCAGTGACATTATGGAGAAAGTTATACAAAGAACAGAACTGGAATATGGCTCATATGCAATAACAAGGCTTGTAGCTGTCATCAGCAATTATTAAGTCACGCTAATTATCACCCAGCAAGAAAGCGTGCATCTTAAGTATTTTGGGCACTTGTTTCCATTTTTTTGGTACCTTCTTTCTTTTTCACACTGTTTCTCTTTTTTTCTATTTCCCTTACCTTACCTTTCCTTACCTTGTTTTTTTTTCTTCCAGCCCTAACTTTCTTCCCCCCAAATTTCTTTCCCATTAGCAAGTCCCACTTTTCCCTTCAACAGGTTCACTTCTTTCTTAACTATCAGTCTGAGTTTGTCCAGCCATATTATAGTAATGTTACTATCCATGATAGCAGAGAACTGCACCTGTTGATTTGGGAAGTGTCTTCCAGTCTTATATTTATTTTTTGTTCCCTATTCTATTTGAGAATAACTGGTCATTCTAACAGAGATGGGGTATCATCATTAGGTTTCAGAGTGAATGCCCCAGTGCCGTGCATAGGAGGAAAATGTGGGAGGGAATTCATTTTTCCTAGAGCCATCATTTCACATGAGGAAGAGGACTTATTATCTGTTTTGCTTATCTTGCTTTTAAAGGTTAGCTCTGTAGCCAGGTGGATGAGCAGCATTTTATTTTTAAAGTAAGCATGTTTTCAAGCTTTGTGTGCCATATGGCCCACAAAGAAGTTAGACTCTAGCCCATGGGCAGGGTGTTCAAGACCTCTGCTCTAGGCAGCTGTGCATAATTCTGAATTCTCAGTATGTTTTTAGGAAGTGTGTTAATATTTTGCATTCAAATTTGATTAAGTTCCGTATCTTGGCAACTGGTCATTGTCAGAGCCCCTTCTGATCAGCAGGGGGCTAATACGACCTGGGATCTACAGTGCAGGCGATGGAAAACATTACAAGCACGATGGAGGATGTATTTGCAAAGAGTCTCTTTTGCACCTGGACTCCATTTATTAAGTTTGCAGAAAGGACAGCTCCTGCCAAGAAGCCAGACACTCTGACCTTGTTTGAACCTGTCTGCTGCCGGCACATCGGGAGCTGTAGGAAGCGGGAGCGAAGGAGGGGCATGGAGCAGGCTGCTGCTCCTCAGAGACTTACTGCAATATATAGGGAGTTTATGTTCGCAAAGTGTTTTACTTTTAAAGCCTGTATTCTTTCATCTCGTCACAGGCTATAACTTTGCTATTGAACTATATTGCCATGTCTAGTCAGGGTGTGTGTTTGTATGCCGATGTCAATCATTTCTTTTTGTACCCTTCACCGGCTGCGGCTAGTGGAGTGGCAGGTGGTTCTTGCTCTCCACTCTATTGATGCTCCTTGTTTTTATTATATCATTTTTCCCCCTCCTCAAGCTTTATAACCTATCAAGGTCTAAAGTCTGTGATAAACAGAAAGTTAAAAGGAAAAAAAGAAACCTGCACACAAAGTTAATACAGTTTGGATTCAATACTCAGCTCATCTTCAGCAAGGCTCTAGTTTTCCCACTATGACATGAAATTGAACTTATCCCATAATGTGGTTTTCATTTAGTATTTAAAGACGTTAGTATTCCACACAAGTCTTAATGATCATGCTTGGTTCTCAGATACTGCAGAGATAAGTGTCCTACAAATAGCTAAGCTAGATAGATACAGATACTGTTTTCCCTAATAAAACGGAGATCCTTCAGAACAATGGATTACCTAACCATTTTTACCTAACCATCATTTCTTCCAAAGAAACAAGATATTTATTTAATCTTTTTCCCAAAGGAAAAAAAAACACAAAAACAAAAAAAACCCTTTCCCCCACAACTGAGATGTATACTATTTAAAACTGCTCCTTTCAGTCTGAAAGCAGCACAGTATTAAAGAATGAGCTTAATCTGATGTCTGCTGGATGACTTTATTTAAAACTAGACATACGCTTAGGCATCTCGCTGACTTGGGACTTTATTCAGTGCATTTAGCATCCCCATTTGGCACGCTGCGGCTCTCCGCAAGGTCACTGCTGCCACTGCAGCCTTCACGCACCCTTTGCCTCTTCCGAAGGGACTGCCCAGGCCAGGTGGAGCAGCAGGAAAATCTTCCCATAACCCCAGGAATCATCCACAGACCTCGGGGGGCTTGTCCCTGGCAGGGAAGGGGAGGCCAGCTCCCCCAGGAGCCAGGGGAGGCTGCTCGGTCCCCATCGCTCTTCGGTCCTTGTTGCCTTTGCTGAGGTTGCCAGGTGGTGCCGGTAGTGGTGCTGAGGGCTTTTATATGGACATCTGTCCATTAGGAATAGGAACAAGGAGCAGCCAGCTAATTTTACACTCCGTAAAACTGGCAGGTCGCCATCCAAGGCTTTTTGTTACAACTGATCTGCGTTCAATTTGAACAGGTTAGATGGAAGTGAAATACCGTATCCTATAATTAGTCCAAAGAGGCTCCTAGTTCCTAATTACAGCTAGTTTAGCCATTTAGCATTAACTTATAAAATTTGTACACAGTTCTGCCTTTGTCTAGGGAAGAGAAGGAAAGGGAGGACTTTACACATCATTCAGACTTTAAAAGGTGAAAGATAACTTATTCGGTTTATTTATGTAGGACTTCTGTTAGCTAAAAACAACATTACTAAGAATGCAAGCAACTGAACACTGCCGCCATTCACAGTATCTCTCCAGAGAGGTACCAGCAAGGACAAGGTGCCACGAGCAGGTGCTGGAGGAGAGGCTGGGGCGCTGGCGGGCGCAGCGCTGGGCTCGGCCCGGCACGGGGGCAGCGAGGGCGGGGGCGCAGGCGGCTCCCAGCCGCTCTGAGGGAGGCTCCTGCCGGGTGCTGCTGGCTCATGCCAACGGGCGCTCGCCTGCCCGTTAGTGGGATGCTCTTACTGCTGCAAATGAAAGGCGACGATTTTTCTTCTGCCCGAGGCAGTCGAAAACCTGGTGCTGCCTCTGCTGGGAGCTCTTGATTAGTGGGTGGGCTGCTTGATTAAACATATTATCTCAAAAGGGGCAGGGTGCAGAAGAATTTGATAAACTTGAAAGAAGAAACTGGAAATCCTACAATGAGATGACATAAGCTTTCCCCGATCTGTATTGCCGCAGTAGTTTAGTTATTATACCCAACCAAAAAATCCTCTGATTTCTCAACAAGCTAAAATAGTAGCAAGACATAACCTTATATTATATTATAGCTGAATATTGTGTACCTATGCCTTGAATCAGGACAAGTGGTTTGTTTGTGGTGGGATAATTGTAATTCCACTCACTTGCTGTTCCTGGAAAGAAAAGGATGCAGAGGAAAGATTACAATGCTAGCCCATCTTCCCACTGTACTGCTTCCAAGGAAGCAAGGCAAGCTGCCGCCTGTTCGAGCACATATTTGTTCCCAGGACTCTATTTGAAAAAATAAAAAAAAAATCCCATCCTTGTTTACAAAACCCAGCTCATGTTCTTGAACATTATTTCAGCAATCAAAAGATAAAAGAGTATTCTAATAAACTGCATAGAACATAAAGAAGAAACAGTAAGTCAAAACAGCCCAACAGAACTATTTACATATGATAACTGATCTGTCCGTTTGAAAGCATTCACTTATAAAAAGAATGTCCATTTGATTTGACTGGACTTTCTAAATTAATTTTTAAAAGGATCATTTTAAAGGGTTAAAGTTTTGTTCTGCTTCAACATAAACACTGTTTTATTCACTACCATTCAGTTCCACATATTATTAACACAGGTAAGAAAATGGTATTGTTGGTTTTTCAGGGAAAATTATGAAGGAACTAAAATTTTATGGAAAGCAAACCTGAAAGAATATAAAAAATATTCTGGTAAAATGAAACATTATCAATTCTTGTTTTCTAAAAAAACATAAGAGAACATTTTCTTGATAAAAACAGCTTTTCTGGAAAAAAAAATAATAAAAATTGAACATTCATTACATTTTAACTTGGAAAAGTCCATTCAGTTCTTCATAATATGCTGTGACTGTCAGCCTCTGGCCAAAGACTACAAAGACCTATTAGGCCAGTGCATATAACAGATGTTTTAATACAGTAACCTGAAAAGGTTTTTCATTAATAAATACTGCCTCTTCTAGAGCTGTAGGGAATACCCAATGTTATCTTTATTGTCTATGTTTCTTTGCTGACTAGGATATTCTCGTATGAAGTTCAGTCTGATCTCACATGAAGTAGAGAAGGGAAAAGCAGCTTTAAAAAATGTGATTTTTTTTCAGATAGAGCCCAGTGACTTGTTTCACCAGCGTCCCTGCACTTTGGTTTAACTCAAAGAGTTGTGAGATCATTAATGGAAAGCAAAAACATTTAGCAACGGAAAGCAAAAAACATGGTTAGAAGAAGCATCTGTAACATTATTTGCACAGCAAATGACTTCTTTGCTCACTGCAAAACAATTGTTAAGCAATAACAAATGTTTCTGAATACTGTGAACAGGACAGGGATCACTGTCTAAACTATGGACTGCCTAGTCATGAAACAGAAACAGTATCACCTGAGTTCAGAGACTAATCCTATGGCATAAATATATACCATCAACTCATCATAGCAACCAATTTATTAACAAACAGTTTATTTATGCCCACAAAAATACTAACAAATCTAAACAAATCTGAAACCCATTTATGAATAATCTGAATGCAGAGAAAAGGATTAAGTTCATCCAACAAAACCAGCCCCAGCAAGTAACTGAAGCAGCTCCACTGAGGTGTCCAATTTGCCGAGAATGATGGTGCAGCCCATTGGTTAACCTGATTAGCGCTCATGGCAATGGGAGGTCGCTTGCTCCTCCAGAAGCAGCAGGTATGCTCAGATTTAAATATGTCCTAGCATAGGCACACCAGCCTGCTCACACTGTGTCACCTGGTCCTGCATAGTCAATGTCTTACTCATCAGTAATTTCATATCTCCTCTTATATCAAGTCCCCATAATAGGAGGTGTTTCTTTTTCTGATTTTATGCTCATGACCCATTTTGGCTTTCAGTCTGGACAGAAGATTTATAGTATTATACTATTCTTGTTCGTGTTGGCTTTGTTCCAGTTATACTTATTAGACCGGTATTGTTTAGCTTTGGGTAACTGATGTAATAATTTTGTGAAAGTTAGCTTTCTTTAAGGTCATTTTCATTATCAATGAGGTCTTTGTTGCCCTCCTCTCTCTTCCTATGTCTTTGCACAGATTCAAAGAACTCAAAAACTGCTTAGCAGTGAAATTATCTGAAACTATTTACAGTAGGTTTTGTTGAATTTGAAGGAAAGTTTAGAATTCACTCTTGTTTTACTTGAGCTATCCCTTGCATCACAGCAGATGCACAGGACTTGGAATATCTCAAACACAGATTTGCTTCAAAAGCACTCTTAAACATAATGAAGAACTTTGAAGGGGAAAAGAAGAAACAGAAATAGTGACAGAGAAGACAATAATTATGGCAAGTTCTCAGATCAGTTGTGTCCCTACCCTTGCCGTATGCTCAGAAGGTGAATTTTAAATTCTGCTTGAAAAAAACTGAACATTAGTACTCAGAAGTAATCATCTGAGTCTGTATTTCTGTTCTGTTTCAGTATGTCCATGTAGAACCACCAGAAAAGATTTCAAAGCTTCAGGTCAAATAGGTGTTAGTCAAAGTCTTTCTCAAAATATGTTTCTGCATGGTTCTAGAATTGAAAAAAGAAGAACACCTCTGAAACAAAAAGAAGGCAATGCACAAGACTCAGAAAAAAGTAGCACCCATAAATCTAGCAGACAGGCTCAGTTTGTATTTCTGGTATTGGAAAATGAACGTGTTACTGACTAATAATAGACTTAAATGAGAACAGGCTAACATGTATCAGCAAATTAGAAAAGTCCTGATAAAAGCGGAGATAGTGATACTTACCCAGTTTTGAAGGGCCATGTGATATCTACAGAAGTTTGTCCTAAGTACTTTTGTGGCAGAAGACATTGCTGAATTATATGAATTCATCTTTCTGATGTAGAAAGAGTAAGTTTCAAGTAGCGTCTATGGAGAATTAAGCATGCAACTCATTAATACTACTGCAAATGTTCTCTTCCACTTTGCTAAGGTGAAGGAGGATGCCACTGCGCATTAAGGCCAAGGAGCACAGAGAGAAGGAGAAGAGACTGTGAGTCCAGCAAAGCATTTTTGCTTTGGCTTGGAAGGAAGGAAGATTTACAAGCCCTGATGTAGTGGGATTCTCTCTGCTACACCACCACTTGCCTCCCAAACTGATGACCAATTTTGTGAAATATTAGGAAAACATCCTATTTCTCTAGCTCAAATAGCTCAGCATGTTTAGGTGCACCACAGTGCAGACTTACTACATAAGATTCAGCTCCAGATTAAGGTACATAAATTTAGGTGTGTACAGGCATGCCAAAGTAGAAATTCCGTTGCCTAAACATAAGTGTCTGGCTTATTTGAGCTGTCCTAGAGTATTCAAGACACCTGCATGGGGCTAGCAGAGATGATACAAGACCTGCAGAAGTCTTGCACATTTCTGGAGAAGAATATCCCACAGAGCCTAAAATTACCCGAGATACCTGCTGCAGCAGCCAGATCTCGTCAGCACTGCGTTGTCTCCCTTCGTAACTGATGGCAAGGTAGTCAAGTCATCCAAGAGAGCTAGGATACATGGGGCAGCTTGCCCTTCAGTAGTCACCTACTGGCTACTCACTCCCTGGGTTTCATGGCCTGTTTTTAACCACGTTGACTCGGAGGGAACCTCAGACATCTAGCACACATGTAAACACCGGTATGCAAACCCTAGACACAAGGTGCACACCTGCAGCAAGCCTTGCCTCAGTTAGGATCTGTGCCTGGAGAAACCAGCCGCTTTCCAGGGCTAAAATAAACTATAACTAATTAAGTGAATTTGAGATGTATTTCAAAACCTACTGAGTAGAAAGCTATGCTACTAAAAAATTTAAAGGGCTGATTCAATTCCCCTAAGGCAACACTTTCAGCTTTGAAAGAATATAACGTTTTAGTCAATAGGTTCTGAAATACGTCTCAAAGTCACTTAATTAGTCCATTATAGCTGAATTCAGCTTAAAAAAAGGGTTGTGGGGACAGTTATTGAACAACTACAACAGGCGTGACTATGCAAATGCAATACTATAATGTTGAAATGGGAGGGCCTCAAGCTACTATGTGTGTTAATTCTCTGAACAAGCTTGTTAAGAACTAGATATTTTCATAAAACTAAGAAGATTTCAGGTTATATGTGTACCTGACTACTTAATAAAAGTACTACATTGTCTTTCCCGAAAATCTAATTCCAAAAACCCGTCAAATGCTACATGCCAGATTCTCACATGGTGTAAACTAAAGCAGCTTCCTTAGTTTTCAACACAGCTTTCCTAATTTACATCACGTAAAAGACCTGGTCAAGTGCCAATATGATTAGAAAAGCAGATCCTTTTCTTTGGTTTCATTTTCATATATTTCTGCATTTCTGTGCTCAGTTACAGATTAGAAACAGAAGCAACAAAGTGCTCAGAATTAAAATGCACGCTTGCTTTATTTTCTCCTTAGCAAAGCAATGGAAAACCTGTCATTTAGCCAGTCTTCTGAGATTTCCAACCCAGTCTGGCAAATGGTGAGGTTTGGATAATAAAATTATGAGACAATTCCCACAGGTATATTTTTCACCTTTTTAATATCTTTTATGTGCTGTATTACTTTCATGTGATGTTTCCCACAGCTCTGCTCTGATGAAACATAGAAAATTCATTGAGTAGCAGTCTCCTTACAATAGCCAGCACTGGCACAGCTTACATCTGCTGAGGATGAATCTGAGATCATCTTTCATTTAGTAAAGCACAGCACAGAAACAAAAGGTGTCATTTTTGGACTCTGCAGCCTAAGAATTTGAAAGCCTACACCTTGCCTGATGGAAACTACTCCACTGTGGTCTGTCTCGCAAATAAGTCTTGAAAATCCCCAGGCCCCATTCACCAGGTATTTACATCAACATGCGCTAGGAATGCTTCAGCTGCATTCCCTGACTGGAACACATGTGGACCCAGTAAACAGCCACATCAGAAAAGCATGATGTTTCCAAAATGCAAAGATGTGATGACTGATACAAACCCTCCTACCTCTGTCAGGAATAGGCAACAGACTTTAAGAAAGAAAGAAGATGTAAGCTTATTGCCTAAAAAACTGATGTGTCCGGTCATCCAACAGCCCACGCTCTGGATCTAGATGCAGTCCACTGTGGAAATGTAATATTTTCTGCCAGGGTGGCACTGGTGTAAGTGCTGCACAAGGACAAGAGCAATAGAAAGGGAAACACCCAAGCTTGTGTCTTTGCAAAACTAGGCAGAAATGAGAGTGAAGCCGCAGCTGATGGGGGAGGCCAACTCTGAGAGACCCAAATCTGTAGAGGGAACGTCCCACAGTCCCTCCAGCTTATACAGCAAAGACAGGAGGGACCTGGCTGCAAACGTTCCCCTAATTGTTCAATGACCAGGATCTGTGGGAAGAGAAGTTATTCGATTTCTCATTAACTAGGAGTGTTCCCCCTGCAACCCCAGCTAGCTGAAAGACAAGCAGGAAAACACCTGTAGCATAGGCTCTTTTCATTTATGGCCCTTCAATATGCAGCTCAAGGAACTTTCTCCCAAGCTCCTCCAGAACAAAAAGAAAAGCGTGGGGGAGAGAGGAAGCAACATAAAATCTCTTAGTATGCTCTACCAAGGACTTGGAGAACCCCACTTTCATATACCCTCTCCTCTTTCTGCACAAGCAAACCTGAGTACCTAATGCCCTGTGGCCATCAGAAGAGGAGCAGAGAAGATAAAACAACATATGTCATGACTGGAGGTCTTGCAGTGGGAAGCAGTAGAGGAGCAACAACAGGCTTAAGTCTCCTTATTTAAGGAGAAGACATGCTTCCAAGAGGTGGGAGAGTGAACAAGATTAGTGCATTTGTGCCTCAGAAGTAGTGGACTGATAAATAAGCCAAAAGCAAAAGAAGTTCAGTCCAGATATGCTGGATTTCCTGTCTGCTCATAACTCACAACATGTCCAGATATGTGTAATGCCACATTGCAATTCACCTAACTGGTCCATCTTACTTCATTTTTCGTAAGCAATTTCACTTGTTTCTTCCTTCTCCGGATGTCCTTAAACAGTTAGGCAAAATGAAGACTGTTTTCCCATCTCCAGTGTATAAGTAACTTTTTCTATTAAATTATACTGCAATCAATTATTAAATGAAGATTGTCATTAAATATTACAATGAAGAATATTATCAATATTGTATCTGTCACAGATGAAAAAAATGCATATATGGATGGATGTAATCTATTCATTGGTTTATGGACCCAGAGTTCCCCAGAGAGTGTCACTGATGACACAATATCCCCAAATGCTGGATTTTTTATTTGATATATCTGAAAGATGTGCAAAAGCAGATGTAACCAGACAGCTCCCTTTGGTTACACATATAAGGAAGCTCCACAGAGCAAGTTATTTTATCTACGGCTGGCAATAATTTATGCTGAATAAATTGCCTCTATATCTGCCTGTTTCAGGCAGCAATGACATAGGAAGAATGTGAACTTTTTTGTTAAATCAACTCATTTTGAGCCAAATTATGCTTTTTTTTGAGTATCCGCCATTGCAAACATAGAAGACGTGGATCTAGATATTAGCACCTTCTAAAAGTTGGCTCAATAAAAGCTGTTTAGCACTTAAACATGGAAGCTGTTGTCAGCTTCACAGATGAGTAACTCATTCCAAATTTTGGAAATGGAAATTCTGATCTGATGTATACTTCAGTCTTATTAAGAAACTATATACTCTAAGCCCCATTTCACTTAATTTTAAGTCCAGCTCCCACCCTGTCACAGTCCACACAAGACTATGGAAATCATAAGAAATGAACTTGATGTGGGTTCTTCTGCCCCAAGTTGAGGAAAATGTCCCCAGGAGCCCAGATTCGTTGTTCCAGGGAGACCTGGGACAAAGAGAATAGCTAATCACACTGCATTAGCTTGGAAACATGACTAAAAGGAAGCCTGAATTAGACTTTATCCTAAGGAACACCTTTCCTTTTCTCCTGTAATGCCATCAAAGAGTGTAAAGGACACCACTATATGTTTATTGATTCTGCAATTTTCTCTGTGCCCTAGACTCTAAAGGGAAATTGTAAAGAGAAAAGAATACCTGTTGCTTAAATGTGATTTGAAATGCTTATTCTGGGGTATCAAACTTGAGAGTCTTTTTAACATATCTTCTTTTAATTTTTTTTCTTGCCTCGTGAAAATCAGGTCTGCTAAAGAGCTCTCAAATGTTTTGAAAACTGTAGGAATTATTTGTTCTTTTTCTCCCTCCATGTCTTCTGTTGGTCCAAAACATACCTCTTCCCTGTATTTTCAATCTTGTCACTACTGACACAAGGTCTTTTTCCGAAACACACCATCTGGAGCAGCCTTCCTATGTTTCTCTGCCTTCAAACCTCTCTATCTTGAGGCACAAATGTGTCTCCCTTATTAGTTTCTCCGAGCTTAGTTCTACCACTACCTCTTATTTTCAACCTGAGCTTAGTATAGTCCTAGTGAAGTCAACAAGAAGTTGAACCAAAATCTTCTGAGAAGAAGAGTGTTCAAGTTTAACGCAAAGTTAATGAGTGAAAGTCAGTACCAGCTCAGATGTCAGCTACAAAATTTCCTGTCCTCAGCAAGTCACTGTCTTTGTGTCCCATCCCAGTTTCCCTGTCTGTTAGACAGGATACTCATTTATCACAGTTACAAAAAGATGGGGTGAGGATATTTATTTCATAATACACCTGGGCAGCTGTTTGAAAAATCTAAGGCATTTTAGTGACTGAGTGTTAATAAAAATGTTTTTAAGACTATCAATAATTTATTAGCAGTTGGCTGCCAGTCTCACACTTATTCTGCTAATTTGCTCCAGATCCTTGCATGTTTTGGTGGATAAGGGCCAGTATAGAAAACAAAAAACAAAAGACAAACCCAAACCCAGCTCTCTCCTCTGCCCTAGTAGCCTCTGCCCTTCCCACTCCAAATGCATTCCTGCTCCTCTCCTCACCAGGAACTGATGTTCACAGTGACTAAGAAAATGGTTCAGTCCTGAAAGCCTCCTTGTGATTTAGCGAAACAAAGGGCTGACCTCACCAGCAACAGCAGCAGCAGCAGCAGCCGCTCTTGAAATGTCTAAAAGGCAAATGCATTAGTATGTTCAGCCACCATGCTGGCTAATGACTAGACATTTTTGAACATATGGGATCATTTTTCCAGCGTATCATCAGTGAACTTTCCAGAAAAGCTAATTAAAGGGGCCTTTAAATGCTTACCACAAAGTTGTGGTTTATCACAGTTCCTCACTTGCATTTGAAGAATTAGCTGTTTTCATCTTCCCTGCTCTCACCACCTTTCTATTTCTGGTGTTCACTAAAGATGAGCAAAGCTAATTAAATAGATCTTTAATTTTTTAATCATAACTTACCTCTCCTTTATTTCCATGCAGAAGAATTTCATTTCTCACTGATACAAAAAGGATTTAGAACGCACTGTGACCAATGTCTACTGATGGCTCATCTTCCCTGCTAACCTTCCTTCCTATGCATCTCTCCAACAGCTGCTTCTATCCTTTAATGGTTATTGCAAATGACATTAAAAGGTAATTTATGGATTGCAGAAAAGAAAGGTCATTTGCCCAGCCAATAGCTCCTAATAAGGGGTAAATTCCCTGGACAACTCTTCCTGCTGATGAGAATAGTTTGCTAGGAAATGTGTAGATGATCAGAAACTCTTGCTTTTTCACACCTTTGGGAAGCAATTTTGCTTTTAGGGATGTATGCTCTCAAGTTAAAAACAACAACAGGTAATCATGAGATAGGTGAAAAGAGTATAATCTGCTATGTGAATTCAAATCTGGGGCATCATTGTGGAGAAAAATCTCTCAAGATTTTAAACTGTGAATGTAGCATAGCCAGTGTTGTGATGTCTGTTCAAGTACATAGAAAATAATAATAATGGAAATGTGAGCTATACAACTAAATAAACGCAGCAATGATAATTTGTGTCTTCATTGTTGGACATATCATTGATGATAACTTTAGGAGAAGCTTCAAGAGAAGATGTGGTTATCTAGCTTGTTAGATGCATTGGAAGACACGGGGAAGGGCTACATGGTAGATGGCAAGTGTGCCTTTCTCAGGATGGTCTTAGGGAAAAGAGGTATCAGGATGGCTGATAAAAAAATGCATTTTCTAAGCTTTCATTCAAAAATGAAAATTCTCCTTTGGAACTTTAAAAAGAAAAAAACAATATTATTCTGATAGTTCTATAGGCATATTTTGACTAGCCTTTCTATATACCAGTGGCCCCTTCCTATCATGTGCACAAGTAAACATGGCTACTCTGTGTCATACAGCAAATCCTGGAGTAAAATATGAGCTTCATTATATAAAAAAGAGATTTTGGACCCTGGATTCCCCAGCTTTTACACATTTATCACAGCACCCATGTCAGCTATTACTTGTAGAAGGCTTATGATTTGGGCACATGGGAAAGAAAAACAGCCACTGAACCAGTGGACAAAAAACAGTAATTCTTTCAAATGTTGCTATACAAGCCCAGTACATGCTCAGTAATGGTCATTCAAAAAATGGTTATGTATAGCATGTGTAATGAGAAGCATACGACCAAAGAAGTCACGAGGGTAGCAAACCAGGCATATTTTTCCAGATGGCACATTTTGCCTTAACATCATCCTTGCCTCTGTCCATAATGCAGAAGGAAATAGCAGCTGCAAGCCCTCCAACTCAGCAAAGTCCTTCACCTAGTTCCCAGCTGCAAAGGCCTTCCCGGGATGCAACCGCTTCCATTTCCCCCACAGCTCACATGAGCACACCTGGCCATTTGCGCTATAGAAATGTGTGCAATGCTGATGTCCAGGACTAGGTACAGGCAACTCTGTGTCCTGTGACATGACATGTGCAACACCCACCCCAAGGACAAGCACCAGCTGGGGGACCATGGTGATGAGCAAATACTGCTCAGCAATGGAGCTCCCCCAGCAACAGAAAATGAGATATGACAGGAATGCTGTCTCTCAGAGTGCCAAAAAGTATGTATAATGCTTATATTCATCTTTCAGCTATTAGCAGAGAAATAGTTTAAACATCTTGCAACTGGATCGCTATCATCAGGTCTTAAGTGGTAATAACTTTGAAGAGGCATCTTGGAATAAAAAATAAACATTAAAATATAGAAATCTAAATATTTGAACAGAAAATTCTGCTGGTCATTTATCTAAGATGACCTCTCTAGATTTCAATTTTTGGATAAAAGTAACAGTTTGAGAGACTCTGATCCTGCAAACAGACATTTATTTATTTATCTATTAATTTAACATATATTTGTGAGTCAAAGAACCCTCTTGCCTGTAGTAATGTAATTTATATGAGTAGACTTATGCATACGCTGAAGTGTTTATGGGAGTGGGAACTAAACATGTTAAAAAGAATTGAATAGGAAGACATGTGTGCATCAGAAGATTTCATATGTATTGCATCCCATGGAATAAACATCCCTGTGTGGAACTGCATTGCAGAAAGCTGTGTTTGACAGATGGCAAGTAGACTGGAACATAATTCCCCCCGCCCCCACCCACAGAGGCTGCCTGGTAAAATAATTACTTGAGTGTCCTCTCTACTTCCACTTTAAATGAATATGATCACCAAATAGAAATGACAATATCTTCCTCCAAAAAAGATCTAGGTGCAGATCAAAAGATGATTTGAAAGGAAGTCAAAATAGATTTAGCACAAGTCAGAAAGTAAATGTTAGGAAACAAAATTCCTTCTTTCTTATGTTGCTTTCTTTACCTGGTTTATTCCCCTTCCTTTCTCAGTCCCATTTATTTGGGGCTTGCTCTGTCTCCTTCTCAGGGGAAAGACTCTTTCTCAGGGCAGAAGGAGTTCAGGAAGTCTTCTACTTAATATTGCTCTGATTTGTGTGCTTGCCCAATGCCCTTCGCATCCCACACGTGCATATAAGCCACTAAAGATGTGCAGAAGGTCAAAATGTTTTGCTGCCTATAAGTAGAAAAGTGTTATCTGTTTATGACCAGTCATTCCACAAACGAATACGCCAGAGCAGCGCTGTGCAATGTCAGCACAGATCACGTGACAGAATGAAACGTATAGGAAAATAAAGAAATCTTTCATCAAATCTGTAACTGGATACAGATAAACAGAAAATAATCTTCCAGATTAAGCAATCAGAAAAGATATAATCAAGGGAAAATATTTTCCTTGTGGATTGTCTTACATTTTTCTGACCTTTCATATATCAAATACCTGCCATTTTCTGATAAGCAGCGAGCGTGCATCCTGATAGCTAGGGATGTTAAATCTGTGTCACTTTGCAACAGTCTGTGTATAATATGAATTTGCTGCCCAGATCAGAATATTTGCTCCCACCTGAGAACAGAAGCACTGTGATTCACAGTTACCCAATTTCTGAGTGGGTAGCACAACCCTTTTGTAGTTTTCAGAGTAGACTTCATCCAGGTTAGCAAAATGCAAGTGGCAAATAACCTCATAGCTCAGCTAACGGGTCGGGCAGATTCCAGTCTGCCATTCTAGACTGTTCCTCATAGACTTTGCCCTAGGTACACTCCATATGAAGCTTCCCATATCCTTCTGAGCATTTAGCAGCCAATTAAATACTCATTTGCAAATTAAATGATGGCTTAAAATATTGGAGCTAATCCAGTTTACAACACCTGAGAACTATGCTCACTAAGCACCTGTTAAACAGTAGAGGAATGGAAATAACAGGAAATATAGGTCATGGACCGTGAGTGTGAGTGTGAGTGTGAGTGGGGCAAGGAATACAGTGTCTGCAGCCACGGAGAGCTGCATGTCTTTGTTCACTTGCCTTTTCATCTAAGAGTGCGTTTCAGTTTGAGATTAAGACATCTACCTTTCAGTGTTTGTATGAAGGTTTCTACAAGCCTGCTAAGGGCTCAGTTTGGTTTCTTAAGCATAGGCCTTTGGTGCCGTTTGAGCTGCCCTGCACATACTGCCTGGGCTCCAGCCACAAGTCTGGAGGGGCAGAGGTTTCCCACAGTCCTGTGGCTGCTGCTCTGCAAGGATGTCTCAGACACCCAGAGCATCGCAATTAGGCCATCTAGGCTGTAACAGCCATAGTGACCTCAGTATTAATCTCAGCCTAAATTTCTCCCATTATGCCTGTCTGTATGTATGTCTACTCTGGAAAATATCCTTAAAAACAGAAGTCTTATCCTGCTGTCTACAGTACAGTGGGTGACAGGAATATTGAAATAATCACAGCAGGACCAGTGAAGAATCCGAAATGCCATTGCTTTAAGTTGTGTTCTTTTGGCAAAAATATCAGCAATGAGCACTAGTAAACTGGGTGTCCTCCTTCCCATTTGGGATTGCATCTGAGGAAGAAATAGAGAAGGTGGGAGAAAGTTTGAGGTCTTCTACTTTTGGGGAGGTGGAATTTTGTAACTAGGATGCCATTTTTGTAAATATATCTATTTAACTTAGAGAATGTGAATATATGAACTTATAGAAAAAAATACCTAGTTTGACTCACTCATGTCCTATGCAGGTTAAGAGGAAAACTTTGTCTGTAGTCATCAGCTATAACCAATAATATCTTTTGTTCAGGAATTTTTACTTTGCAGGACTAAAAAGAGATATAGACCCTCATTGAAGGTTTATTTGGGGCTTGGAGCCTAGGATGTCTGAGACATCCACACGGACTTGGCAGATATGATACACAACCTATGAGCCTGGGGAATGAGGATTACATTAGAGATAAAATCTGGTTTGCACTGATTTCAGTGGCAACTCTCAGTGACTCCTGGTCAGAATTTCATAATCACAGTTACCATGAATGAGGAGGTCCCTCATTTAGTTGACTACTAGCCATTTCTATGATCCTTTTTCCCTTCAAGAATATAAGCTAATGATCCTTTTTGTATAGTATTTCCTTAGTCCTTCACGAGGATCCACAGCACCTCATGGACAGAAATTGCAATGAAAGAATCTAAACATTCATCCCTTCCCACTGATCCCCTGAAAACTTTCTGCAGGGAAGAAAAGATTATATGAAACCAGGGGGATTGGGTGTTCAGTGCCTCCCAAGAGCTGTCCAATTACTCTGTGCACACTGGTTCACATAGTAATTTAAATAATACCCAGTCCCGCAAGTATTTTGAACAGGCTATTTTCTTAAGCAGCAATTCCAGCATCTGACCTCAGTCCATCATACCCCTAAATCTATACGGCATGAGAAAGAATGGACAATCACTGAGGAAAACTATTCATCAAAGACTTTTCTCTAAACCCTCCTGTGGCTAAATAAAGCTCCATCTCTAGATGAGGAAGTGTGAAGGGCGTAAAACTGTGTGCTAGAAGCAGATACTGCGATACTGTATTGAAGCCCTGATCAGTCGACAGGAGCAGAACTATTCCACGAGGCAACTGCTGGGGGTGGGGGGAAGGGGTTAATCATTGTACATTAAGTAGATTTCCAAAGAGTTCATTCAAAGGGAAAAATGAGGAACAACAATGCTCAAAACGGAGTACACAAAGAATATAAATGTATTTTCAAAAGCACAAATGAAGAGCTGAATGCAATGAAGTAGAAGGAACTGTGCAGCTCAGATGGACCACGGTATTGTGATTGAGTTCTTGGCCTATAATCACTTCCACAAGGATTGCAGGGAGAAATTATGTTCACAAACACATCCAAAACTGCACAATCTTTCTCATTCATCTGCCCATCTTCTTCTGATCTATTCCCCCAGGTACCAATAAGTCTCTTTCTTCCCACTTTTGTTGAATAGAGAATGACTTATGTAACCAACAATAAAATCAGAAGGAGATAAAGACTATTTTTAATGATGTGGAGGCCAAATTATTATTTAACTTTTAAATATGAACAATACTTGGCTCCAAATCTCATTTAATCTTCACGGATATCAATTATATTTTGTCATATTTAGACCTGTGAAAATTTCATTTCTCCAAATGAGCTCAATAACTAACCCTCAGCCTCTTTATAAAAACCTTCTCTTCTCAGATTTTTCCAATATAGATTATGAACATTTGTTCAATGGGATTTATATGGCCTGTTTGACATTCTTTTCTCTTTAGTTGGATCTGAGATATTATCAAAGCTGGGGCTCTTTCCAAATGCTAAAATATTTGTTCTCTGAATAAATCACCATATGTGTGAAAAGATCAGACATGGGTGCATCTTTTATACAGTAACTGCCAGTTTACAATGCTATCAGTCTTGTGTTATTATTATTTTTGTCTCAGTGTGCAGTTCATTGCTGTGGATGACACTACAATGTTTCAATGCAAAGAGACCTTCAGAAAAAGAATACAAACACTTCTAAAACATGTACATTCACTACCAAACACTCAGCAATGGGAATAGCAGAAAACAGCGAGCAGATCAAAGTCTTCAGGATGAGTCTGCCTCTTGGAGGAGGCTCTCCATGAGAACTTGCACATCAGCACAGCCCCATTTGGAAGCTGGATGGAGCAACAAGCTGTTTGTCAGCATCTGTATTGCTGCTTAAAGGCTGGCATAAAGAGTTACACTGGTGGTAAGCAAGAAGAATGTAACAATTATATTCTTACCAGCCTCTAGCCCCAACAAAAGCAGCGAAAGTCCTCCAACCCTAATAAACCCAGGGCGGGTCCTAGTTCTCACTAGCCAGCCCTGCCCTGCTCTGGGGATTATAAGAAATCATCATCTGACACTGCTCGGTAACACCAGTTTCTTGCAGCCTTGGTCCTAGCTGGTTCCTGGCCCTGGGTTTGCCTCCCGACATTTGACGTGGTGTGCCAGTGCGGCTGTGGAGCTGAATTCCCAGCCTCGATTTGTGACACACACAGCCTGTTTTTAGGACTTTGCAGTGGCCCCAGCTGGTTCAGAGAAGCGATGACTGCTTTTTTCCATCCATAGTCTGAACGAGCAGCTCTGAGTGAATAGACTGTGCAGCAGCTGTGCAGGCTAGGACCATCTCAAGGGATGGGTTTTAATTTCCCCAGCCCCTCTTCATTCCACACTTTTGGGTTTTATGTGGGTGGAGTTTTATTTCAGCCTAAATGTCTAAATCCATTGCCTGAGATATAGGTGCAATCTGAGCCCCTTCCTGTATTACGTGTTCAAATTGCTGACCGCAAACACAATAGGTTTTGCGGTCTTAAGGGCCACCTGTTGAAAGTGTTCAAATGTGCTCTCATACATTTGCATTCCCTACCGCCTGTTTTCCCGTGTGTGACTCAAGTGTCTCTGAGCAGTTCGCCCAGTGTGTCGGGCTGCAATCATTGCAGCGCTGAACCGATTCAACATCTTGAAAAGCTAATTAACTTCATAAAAAATTCATATAGGCATGCAAATACTGTGGCCCAGATAAATAATTAACTGAACTCTTTCTCACCAGTGCCAGCATGTTCCAAGGCTGCCCTCTCTTGCCAGGCCTGCTCAACAATTATTCAAGACGTGATGTAGACCACATTTGATGATTCTCTTCAAGGTGTAAACCTATGCAGCAGCTTAATAAACAACATACATTGCACAGTCAACATTGATTTACACATCTTCTGAAGAGATGATGCATGAAATGACCAGAAAAGTCAATAATGCAAGCAAAATGTATGGGCTTGAGATAAGTAACAGAAAACAAAATCAATGCCTTCCAGCTATTATCATCATGAAGTAGAGTTCATAATAGATAACATTAAGTTTGAACAAGTTGCATCATTCCAATACCTGCAATCAGCTGTCACTTCTGACAATAATTGCCAGAATGGTATTCATATATGTATATGTTAGCTCTAGCTCCGGTGCTAAATGCATTTAGCCGAACAATCAGTGCAAACAACCTGATGAGCCAGATATTTTATTATTCTGACATGAAAAAAAGGAGACTGTGGAGCCCATTAATCATGACCTGTGTTACCACGTACATACAAATATAGTAACAAAGAAAGCCAAAATCTTGCTACAAATATACAGAAATAAATATCGGATGAAGATCCAAGGCATTTGATGGGATCACCCTATCACTAGCTCCGAAGGATAAAATTCAGCAGAACAAGAGAGTTGACACTATCAGAGCACCTGAGGAACAATGACTCAGTCACACAACACAAACAATATACCTCAACTTTGTATCCAGAGCTTTACAGGAGACTTATCATATGACTTTACATCAAGGTTTTCTGATAGCCCCAGGATGCAATCAATAAGAAAGCAACATAAGAGAAAGCTCTGACCGCTAAGGGTTTGTCAACACAGGAAGCTATTGTGAAATAAGGTAGGCTGTGAATTTAGACTACAGTGGCTTAGTCCATTTTGCAAGGTGATAGTCTGAAATCAAGTAAAGCAAACTCACACAAGGCAGTTGGAGTGTGGGATAAACTTCTATACGGAGAACTAGTATTTAACATCTATATCACAATAGCCCTTCAACCTCCCTTTGAAAATATTTCTCACGGTATTTCAGTAGCAGTGTGTGTAATCTATGCCACTAAGTAAAAGCAGGAGGAGTTTCCTTAGGAGCTCAGGAGAGGCCTGCCAAATACAGTTCAGACTATTTATGGAAGCAATCGCTCTGTCTATCGCGCAGAGGGCCAGTAATGACAAACAGAGACCTTTGCTTCTAGCCAACAGTATGAATTTAGCTTCGGTTATTTGTGAGCCAGCTTCTACCAATTGATGATTATTCAATGGTCATAAAAAATACATTGGCAGTCTCAATCCAGTTCCTAACACAGCTACAAAAAAGCTCACAAAAGACAACAGAAAAACAGTCATTGTCCCCTTTTGTGAGCAGCGGAGACACAGGCACGGACACAGAGACAGAATCACGTTCCTTCCTACAACGCGGGACAGAGGTAGTGCCTCACCAAGAGGTGCTGATGGAGGGAGTATACATTGCCATAACTGTATCTGCCCTGTGGACAGAGAGCTCTGTACCCAGGACTGCCAATCCAGCACAGTACACAGGCGCTATATTAATGTTCACAACTCCAGCTCTACCCCCTGCATCTTAAAACCAGGCAGACAGCCTTGAAAGCACACTCAAAGGGAATTTCTCTCCCTTCCCCCTCCTCCTTCAGCATTGGTGGAAAAAAAAGAGAATAAGAATGATGAGATGAGGGGAGTTTTGGGGAAATTGTGCCCGGAGTTGCAGTCACAGCTGACTGACCATGCAGAATCCCACAAATTCATTTTCTAATGGTTTCGATTTGACCCCCAGATGGGACGATGATTTCAGATGAGTTCTGTTTTGATTTTTCAGGGACCCATTCATCTCCTAAAACTAAAAAACAAGCTCATAAAGCACAAACCCACATGAGCTAAAACCAATCAGTAGCTCCCCTGAATCCCTGCAAAGCCAAACCATTCAGTGCCGCACTGCTCCGCCAATAATAGTAACAAGTAACACTATGCTCAGACTGTAATTTTTCATATTCAGTGTGCTGTTGTCATATGATTTACTGTGCTAGCACTGAGAGCCATTGCCCAAGCCCTCTCTCCGCACTCCTCCTGATTTACTTAAATCTTTTTACTTTTATCAACCACAGGGAATGGGGACACTTACATGTAACAACTGACAATTTGAACAGAAAATACAGAGAAAAGCTGTGTAAAGCAAGTGGCTGAGATTATAGCTGTTGACTTCTAATATTATTTGACAGATGAGACTGCTGCAATTATCCTCTGCTCATGGGTTCCATTACTGGAACAAGAAGCGCACAAAATAAGGGCAATTTCCCAAACAATATATAGGGCCACTTAACTTTGTCAAGAGCCATTTCTGCAAGTGAAGTCCTCCCTGGTTAAAGATACAAGGATAATGTGCTGGCAACCTTACACGAGCATTTAGTGCATTCCACATTAACTGCCTTTTCAGTTGTTCTTTTCCTGCTCTGTTTGAACCAAATAGGATATTATTTCTAAAGATATTTGTTTAAAGAATAAATCGTATTTACTGCTGTTTCCCCTCCCGGGAGCCTTTCTTTTTAAAGTAAGCATTTCAGAAAGTTTGCAGCACACTCGATCATTCTGTATTTTTGCTGAGTCCCATATCACCCAAATCATCATTTTCCCATGCCCCCTCTGCCTCCCTGCACCAGGAGGGAAGGCACCGACCTCCCACAAACCTTCCTTCTTTCTCCTCCTCCTGCCAAAGCTTTTCTTCACACACACTGCTCCAGAGAGCTGCCCCACAGCCTGCGCTCCATCCCTGGGACCTCAAAGCCCCCATATTCCCTTCCCAACACCAGCTCCTTCACCACCGTCCTCTCCTCTCCTCTCCTCTCCTCTCCTCTCCTCTCCTCTCCTCTCCTCTCCTCTCCTCTCCTCTCCTCTCCTCTCCTCTCCTCTCCTCTCCTCTCCTCTCCTCTCCTCTCCTCTCCTCTCCTCTCCTCTCCTCTCCTCTCCTCTCCTCTCCTCTCCTCTCCTCTCCTCTCCCATGGGGCCAGGCACAGCTGGAGAAGGAGGAAGGCAGCTCCGCAGTGCTGGGGGAGGGAAGCAGCTGCCACATCTGAGCGGTTCCTCTGGCTAATCATTCTGTAGCTCAAAATAATAATCCTGGGGAAGGGGAATCTCTTGTAAAGGCTGTTTCATACATCCAAAAGTGAGTGAATGCTATCTGACACGCATGGGTACAGATCTCAAAAAAAAAAAAAAAAAGGCTGCAGGTTCAAGGTTTCCCTAAGTAATACAAGGAAAATGCAATTGTCCTCTTAAGACTTGCTGTGCCAAATCTGGCCACTATATCTAATCACTGGAGTGTGAAAGAAGGAATATTAGTCCTGCTTTAAGTTCAAACCTCAACACAACCTTAGCAATAGAGTCATTGCTGACGTCTTCATAATTTATTTTTAAGGCTGTCCCATTGCTTTGACTTGTGGAGCTATTTATAGACCAAAAGGAACTTCTTTCTCCAGGGAGAAAAAAAAAGCAATGAATTTTCTGAAAGCAAAGGTGAACAAAAATAGAGAATGAAAAAAAGAGAGTAAGCCATAGCCTATCCAGTAGCTATTAATTCTTCCCTCCAATGGAAAAAGAAGTGAATTTTCTTTCAGCTGTTTTCACCAGATTCCAACATCCACTCCAGTATCTTCTCTCAGATGTGGCTAGGACCTGATTCTGCAGACGCAGGTACGGAGAACCCCAGAGGAGATCACTGCAGAGTCACTTAGGACTAAGATCATCCAGCTCCAGTGGTGCTGATCCCATTCCTTGGAGTACAAAGGTGGGGGGGGGGGATTTTTGGTCCTATTCAATGTATTCCTGAAAGCTCTCATTCAGGAAACAAGCCTGGCCTTTTCTGGTACATTAGGAAACACTTCGTTTCCACACTACCTTGCGGTAGCAAGTGTCACAGATCAGCAGAGAACCTAGCCATGGAAGATGTGAGGAAAGACAGTCCTTCATCACGAACAGTAATGCATGGTTTCTCCTCATGTCTAAGAGCATAACCACCCCAGGGAAGAGATCCCATAGGTGAAAAAAGTAGCTGCCTGCCAACATCTTCTGAGCCCACCGTGGAGGAAGGGTCAGACACCCGTGTTTCCCCCCCCCCAAATATGCCTCTTGACCTTTGCCAAAACACCCTACCTAGAAGCACCCTTCAGTCTGTGCACGCAAAATGCCCTCAGATGTCTGGGAATAAGGTAATAAGGTACAGTAATTTTTGACAGATATCTGTGAGGTGGATCAGATTTATCCCTACATTACAGGAGAGAAATTTAAGCTCAGAAGTCCATGGGAGAAAGGAGAGCAGATGAGATCATCCAAACCCCAACCCACAGATGCCAATATCCTCCATATTCCATCATTTTCCCGTTGTTAAAATTATTAACTCAATACATTCCCAAACTAGTACCACTAGGTATAATGTTAACCACCAGAATGCAAAGATTTAAAAATGTGCTATTTGTGGGGCTTTCATCTTTTATTTTTACACTCTTTATCACTTCACTACTTTTTTCCAAGCAGCAAGGTAGCTCTTTCCTGGAACGTGACCTTTGCTGGAGGGCAGGCAGATGGCAGCATCCACAGACAAGTCCAGTTCTCCTCCTTGACCATGTGTCACTCAAAGGCCTTAAAGATCTGTGTTCTGGAGACTCCAGGACTCCTTCTGAATCTGGGTCACTGGCAGCACAAAACCCTTCTGAATGCACCCATGTGTGACACAGGGCCAGCCAAGGAGCATTCCTCATCCCAGGGACACAGCGGTGGCCAGGTCTGAACAGTGTAATTCAAACAACTTGGGTTGGAGGGTTTTTTCATTTCTTGTTCAGCCCATGAAGTCTTGGTCTCTTTAGCAAGGGTCTTCTGACAAGAGGCAACCCCCGTACTGGAAAGCCTCAGATTTGCCCTCAGCTCTTCCACAGGCATTGATTAGATGTCTTTTTTCTTTTCCTCTTTAAATAAAAAAAATCAAAAAAGAAAAGGGACATGATTTAAAACTAAAATAGAACCAAGCACATTGTACAAAGGATTATTTCAAGTAATTCTCCTTGAAACTGTAACAAAGGACTGTTTCCTGGGGATTAAATGGACTGTCAGGTAATCAGAAAAGTTGTTTTAGGTTTTCCTCAAGAAGAAAAGAAGCATTTTGGATGGATTTTGTTTCTGGTGCTTTGTGACACTTTACAGCTTATTCCCTCATGTCACACCAGTTTATTTCATTATTCATAAACATGCTGAATGCCAAAATGATCTGAGAAGCTATGGGGCTCTTACACGCTCAGCTGATAAGCCCTTTTCTTCCCTTCCCAATGCGAATGCAAGGACCTGACCCTCTTGCCATCCCTCCACAGAGATTTTTTTTTTTAACTGTTGCTTATCCTGTCACCTTGCTTTTTATTGTGTGGGATTCCTGGAATCTTACACATTGTGCAGGACTCTAAGATTGCCTTGAAGGAGAAATAACACTAAAAGCAAAATGATTTTGTTCCTGAAGGTTGAAGTGCAGAGACCAGCAGGATCACCAACGCGTCTGTGAAGCTGATGATTCACTGCCCTCTTAAAACTCGGAGCGGCACTCGGTGAGCCCTCGCTGGGATCCTTGCAGACACACATCTGGGTGTAGTCTTCACTTCTGCGCAAGCTAAGCGCGATGCTGACACAAAAGCTCACTTCCACACCGGCTCCAGGATGCCTCCCAGGATACAGCGCCCCTCTCTCTGTTTTACCGGGTGCATGCAGCAGCTGAAGGAGCCCAGCAGTTAGTGCAGAACCAAAGCAAAAGCGAAGGAGCTTGGACTGAAGGGAGAAGGCGCCGAGACACTGCCTCTGCTGTGAGTGCTCCCCACTAACAGGGGCAGCCGTCCTTCCGTTGCTAAGCTGGCCGGCGGCACTGACGTCCTCATGGACTGCTCCGTGCTACTGGGTGCCCGAGCAGCAAAAGACACCCACATCCATCTGTGCCTAAGCAGCCAATTTATGTTGTGGCAGCAGTCAGTCTTTTCTGCTGAAAAGGATGTGGGAAATGAGGGTTTAAAAAAACACCAGGAGTATGTGTGGAACAGAGGCAGCGATGGCTGCAGGTACCGAACTCGCTTTCCACAGGGTAATGCTGCCAGTGGTGACAAATTGCAGCTGTGTTTTGGGATGCCAACCCAGGAATCCAATATTGGTCCCTACTCTGCAAATAGCCTTCACTTACCACAGACTCATAGGACACAGCTCTTAACATCATACATTTTGCTAAGCCTGCTCCAATCTGGAACAATTGTACCTTTATGTGTGTCTTAATATTATCTCTAAGAGAGAGGAACATTTGAGACTGTTAATGGCTCTGGAAAACGATTTTTTTTTTTTTTTGCTTTTTTAATCTAAGAAAAGGGTTTTCTTTTCCATGAACTACTTCTTTCTGAAAGAATTTTGATTCCAATTATTCAGGCACCTGCTGGTGTCCCAGCAGCACCCCTGGCAGTAGCCAACCCTCTCGGGCTGAGCAGCCGAGGGAAACAAAGCACAGAACAATGTATGGGAGAGACAGTACATGCACCAGAAAGCTGGGGAGCACAGCAGCAAATGTGTTACCAAGCTGACATCGCAAGGGTCTGCTTGTTTGTTTGCTTTCTGCTTTTATATCCCGATGCTCTCTCTTGTGGTGCCACATGTTGAATTTTTCTTGATTAAGTTGAGACTTTTATTATGCAGTATCCCCAGAAGAATTACAGAGGGGAGGGAGAAACCCCAACTGCATATGGCAAAGGCAGCAACATAGATACTGAATTCTTCCAGCTTGAAATGACAGGCAGAACAAATAAAGCTCTTTTGTACCTGCTTTAAGACGTAGCATGTACCAGCCCATCTCAGAAAACAGACTTTGGGAAAAGAGGAAAGCAGGATCAGAGAGGTACAGAGAGGTAAGTGTTTAAAGCTGTCAATGGAAAACAAAGGGAAGTTAAGACTGTGAGTTTCTTTAGGTGCAACATGTTTCCACAGCACCAAGCTCTCTGAGATCCTGACTCTGACTGCAATTTCTGGGTGCTTCCTTAATAATAATAATAATAATAATAATAATAATAATAATAGCATCTCATAGGCTTCTCTGAGTCCGCAACTTTAAAAACAATAGTGGGCAGTGAAAGCATCCAAGCTCCCCTGAGTTCAGTGCGCAACGAATGTGATTGACCCTCCTGTCCAAATCATTGGCCCACATCTTTCAGCTTTATTTCCCTCCTTCCAGTGATGGTGGGGCTTTGCAAGGGACAGAACAGCCCCTAGACACCTTCAAAGCCACTATGGCAGGATTCGCTTACTTGGAAAAAGACTTCAAGCAGACCTGTAAACTCTATTCAAGTTTGTTTTATGGTGCCAGAGCAGTACAAAACAGCTCTAGCATCTGGCCTCAGGGCGCAATCAGTTCTGTATGAATACTCATATGATGCAGTTATCACCAGCAAAGCTCATAGCTAAGCGCCTTCCTACCAAGTCTCATGCTCTGATTTAAGGATCTCCCAGTAATCTGGGACACTATAATTAACATATTTAATAAAGCGACTAATGGGAAAGAAAGAGGAGGGAAAACCTGTATATCACAGCTTACGTTAATTCTAGGGTGGGAAAGGAACACAATCCAAAAGTTTCAAACAACAAAAAGGGCACATGAAAACCAGTTAGTTTCTCCCTTTTGTTCTACACAATATTAAAAAAAAAAAAAGAATCACAAAAACTAATTAATGGTCAGTAAATTCAGATAGATTGACTTATATTTTCAAAGGTAACAAAAGAGATTTAAACATTCACTTTGGGACACTTCGACAACTTTGCTCATCAAAAGGCAGGTGTTCTGCACTTTCAGGACACCAAATCCTTCCAACCACTCTCAAATGGTGGCACACAAATGGCGTAGACTTTTTCTTTAAATAGATAACTCTGTTCCCCACCTGCAGGAGATCACAAACACTGCAGCTGGGTTATTAAAAGAGTTGGCCAACAACTCAGGGCCCAATAAAGGTATCTGTGGTTATTCTAGGTAAGAAAATAGTAATCAAATGGATCTAGTTAATAAGCAGGGTATAAATATGAATAAACTAGAAGTAATCCCACAGTTATGAACAGGCAACCTTATTGTGATTATGATAAATCAAACACAGCTCTTCTGGTCAGTGGGGGACTTTTATTGTATTGATTTTGCTTGGAAACCAAGGCCAACTTCAGCTGGCTTGGAGAAGCAGCCAACAGTTCATCTGATCAATGGCCAGGTAACAATAATATATTACATACCATCACACTGAGTTACAGTATTACAGTGCTGTAATAATTGCCAGGCAGAAACTGTACCAATGATTAACTACATATTTGTCTTTTACAATTCTTTTACACTGTGGTTTAATTATCTCAAAACCAAGTATTAAACCCAAGAAATATTTTGAAATTATATCCAAACTTGCTCAGGTACAGAACTGCCATACCTAAATAACCTTAATTCTGCCTTGGTTTTGTTGTATACAGCATAGCATGTAGCACATTCATTGTATATGGTTACTATATCCAGTAAATATAAAATTATGATAAACTCACTGTAGCAATTATGGTGCCAGATTAGATAAAATGACTCTTTTGCAAGATCTTCCAGGTTTCTAATATCATGTCTTTAGTTTATCCCTCATTGGAGAATGAAGGCAAACTGTTCTTAGAGAAGAGGTTAAGCTATGTTGAAATGACAAAGCGAAGCATTGGTCGTTTTTGCTTAAAGCACTCCAAAGTTTTATTCCTTCTAGAAACAATGGAAGAGGGAAGTGATGTTGGGAGATGGCAAGTCTTTAAGGAATTTCTTCTAGCAGAACATGATTTTTCAGTGTTGGCAAGAAACTATATTTGGCAACTAATGACACAAAATGGAAGATGTTCACATTTCTTTAACAATGTAACCTACAGGCAAGAATTTTTCCCATCATTAAAATAACTGAAGCAAAAAATAGATCAAAATTAGGTGCTTAAAGATTCTGTTTAAAACCAAACTAGTCAATGAATTTACTTGGACAATGCACAAACTATTTAAAAAAGAGTAGGATTCATCTGAGCTAACTTTCACCATCTGAAAGTTAGTCATTTGGGTAAACTGGGCAGCTGGACTCCCTTAGAGAGGATAGAAAGAGGGACTCAGCAGTAGGGAGTTGACTCATAGGACAGGGTAGCTCTCTCTCTCGCTCTCTCTCACTCTAGCTTGTTCTTTCCAGGCATGCCCATATACACCATTTTTGTAGTAAAGTTAGGTGAATCCCATCCCTACTAATTTAGGGTGGAGTATGATGTTTTCAATCCCTTGGCAGAAGCAGTGGTTATGAAGTTTTTATTCCCCTGCTCATCCCTGCCACCCCATGAAGGTCTGGTTATCCCTCTCCTTTGCATCAGCTCAGCCAACACAGAGCTACAAAATGATCTAGTTCAAAAGAATTCCTTTTTTTGGTGTTATTTATCTATTTTTCTATGCATTTACTGCTATAATTTATCTCTTTCTTAGCCAGCTCATTTTCACAGATCCCAGGCACACGAGCCATGGAGCTGGCACAGCAGCAGCTCCTTGCATGGGGGCAGAGACGAGCAGTGGTGGGCGAGGGATTTGTGGATCTGCTGCTGGAGGATTCATAACATGGAACCATACCCTAATTCTCGAGAGGACACCACATTTTTATGTTCATTTGCACAACAAAGAGGCTACATGTGATAGTCAACACAGCTTGGATTACAGAGCTACAGCGTTCTCCTCACAGTAACAGTAATTTGATCAGCCTCCATCTTGAGTGTGCCCTTATCCCTCATCTTCAAGTATAAAATGCCCAGGAGAGCTGACGCACAGTGTCCTTGTTCAGTCAACCATCAATGAGATGAACTGCCACAGTCCTCTCACCTCTCCCACAGCATCCCTCTTTTTCCACTGCCATTTGCCACCTCTACATGCAGTACCACCCTGAGCCACACAGAAGGGCATCTCCCACCACCCTGCTTCACATCGTTCCTCAAAACCCACTCTTTGACTTGTACAGACCAGGAGGTACATTTTATTCAGCATTTCTGTATGCTACCTCACTCAGTGGTACCCAGTATTGTACCCTACACAGAGTGGATTTCAGTTGTTCACTCTGACCAGGAGACCCTTCCTCCATACCCTGCGAATCCCCTGCCTGGATTAGAGTGGCTCTCCTGAGAGCTGTGTATGGTCGCACCAGATGTTACAGAAAGTTTTATCCTTAAAATTTAATATAAAAAGCAAAATTCCTCCTTGATACCTCGCTGTTGACTTCAATGGAGTGACACCAGGCATAAGCGGAATACCCTGGGAAGAAGAAAAATATAAGCAAAATAGAAAATAAATAAATAATATGTATACATATTTTTAGACACATACATAGAGTGGGATTTAACAACTTAATTTGCTTGTGAATGGCACTGAACTGATTCAATGTGGTTGCTACAGTACAAGCGTCCCCTAAACAGTAGCCCAGCACAGAGGATTATGTTCATTCGTGCATCAACATTTTTGAGTTAGGATACCTCTTTATTACTAAGATTGTTGATTAGGCCCCTTTCAAATTCAGTATCCACTGTCTGTGCCTTACATGAATCACATTCAGCACAGGGCATTGCTGAATCTCTGTCACAAACAACCTGGGAATAAAAGATCAGCATTTCAGTTTATTTTTCCAGCATCTTGTTAAAAACCATACTAGGAATTTTGAAGAACCTAATGCATAAATACATATTTTGTCTGATTCAATAACATATCCAATTCAAATGACACCACACTGGAAAATCAAGGGGCTGCTGTTATTCACCAACACTTTTAATATAAGCAATTTATTTCTTTACCTTGACATTATTCAGTGGGCCAAATCAGACAATGACGTAATATTACTTACCTACCTGCCTCACCTTCCTGCCCCCAAAATAACCAGAAAACTACTGATCCCATTAACACAAAATGTTATTTCTTTAATCTTATCACCATCACCTTTTCTGAGCAGTGAGGACAATATGCAGATTGATATTTGCAATCTCAGACCTTCTCAGACAGTTGGAAGCTTGCAAATCTTAACTGATGTGCTTAATTAGATAAAGCAGTGATTCAGCCTTCAGCTGCGGTTCTGTGGTTTTGCTTCCAGTACACATCAGTGTGCTTCACATCAACTCTTCGACTGAGGTACTTACTCTTCATCACAATTGCTGTTATCTGTCAGAAGTGATACAGGACTGGTTTACAGAGAATACCGCTCCTTTATTTATTTATTTGGAAGTACTTTGACCAGAAGATGCAAGTTACCTTTGACTGAATGTTATTCTGGTGAAAGATAATAGCCTGGGAATCTTGGTGTCTTCCAGTCATGGACATAAAAGTCTGCCAAGCTTTCCAGAGGTGTCCCAGAGGAGCTGTTTTTCGCATGTTATTCTGCCTCCATGCCCACTCTCTCAACTTAGTGACAGTGAAAGCTCCATCTCCATGGTCATAGGCTTTTGAATTCTTACCTGCCATGAGCTGGACGAGATCATGTTTTTGTTAGGTGAAATGACTTACAGTAGCTAGCAGCGTGAACTAGAGATGAACTGCTGCTCTAGAGGGGAAAAGGTCTGTATGTCATTAACCTTGTCACCCTCTGTTGATATAACAGAGAACATAAGCAAAAAACATTATCCCAGAGAAAGAGAAAACTCAGTGCTCAGTGTTTTCTTAGGCTTTATCCTTAGTAGATTCAAGAACCACAAGAATATTCTCCAATAAGCTTCAAAACATTGAAAACCATGATAGGTAACACATTATATTTCCAGACTTAAAAGGACAGTTGCCCATAGCTAAGATTCTAGGAGACACGTCCTCAACTGGGGTAAAAAAGCACAGCTCTGCTGAAGTCAGATGACACCTATTTATATCAGCCAAGGATATTGCTCTCAATATTAAAGAATATTATCACTTCTACTTACCTGCCAATTGTTGCATTTAGTGATCTGTTTTTCATTGCAATAGTAGACACTTAAGGGAAGACAGAAAAAGCAACTCTTTATCAGTGATGTTTTCAACTCTAACAGGAGATGTTCAAGGCCCTGAACTCAGCTCTTTGTGAATAAAAAGGCTTTTAATTCATCTTCAAGGAAACAATTAGAGATCAGCCAGAGCATATAAATTAATCTGATTTTCCTTTCCCTCTAGCAAGGCCATTATATATCTCTTTTCTTATTCTTCCAGATTGGCTTCTATTTTCTCTCAGGTGCAACTGCAGTTTCCTAAGGCAATGAACTGGAAAAAAAAAATTTAAAAAAACAACATCTGGAGTTATCCACACTCCTGCCAAATAAAACAAGCACGTCTGAAGAGAGCAGTTTCTCAGAATGAAAAGAGAAGTGATGACTAATAAGGAAATGCAATTTACCAAAAATATCTCATTTAGCCTTTTCTTAAATATATCAGCCTTTTAAGTCTTCTCTACCACCTAAATGTCCTATTTGGATTACGCAACAGTAAGAGTTGTCCAGAAAAAAACAATTGTTTTGCCAGTTTTGTCAGCTATTTGTAGTCAAATACAGGTTTATAGACCACTTGATAGGAATTCATCTGAGAAAATGTAGACTCCATCTGAGTTAGCAAGCCTGAACTCCCTTTTCATCAATAGAAGAAAACAAGCAAGGTGGGATTCATCTCACTTTTAAGCAGGCATCTGAAATAGCTCAGTTGAACTGTACCTTAAAAGTGGCAGTTTCTCTCCTTTGAATCAAAAGAAAGCCCAGGGCAACTAGTTAACTAGTTCAACCATGACATCTACATGTAAAATGAGATGAGTCTCACCCCATATAAGTGCCTTACAGGATCATCCCCCCCTGCATAACCTCCATCCTTAGGTTCTCCATGCTGCCACTGTCATCTTTCTGGAAAGAGAGGGACCATCATCCACGGACAAGAGACTCTCCTGTCAACCTCTTTAAGAACCCTTTTGTGGGGTCCTTAATGAAGAAGTGATATGGGTATAAGGATTCACCTTTCACTTAGGCGTATTAAGTTTAACTTTCTTGTACCTACTTCCAAGCCCTTACTCTTATTCCTCTTTTCCATCCCATCTCTTTTTGTCCCATCTTAAATCCCACTGTCTAGGAACCTTCCTTACTTGAGTCCCTCCAGAAAAATCATTCCTGTAGGGTTGTTTACATTAATCCTGAGTTAATGTGCTCACAGCTCTGCCAAACACATTTACTGGAACCATCAAAGCATGCACCTTCCTTAAACAGCAATCACAGGATCTTACCACTTGCAGATTGTCCTGTCCCGAGTTTCAGTCATTGCACAGTGCACATGAGCTAGACTCATCCATCCCACCTAACCATAAGTATTTGGATGACATACCTATGATAGGTGTGTAGTCACTTGAGTCAATGAAGTGATAATCCCCTCCAGAGTGGCGCTCAGCTCTTACACAATCCCATCTATTTCAGTGGCAATATTCCTTATTTGGGGATATCCATTAAATACCAAAAGACAGGCAGGGTGAACCAGGGCTTACACCTTTTCCTTTTTTTAGGAACACGCCTTAAAAAGTTTTGAATACTTGGAAATAATAAATACAGAAAGCAATAGAGGCATAGAATTTTTAGTTGTTTAAGGATAATGTATCTTGTCCTCTGAAGCCTATTCTTGCCTTAGGTGCTTCTTCTGCTCCTATTGATGTTAATGAGAGTGCAGCATCTGACAAAATTAGGCCTATTGACATTACTGATGAACCTCACCAACTGTCAATGCAAAGTAGGAAAAACTATGACAAAGGGAAAGAAAAGGGAAATTAAGCCAGGCTTCATACCTTCACTAAAAGCCTCAAATATCATCCTCCTATTACTATAAAGCCAAGGGATGTTGCAAATCTGGATATACTCTCTGGCATGCTATTTTCTTTTCTGTGTTGTTGATTCTGCTTGAAAGTAATCAAACCACAGCACTTTCCTTTCTTGGCTTTCAATAAAGTAAGGAAAGGGAGATAAGCCTGAGTGAAAATGCACGCAGAGCCATGAGTTGCTGTTCTCCTGATAGCTAGTAGGAGAATGTGGGCTAAGACCAGGGTAAATTACCCCTAGAGGCAGAACGTGTTCAGAGAGGCCTCAGGTCTTGTGGTGGATTCCCTGGAAAGCAAAAACACCATCCTTGGCATCACATCCCTACTTAAGCAATGCAGAGCACATGTCAGTAACTGCCCAAACTTAGAGTAATTCTTTAGTCAAAAAGAAGACAAAAATTTTGACAGTCTTCTACTTCACTCTTTTGTAAATTGAGGGAATGCATGAGGAAATCACATGGTCATTTAAACTAGTTTGCATAAACTTAGGGAAGCATGTGGCTTGAATTTTACAGCCTTTTCTTATCATTAATACTTTTCCCTCTAACCTCAGTATTTTATTGGGCTCATGGAACAACAGTGAGGCCTGTCCTGAAGCTAATTTGAGGCCTGCCTATTCCCTGTGACTGCAAACAAAATCTGAAGCCTACTGGATAAAGTGTCTTCTTTGCATTTCAAAAATAGTCAGTACAACTCCAATTAAAGATGTTTCTTTTCTTTCAAATGTTATATTGTTCTGACTGTTTCTGTGTAAGCAGGGAACCCTGGATTACATTCCTCTCCAGGGGATCCTAAATGTTTATACAAATCACAGTAGGCAGCATTACAACACTTCCAATTTTTGCCACATGCACTTTGTCTAAACTCGAACTTGGTCAGAAATCTGTCAGACTGCAAACTGTAAAAAAGAGAAATGAAAGGAAACTGTCTTATTTTTGTTCCTTTTGAGGATGTAATTCTATTAACGGTTCTGTATGTCTTTTCCCATCAATTTAATTACAGATTAATTAATTCTTAGCAGTTTTCTAAAGCCCAGCAAAATATCATCCGACCCAAACATTTCACAGCAGGGAAAAAAGCCAAGTTAGATAAAGAGGAAAATCCATCCTTAGGAAAAAATGATATTTAGAAGAACAGGCAAGAGTAGAAAAAGATCAGCTCTCTTTTCCTCAGCAAACATGTGTCTCAGCATGTCTTACTCATTAATCTTCACTTCTTTCCATTCCTCTGTATCATGCCCCAAACTGATCTTAACCACAAACTTGTGATACTATATCTATGGACCTGCTACTTCATGCTTTTCCCTGATTGACAACATCAACTTCAGTGGTTTAGACACAGCTATAGCCACGGCTGGCAATGCCACAGCCTGCCAAACAGTGCTTTGCCATGAGTTCTGTGCCGCAGTCCTAGACCTCTTTCCAAAAAGGCCCAAAAAGTCTGAATGTGCTCGGAGCTTCAAGCCAGATTATGAATGATTTAGCTGTCTCTGAGGCTGAGGCAACTTGGTGAGAAATAGAGGGATTAAACCTTAGAAACAAGCCAAACTCAGGAGTCAGCTCTGGCAAAGACAACTGCATTTATTGTTGCCTGAGATAACTCCAGGAAGGGGTTGAATTTGCACCCTTTTTCTATGAGCTTGTATGTTGCTTCTAAGCATGTTGGGACTGCCATCTGCTTACGTTTATGTTTTTATGGGAACTTTTATCACAGGGCTCCCAAAACACTTTACACAGTTACACCTTGATTCTCTGTTGTAACAGAAGGTGGGTTTAAATTAAAATAATGTTCAGGTCTTAATCTAGGTATTGGGCTTTAGAGCCTCCTTTTTCTCCTCTCAAATGGGGCTGTTACAAAGAAGGTATGAAAAGCCAGAGCCAGGCATTTCAAACCACAGTATGAAAATCAAGATACTTCTGAGAGTGGAGAAAACAGAATAACTTAAAAGAAGAAAGCCCCACTTTGCATGCAGAGCAGATAAAATATAAAAGAGAAGCACATCTCCACCTTAGGTCATTGATGTGCAGGGGGGTAACATTGTTTGCCATGAAGAAAAGGAAGCATGGCTCAAACAAGCCCCCATCTCCTCGTATGGCAGACGATCACAGTATGTAACAGGGAAGCAGGAGGAAACAAGAAGTCTCTTTGCAGCAAACAGCTGCCCCATCTCAGTGAGGAGGAGCTGATGTTCTCAGCTATTACAGCTGAGCATGGTGACAGGCCAGGAAACCCACAAAGTGCGACATGTCCCTCCCATACACACACTGGGGTGTGCGCGACATTGCTGTGCTGTTCTCCAAGGGAAGGCAACAGGGTCCGGAGCAGCAAAGGAAACCAAACACGGGAAGCGACGGGGCAGCTGAGAGGGGTGGCACACGCCTGCTGTGCGGCTGGGGCGGAGGACAGGAGTTCGTCTTTCACAATGCTTCCTCAGGGTTAGCAAGTCAATTAGTTGCACAGCACAGACCCACCCATTGTGCCAGAAAGTTTTTTGTATTAAATCTATTTATTTCTGGATCCATCATTGCTAGTCTGACTGCCACAGGCTTGGCCAAGCAAAGAGAGCGTGGCATTGCTCTAGCCAAAGGTAAACACCCAGGTTGTTGATACTTACAGCTGCTCCAGCCACCCTGGGTGCCTTTTACAAACAATGCAGAGAAACAGGCACCGCAGAACAACACTTCCTCTCTCCCTGTAATTGATGGAAAATAAGTCAAAGGATTCATACTGTACAAGTGCCCATGTAGTCAGTGGGGTCAGGAGACATGAACCCACTCATGCTCTCCACCCTGCAAAATAGGCCAGTGAATCCTCTCTACCATATCTCTTCCAAAAGGGAAATTTTTTTCAACATGAGGACTTTAAAAAAATTAAACCCTGTGAAAATTAGAGCTCATCACACGTAACAGGCTCTTCAAAACATACAGTCGTATGCATGCTAACTGCTGGAGGCATAAGTAATCAGTTTACACCATGGAACACCAATTCAGCTCCCCAGATCAAAGCACCTGATCCAGAAGGAAAGGCTGAGAAGCTAAAAAAGGGCTGGGAACAGGAGGTGAGAAGACATGGGGGAAAAGATAAGGAGGGACAGGGAGATCAGTGAAAAATGATATCAGAAACAGAAAGAAAAAAGCAAAAGATGCAACAGTGGAGATCTAGTTCACTACCCACACCCTCCCTTTCCACTCTAAGTCTAATCCCCATCCTCTTTGACCCTCACTTCTGCTTTTCTGTGTTTTATTCCTGCACTTCATGAATAAATTGCAGTTTAGTTCACTCCTTCACCTGCACAGACTCAATGCCACCCACAGAAAAATTCTCCAAATATCAACCTGGGGTATTTTCTGGAGTGAAGGGGGCTTGAAATAGCTCCTGCTGACACCCTGCCACTTTAGATAAATAACTCAGCACTCACTGGAGCCTGGACTAGAATCCAGCTCCTCTGGCAGTTTTATGAAACTCTAGCTGTTCATTGCCTCTGCTTTGCAAAAAGTGAACAAAATGAAATGGTTTGTTTCAGGGCAAATGACACAATTGTGTTAAACAGCATGATTTGTTTGTTTGTTTCCTCCCTGGAGGGTAGGAGGAGGGAAGGAATGTATATTTGATCTGATCCAAGCCATTTTTTTCTTGTTGTTGTTTCTGATTCGGCTGCTAAACTAAAAAAAAAAAAAGAAAAATCAGTGGCTCGAATGGCCCTACACAAAAGAAGTTTGAGAGGGAGTGAGGGAGACAAGACCCTGCTTCTTTCTCAAGACTCATTTGGCCCAGGAGAGACTTGCTTATGAAACCTAGCATTCAGAAATAAATAGCCCAAACCACCCCACATTCAGGAGAAAAGCTGTTTATTTACTTTGTCTCTTCTCTTTCAGCGCCCGTATGCTTGTGTCAGTGTGCTTTAAATTGCCCATTGACCTACATTCCCCGGGATGTGCAGCCATGCCTCCCCCCCCCCCCCCCGATCCCGCCGACGCCAGGCCCGCCTGGCGCGGGATCTCCCCAGCACCCCTCCTTCAGGCCCCACACTCATTCACCAGTGTGGCACCAACCCCACCAGAAACATTATGTGTAAATGGATAATGTCTGCAGCCACCGAAGCATGCTTTAAATGGATAGGCAGCCAAGTGTATATTAATTAAACTTAAAAGTTCTATTTATTGCCAAACACGGGGGGATTACCCAGACAAAAAGTGGCAGTAAGTACTCCGATAATGTTCTCACCCCTTTAATTACTGTTCTATAGTTAGCCGAGCAAACTGGTGTATAATCAACAGCGCTTACAGCAAGCACTCAGGAGAAGCAGACTTCTTACTTCACAAGCTTCTCTGAGCAGCTCTGCTGTTTGGAGGTACAGGAGGAAAACAGAAGAAGCTGAAGCAGCTTTCTATTTATTTCCTACTGCAACCTGCCACCCAAGTCAAGGTGTCTCTGGCGGGGTGAGGGGAGCGGCTGGCTCTGCTCCTGGCAGTGCTGCTGCCCCTCCTGTCGCCCCGCAGCACTCTCCAAGGGTCTCGCGCCTCGGCAGCCGGCAGCCACACGCGGGCTGCGACAGCAGGTTTTTGATTCCGTCGCACCAAAGGTCCCATGGCACCAAAGGTGTATGGAAATAACAAAGCTTGCCATCATGGAAGTAATTATCATTACACCACATTTTACTTCTGGCAATTTTTGAAGCTGGGCATCTTAGGAGTTTGAAATGATTTTATGTGTTGGTGTTCTGTGTACTCATGCCCCATGCCTTTTAAAAGCAAGCTGAGTGGCAAAGCAAAGAAACCAGGTAGTTTTGAGCACTACTGTAAGTCTCCAAGACCTCCCCATGACACTCTGGATTCCCAAGAGTTTCATCCTGTTACCCCGAGTCTGTCACTGGAACCAGCCTCTTGAATTCAGTGCTGTCAGCACCAGACCAGTGATATGATGACATTCAGTTTCTCTTCAGAGAGCTGAGCATCTTGCAAGCCCTCACCAAAGGTGAATCTTTTTTATTAAAAAGGAAGATGAGAAAAATGCGCAAAATATTGTAAAAATCTAATAGCTCAGTTTCAAATAGCCCTACTCTTACTCGCATATACAATACACAGAGTTAATAGCCCTGACCTCCTTGCTCCTCTGCTTCCCGATCTCCCAGCAGTGCCTAACAAGCAGTAGCATATTGCTGTCTCTCGCTACGCAACTTGTCTGCCTTCAGCACTGGCAGCTCACTTTCCTCCCCTGAATCCTCAAGCTCCCAATTCCTTTCCAGGTGTATTCATTGCAATAGCATGAAGAACACGTGACACGCACGCCTCTTAACAAGCCAGCAAAAATAAATCCTTTCATTCTCTTTCATTTTCATAGCTGATGACAACTCAAACAGTAACATGCATTTTTCACACAATCCTGGGCATATGTTTCAAGAGTCATGCCCCACCCAAGTATACAAATTTCCTAATCTGGGCAACCTGAACAGTAAAAAGAACTTCTGGGTAAATGAAGTCATGGTAAACATGGAAAACAGCTTAATAAGTCACATTACAGAACCATAAAATCTGCTGCTACTACCACCCTTGTTACAAGCAGCCCGAGGCATATTATATGTTAAGTACCTCAACACTCATATATTTAGCAGCTCTTTGGACATCACTCATGCTTAATCTTCCCTAAAAAAGGCAGACTCTCTGTCTTCCTGGAGCTCACAGTCTCCTGGACAAGGCCCAAAAGCAGCTCTTCTCCAGGGAGCAGTACGGGGGTGCTGGGGGTACACATGCCCTCAGCTTTGTGCTTTGGGGTTCTGGGATCACCAAGGCTTCCTTGTAAGTCAGATATAATGTCTTTCTGACTGGCTACAAATGCCACGTAGGGCATCATCTACAAGCCTAGAATTGCCAGAGCAGAGTATTTTGGTCATAATGTGTCTTCAGCAATAACACCTCTCATACCCTACCTTCAAAGGCTCTGAGGCTTGAATGGAGACTCAGATGTCTAAGGTTGCTGCTTTCCCAAACTCAGCAATCACCTCAGCTCTCTGGAAAACTCATTCCAGTTTTTTGGAGGTGAGCCCTGGGTCCTGGGATACCAGATTCAACACTCAGGGTCTCTATTACTGCAGAGCTGCCCTAGAGCCACAGATCTGGGGAGACCTCAGCAACTGCTCATTGAAATGGATATATCTGACATTTCTCTCAGTGGCATTGAGCAGCCGTAGAGTCTATGGAGCTGCTGGCTATTTCTTTATTCTTTCTTTGGTTTGCTTGCTTTAACACAGATCACATTTCAAAACAATGGCATTTCCTTCAAACTGAAATCTCAGTTTTTAGCCAGCTTTATGTTCAATGTCTATACTGACAATCTTTGGGCCAAGAGGCAAGATTTGTAAGCTTTCAAATTACTTTGAGACATATTAAAAATGCCCTAAGAGGAACAGAATAACTGGTAGATCAGCAAATTGAACATGCATGTGCATGTACATCCTCACAGCAAATGTGACCTGTCATAGGACCAAGGTTGCATAAGTAGTATTAACATGCAGAATTACTTTGTGTCTGTATCTGGCACAGCCTTTGCTGGACAGATGAGTCATATTCATCCTTTCCTTAATTGCTTAGTCTCTTGAAGCAAATTCTTACACTGTTATTTCTTTCAGTAGTGAGTAAAAGATTTATTTCTTTGTATATGTCAGTAGGTTTTAACATATCCCACTGCCTGCTGTGAACCAGGTGGCACTCCATCCTGCTCTGAATCTTGACTGTGTTTGCAAGGACTGTGCCATGAAGGGACTTCGAGATGTAGAAAGAAAGGCATTCTGCCTTTTTCTTAGAGACCAGAAAACATGAGCACTGTCCAAAGAGTTGCTACATATGTGACTGTTGATGCACTGAACATACTAACTTGTCTCAGGGTGGTTTGCAATGAGGGTGATGGTAAAGGTGGATGTTATCAGTCTCAGGGTGTGAAGATGCAAATAGCCCCAGAACTTTTCAAATATTTAGAAGGAGGTTTCACTGAGTCTGGCCAATATACCAAAGACACCAGAAGGGCTCTTTATGCCTCATGCAAGTCTTCTCCTGGGGACAGTCCTGGGACCTGCAGACCCCCAGAGCTGAGCTCTAGCCTTCTGTCCATCACTGTGGACTTACTCCACATACATACACACATACATACACACATGGCCTTTAGGTCTCCTGTTTCCCGAGCACTCACTGTCCCTGCTGGCCTCAGGTTTCTTCACAACCCAGCCCCTGCTTTTTGCTTCATCTTTCAGGTGGCTGCAACAGCTATTAGACAGCACCCAGCTCCTTCCAAGGCCACCCCCAGGCCCTGGATGTCTCACATCCCAAAATTTATGCCATTATGGAAGTCTTGGCAACTGGATACTGATCAGGGCAAAGCACAAGTAACATGGCACCCAGTAATGATCCAGCAATTCCAGTGTAAGTACGAGTCATGCTAAGATCCAAATTGTGTTGTGTAAATACAACTCACAGTAATGTCACTGATTTGCAGGTAAAATAGCAAAAGCACAGCTTCACTTGCTTCATGACATTGAAGGGCTGCTTGAGATATCAGCAAGTAGCTGTTTTATTTCTGGCTTCACCCCTAGGACCAATGCTCCCTGATATTGATATTTAAAGAAGTGCTTTCTTCAGCTTGGCTACAAATCAGGGTGCTTTTTTTTAATGCTGGCTTCAAACAAGCTGTGGGTGTCTGGGTGGGTGGGTTGAGTGACATATTAGTGAGGAAGCTTCCTCCCCTTTCAGAGCTACATGAAGAAGTCAGAAAGGCATCATCTGAAAAAGTGACAGGCAGATCATGTTGGACTATTGCTGATGAAAAAGGGTTTAAATCCATCAAGAATCCTGAATTTGGAACTGCACTGTTACATAGATCAGGGTGAAATGAACTTCACTAACCTCTATAAATATTATCTGTCTTTTAATTTCAGATTTGCTCCTAGAAAAGTCTTTCAAAATGCACATTCCCTCCTTTCAGCTTCTGGCATCCAATCAAATTAGATACCTAACAACAAGGAGCAGAGGAAGTCTGTCCTTCGTCTCCATTTAGAAGTGAAAGATTCCCCCTTTCCTCCCCTCCTCTCCCCCCTGCCCCGGCTCTGAAGGTCCTCCAATTATCTCCTTTACCTGCTGCATTAAAAAGTAAAGCATATGAGTTGCCAGAGATACAGAGTCTGAGGACAAGCCACTGTGGCAAAGCCATGACATTAGAACAGATGGAAAACTTCTCAGGAACAAAATGTGCACAAAAATGGGTTCTGGCTTTGAAGTGTATATTCACGGTGGGTGCTTTCATGTCTTTTGAAAAGCCCTAGCTCAAATCTGACCTACTTAGGCAACATTCTTATTTATGTCTCCGACTAAGGAGCTGTATATTTAGCAAATGAGAGGAAATCATCCCCTTGTCATGTTTATAGATTGGAGCAAACTTTGCTGTTTAATTCTTCAACAGATTTGTCTCCATAAAAGTGGATGTAATTTAAACACTGTTAAAAAAATCAATAAATTCCAGAAATTTAGGATAAATGGAATCATAATTTCAAATATATATATAGATTTTATATATGTACAGACATACATACAGAGAAAGAAAGAGAGAACATTTATTCAGTAGACTGCAGTTAAGCCATATTTATTTAACTGGTTCAAGAGTAATGGATAAGGCTGAGCAAAGGTGGAAAGCAAATTGTAAGATTTTGCCATTTTAATTGATGTTAAATGCTAACAATATTCTGTATGATACTGAGGAACAGGGGGGAAAAAAACCCTTAACTCCTCATAGACTAAGTAGGCTTATCTGGACTGATGAAAAGAAATGAAAAGAAAATAAAAATGAAATGAAAAGATCCTTAAGGTCAAGAAATTGAAGATGAAAGGCACCGGGTTTATCTCCAGGTTATCAAGAGGTTACCTGGTTTATCTCCATCTCCCAAAGGCAAGATGAATTACATCCATGTCATTCTGGACAGACATCTGTCTAAGCTCCAGGGGTGGAGGCTTTGTAACCTTCCAAGCAACCTATTTCACCATTTTGCCATTATCACTAGTAGAACAATGTTGCTGGCATCTAACCTGTGTAGCTCTCACTGTAATTAAAGCACATTACTCCTTGTCCTACTCCCAGTAGACTTAGAGGACAGATTATTTCTTTCTTCTTCTCAGTCTCCTTTCAAGACTAGTTCCTTCTCTCCTCTTTAGGCTAGGCAACCCCACTTTGTTCAATCTTATCTCATGGATCGTGTTTTCTAGTTGATCATGATAGTGTGATCCTATTGAATCATGTTTTGCTTCTAATCTATTCTGAGACAATCCACTCTAAGACCCAGAGCCTTTTCTTCAGAACACCTGCTCAGCCAGTAATTTCCTATTCTTTTACTTACGCCCTTGAGCATTCCTGCCTCAATAGGGACCTTTGCCTTTGTCCTCACTGAGTTGCACTCCAGCCTGTCCAGGCCACTCCTCCTATTTGACCAGATTATTTTGAATTCTGAACCCGTTCTCCACCCTGCCTGCAGCTCCTCATACCTTGCAACTGAACAAAAACATTCTCCTTTCCTCCAACCCAGCCATGAATGAAAATACTGCATAGCACAGTGGCCCAGCACAGATCCCAAGGAACCTCACTCAATACTCTCCTTTGACTTCGCAGTTAATCATTGATAACTGCTTTCTGATTACAGCTTGCCAGTCAGTTATGCAGTGACTTAAGATAACAGTTGCTATTAGTCCATGTTTCTCCAGGTTGCTTATGACAATATCTTGTCAAACAGCATCAAAAGCCTTATTAAAATCAGATATGTGACATCATAGACTACCTTTTTCCTTCCGCAAGGTCTGTTACCTTGTCATAGAAGCAAAAGAGATTGGTTTCAGATGATTTGTTCTTTACAAATCCATGCTGGCTGTTCTACTCATATGCTTGTTACCTTCTAGGTGCTTACAAATTGATTGTTTGATTGTTTGTTCCAGGTATAGGCAGATAGCTGACATGATTATAAATCCCTGGATTCAGCTTTTTCTCCTTGTTGCAGATAGACACTATCTCTGCCCTTTTTTTATCCTCCAGAACCTTGCCTGTCCTCCATAAGTCCTGGAGATAAACACTAAACTTTCTGGGATTGTTTCAGCCTGTTCTCTATGTACCCTGGGTTGAATTTTGTAAGACCCTATGAATTTAAAAACATTTAGTTTTTCTCATTACTCCCTAATCTCCTCTTTCTTTACCATAGCCTGAATTCTTACCCTTTTGTCACCGGCTGTGTTAAGCATCCAGTCACAGTTGAACATTTTAGTGAACGTTGATTCAGAAGTTGAGTTCAAATAAAAATATTTATTTTTGGAAAATAATCTAGTCTTCTTACAACCTTTTCAGGCTAAACAGTTTGGAAGTTCTCAGGTTATTTCTCAGCTACTTAATGCCCAAAGAAACCCTTAACCTCCTAAATGGAAAGAAGTGCTTGGCATCTTACAAAACCAAGCCCCCAGCTGGGATGCTATTTTGACAGAAATGGAGTATTTCATGAGAACTGTGATTCTTCCAGATCAAAGCTCAGCTGAAAATACCATGAGAAGGAGACGCTTCTTGTTCTTGTTCCTGCTCAACTTAGAAGGGCTACCGTGTGCAGAAACAGAAGTATCACAAACACAAAATTCTGCAAAAGTCCAGTCCTCATTTTCAGTGAAGACTCCAAACCTTTTTTCCACAACCCAACAATTCGACCTTAAAGTGTGCTTAATTCTCCTACCCCACCCTCCCAAGTCATAACATTACATTTATATTTGTATCATTAATACATGTTTGAAGAACACCAACAACTCCACTGATGAAATTTAAAAAACCCAAAAGACATTCTCTCCCTTAAAAACAGATTAAAACAATGTCAGCTCCCTTGAAGTTAATGAATGAATACTATTCCTTAGAGCTGTTTTTATTCCTTCTGATATCCTAAATGATGCTGAAGCAGAAAGGGAGAAGTAACTGAAATCCAGATATGTTAGTTTCTGCTCCATTAGGAAAAGGAAAATCAATTTGGTCAAACATAAAAGAAGAAAATCAATAGGAAAAGAAATTTTATTTTCAGCTGAGGACTAAGAATATACTACAAACAATGGTGAGTGAAAATTATTCATTGATTTGTATAACACCTTTTACAAGCCCAAAAAGTGCTCCAAAGAATTATAGATTATTTAAATCTAAGGATCACTTACTGCCAGAATGCACCTTTCTCTGGGGTGGAATGCAGCTGCTATGAAATTGCACTAGCAAACACTATACCAAAGCTTTAGGGCATGAATGCTTTATCTGAAGATGCATCAAGGGAAGTTGAAAATGCAGAATGGAGTTAAACAGGCTGGAATATGACCAGAGTGCAACAATATCGATTTTGGTTTAAGCTTAAACTCATGGAAGATAGGTCCATCAGCCCATTAAACAAACTTTGGCTCACAAAGTCCCTAAAATGCTCTTTGTTAGAAGTTGGGATAACATGCCAGAAGATGGGTCACTTTTCGTGTTTGCCCTGTTCCTTCTGCTCTTTCCCTAATCACTGTCAGAAACATCATGACACTGGGTTGATGGACCTTTGGTCTGATCCAGCATAGCTGTTCGTAAGTCCTGAGCTGACAGGCTGGTCTGTGAGCTACAGTGGCTCTGAAGCTGGCACACCCTTGCATATGTTGACTCAGCTTCAGGGCAGTAAACTCTGGTAGAAGGGCAGGAGGAGCAGCTGACAAGGCAATCTTTTACAGTCTCCAGCATGAATCACCATACTCATCCGGAGGCCCGATAAGTTCTCTGTGTTAAGCACACACTAAGTTGTTGCAGGATATGGGCCACATTTATAGCACTGTCATTAGTAGTAAGGGCTTGCACTGCATAAAATTACACAAAGTACCTTTCATACCTTAACATGTACTTAGCAAGTAAGCTTCTAGGGGCAGGGAATGTACAATCTTCTGTTTCTCTAAAGCACCTTATTCAATTATGGCAATATAAAAATGATTTATAACAATCTATTAAAAACACAACTCAAATGACTTAGCACTCCTGGGGTCCTGGGAATATACTCTAGGATTTGCCATTTAATTGTAAATCAAATCTAGTGACCAGTATCTCATGGCGTAGAAACAGAGATGAAAACTAGCGATACACCTCACCAATTGCAAAGTGCAGTATGTCATGGGTAATCACCCAAGACATGACTAGGAGGAAAAGGAAACAGAGAAGAAAGTGGCAGACATTTCTGCTCCCTGCAGTCTGTCATCTCATCATTAAGCTTCCACAACTCCAGAGGCTGCTAAAAGGCAGGTGGGCAGGCAAACAGAAAATACTTGCCATCTCTGCTGTCACCCAATGTGTCCCTTTCTCCCCCAGCTTCCTGTGGAAAAGCTTCCTGAGAAGATGAAAGTCCAAAATAGCAGCAGGACAGAGACAACAGCATACATAAAAGACCACAAGCTGGGCTGGAAAGATCCATTGAGTATCCTGCACGCATTGCTCTAAGGAACGTATACTGCACATGATCCAGAGCCCTAAGGGACAGCTGAAGGTATGACTGGGGTAGAAGCACAGTGCCCATTTTACCCCACCCAGTTTGACAATCCAAGCCTACCTGTCGCTGTGTGGAGAAAGAACAAGGAGACGGAATAAAATCTCCAGCTAAGCAATCGAATTAGAAAACTGGCCCCTCTCTCTTCTTATCTTCAGAGTAGCCAAGGCCTAGTACAGAAGTCGGGGTCAACCTCAGAATTACAACAGACCTCACACGCAACAGATGCACACTCCATATCTGATACAGACGCTCCTAATTTTTACCATCAGCAGGCTGGGGTGGAGACCCTGGGTTGGCCTGTTTTTGATAAAGCTATATTCATAGGAACACCCAGGCCAGGAAGAGACTTAATTGGCCAACAAATCCTTTCTCCTGCTATCTGTGACAACCGTATCTAGCAGTCCTTCTCATATGCTGATAAAGCTGCACCTTGGAAACAGTGTCAGAGCAGATCAGGGAGAGTGTCTCCTTCCTACAAGACTAACAGAGTAGGAGGTAGAAATCCACAATGCAAGGCTAATCAGGGATGCCCTTTCCAGCTAAGACTAGCTAAGTTAAAAACACAATATCTAAGAAAAAATATTTTCCACTGTAATGCGATATTTAATGGAATTGATAGATTTTTCTTCATATGGAAAACAATAGAGGCCTTTGTTTTCACCTTTTCATTACACCAGTCCTCAGCTTTTCATTCTACCAGTCCTCAGCTTCATCTCTGTTTCTGTCTTCCACTGCTCCTTCCCTACAGCTCTCAGTTAATGATGTTTGTCCCCATGGTTAGGAACCTCACTTTGTGGAGAACTCTCTTAAAATCTTTCCTTAAGGAAGGTTCAAAGATAAAGGCCACCACTAGCATAAAATAAACCATTTCCTGAACAATGGAATCAGTGAAGTATTGTTTCCTATGGGTCTCCTTGCCAGATTCCCTAGTGACTAGTATGTACAAATGGCAACAGGTGCTTTTCCCACACATAGATTTTCTTGCAAGAGTCCTGTGTTGATCCTCTAATGCCTAACAATGGCTCACACTGCACCTTTCCCACAGTGAGGGCATGATCTCATCTGAATAGCTGTCTGTTTTTAGAGAACTTCGTTTCTTGAGACCACCTGCCCTTTGGTTAAATTTGGCTGAAGCTGGCCAACCAGTTCAAAAGTCGTTGAGAGGACCACTGCACCCCTCACCTCACCCTCACACAATACAATCACACAAACTTAATTTTCTAAGGAAATGAGGCTAAAAAATAAATGTCTAAGCCAGGATCTTCTGGTCTCTCACTTCTTATGAATCTAATGTGCATCTTCATTACAATCTCCTTCTGACAGGAATTGCCTTTATCTGTATTTTGTAAAGCTTTGAGCATATTGCCAGCACTTTAATAATAAAATATCATACAGAACCATATATCTGAATATTATTATGCAGAAAATATGTGCCTGTTCACACATACAGCAGAATATTGAATACGCAATTTAAGGCCGTATATGTGTGTAAGTCAAACATAGGGCAAAGTCTTTTCTATTATACACAAAGCCTACAACTATCCTGGACTGAAAGAAAGCACATAAACTCCTTTAATTTTGGATGCTAAAAGGTATAAGTTCTAACTAGTGTTTGGATGGGTGATTTCCCCAGGGAATCCCAGGTGTCCTGGGCACAGGCCAGGCAGTTATTGCTGAGCACTGGGGCTGACGTTCACCTCACCTAACCTTACCATCTGCCTCCCTGCAGAGACACAGGCACCTCCAGAGCATGATACCTGGGAGGATGGAATGAATCACCCTGCCCAAGTCTCACCACTGACTACAGAGGCGGCCCAGACTACTCACTTATCTAAGTATGTAATTTTTGAATAACTAAGGTTTGGTGAGACGAATGCCAACCCTGGTGAATACTAGGCCACAAAAAACAAATGAGTGGGAAGACTTCACATCATGGCTGCATGGGAATATAAAAGAGCAAATCATAAAAAACAAATTTTCAACTTCTATGCAGAAGCAAAAACTGGCTTATAATGCCCACAAATTTCTACCAGTGAGTGAAGGGGTCTTCATAGCAATCAAATAAATATTGCTAATGGGACTAACATTAACTTTTAAAATATACTGGATGGCAATGAAAGCTTGAAGTGTTCTTCCTCTAGCTTTCAGTTATGGGAAAATGGTGATCATTGCTGGAAAATGGCAGAAGAGCAATTAGTACTTCAGAACTGATTTGCATAACTCCCATTTGGTGAACATGAAGATTGGAATGAAGACCTAGAGGGAAAAAACAAATAAATCCATAAAACTTGAGATAGACTCCGCAGCTGAAGGCTCTGATAGCTGTTATCTCCCCCGTGTTTCAGGCACAAAGGGTAGCACACACAAACCACTGGGCAGAGAGTTAAAATCACCAGTCATTCACTCATTTCTGCAATTGAACTTGTTGGCTTTACAGCAATCCTATTGGCTACTAAGTCCTATTTCCCATTAGTGCTATCGACCATGAAATACTATTAGAGTTTTTTTGTGTGCTTTTTTTTTTTTTACCTTCACTGGCTGGAATACAGCTTATCCCCATGTCCATTAAATATACATTTGAACAGCATTTCCACCTGCACTTTGTCACCTTGGGTTCTCAAGGGGTGTACCTCCACTTGGCTCTGAGCTCAAGGGCACCCTTGATATCAGCCTGAGAGTGCCAACAGGCATGCTAATGCTCATTTGAAATAGCTTTTCCTTTGCCTCAGATGTTTCTATGCACTCAAAGAATAAAAAATCTCTGCTTCACTCCATCTTCAGTGTTGTAGGACGATCTCACCTCATTCTGTCAGTAAGCTATAGTTGCTTTCAGGCATCTCCTAGACTTTGCTTCCCTTCCTGGAATCCCACCCCCTCCTACTTTAAGATCCAAGTTAGCAAGAGGCTGTGTGGTACTGATCTAAGCTTACCTTCTTGTAGGCACTTACCCCACTGCTGTTAATAACATATTTCTTTTCAAAATGTCCAGGCTCCCTGGAAAATTAAAAATATCCTGTAATTATAACCTGCTTCTGAACAAAAAGAACATAAATTGCAAAGACAGAAAAAAAGGATTTTCTGGAAATTAAGCTTTGTCAGTAAAGATAATTTGTTTCTCTGCTGTCAATAAGAGGTGTCTATGTGGGTCACTGTAGAGGTACTTCACTGGGAATAAGTTAAATTCAGCAGCTATCATCTTGTCCTGTGGGTGAAGCATGCTATCTCAGGTATGCAATACCACCCAAACTGGGCGTCATTTTTTAAAACTTTCCTTTATTACGAATCACTTCCAAGTCTTGGGGGAAGGACATCACGACAGACAGCTCCTTAACAAAGAACCAACATGAGAACAAAAGCTATTCCTGAAGAGTTCCCAAAATAAAATAGTAAGACAGATGAGTGAGGAAAAAGTTGCATGGGTGTTTCTTCAAACAAGAACATGGTCAGAAAAGATACTGGGAAATGTAGATTCATTAAAATTGAAATGCCTCACAAAATTGTCAGTTTTGCAGACAAGTGTTTAGGGAAAAACACAGGAAAGCTACAACACTGTGAATATGTCAGGTCTGGACACTTTCAGAGCTAACAGTGTCAGTGTTTCATTTAAAAATGACTTCTCATTTTAAATGTAGTCGTATATTTTACATTCTAATACCGTATTTGATAGCAAAAGCAACACAACTAAGTCAGAGTGAATCCTTCCTATAATTTTGTGTCAGGAGAAATTCAAAATTTGGGATTTTAATTCTAAACTGAACCCAAAGCAAATTTCAAAATCTTGAAATCCTTTGTAAAACGGAATTTCTAGTCCTAGCCCAGCACTGGTTTAAACCTCAGCCCTCTGTCAACAACTGAGTCAAGCTTTAGGAAATGCTAGTGTCTTTCTGAAAAATGGTTCCTTCTCAGCTTCCCTTTTCTATGACATCTGGTGAGGACTGCATTGCTGTAGATGTAGACAAATGTTGCTAAGCACTTACCCTGAAAAACTACAAATAGTTAAGTACTTGGCCATATTCTGGGTGCTGGGTGATATTTTTCCTTATAATTATTTCTGCTGCTGTCATTAGCACCAGCACTCTCACTATTTATTACCATAGGTATTTCGAGACTCATAAAAATGTGATCTTACTCAAGGCTTAAGCAACACATGAAATAAATCAGCAGCACTGAACATTGGCTGACACTGGATGAAACCTGGCTGGGAACAGCTGGATTGCTCTCTTGACTAAATATTTACAAAAGCCATGATTATATCACTGAGTGACACTGTGTGAATATAACAATTTATCAATCATCATATTTAACTCAAATCCCTGCAGGAGGGGATGGCATTCTCGCTTAACAATAAGTATCTACTGTATGCTAATTAAGTGACTTATTTCTCAGCTAAGGTTACTTCAGGTATATGTGTGCTTTTTAACTACCCATTTCCTAAGCACTGCTAATATTTCAAAGACACAGAAAACACTGAGTTCAAATGTGTTTTCACTTGTACCAGTATCCATCCAGTAACACTGGCATTAGTCTGGATTCATGCTGAAAAAAGGGTGAGCACAAATCAGTCCACAGTGTGGGCTCTCCCGCATTCTCCTGTCCACCATATGGTGCCCATGGGAGGCAACTACCACAGCAACTGCCCTGCAGTCCCTCCAGCAGCCTTAAGATGTGCCTCCCTCCAGCCCCAAACAATTCAGTTTCCTGACCTTGCGTTTTCCTGAGTAGCTGGCAGTGCTAATAGCACTGGCTGGGAGCAATGCTTCTAAGCAAAAATTCCTGTGTTTCTAGGAAAGGATTCTTGAATTTTCTCACCCCATGCTCACCAAGTTGGGCACAGTTGGGTGTTTACTGGTCTTGAAACTGTCTGAAGTTTTGTCTTATACTGTGAGCCTCTACAGCACCAAGACCAATCTCACTTAGAGCTTCCATATTAGTGTAATAATCTGTCTACCTGCCAAGAATTAATTTAGCATAGTTTTCATGACAGCTGGTTAGTACTGACTGGGTAATCCTAAACTTGTACTGCCCAAAAGGTCACAGGCAAATGAACACAGGCATGCCTGTTGCAAGGAAAGAAGAGCTGGGATTTGAAGTGGCAAACTTTGCCAAACTGTGGCCTTCCCAGAAAATATAAGAATCAGGTTCATACAGATCAGGGCAGCAAGCAGACCAGATCGGAGCATCAGAAGGAGACAATTTCCTTGAAAATAAAGCCAACAAATGTCATATTGATAATCTATTCTTATTTGAGCAACCAGAATCCACTGCCAATGACAGGAGCTTTTCATAAATCTTCTGCCTCCTACTTCATGCCAGATTAACTTTCTTGCACCAGCAACGGTGTGAACAGTTCAACTACCTTCCTGTCTTGTTCAGATTATGGGTATTAATGCAATGGAAGAGTAAACAAGAATCTCCCCTCCACCAGTCCCACAGCACAGACACTTTAACAAGTTTTTCTTCAAAATGTCATACAGGATTGTGGATAGCCAGCAGGTTTGTGTGGATCCCAGGCTAACAATCAAAATAAACAGATGGAATCCATGGCTTCTCTTTGGAATCTGCTTTTAAACCTCTTATTTCATTCCAGGGATCATTGTTCAAAAAGAAGAAAAGGTTTGAGGTGCTGAAATGTCTGCTCCCTCGAGAGCTTGAAAGAAAGTTTTCTTGGTATGGATCTTAGAGATAGATTTTTCTCCCCATTTTGCACATGTTGAGAGTCTGCATAATAATTGTATTTTAGCCTTTGGAGCCCATTTGCCATCAAAGGGGAAAATTTACACTCTTCTTTCTACCTACAGAGAGATTTATAAATCAGTAAGCACACAGACATGGGAACTCTGGACTTGGTTGCCCTTCCAGGAGCCCTTGATGGCTCAGACAATCACAGCAAGTGTCTTTTCAGAAACACAGAGTGGGGAGAGAAGTTATGATAAATTTAGTTTTCTTCTGAAGTTAATAACCTCCTACAAAGGCTTTTGGTAAAACACAGACACCTTAACATTTTTTCTCCCTTTCAAACAATTTTTTTCCTCTATTTTTTCCTCTGATGGTAAAATCTGAGGAAAGCTGTCTCTTCAGAAGTAACTGCTTTGTGAGAATGACATCAGCAGACCACGAGGTTACCACTGGTAAGTAGGCACCCTGAAGGGGATGAAATGAAATCTCTTATCATCCTACTTGCTCCTCTTCTTTTCTACATTTGGTGCCTTTTGTAATATGCAAAGCAAAGGAAATGTTTTGCTCTCCTTGATTTTTTTCACTCTTTTTTTTCCTGAGGAAAAAAAAGACAATACATTTGGTTTCTCCAAAGACTCCGCTGCTGCTTCAGGTGTGCTTGGTACCTCATTCAGAAGGGGAATGATTTAGAAATTTTAGTTCAACCACCCCCTCTCAACCAACCAGACCTTCTCTCAACCACCACTGGGTTCTCTAGAGAGAAGTTGTTTTAGGCAACTTCAAAACCCAAGAACACTTGACCTGAACCCTTCCATTCCCCCTCCAGGGGAGAGGACCACCATAAATGTGCCTAATGTTACCTTTTACAAATACCTCCTATCAGAACAAGGGCACTGCCGTCTTGACTTCAAAACTATGGTAGAGAAAAGCTCTTAGTAGTTTCACAGTGTAGATATCCTATTATAATTCCCTTCCTTCAGGCCTCCTTCAAGTCAGAATGTTTCAGAATCAGAAACTGTTGATGTGGAAGGGAGAGGACAAGGAACAGACAATGGGTGAATGTATGGAAAAGCGTCTATAGGACAAGGAGATTCCCTTTGCTGTATATGGGATTTCCAACAAGTGGAGTAAGTATGGCTACTATTACTAAAAATTGGGAATAACCTGAAAGGTCATAGCTTCAAGAGAACGTGATAAGAGGGAGGGACTAGGGTTTGTTGTAGGAGAACATCTGAAATGATGAACCATAACTCACTTTGCCATGAACAGGTCTCCTGGTTTACGAACCATTAACCCCAAGAGAGGAGATGGTGAGGAGGGATTTTCTGCATGTTTTTAATGAGTCTCATGCACCTGGTGAGCACACATTCTCCTGCCTCAGTGCATCCAGTCAAGTCAAAGGGCTTGTCAAAAGAAGAAACCAAGAAGGACTAAACGCTAATAAACATGAGTCCCTGGGGAAAAACAGGAAAAGTTTTTGTTAGAGACTGGCTATCTTCATGCTAAGAACAATTTAGTCTTACCCAAGCAAAGCTTATAAACAAAGATGATAAATCACTGCAGGATTCTTAGTGTGGAATAGAGCAGGGGAGACTGCATGTCTTCAGGATTGCTCATCTACTGTCACATGTAGCTCCTCAGCAGGTGAGGAAATATACAGAAGCAGGAAGAGCACGCTAGACAGTGGTGAGGTTGAGAACTTCCGAAAACCTGCAAGGGATGATTAAAGGTTAAGAAGAGGAAATGTTCACACAGACCTCTACTGCTTTTACAAACACTGATTTTACAAACTCTGTTAAAAAAAACGCATATTTTCTTTTTGAATAGAATATAAAAGCACATCTTCTTTTTGAAGAAGCTGTTTCTGAGTCACTAAATCCAGCTGACACTACTCAGCACTTGTGAAGCAGGCAACTTCTTTATCTCTGTACATATTCTGAGAATACACTGTGGTTCCACCCAGGGTGAGGTGCAGAATACCAGGTCTGGTTTTGGAACAGTAAGTCAGCAAAGGACAAGAAAAGGTTTCAACTACCTTGTATGTGTGACAAGAGGAGTAAAGTGGGCTGAGAGGGTAATGGGTAGCTATAGCGCATGACAGAGACATGATAGAAAGGCATGAGCTATGAGATAGTGAAGACACTGTTTTTCGTAAACTGGCAGATTTTAATACAGCATAACAGAATAACTTTAGTCAAATGTATATCACAGTCTCTCCAGGAACCTCCATTGTTCCTATTTATTAATTTTAATGGGATGGCACCTGCAGCTTCCAGTCAGAATCAAGGCTCCCCTGACACATGCATGACAAGAGGACGGGGCCCTGCCATGCACAGCATATAGAGTAGGAAGATAAATAATATACCAGAAACAGAGCAGCAGGACTGAACTACCTACATGAGTTTTGGAGCCCTTTGAGAGTCCAAAATTTCTTTTGCAGGAAATACTTCTGTTCCAAGAAATCTGCCTTCATTCTTTACTGGAGCAAAAGACCACGTTTGAAATTTCCCAAGCAGAAAAAATCCCCATAGTGTTATTTACAAATATAACATCAAATCAACTACATCTTAAACTGCATTCTGATAAGTTTAGGTTTTGATTAATCCATGCATTCTGGGTAACCTGAGAGTTTTACGTATATACATATATATATATCTGCAGTTTTTAAAAATATAAATAGACATCTCCACCTGTCTTTCCATTTAGTTGCAGCTGTGTCTTCTCTGTGACTCCCTAAGAAATCATGTTCTGACACAAAAAAAATTCCTCCAGCTACTAAGCTGCCTTAAGACTTGTGAAGAAACTCATGGATGTAACAGGTTAAGAGAGGTACATCGGACATACTCCTAAAACCAGAAGTGTGCAATATTCAGAATTTCAGTTTGTCAGCTTACCCTTGCTATTTTTACCATTTCTGATGGTAAAATGAATACAGATATGAAGAAGAGAGATTCATCTCACTTGGTTTTAATTCCCCAGAAGTCAATGCATCTAGCAGAGAGACACTAGTCATCCAGGCTCCCCTTATACTCTGTGGAGAGAGAACAGTCCCTCCACGGAAAGATTTATCCCTTCCTAAGACAGATACCTGAGGGAGATGGGATGAACTGCTCTCTGAAGGGGTCTCTCTTTCTCCATAGAGAGAGCCCCTCAGTGATTATAGACGGACCTCAGACCACTAGCCTATATTCGATGCCTGTTAGAAGCTAGATAAGACAAATCCCTCCTGACACTTCAAAGCCCATAAAGTGTCCGTGTCATCCACAAGGCATTTAAGGATGACCCAGCTCAGTCCTATATTCCATTTGCTGCATCCTTCTGACTCATTAGTTTATATCAGCAGGTAGAGGAATGGGTTAGTTAACAGTAATGGGAAGTACAATGACTCTATTGAAAAACTATCTGTGCCAAAACTGCACATTATTTTAGCAAGATTAATTACTGAGGTTTTTATTCTGGTTATTATATCACCAAGAAGTCACATGATGCCCATGCTGACCCAAAACACTAATCCACTGTTCAAACCTACAAAAGAGCTTCCTTGCTTTAATTCCAAAGTTATGCCCATCCCGCTGAGGTCTGAGTGAAGTTTCACCATTTATTACTATATATCAAATACTTTCAATTATTCATGGTAAGAAATAAAATCATTCCCATTTTTCTCCTGTCCTTCACTGCAAGTTTGTCACACATTAAGGAACACTGGCAAGGGAACTAGGGTTACTTTGTTTCTTTACAGAGGTACAAGCTGCTAGGAATACGTTAAATAAACCAATCTAATTTTACCATACTATATCTAGTCATATTCTTTGATATTTTCCACTTCAGGGACCATTTGGTTTCCTCAAATCCAGTAAAGTAATTTTTTTAAAAAATCATTGTGAATGTCTAAGGATTAAAAGACAAATTCAGAGATTGAGAGGCATGTAACTGTAGTGGACAGGCCATCAGAAAGCCCATGTTCTACTGTGAGTCCTGTCACAGAGCTGCTCTGTGGCTTGAACAAATCACTTCATCTCTCTGCACTTCTGTTTCCTTGTCAATATTTTGTCTCTTTAGATATATGGTTTCTGGGGTTTGTAGAGTGCCTACCAATAGGATCCTAATATCAAGCAGAGTGATGCCAAAGTACAATAATGATGCCCACGAAAATTTGAGAAGTACAGGGGCTTGAAAGGAATTTTCTGCAATTTTTTTCAACCTTTGATGCTATGGGGATCCTCAGGTCTCCAGGTACTGAAGGTGTAGGAATAAGTGCCTGACTTAGATCATAATGAGGAAAAATGTAGTCTTCCATGTTTTTATGACTGGCCTCTATTCTGTTTGGCTTGATTATGTTTAATACCTGTGGATCAGGTAATTTTAATAAATAAATAAAAAAAGAGAAAGGGAGAAAGTGTCAGCATGAGGCTGGGTATGGAGTTATTGAGAACAGGAGTGCAAATGTGTCAAGGAAATCCCCAGTGATCCAGAAGGGAATGCAAGTAGCTTTGCAAGCAGCAGAAGCAAGTTGGAATAATTGTACCAGGGTCTTAGGCATGTAGAAAGATTTTCATGTTTCAAATTGTAAATCAAACCAAATTAAATCAAACCTACATTTCTATAGCACCTTTCATACAAGGCTCCCAAGGCACTTTACACAGAAGGCAAAGCCACTCAAGTGTTTATGAACATAGCAGGTCAAAAAACTGTGTCTTCAGCTGAGGTTTAAAAGCTGAAAGTGTGGTAGTATCAAGAGATGGCACAGATTGAGAAGTTCCTGCACCACGGGCAGGGAAGAACTAGTGAACACCACGCCTGACTGGGCCACAGCACACAGATCAGTACCTGAGGCACTCTTAAGCCATACCAGCAGTTCCCAGAGCCTTGTAAAACAGAAACTTGATCAAACATCAAAAGAGCTGATCTGTCACTCCACAAGGACTAACAGAGAGAGAGAGAGAGAGAGAAGAAGCAGCATTTCATGCCTCTCCCATTCCTTATTTACAAGGTACAGCATAACTTGGTGTAAGAAAAGGACGCCCTAAAATTGCACAAGCATATGCAGTCCAGTGACTACAGTCAGGGTAATGCCGCCTTAGCAGCTCTCAGGGCAGCAGCCAGGTTTTGGGGCACACAGTCTCCACAGACTGCCTCTATAAGCCCACTTGGTAGAAGCAGCAAACTCCCTGGCCCTTCTCTTATATCACCAAGAGAAAGGCAACAGGCTGAAGCATCCCCTGAACCATATTCAGACATCAGGCCACCAGCTGGATCTGGCTGGATGGAAATGAAGGTACAGAACCTCCAGGGCAAAAGCCTATCCCAGTCAGATCTTTCCCCAGCCTCAATTGGCCTCTCTTATTCATCTTCGCTTGGGGCCTGTCAAGTCTCAGGAATATCTGAGGCAAGAAGGGGAAGATAACATACAGCTTCTCACTGCTGGAGCACTGCTGAGGAGGGAACTCCTAGCCAGGGCAGGGACCGAGCTGGGATAACCTTTCCTGACATGAGTGAGAGCTTGTGGCAACAAGCAGCATGTACAGACAGTAACCTGTGCCAGTCCAACCCCCTGTTCAGAGCAGGGTCGCTGAGAGCAGGTTGCTTGGGGCCATGTCCAGTTGGGTTTTGAATATTTCCAAGGATGGACACTCCACAACCTCTCTGGGTAACCTGTGCCCACATTCAACCACCCTCACAGTAAAGAAGTTTTTTCTTATGTTTAAGTTGAATTTCCTGTATTTCAGTTTGTGCCCATTGCCTCATCCTGTCACTGAGTGCCAATGAGAAAAGTCTGTGTCCGCCTTCTTTACACCCTGCCATCAGATATTTATAAACATTGATAAGATCCCCCTGAGCCCTCTCTTCTCCAGACAAAATAGTCCCCGCCCTCTCAGCATCTCCTTGTATGGGAGATGCTCCAAGTCCTTAAGCATCTCCACGGCCCTTTGCTGGACTCACTCCAGTATGCCCATATCTCTCTTGTACTGGGGACCCCAGCACTGGACCCAGCAATCCAGATGTGCCCTTACCAGAGCTGAGCAGAGGGGAAGGATCACCTCCCTCAGTTTGCTGGCAACGCTCTACCTAATGTAGCCCAGGGTGCTGTTGGCCTTCTTTGCTGCAAGGGTGCATTGCTGACCCATGTTACCAGGAAAGGCTGTAGGAAAACAGCTCTTGCTCTCATCTGGAATTGACGCCTCTGTTAAGGCAGGAAAGAGAGAGGTGAAGGCAGTAGAGGGGAAGGGAGTCAGAAGTCAAGTAAAAAAAGGCAAGTTGTGGCACATCCAGGTGATTTTTCAATTGGAGGCTATTTGGAAAAAAGACTGGAAGCAGAGCACTGTGCAGATAGGCTGGCAGTTGGAAAACAAAGTCATTGCTTCCATGATCTCCAGCCCACACACACACTCACAGCAAAGGTGAAACCTTCAGGTACTGTGAAACAGCTTTCTTTGCACCACCAAGAAGGGACAAAAGGGCTCACCTTTTCTAAGGTAAATTTCATCTCTTCAAATCCTATCAGTTAATACTGAAGTCAAATACAACACATTATTTAATATGACAGCCTCCTTTTTATGAAGTCAGCTGCAGAATTTTTTTATTTGCATATGATTTAATTACATTTTCATTCCAAGTCTCCCATTCTGTGTATTGTCTGTAAAAGCATGTAAGTCTGTATGACAGCAGTGGTGGGAGATGTTATAAAACCTAGAATAATACTGGGATGTTAAGAATAAGGAAAAGAAGTACTGCTGTTTTAGGAGTGAGGTTTCAGGATGACGGGTGAAGTGAATAAACAGCACAATCCTATTACTGAGAGATACAGAGCAACACTTCAACTGCCCACATCATTTTCAAGCTAGCCACAGCCTTTTCCTACACGTGCCTTGTTTTGCAGGCTTGATCTAACCCAGTATTTGAGGGGGAAAAGTTCAAAAAGAGCACAATAGCAGGTCACCTCGATTTCAGGCAGTACGCAAGTATTACATTGCTGGATTTATTCTGTATGTTTCTAAGAGATGAGTGCGGGTATGGTAGTATGCAGTAGCACTGCAGGTTCTCCAGCATGCATGTCTGCTCTGTACCATTCCTGGTCCTGGATTAACAAGGTGTGTTGGCAACTGTAAAGATGTTCTGCATAGTTAGAATGGAAAATACAATGTTCATAATAAAAGGAAACAGCCAAACAAACTGTTGGATTCTGTGCATCAGTGACCATTATTTATGGTCTCTAGTTGTGAAAAGCATTAAGACCTCACAGAGCCAAGCACTTGCTTAGTAGCTAAAGGCACATACACAGCATTCAAGTGCAAAATAATATCCCAAACCACTTGTAAATAGTAGCACATAATGTACAAGAGCTTCACTCTGCATCACACCAATTGTAGCCATCTAGTAACACAGTCAAGCTGGGAGCTTGACAGAACAGCTGCAAGAAAGCAGTGATAAAGAGAAACTCCTGGTTGTTATGCATACTGGGGGAAGATTTGTGCAGGCTTTGGATAAAAAAATGGATTCCCACATCAAGTGACTCATGTCCTCATATCTTGACATGAAGAGTTACTACTCAACTACATTAAAAAAAAAAAAGCGTGGTCTAAATTTTGTTTTATTACCTGTACATTATTCATTTGTCTCCAACACAGGAAACTGTTATGAGAAGAAAAGTGCTGCATTCTTATATATTCAAGTAGCACAATGGGAACAAGCAGTGGGAAATATTTCTGGTCTTCTAAGTGCAGAAGATTTTGTCTTGTTTCTGGATTTTGTTCCTAGCTGAGTTCATGATTTCATAGGGTTTACTGCCTTAGTTTACCTGTCAGTAGGTTGGCTATAATAATAGTACTGCTTCTTTTTAATTCAGAGTTCATGTTTTTACAGTATGCTGAAACAAACAGAAGGTGCTTTACAAACATAAAATATTGATTTTTTTTTCTCAGTTTGCACAGGGTCTAGAACATCATACAGTAGATAACATGCTCCTTGAACACAGTACAAACCCTCTTTTCTGTAGCAGAAGGACATTCAGAAAGAGAGAGATTTGCCAACAAAGCCGATTTTAACAGGGCAGCCTGCCTATAAAGAATGGGGACAGAAAATAAGCCAATTTTAGTCATTTTAGTATTAAAATATCACAGTCATGACAACCCTTGACTTACTGGTCAGCACCTGGTGCTGGTATGGCAGAACTAAGCTTTTTGTATTTCTAAAATTTAAAGGTATCCCTATTCTGTCACATTCATAAGGGTAAGTTATCTTTATTATCATAGCTAACAATAAGGACAACTCACAATATGAACTCCCAAGTGTCTATCCTTGAACAACAACTTTTTACTCATGCCAGAGCATAAAATGACTTGAAGTCAATGCTCTACTGTGCAAAGCTTTTAGTGTTAATGTTTCACTAGTGCTAAGTGCATTTCCTCCAGTGCTGAAATTGTGAATACATGGAAGCAGTTAAGCATGCAAGAGTTTTCTCTGGATTAGGCATTCCTATAACGCACATGAAACCTTTGAAAAGGTCAGGATCAAATTTGGAAAATTGCTCCTTCCTCTGAAGAGAAGGGAAGAACTGATTAGGATGTAAATATGGGACAATTCCAAATAATGATGTAGTTAAAGATGTGAACAATAGATTTCTAAGTGTTAAAATCTTTGGAAGAAAACTTACCATCTCGGATGTTTTCCAGTGTCAGATCAGTCTTTCTTGCCATTTTGAACATTTTACATTCCATTTCTGGAGCTGTAATTTTAGCCCTCTATAGAGGCAATGTCAGTAAACTCCATTCATGCACACAGGCATTTCAACTGAAATAGTCACTGAGCAAACATGTACTAAACATAGGCAAGGCAGCACAACCCTCTATTGCAAACACACACACACACACGCAAAATGTTTCAATACAAAAGGTAAAGAAAATACTGATTTTACACAGTAAGTTGATAGGCTAAACAGTTCATGCTCATTAGTATTTGTGAGGTGTGTTTGCACCACAACTGGAGGTAGGATTGCAGCAAAGGGACAAGTAACTAATCCATTAGTAACTAGTAACTAACACCAAGAGAAATGACTTTCAAACAGCACAGGCATGAGAAAGGGCTGTGCAAGCCCGTCAAGGACCTTATATGCATATCCACCTGGCTGAAGCCTATGTTATAAAAGGCTTCACAGCTCTTGCTACCCAAACTGGCCAGATAAATACTATAAAAGTTTCAGATAAACCTAGATAAAGTCTCACATATGTGAACAACATGATCTGCAAGCTAGCTACTTCTGCTTTATGAATAAAGCACTGTAAATAATAAGCTGACCTCCACTATGTAAATTATATCATGCAATGATTTTACCAGATGAAAGCAAACCAGAGGGACTGGATTTTCCCATAGATGTTTCAGTCTTATAACAAGGAATGATTAGTCCCATTTCTCTCTTTCCCTGTTCTTCACACCCAGGACAGTTCTGCTTCTTACTCTAATGTTGGCGGAGGGGTGTGAGTAGTTCTTGTAATTCAACCATCAAGCTTTAAGATTGCTTCCCAAGGCTAAATGGAAGCCAAATCTCAAAGCTGCATGCGTCCTATGGCCTACTGGGATCTAAATACAACTCATTTCTGCTGGCTGAACTGTAATAATGAAGATTGTGAGTGTTCAGTGATAAAATTGGGGAGGCCTTATTTAAAGCAATGGAAGTTATACCATGTGCAAAATCCTATTCCCCAGGCTGAGATGGAAATGTTGTTGTTGAATGTTGCAAGGATAAAAGAGAAGAAGAGTATAATTTATGCATTCTAATTGAAATCAAGGAAGCATTTCCTGCTAATGCTGTCATGCCTGCTTTGCAAGGCTAACCCTAATGACCAACAATTGTACTTTTTAATACTATTTCCAAAGCAAGTGGTGGCTAGGGAATACTCCCATTGGAACACACACCACACATGCCTCCCCTGTGTTTTTTCACGTACAATCCACAGATGATTGCTTTGCAACACTGTGGATGCCCAACTTATTCACTATGGAAGAGTAGAGAGTCCCATAAAAGCATTTACTAATAGACTCTCTGGCAGGAAAATCCACCTCAGTGCAGTACCAAGCCACTCTAAACTTACTTTAACCACCTAATGAACAGTGATTCCCTTTCACTATTGGGAATGGACAGGCAATCTGGAAAAAAATAAGGATCCATCCAAATCACCATCCACAAATGTGACTAGGCTTTTCTGCAGTAAAATCTAATGAATGTTTATATTTCAGTGTCAAACAGCCTGTGTCCTTCTAGGTTAAACAGGAAACAGGAAAAAAAATTATTTCTTTGTATTTCTGGCCCAACAGAAAGCCATCATAAGAAATGCCATATGAAAAACACATTCTCAAGATTTTCAGATCAAGGTTTACAGGTGTTTTAGCTTAAGGCTGAAGATGTTCAGGCTGCATATTTTCTTTGGGGATAATTACATGAAGCACCAAAAACCATCACTATTTGCTGAAGGGATAAGAATGCTAAATCCTTACAAGTGCTAGGCATGGTAGCTTTAAGAAACAGCATAATTCAGCTATCACCTGAACAAACCCTAAAATATCACACAGATGGAGCAAAGATTCATGGAGAACAGTCTGAATCTTCCCACTCACCTTTCTAATACCTTCAAGATACTGCCAGCAAGATGTTTTACCTACTGGCTGATGTTGTCTTCATTTGCCTGTGCTCAGACAAGCTCTTCTCTCTAGTATTGGGACTAATCTAAGGAGGCACATTTAGGCACAAGAACTATCATTGGTACAAGCTCACTTTTCCTTCCTTGTAATCACTTCAGTTTAGCCCTTTCTTGTTCCTTCAACATAACTGCTCACAGCAAGAATAATAGCAAATGATGTAGCCAATCAGTGATAAAAGCTACCGGACATTAAAAAGAGGAGGTGTCCTGGGTTTGCCCACTAATAAAGGGGGCATTTGAACTATAATTAGTGCCACATTAGGCCACATCCATACTTGTGCCAGCCAAATCTTGGAAACAAAAATCTCATCTTGTTAATTGTTTTTCATGAGGATTTTGTCTCTCACAATCCTCCTGACTGTAAGCCTTGCTAGTCAGGCTCTTCCCTAGCTTAGAGATCTTACATGAAGTCTGCTAGTTCCGAGGGAAAAGAAAGGATTGAACATAAAAAAATTCTAAATTGTCCCTAGTTCTTATCTGCCTGAAAAACAGACAAGAAAGATTCATGGATAGACCCATACTGGTGTTGACATATCATAGAAAGGAATAAGACAGCTAAGAGAAATTAGGTTTTATGTAGTCGTGTCTGCCAAGACTAAAATCTTTTCCACCTCCAGTCACCAAGGGTCTTCCCAGAGTAAAATGCTTTTTGGATCCTAAATTAGACTGTCTTTGATTTTATTCAGTCTAGTATAAGATCTTCCTTGCTCCTGAATGTAAAGATACAGGATCAATAATTTCATCATAGCAGTAATTTCTACTCTGTGTCAAATAGGAATTGTTGACAGATGATGCTCCATCTGTCACAGTATTTTACAGTAACAAGCCAAAACACAGCAAAAAAATTATTGTAAACTGAACTGTTAGGAACCATCGCAACAGAGCATCTTGCTTTTTTGTAAATAAAAATTATTATAATGAAAAGGTCTCCCATTCAAAGCTTGGATCTTGGGTCAGGTATAGATTTTAAGATATAGATTTTCCATAGAGTTCAAAATCTCATTTCCTAATACAAACTTAAGACACTATTTAAAGTAGATTTAGATGGACAGGCAGACAACTACAAGCCTGCTCTCCTCCCGCTTGGAATTGGACAGTACAAACTAGACTCCATCCAGGGGCTGGTTTATCGCACTAGTATATATTTATAGTCTCCTGGATCAAAGCATAAGTGGAGTAGTCACATAACAGTCTGTATCTATTTATTTTAGTATGCTCAGGGCCACATGTGTAGGGCCAACAAGTTAAGCCAGCAAGTATGAGCGTAGGGACAGCATATGGTAGCAAAACAGTAAACTTTGGGAAGGCCAGAGACATATGATCTCTTCTGGATCACACTAGCACCTGGTGGCAAGGAGAGAGCACAGTTCTAACCTTTCTTCTCTTCACGTTAGGGTGGCAATAGCTATGACTGCTTCTGCATCTAGTTCCTCTGCAAGGGTAGACTCCTTATCATGTATACCTCTGTCTAACTTTAAAGCAGGCCCATCCTTTAATTTCAGTCTCATTCAAATTTCTAATTCACACACACTTCCCCCTCCCTTCCCAGAATTTCAAAAGGTTAAAGCCAGGAAAGATATATGATTCTGCCCTTGAACCAGCACTCATTTTCCAAAAGTCAACTTTCCATCACAGGCCCCCTGCTAAAGCTGTTTCCCACTAAAACACATAGCTGCGTATACAAACAAAACAAAACACCTGACGCAGTACACCATACTGGCACATAATGCACAAATCAATGGTAGTTTTAAATGTAAAACTCCATGCTGGTCACACAAACCTACACCACACAGCTTTGTACAGTCCTAGATGCAGCTCTCAGTGCAAAAAGAAGCAGAGCAAAAGAGAAAGAAAAAATCTGTATAGAAAAATTAAAAATGACATCAAACTTGATTTATTTTCTGTATTTACCAGGATATTCTAGGCTTAATTCTTCTTGCATCACAGCTCTGTTTTCCTCCTTTCCACCAAGCCTAGTCTGAATGGCACAGCTCCCTCAGTGTTTTCTCTATGTTTGCTGGGTGAGCAAAGCCTTTTCATTTCACACATCATTTACAGCTTGCTGCTGTGATTTCAGAAAGTCAGTGGGCTTTTACCAAGCTAACAAGTGAGATAAACATTTTGTGTGTCTGCTAATTCTAAAAGTTCTGCAGATTTTATGACAGTGGGTACCCTGAGCAGTCAGCTACATTCAGAGGTTTCATTTCGATTTGCATCAAACGGCAAGCAAGTTTCCCCAGATGTCAGTAAATAAATCAGGAAGGAAGGGAGGGAGATAAAGAACAGACCCTTTGAAGTTGCATCCTACTTCTATAATGCAAACCTAATTCCTCTCAACTTTCAAAAACTTTTTTTACATCCCGGACTAAATTCATTCACTTGCTGCTGGAAGGCAGATTTGAACCAAAGGCCGAAAGGCAAAAATTTCTAAACCTCTTTACTATCCCTGAACCAGATATAGACATCTTTTATTGGTGTAAGATAGAGACTATGCGCTCAGGGAATGATGCTGGATAATGCATCCAGCTGCCCACGGTGTCAAAGTCTAGCTTATATTTTCAAGATCATTAGACATAAAAGATGCAAGAAACTGGATGCCTAAATCTTATATATAGGATATTATCAGATATTCACCAAATTCCATGGTATTATTTTAAAGGTGCAGGACTAGAGCCATATATGTGCATATGTAAATTAGGCAAATAGATGTGAAAATAGCAATATGATTTACAAAGGCAAATTATGGATGCAAATTAGGTGTGTTTTTTATGTATGCCCAACTGTATGCACTAAGCTTTTTTTGTGGTTCTGTCTGAAGAAAGAAAAACAGAAAGAACAAAATCAAACAGAAAAAAGTGTGAATCTTTCCATGGAGATTTTTTCGTATAAGAAGACCTGAGTCTGTTCTTCCGTGCAGTTAGAGATATGATCACTTGGAGTCAACATAACAGCTTTTATTTAAAAAAAAAATACAAAAATTTTGCTGCCAATTTTCTTCACATTGTCTTACCTCCGCTAGTAGCGCCCTTCCATATGCAATGAATTTTGGCACTACGAAAGGACTAATTCTTTCTTGATTCTTAGAATGTCATCACCATCAAACCTCATCATCTACACTATTAAATGAAAGAATTATGCGTCTTATTTATTATCAACAAGAAAACAAAGGGACTGGAGAAGCATTTCAAATTCAGGGCCAACAATAGGCAAGCAAAGGACCTGATTCTGCTACTCTCATTTAACTTAATGCAATGGCATAATAAGACATGATCACAGCTAACAGAATTGGCAATAAAATGGCTATTCAAGTTGAATCAGCATGGAAGACTAAGGGCTAAAACGGATATGGAAAAAAAAAAGGATGGATGCCTTCTATTTGGCATCACAGTCCAGAGAGACTGGAAAGTGATGACTGTCTCATGTTCCTTACTTCACACAGCAAGATGTTGTAAGGAGGATAGAACCGGTCACATACGTTCTGGGACTGCCTAGGATGCATCTGTTTTTTATGAGCATGAAAAGAATGTTTCTCCACATTAATAAGGACTTAAGGAAATACATAGCTACATCTTCCAAACCAAGCAGAAGAGAGCCAGAGTCGAGAACATGCAACCTTCTGAAGTAAAGTTGTGCTTAGGGCAAAACCTCAAGAAATTGGAAGTGAAAGGCCCCCACACAAACTTTATCCTTGCATTCTCTTTGCCCTGACAGTGCTCAGAGAAGTACCCATACTGCTGAGGAAAATTTCTTGCATAGATATCCCCAGGAAACTAAAGATCTAATTTAGGAAAATATTAAAGATCTGAGACCTTAAATGTATGCTCAAAGTTAAGCGTGTGCTTAAATGTCTTCTCAAACAAGCTCTTGTTGCTTAACTGATTTATTCGAACTATCATCAACTTTGAATAGCTAAAAATTGAACCATCAGCATTTTAGTTATATTACATTAGAGCTAATTTTTAAGTTTGTCTTTTGAAGGATGATGACTGCTGTATCTAAAACATCCAAGGTCTTTTTCTTTTGGAGAGAGGAAATGTAGCAGATCAGGCAGAAATGCACAGGGGTCTCTGAATACTTTTGCTGCAGATTGCTGTGCAAAACCAATTATTTCATAAACTTTAAAAAATGCAAAGCAGGATATTTCAAACAGGAAACAACCTAAGTAGCAGTGTTTTTGAGAGAAATAATCATGTTATTATGGAATACTAATCCAAGTAAGCTACTCTATATTCTGAAACATTGTTTTATATATGGCATTTTGTATTTTTGTATTTTTGGTGTGTCTGTGGTAGACCTTTATTTTAAAAGGGACACATTATTTACAAACTGAACTATTAGACCTCAGCAAGACTATTATCTTAGGAAAAGAAAGACTCATTGCAAGTATGAGAAAGACAACAAAATAGTGAAGTGAAAAATGCTTCCAGTGCCAAAGATTGTTTTAAGATCTCATAGAACAATGTTAGCAAAATTAACACTTGTAAGTAGAAAAGGAGAAAGAAGTAGGACTCAGGCAAATGCTGATTGGTGAGTTTTTCAAATTCCTGTTCAGAGATGCAAAATAGCCTCCTGGGTAGAGCTCCCCTGGGATTTGAGAGACAGGAGTTCTCTACGTAGCCAGAGCCCTGAATCACCAGATGACTCTTCAGCATTTAAAGCTGAGATGTTCCCTTATTTGTAAAACAAGAAGAATGAACTTTGTGGAGTGTTTTGAGATCCACTGGAAAAATCTGTGTGAGGAAAAAAAATTCCAGAATCTGTAATTAGTCATATACATGGGTATAGCATAAACCAGGATCAGATATTTTTAGCACCAGATTTTCTTTTGAAATATATTTAAATTTTAAGTGTGCAATAGTAAGATGTCTGAGACTTGTCTCCATTACAGCCTGGAACCAGCAGGAAACCCTAATGATTATTATTGCTTCTAATTTTTGCCTGTGTATACTAGAGTCGCTGTATTTTAGTTGTTCTGAAGGACAATATAATAATACATTTTAAATCACATTTATATGAAGCCTTTTCCCTCAGAATGCTTTCTCAGGCATTCACAAGTCACACCTTATTACATCTTTGGGAGGCAAAAAACCATAATGCCCATTTAAGGTGGTCTGCATACAACAAAAGAGAAGTAGCTTGCCCGTATCTCCCAAAATGGTGGCCAAGGCAGAAAGGGATTCCAAATCCCTGAAATTTCCAAGGAAAGTATTTGTGCAGTGATACATAAAAAAGCTCTGTGTCTCAAAAAAAAAAAAAAAGTAATTGTGTGTAAATTTGGGGTTGCAGCTGTTAATGCTAGATAAGAAATAAATTATATAGGCCTTCATTTACACTGTGCTGCCATGGTTAATGTCAGTGGAAGCCATACACATACCTTGAGGACAGACTGATGCAAAACGTCACACCTTCAAAAGCAGAGGAGCTGTGTACTGGGCTTCCAGTATCCTGGCTGGGCACTCCTGAAAATGTTCCCCACAATAATACTTGTGCTGATGTAATCCATGCATGCCATTTTTTTTATGCAGACACCCCATTCTGACCCCAAACTTCATTTAATATGTACAGGTTAATTTACCCTTCCTTTTCTGCTCTACTTACTGGGATCTGCCAGTGGGTAATTTCTGAGAGTTTGTCATGGGGCAGAGAGAGAGAGAGAGCGTGAGAGTAACATTAAATTGTAGAAGAAAAACTGTGTCTTATTTTTTAATGTGAATGTGGCCAAACTTGTAATTTTTAGCTTTACTGAAAAAGGTATTTTAAAGCTTGCCTCCAAAAATACTCTGTCCTCCTTCCCTATGGTAGTCTCCTTCTCCCTCATATCTTTCCAGTTGCACTAAAGTTGTGCATATTAGAACAAAGGTACCATTTATTTCTGGATTGAAAATTAATGTCATCCCTCTCTTACACATTAATTGCCAGGAGTGGGATCAGTAAGAAATATTGAGATGAAGTCTGCATATAATAGTGCTAACAATAAATATTGCTCAACCTTTCTGGCCCCAGACATAAGATTAAATGTCCCTATAGCTCTTGGTCTAATATCTCAGCAAAACCTATGGTACTATCATATATCATAGGTTTATAGTAAGAGCAGGCTTCTCTTCTAGTTCTTCTCTTTTTCACCACCCAGTAGACTTTGGGACTCAAAGGCACCCCCAACAGCTTTCACTCTTACCGGCAATGTTCTCCCATCATCCAGATTTAGGATCCATGCACTTGCTTTAATGAAATATATCAGTTCTTTACTCTTTGTTGACTTTTCATATCCTGACAATTGCACACACTTGCTGTAAAGGCAAAACGATATTTTCCAATGTCTCTGTTAAATTATTAGCATCATCTGTAATGAACTATTCTGGTTTAATTGCAGAATTTGTCTCTGTTGTACTAAAGACAAAATAAAACACAGCAGAAAATAAATTTTAAAAGAAAAACTAGTGTTCACAGAATTAACAAAATATTACAAAACTAAGGGTGCTTTTTCAATTTGCATCAACTGATGAAGTGATTCTTTTGAGAAGACAATTAGACTCATAAACCTGATCCACAGAGGGTTTAACACAGGAACAAGCACGAACATTCATACATTTGCAGAAGAATGCTGTATTGTAATTCTGAGTTGTGCCAAATAACTCCACATCACAGGAAAACATTCTAGGGAAAGTATTAGATGTTCAGCCATGGACGGATCAATATTTATATCAAATAATTTGGCAAAATCAGAAGTGGTATGTCTATCTGAGAGGTGGTACAATCTACATTTAATGCAACAGTGTGGAGAGCCTGAAACTCATGGACCCACTTTGATTGTGGTTTATTCATTTTTCACCTTGAACAAATCATTTATGCCTTTTTTTTTTTCCAAATATGTTTGCTACATTTGGGCACTAAATTTATAGTCACTTCAGCCCAATTTTTCAAAGTTGGCTGATTCAAGTTTCCCATGCCTTCAGCAATAGTTGTACAGGAGCAAAGCTTGACTTTTAATAGAACATGAGGGTTGGGCATGCAATGTCAGTGGCAAATCCTCCACTGCCCCATGTTACTGATGTGTTTGGTAGACAGTCTGAACAATGTTTTGCCTTCACGCACACACATACATTTACTTCCCAGTCATCTCCAAGTAATAAACTATTAAGATTAAAAACTATACTAAACTGAGCACGGACGTGGCTTTTGCAAACATTGCCCTAACTCTTCAGTGCCTCATTTTTTTGTTTGTAAAATGTCCATAATCTGTACACCGTATTTTCTAATTTTACTTAATGCTACTATCTGCAATATCGTGTAAGACTCAAGGATGACAGGGCCTCTAAAAGTGTATTGTTATCCATTTTTCCTATTAATGGAGCACCACTTCTTCTGTTTGTTTCCTGTCAGGAACCCTGCTGTACAATGTCATGTATAATGTATCTCTACAGCATGCTGCTGAGCAGTTCTCTTCTACTGGCTCAGTCTTGCTTTGGACGGAACAACGTGCTAAGACCCTCCATACAAACAACCAGAAATTAAGGCTCCACAAGGGAGCCTTACAGCAAGGAAGTAAGAAGCAGTGCTATGGCTGCCATGAACCTACCATCTTTTATCTCCATTTATTCAGCTAGGCTCACACCAGCTTTTCTGTGTTTCCCACTCTTTAATTTCCATCCAACAAAAGGACTCCCATGGCTGAGGTGCATGGCCCTTGACACTCACATTCTGCTAACACTATATCATAAACCTTTAGGAGCATCACTGAATGTCTTGTTTCCCCACCATCACCAAGAACAGTAATGGTGTCTATCTCACATACATCACTGACTAAGGTTAAGTGTCATATCCGTTTAATATCTCATGCACTTTCTATTCTGGATTCTCCTCTAGCATCAGGGGGATGAACTAACTACTCACTTGTGTCTCCAATGTGTGTAAATTAGCAGTTACATGATATAATTCCCCATCTGCACACACATTAAAGAGATATGTATTTCAAAACAGCTCTTGCAGGACCCGTACTGATTCACACCACACAAAAATACCTCCTCTCAGGGCAAGAGGATTTGATTTACACATCGCCTCACAGTGCACAAAGAGAAGTCAATGAGCTATTATCTAGTCTGCAGTCTCCACAGCTCTGGAGGAATGGTGCTGGCCACCTCCCTCCAAGCTCTGTGTCCACAGCCTGCTACAAGGGACACATGCAGCCAAGGACATAGCAACACACCCCTTTCAAGGCAAAATGTCCCCTTGGTATTGCCTTAAGGGAAATGTCTCTCTGCTCCTCTGACTACAAAGTCTCCTCCTGTCTGTAAGACAAGGAACTTCCTGAATTTTGCCCTTCCAATATAGCAAAGTAAGTTGCTGTATAGGTCAGTCATCACACACCCCTGAGTAGAGAGGTTTTATAGTCCTTTACTAACTAACACCTTCTTTAATAAGCAGCCTAACAGATTATGTGGCTTCCAGTCATTTTATTGTTATGAGTTGTGTAAAAGCTAGTGGAAGATGGTGGGTGTAACACTTCATCCTTTCATTCAGAATAAATTCAGAGAAGCCATTAAGGTTCTTTATGAAGTCAGATGTTTGAAACAATAATGATCTCCACCCCAAACACAACTACATGCCATCTCCCAAAACAAAGACACATGTGGACACAGAGGCTTCACAGGCAATTATTTTGTGAGGGACTGTACATGACAGAAACAGCAAGACCAGAAAAGCTGAGAAGGAAAAAAAAAAAAAAAAGAAGAACTCACCACAGTTCTGACAAAGTAGGAAGGAATAAGCATCTGGGTAAGTACTGACTGGTGCAGAGGGACGTGACCCTGTGTGTAAAGAGATTATTTCTGATTTGATTCCCTGAGGGCTCAGCAGAGCAGGTCCTTGTGCATTCTTTGTCATAATACAAGATTTCATCAAGATCACCTGATTGTCTCATCAATTTCTTCTCCTAAAACAAAACAGATGCAATACCCTGAACTTATGCTAACTTCTCAGGTCAGATAAGGGTAACAATCTAACCTGAAGGACTTCTAGTATCTGGGCTCACACACACCATCTAATGAGTAAATTAAACTCAGAGCATGAACAGAAGTATTTTTGGTTTTGTTTTTTCTTTAACCACAACACAAGCTGTGCAAACTTCCACTGACTCCCCTACCCTGCACACACAGTTCAGAGCAAAACCACCCAGCCTTGGAGGATACTGAAGTCCAAAATGGCAACTTGTGTTGCCATTGTGATCACTTGTGTTAAGTGATGATCCCAGTTAATTGCCAGTCACATTTTACATTTGCTTCCACAAAAGCAGCACACATCTAATGGCTGCTAACATGTAATGACTGCATCCCCTGGCCAGTAATAAGTAAATGATTACCCTTTCTTTAACAGACCTTCATAAGGGTCACATACAAGATTTTAAGGAGAAAATGTGGAGGAAGAGATAGAAAAAGGGACTGCAGCCATTTTGCAAGCAAATATTGTATAATCTTCTATGAATGAGTTGCTTTTATTGGCAGTACCTTTCTTAGCCATTGGGCAGATCCACTGCCATTCAAAGCCATCACATGACTGGTTTTATTCTTCCTCTTCTTACAGCTCAAAAGAGTACAGTCTTCAGAAAATAGGGCTTCAGACCACTTATACTGATAAGAAAGGGGAAAGTATGTCCTAGCTCTTGAACTAATCATGTACAGCAATTGGTTGCCACCCTTTCCCCTGTCTCACTGTACTACAGGAGCCAACTTGCAAAATTCCCATCCTCAGCTGCCCCAGGGGATTATGCCCTTCCCAGTCTCTTTACTATAGCAATGCCTCCTCCACATACTAGCCACCACATTCTGTCCCTCTGCATGCCCTCCACCTTCTCAAAATGGCTCTTCGGAAGAGGAAGAAGACTCTGCTCACCTCCATTCATCATGGGACAAGTGTGCTCAATCTCTGACTTCAACAAAGAATAATCCAATAATCTTTTGCTATTTTCCTCAGCCCTTAACTTCAAAAACTTCCCCATCTCAAACACTGTTTCCTGCACCCTGCAGTTGTGTGTGTGAATCTCCTAACTCTACTTACTGACTCCCTTCCCTGGCTTCCCCAGCTGCAGCCTGTTAAAAGGAAGTATAAGATTTTGTCTGCAATTGATTTTAATTCTTTCCCTCATGCTGCCCCTGCAGGCACTTGTTTGCCAACCCAGCTGTGGCACTGTGCTAAATCAGTTCTCCCTCACACACAGCATTCCCTCAACAAGCTGTGACTGATCAAAGAGGGACAAATGCACACGTATATTCGTATTCATTTCTTTGTATGCTTTGGAGCTTTCTTACAGTATGATGCCTATCAGAAGAAAACATCTGCTTTGTTTGTTTTTTAAGGTAATCATTTGCTCTGAGAGTTGGAAATGCAAACACCACAGCATTTGGCCTACTGCATGAGAGCCAGATAGGGACTCCAAACAGAAAAGTGAAAGAGATGAGAACAGCTTAAGTGTTCAAGCAAAATGAAAATACAGAAAGTTTAAGAAAACAAAAACCAATGTAAATGGGTAGCTGAGGGATTTTTGAATACTTTTTTTGTTATAAGGCTCTAATATGTTGCTTTAAGGAGGTGAATGGGAGGAGGAAATGTGAGATTTTCCTTCCAGCCTCCAACTTTCTAGAAGAGTCACAATGACATACAGGGAATTTGGCTTGTGCAGACCTCTTAGCTTTCTTCTCTCCCAATCCATAAGACTCCCCAAGTCTTCAAGTGTATCAAGTCACCTAATGAGTGAGAAAACCACAGTGCTAGACTACAACCCCTAAAAAACCTAGCATGGCTTTTAGCTGACAAGATCAGTCCCAGTCACTCACTGTTTATTGGTGGAGCTTCTCATTTCTTGATACCTTCACTTCCACGCCAGATGTTCTGGCTGGATCCTTTCACCCATCAGTAGCTGCCTGCAAGGTCCAGCATCAGGAGGCAGGCAGGAAGTTATGCACCACATCATAAAGTAGTGAGACATAGAGAACACAATGCAAAAGTCAATGGAATGTATCATACCTGATGGATAAGATGTACAGTGATATTTAAAATTATAATAGCTAGGTCTTCTCCAGAGAAAGTTTCTAGTACACTGAAAATGTACCAATACTAACAAAATAGTAAACCCTAGGGTAAATACACCTACCACTTTGCAATAGAAAATGAAGTCTTGATTATATAAGCATTTACCATGGCAGAAGGAAATGGAGGCTCATACAAGGTCAGAAGTACATTTCTTAACTACTGCTGTGTCCCAGGGTGAGCGTAAGCTAGGAGGCCTGGAGGGCTTGTCAGTCAGGGACTAAACTGCCAGAGAGCAAGAGCCACGGAAGGTGCTTGTGAAACTGGTTCCTACAGTGTGTAAAGCCATGACTGGGATGAATGAACAGCAGGATAAAGCCTACAAACCAAAATTACATGAGAGTGGATGAAGGATGCCATTAAAAAGAATTAGATGGACAGATGGATGGATGGATGTCCAGCACCCCTTATGCATTACAAAACCTGGTGCAAAAGAAAGTAAAGTACCTGGTAATCCTGGAGAGAGCAAGCCAGAAAAATCTTGCTTTAAAAAATGCCAGTTAGGCCTGTGGAGTGCTTCTGAACCTGTTTTCTGATGAATGTACTCTTTGTAACCAGATAGCATAATTCTCTAATGAAAATCTGTATTCTGTAAGAACTGATGATGCTACCAGAAAATGTTGTTATGACAATCCACCATGCCCTGGATCAGTCCAAGACTTGGACTTTAGAAAGCAAATCAAGGACATGATTTTAGTATGGCCCTTATATTGACCCCACACCTACTTTACAAGTTGCTGAATGTTTTTATTTGTTGTTGAAATAAGATGAGATAACAGGAGTTCATGGTGCTCAGCACATGGCATAACGGGGTATTAGGTTGCATTCTTTCAGTGCAGACTATGATGGCACCAAAAAATAAATATGAGCAAGTGAAAAATCTTGCTACTTCGTATATTGATCTCTTCTTGGAAAGGGGATCCCATGGAGGTATCCCACCAGACACTCCCAGATCACCATTACTAATGTGATGTTCTTATTCAGCAACTCATCCAAAGACTCTTGAGAACCTTAGAAACTTTAAAGAAGGAAACAGACTTTAAACCTTGTTATTTAGCAACTGGAGTCATCTTGCTTTACTCTCTTAATATCTGAGAGAGAAAAAATAAGAGACACTTTGGGGGGAGGGAGAGCAGAAGTAAAAACTTGTAAATCTTCTTGCTGAAATGTATTTAAATCACATGCTGACATTTTACTGAAACTAAACTTTTTCAGCAGAGGGAATGTAGAAAAAAAGGAAAGCGACCCTTCCTGTCTTGGATGATAAATATTAAATCTACTTGAACTCTATTAATTTACATAAGTTGAAGCAACAAACAGAAAAAAGGCTAGCTGAACCTAAAAGAACTGGAACATTTCTCAGTGCTCTGGGAGCCCTTTCTCATTTCAGTGTGGCTCAAAGTCATTCATATATTTTCTAGCTTTCTAAAGATGAAATATTGAAGCTATTCAGCATTGTGCCACAGTTCCAGAAGAACATGGGAAGGAGGCAAATGAAATTACAGGGGTAGAAATGCCTTCTATTATTATGCTTAAGTTCTACTGTCATTCACTCCAATTTCGAACAGCAGCATTTGTAGCAAAAAGGAAAACTCACTCCATCATTTAAAACCAATCAGAAGTAAACAGAAAAACATTTGGGAAAAAATGCACAATCTTTATCTGCGGAGAAATTGCCAGACTTAACAGCCAATGAAAAAACCTGATAGGTCACCCCTCAAATAAATGGCCATAAAACCTTCAGCACCAGAACAGTAATGACTGCCTGAATATGAATTAATTATATTGCATAAAACTGAATTTCATGTTTACCATAGCCTGAGATGAAAAGAGAAGGTGTTATTAACGTGTTTATCTATGAAGAAACTTCACTATGAAGAACCACACAGCAAGATCATAATTATTAAAGTGAAAGACTCGGTGAGATTTGGAGTAGTTGTCATTCCCACAGCAGTAATTTACCACAGGGCGCTGAGGAGGGTCAGCCATGTCCCTCAGGATTGGTCTCTGAATTAGGACACATAATATCCTGACATTTTCTGCTGAATGGCTCCCAAGCAATCAGCAGCATGCAGATATATGTGTGCTAGGAAAGTAGTTAATATGGGAGTATCAGCTTGATATTCCTCGACTGTGGACTGGAAGGACCGGAATAGCTTGTTAGCTATTCAAGCTTGTTAGCTTGCAGGATGCAGGAATAAGGGGTTACCCCATGCCTATCTGGACTCTTCATTATCATTCTACATTAACAGTGGGCCATACAGCTCCTGCCTGCTATGAACACCAATCTTATTTATGATGCATCATACAACTCTTGCAGTAAGGGAGGTACTCTGGCCCTCAGACAGTGTTCCATAAAAAATGCCTTGTGCTGTGTTAGCACGCAAAACGAATAAGGTAGGATCCCAACTCCAACAACTCCCCAAAATATTGTGTTACAATCTAATTAAACTTTATTGTAACTATACAAGCGAGGAAACAGAATTAAGGCTGGGTAGGCAAGCTCAATTTTGTCATTTCCTTAGCCTTTGAGTGTTTGCAATTTGATAGTCTTGTCATGTAGGTTTCTTTAATAGAATTTCTTGCATTTGTAGAAAATAAATTGAATGATGAACTTCTACACTGATCAGCTTCTGCTAGGCGAGCACACTAGACCTATATAACACTGCAAAAACATGTGCAATCAATCAAGCAAATTCACAATTTCCTTCCATGCCACCTTTTCTATTTTAACTATCTAGTGCAGAAGCCCACCTTTCTTCTCCGTCACCTTATTGGTCAAAGAAAGAGGCAGTTTTCCTAAGCTACAAATGAGAGTATGCTACGAGCACAGTTTTGTATATAGAAAATACAGTTTGCCTACGCAGAAAACACCCTGTGAATTCTATCCAATAACAATCGATTTCATCACAGTAGCAAAGACATACCTCAGAATCAAACACCAATCCACCTCCACATCCAGCAGTTGTGTATGAGAACTGTTAAAATTATATAGTTGTAAGTGTCATTTTTAAAGAAATCTTTGTTCTTGTACCTATCTCAGCTTACACTTTCCAATTAAAAAATTGCTTCTGGGCTTGATATCAAATACTCCAAATTGCAGCCAGAAACATAAGCAACTCAAAATAACCCCCACAGAATGGAAACTGTTGTGCATCCTTCATACTGCTATGCCTAGAGTACTTTGCCATAAGATGCCTAAAAAGAGGGAGAGAAAATCAGGGTGGGAGTGAAGAGAACAGGAATTAGACTGAACAGGAATGAAAGGGAATTCCACAGAGACCCTGCAGAAAAGCTCCAGACATTCTGATGGTTCTAGCAGTTTGTTCCAAGTGGAAAAATAGACACTTACTTGAGGAGTATTTTTTCTGAAAAAAAGGACTAGGGACTTCAGGTCATGGGCCTTAGGAGACCTGCAGTAACTTTCTGAATCTCTGCTGTATTGTCTGCTACAGCATATGATTAGCTTCCTGTACTGTAGTGCATTGTAAAGCACTTTATAAAGCAATGAATTACACAGCTGAAGTGGAGTAACCACATGCAAGGAAATACGACAACCGTTACACTCTCAGCAACATCCCCCACACAGCCATGAACATTTGCATTAGTGCCAATTAATCTGAGGTGGTACAAACTCAGTGAGGCATAGGATTTGTTCTTTGGTGTGAAGGAGGAAGGGAGGGGAGAAGAATATCCTTTTGTCTTCAGAGAGGAAACATCTGTAGGAGTTTTCAAGGGCTTCGGTGACTTTGTTTAGCTTAGAGCGGGGGAGCGTGCTATTGAGTACTTTGATCTCACCAGCAGGTGACACTGCAGCAAGTGGGAGCAGCTATAAAAAGTTTGAAGCATTCTAGGGACAAGTCACACAACCAGAGCGCAAATGTGTTTTACGCATGTGACTCACAGTTGCCGAAATGTGGGAACATGCAGCACAGGCTAGTCTTTTAGTTTTAGCTTCTTGTTGTGTACTCATGTCTTCCTTTTCTACTTGCTGCCCCCCACCACTGCTTTCAAACACAGAGGTGAAGCTCTGAATCAGGAAGGATGCTGCATCTTTTAACCCTGTTGCATGTGGAAACAAATATGACTAAAGCAGAGAAAACTGTTTAAACAGTCCTACCTCTAGCTGAAGTCAGCAGGAAAGCCATATCCGTTAATGTCAGTGCATAATATCAAGAGGAGCCTACCAAGCACTAAATGGGGGTCTGTGCTTTTCCAGCTCCAGATTTCAACTGGATGTTCTGCACAAGAAAATGATGACAGCATTTGTGAAGCAAACATTCCCTGTGATGTATTTTTTTAATCCTATGGTTATTACAAACGAAAGCAGCTGAAATTCTTGGGAATTAATAAGGATTTATCCCTACATCATGGCTGCAAATACCGAGAGGACTGACCATAAGTAGTCCTCGGTTGGTGGCTGGCCTCTTGTGAGACCGGTGCCACTGAAGACTAGGGATGATCAACCTATTTTATGTGAATCTCCAGTACCATTAAAGAAAAATCTTCCTGCAGCTGGACATCCTATGCACAAAAAAATAGCAAGCACGGAGTTAGCAAGCATGGCTTGCTCAGTGGATCCTGGTAAGAGCCCATGCCTACAGCATACAGCCAAAGGCAGAGTGAAGGGGCTCTTATTTTGTCAGTCAGTACTCCCCCAGGTGCAAAGGGGATACAGACAGAGCTGCCAAGTTTTGCTCAGCTCCCTGCATGACATTGATTTTGTAAATGGGTTAATGAACTAATTTACCAGTTTCTAGATAATTTGCATGAAATCTTCAGATGAAGTTCCCATTCAAGACATCCTGCTCAAGCAGTAGCAAGGAGTAAGGAATAAATCCTCTTTGCTGTGTATAGGGGAAGCTGAGGGCCTTTCTGAGATGGTCTAAAAGCATTTAAAAGGGAGTGCTAGGAGGCTGCAGAGTGCTGGCAGGTATAGGTGGGTACCCACATACGGTTTGATGGGGGGAGCTTACGTAACAGGCCTGCTTGCACTGTCACTCCTGCCAATGCATGAGTGCCCTTTGCTGGGTGTGTTCAGTACAAACAGTGAGTCAAGGGGCATCTGGGTGCCTGCACCTGGCACAGTGTGGCCAGAAGTGAAGACCTGCTGCCTTCTTGAAGCTCATCCGAATGTGTAAGAAACCAGTTGGAACATGTCGGCCCTTGACAGAGGTACCAAACACAAAAGCACTGGGCAAGAAGCAAGGTCACAGGCAGTCCCACACAGGGCAAGAGCTCCAAACGGCTCCCCAGAGGGCTGAGAGAAATACAAGAATTCAAGGCTCCAAAAGTGTTTCTACTTAAGCCAGTTAACTGAGGGATACAAATAGCCCTTCCATAACATTTTACCTCTATCTATGGAATTCTTTTTTTACTATTATCTGAACTAGAATACTGTAAAGCATCAAGGGGAAGCCTTCCTTGAAGGGCCAGAGCCAGTTTCAAATCTAATAATTTTAAAAATACATTTGTAGTACTACCCCTCCTCCTGTAAATTGCCTATGGTTTTATAATCGTGCCTTTCCACCTGTGTAAACAGCCACACAGAGAGGAAAGAATGACCAGGATGAGGAAACTTGAAGTTGATTTTGCAGTGAAAGCAAGCATGTAGCATAAACCAATTGAAACCCCACATTTTTTCTTCTGCTTCTTTGACTGGGAGCACTTGGAGACATTATTTATAATAACTGTAGTTAAAAACCCACACATTGTCTAAAGTTTGACTCTTCTACAGAAGGTGTTCCCTTAGTGACTAGAAGATACTTATAATGATGCACTTCAGACTGTTTAGCCACCCAGGTGCAGACGTACCTTTTAATATCGCATATACACACTGAACTGGTGAGTTTATATACACCCAATATAATACTTCATTTACATTAAACTATCAGAATTACAAAACAGCAGTGTAGATTGCCTCTCAACTCCTAGAAAGAGAAAGAAAGGGGTACACAGTGAAAGGGCCGAGCAAGTTTTTCTCTTCATCATTCCCACTTTCTAGATGAAAGGCCCACTGGCAAAATTTGCTCCTAAATTGTATTTTTCTGGAACAACACTCTCTAGTCACATAAACAACACTTTATTTTTCCAAGTGTCGTTACTTAGTTTCTTCACATTTGAATTTTCCTGTCACTTCTCTTCCTCCCTGTAGTTTTTGCTTTTTTAAACAGTGCGAACACATTCTGTAATTATTGCTGACAGCCCAATGTTTAATGGTGGTGAGTGTCTTTTATGGCACATGCAGACATTCATTTGGGAGACAGCTGTCTCTGCTTAAAAAGTCACTGCCCCTTAACTGTTTTTCACTGCCCCCACAGCTCAGATGTGGTACCTCTCCATACCTGAACATAGTTTAAGCAAGCTTGTTCTCCTTTGCACTGTAACAGACTGGAAGAGCCCAGTATTCAGTTACTGCACCTCAGCAGAGAGGAGCAGTAACAAATAGCTGATCAAGCAGTAACTTGTTAAACCATCACAGCTGTTTCTCAAGCAAACATCCGCCTCTGCCCTTGGAGGCAGCACAGAGCAGCGGACTTGGAATGGAAGAGATTCCCAAAGCTGCGAGATGTTTTGGGAACTGGCCTGCATTCCTTCCCTGCCTCAGCTGAAAGCCAACCACTGCGTTGTGACTGCTGCTTCTCATGTTTACCAGTTTTGTCTCCTAGCTTCCTTGGGGCGTTCAATTTTTTTCTGTAAGTACCAGAAGTACCATCATGCACTTAAAATGCAGCTGAACTTTTCTAGCCACTTTTATCTGCCGTTTCAAAGGAACACATTCAATATGGCACACTTCCCAGCTGTCTTCACAAAAGACTGGCCCAGGCAAGCACCACTTCTAGATAGCCTGGGTGTGACTGATTACTTGGTACAAAAATCAGACAGTGATTTGATTGGCATTAGTCCCAAGTAATGTGGAGTAACACACAGACCATCTATCACCATGTGGTGCTTACCAGGTGAACCTTCATAAAGAAAACTTGCCTGACCTGATAATACAGTATTATCCCCAATAATTATGTGACTTAATACAAGTGCCAACTATCCACTAGAGGTGTGGGGGGGAAACAGTTGCAGCCATCTGTGTTTGTTTTCCTGAGTGTTCCCATAAAAATGTTACAGTGTGCTCTTAAATTGTAATCTTTAAAGGGCGTCAGGAAACTATTCTGTGGGGCAGCGCTGTGCCACTCGGTGTGTTGTCAAACTATGCTGCTGATCCTGCCAAATTGTTTTGAGTATCTTGAGATTTTTGAACTGTAGCAAAAGGGGAGTTGTGGGGTGTGAGAGAAAGTAAGTCCATTCCTTTGCTGAACAGAAAAACCTAATCCCTTGCCACAGTCTTTTATATTGCAACAAAAGCAACTAATACATTTTTGTGTTATCTGTTCTCTTGCTCTGCACTTCAGTGAAGTTAGTTTAGAGCAATTAGTGACTTCCCTACCCTGTCTGAAAGGGTAGGTGCTCCCTAGTCTCTTTCAGCTTACTTACCAGACTTATTTTTAAATTAATTCCTCCATTGTATCAGCACAGTGGAATATGGGCCTAATACTTTCACTGTTTGTAAGTAAGCATATAATTCTACACAATTCATATAGCCTCCTAAGGCTGACAGTATCCTATTGGATTTGTAAGATTTTCCTGTGTCATTAAGAACAAAAAGGACCAGTTTGACCTACCATATAGTAGAGACCACAAAATTTCAGCCTGCATCCATTCCTGCTTAATTAGCTGCGGTTTGAGGAAAGCAAGTCTTGACTTAAACACTTCTAATGACAGAGAATCCACCACATCCACTGCCCTCCATTAATGTTAGAAAGGTATTTCTTACATCTAACCTGCAGGAGTGGAGGGAGTTCAGGGGCTACATTCTCCACCCCTGAAAAGCTTCGTGCAAGGTTGTCCTTCTTGTGTGCGACTTAACAGAGGACTACAGGATTACCACAGATTCCCTGTTTGCTTCCACCTCCCCATCACACTTACCTCCAACCTTGATCTGGGAAGGGTTAAATCCGACAGTATTATAATGGATTTCTTTGATTGAACACTGATAAAAGTTTCACAGTTGAGAAAATATCAAGCTTTTAAGAAATTGCTCCTAAAGTACAGAGATATAAAATTACACTAGTCTCTTCTCATTGGCTTTAAATCATCCCACAGAGTTGTTTGCTTTAAAATCTGCAGGATTTTTCCATTAAGTTCTATATAAGTTTTTCATAAGCTTGCTATAGCTAGAACCAAACTGCACAGCTTTTTCCCTTCCCAAAGTAGGAAATTAATATTTTTGTTTAATAAAATCTCCCATGAAGATGTTGGGAAATCCTTTTAAATATGATAAAATGCCCTAATAGCATATATATTTATAATTGATGTTTCATTGTGAAAATTAACATTTGAAAACAAAATCATTTTAGAATCTGAATCCAACAAATAGAGCTCTGCAAAGAATCATCTTAAAAACTTTGTATCTCAGACACCATAAAGAACTCAGGACAGGGACCCTATGCTTCTGCTGTAGGGGTTATGTAAATATCATACGGTGTGTATTAGTACCACCCTCAGCTTTACCTGGGCATTTAGGAGTATTATCACAATAAAAACGGCCAGCACCATCAGAGACCTTTCTAAAAGCCATGAGTTTCACAGAGGAAAAGCTAAAAAGCTCCATGGTTATTCAGTTTACTCAGCAGAACAGATGATAACTGATCCTATGGTCCTTGCTCAGGAAAGAATCTAATTCCTAAGGGGAATTCAAGTGAGATCCATTAGCTCAAATGCTCTCCACCAAATAACCAGTAGCCCCGGAAGACTGGAGACTGATAAAAATGTCCCTTCCTAAACCTCATTGCCAGATGGAGCCAGCTGAAAATTTTCAAACTGAATTTCTACTAGGGCTTAAAATTAAAGGTACTTTTGTCTGAATAGGATAGCAAAATCAGCACTTTAACAAGGTGAAGAGGCATAGCAGCTTTAAAAGTATTATTATCATCATCTACAAAATATCAGTATTGTTCATGCCATTCTGTTTCAACTGGATTGGACTGTATCTCCAGAAGTTATATTTTGCTGGTGTTGGTGCCTGGTCCAGAAACTATGGATCATGTCAAAAGAAAGTTATAGGCATTTCTCACTGTGTTACACACAGTATATTTATGCGGTGTATAGAAAGATGACAGCAGCAGTGTTGCAGGGCATTTTGGTTCATTAGTATGGTAGGCAAGCAGATAAAAGGAGGCTAGAGTTTAAATATGAAGATGTTGTGGTTAAAACAGTAAGCTTCCTGCTTTGCTGCTGTACCCAATCCTGCAATTTGCAGTCATGCAAGCATGCTACTAATTTCACTGGCACTAATTAAACAGGCAAACAGTAGTCTTTTCTGAAAAGCTGCAGGATTTAGCTGTAAAGCTGTTCTTCAGAGACTAGAAGAACTATTTCTTTTCTTCACAGTGCATCACCTTCAAAGTGTGAATCAGTAGCAAATAGCCATGTAGACCAGTCAGAGATGGGGAAAATTCTCCAGACCTTACAACAGTGTCAAGTGCGGTTCACAGAGAGCAAAATTAATGCTGCTAGAGACAGCCAAAGTTCACTTATGAGCAATTCTCTGATGGGTGATTGCTTCTTCCTTTTTGCTCTTACAAGCTTTAAGGTGCATAAGTAAAATAAGATCACAAAGTGACTGAAATGTTTTTATCAGACTGGACAAAGAAGGCAATTTTTATATCATTTCTGAGGTTTGTATAATTACAAGTGCAATTCAGATGTTGTTAATATGCTTAGGTGCTTAGGGAAAGCAATCTTATATGAAAGATAACCTTTTAATAGATTACTTTATTACAGCAGCACTCAGCTTCACTGCTATATTCAGGGTTGCGTTAGCCTCCCCTGTTTTCCAGAGGTTTATAACTTAGCTGTAAAAAAATCATTTGAGTTGAATATTCATGCCAGCTCATAAAATTTCTGTACTAATTGGCAAAAATACAAAACTGGTTAATCTTTTACAGATATCAATATCTACTCACTAAGGAATTAAAGAAGCTTTTTTATTTTTCTTTTTTTCATTCTTTTTTGGCAGTTACCTAACTTCACAAGTATTTCTCTGAAACAAATATATTTGGCAAATACATTGATTACTTATTACACAGGAGAACTGTTATTGCACAACGATGTTTTTTAAAACTTAATCAAAGCCTGCATTAGACAACAGATTGCAAAAGCTCCAAAGGAACCATTAATAAAAGCTTTTTTTAAAAAGTAAGTTAATTTAGTGCTTATGAAAGCAAGAGATCTGTGGAGTTGGCCAGGACCAGTGATGTACAGACTTCCTATAAATCTTTGCCATTACGTTACGGTCCTGGCCTGAGACTTTTCTTACTATTTCAGTCATAAATCCTTTCTGAGCAGGCACTACTACTACAAACTGTACGGCACTCATACTCCTGACATAGGACGAACAGATCTGAAGAATTACATTCCTAGTCTGGGAACCAACCCTGCTTACCTTAATCGTGCATTAGTCCTTCCTGATGCCAGCAGACCTATCCACATGAACAAGATTTGGCTCTTAATTTTTACCTGTGACTTCAGCTACAGCTTGAAGCCAGCTTCCCAGGACAGTTTGGCAAGCATGCACACAGTACATCAAGCGGATTTTCAGTGGCACAGCTACAATACTTGATAATTCAGTTCTACAGAAACATCCTGCTCACCTCCCTCTCAGAAGCAGTCTGTTTAACATCAGTTGGGCTGCTGGTACAGGTGAAGTACATAGGATTTCCTTTTCGGTTTCCTGCTTTCTGATGACACAGCTAGTCTTCTGCATTGTGTGAGGGGAGCAAAACTGTTATGACTTTTATTGGAGCTCTTTAAAGCTCTTTGGGTTTCTACTTTGTCTTTTATATTTGCCTTGTGCGTTAAGTATGTAGAAAAATAAGTCCCTGCTGATGATCCCCATTTCTGCACTTGTGTTTTGAAGTGTTTACTGAAGACCACCAAAATACTAACACTCAAACACTGGATCCTGAAGGCACACATGCTTCCCCTGAGATAACATCTAAAGTTCCTGTAAAAACGGCAGTATGATCTGCCTACACTCAAGTAAACTAAAGATGGTCTTCTGCTTACAGAAACAGTGCAGGCTGGGAGAGATCTTGACCCTTCTACTGCATGCATACGTCCTGCATGTTCTGCGTGGGCTGTCTCCTTTTTCCCCACTTACAAGATAAGGATAATGGTAATGTTCCTCTACCTTCTAGAGCCGTTGCAATGACTGATGCTACAAAACTCTACTGCATTATGCTCAGATACAACTGTTGATACTGTGTAACCATATGATCACTTTACATAAATTTTTTTTTCCCAGTACCTTTTCAGCCAAGAAAGAGTAAGGCAGGTGCAACCCCTTGGAGCTAGCCTTTTCAGCTTCAAGTGTCCAAAAGAACCATTGCTGCATAACTTCTTGGCTTCTTTACCTCAAGAAAAATAAGCTCACATGTGTCAATACACGGACCTACCACCCAAGCCGGTCACACTACGGCTTTTAATGGTGTATCATTAGTGACATTGTAAAGTTTCCATATGGTAGTGTAATATGTTAAATGATACTCCAAAGGATCCATTACATTCCACCAGTACAAATTCACTTTTTACACAAAGGTTTGGTATGATTAATGATCTGTTATGGTCTATTGATTAAATATTACCTGTTACAGAATTGCTTAAATACATATTTACAAGATAAACTGGAACAGCTCAGAGTCATTACAGTCTTTGTGGTAATTAATAGGAATGTTATGTAAATACACATTTAAGTGATTTATATAATGGGGCTCCAAATAAGCTGTTATAATCTATCATGCTGTAATGAATTAGCTTCCTTACTGTAGGTAGGTATCTGACCTCTACTGGAGCATGAAAGACCTGCTTATATATCTCCCTGCTCTTGCCTGGCTTCAATAGAAAACTATGCCTTAAAGAGTTGCTATTAGATGATTCAAAGAGCAAAAAAATGCACTAGGTGTGGTGGTAGTAGTAAAACAGGTCCTAAACTGCTCTTTAGTCAGCTTGGCTAGGGAATGAAGGAGCACCATTCTGACTGACTCATCTTCACCAGCAAAGGGCCCAGGAAGGCTGTAGGAGAGATTAAGGCAGCAGCAAAAGAGCATGCTTCATGACTAGAGCCTGATGCCTCCCTTCTGTGCCTTCCCTCCTCTACACCACAGCACAGCAGTCAGATGGGAGCAGAGGGATGCAAGAATGAACTTGGCCTAAAAATTCCTTTTCTGAGGAATGTGAGGACCATCAAACTGGACTGGATATGGGACAGGTCTAGAAACCTCTAAGAGAGTCTGGTTGCTAATGGTTTGAGTCACAGCTACACTGCAGTCCTTGTGCTCATAAAGCGTAAGAGTGGGATAGTCTGCACTGTCCTCTTTCATGTCACAGCTTCACCATGACTAGTGCCTAATCCAGATACAGGTATCTCATACAGTGCTTCTCCTCTTTGGGCTGAGACTAAATATGGGGATTTTCAGTCAAAAAAGATTTTGAGTAAATTACTAGACATCACAGAATGGATGTTGGAACCCAGCTTTAACTATAGCATTTGCCTTCAGTGATTGTTCTAATTATTTGTCATTCTCTAGCTTTTCAGTCTGCTAGTAAAATATTATTTCTGTTAATTTCGGAGAATCTTCTTGACTTTGGCTTTGGAACAGTCTGACGTGCAATGAGATGAGCAAACCAGGCTCTCAGTTAAACTCACTGCTTTCTAGGACCTTCTTTTTTATTTTTTTGTTTCTTTTTTGTTCAAGAAAGGAATGAAGTAATTTTCTATTCTAAGAATTCTTACCATTACTTTTAATGCTTTCCCCTCCAAAGCACATACTCCAGACAAAGACCCCCCCAAGATAGCGAACTGAGACAGTTCACCTGCAAGATAATATAGAAGAATATCCTCAGAAGGTGTTTGATGAATCCCTGGGGGCATTTCTGCCTAAAAGAACAATGGAAAGGTGAGTGGACCTATGACCAAATGCATCCACCAGTCTTTACCCAAAATGGGCTGGGGAGGCAGGAGCACAGAAGATGCCCACTCTTGTCTTAGGGCTCCAGATGCAGCTCTTGGAGCAGTTCTTTCAGAGATGAGGGTGGTCCTCCACACAGCCCTTTCTGAACTCATTTGAGCTAACCCTGGTGGGGGCAGGTTTGAGCCCTTAGCGAGTAGGCAGGCACTAATGAAATCCATTAAACTGTCAACATTTAGGGAACACTGTTTTACAAAACCACTTAAACATACCATGCAACAGACAGCTGAATTAGGCCTGTCTGCCTGTTTGGAGTCAGAAAGAGCCATGTTACTCTTCAGGGGATAGAAAACTACTTCAAAGAGCAGAGCCCTGATTCTTTTTTTATTATTTATTTTATTTGTAGCAATTATTCAAATATACCCGATATGGACAAGTAGTAAAAAAAAAATCCTTCTATCAAAGACAATTAGCATCTTCCAAAAAAGAACAAAAATCCCAAGCCACTGGTATGAAATGTGTTTTGAAGAGGTGATCTGAAGGGAGAAAAACAGGTGTCCACAAACAGGATGAATGGGAATGAGCCCTTCTGCCTGAGTGCCATTGAAGCTCAGCAGCAGAGTCTTTTACGATGAACTGAAAGAGCTCAGAGCCTATCATAGGTAAAAGACAGCAACACAGCAAGCCAGTGTGCAGGAGAGGTGAGGTCAGACAAAAACTGAGATCCAAGGGCCCCCAGGCCACTGGCAGCTGCTGTGTGTGTGTCACAGACTGACAGAAATGACAAGCCGAGTCCTAGGGAGAAGACAGAGCAGCCCGAGTCTCTTCACAAGAACCCCCTGTGGGGTCGCTATGGTGTGTTACCAGCGTGGGCTCCTAAAGGAGCAATCCACCTGCTTCTTTCTTTGCTGAAGGTGAGCTATTGTGACTTGACCAATAGGTCTCTTTCAGTAAGAGATGTTCAAGATGTGGGAAATTAGTTTGAGCATAAAGGAAAAAAGGTGAAGGAAGCAGTCACTGTCTATCCAGTTTCTACCCAGAAATGTCTGGATGTACCAGATTCACTTTCCGAATGCGTTAAGGGAAGTTAGTTTCCCAAATGCTCTCTGTCTTGTAGTCCATCTTCTGCTGGAAAAGAGCAGGGATGCTTTGAAAAAGTAGTTGACAACTCCCGAAACATTTTAGAAAATATGCTGTATTTAGATATATCTTTTCTTCTTGTGCTATCCTGTTTCTGTCACTTGTTACTTATATAAACCTACATATCAAAGCAAGATGTTTGGTTGTTCATAACTCATTACTGGTTATTCCTTTACCTGGAGTCATAGTTTTTCTCCCTCCCCAAACTGGACTGAAAGGTTTTGGATGTGAATTGATATAGACAGAGGTGACTATTTAAACAAAGAACAGATATGATATAGACAACAGAAGGAAAACATTAGTGGAGTCCTGACTCCCAAAGAAATCGGTATCCTGAGTAACAATGACAATGAAGCATGATTCCCCCATGAACAGAAACTCCTGGTTATCTGCAGTCAAGTTTTCAGCAGAGTGGCCTTTTTGTGATACACACACATACACACACACACACACAAAAAAAAAGCACTGACCGTAAACACTGGCTTCAGGCTCTCATTCTCTTTCCATACAAGAATGATAGCCATCAATTAACAACAACTGGTGACCCAAAAGAAAAAAAGGTTTCATAGTCATTACCAGCCTTTAAAAGCATTTAGTCTTCCAAATGGTAACTTCTGTGACTTCATCATCATCTCCACAGTGATGCCAGAAAACAAGAATTAAAATTGCAGATATAAAATAAATAGTTAAAGCAAATAAATGTTGAAGAAATTCACAACCAATTTTCATGCAAGTTTCCCTAGTTAGAACAAATGAAGAAAGGGGGAAATCAGAAAAATGAATGATATATCTGCATGATGGGTTCTAAATAGAATGTTTTTCAAAGCTTACCAAGAGACGTCACTGACTCTTTAAAGTTTGTTTTCCCACTAATTTTTATCCTGTCAATTTACAAGCTATTTCAAACACCACCTTTATTTAATAAAAATGCAAAGCACAATGGGGAATTTATGTAAACAAGGCTGGCAAAATATCTTTGTAGGACATTTTGGAAGGAGTCAGGAAATTAATGAATTAATGAACATTTTAATAGTTCAGTGTAACTGGGATATAGCCTAACCAAAACACTATGCCTCATGTTTTGTTAGCATAAAAATATCCACAGAAGTGGACTTCAATAGAGTAAAATAGTCTCAAATCCACCCACTGGTGGGAAGTCATGGGCCTCCTAGGTCTTTAAAAAAAATCTGTTACAACAGCATTGCTAATTATTATTATTCCACAGTAACATCATAAACAAAATACTTTTCATTGCAAAATCATTAAGTGTTTAACAAAAAGCATAGATCATTATTCTTATGGTATGAGTGGAGGACTAAGGTCTAGATTTGGAAAAGCATCTTCTAATTTAAAATATCTTAGCCAAGTTAACATTTAAAGCTAAAATGACCTAACTGGCCACAAGGCTTCTTGGAGTACAATAGAGAAAGAAGGAAAATTGGATTTTCTCCATGATGGATGACTCTAGGAAAGCCCCACGGGAATTATTGCCTCGCATTTTTCAAAGGATTTGCTTTTTGATTTCATGATGGTGGACAAAGAAAGGCTATTCAAAGAACCTGCTTCCGTTCTCTGGCTGGTTAAGCTGTCCAAAAGATTAGAGTGTCCCATTATTTGGGTCCCCAAACCAAAATTCTTGTGCTGGACTGAAGTCAGTCAGCAGCCCTTTAAACCAAAGAATCCCTTCTACAAATATATCATGGCCCCACATGATGTTCTAGAGATATAAAATTGACAAAGGAACAATACTTTTATGTTATAGAGGTCAAAGGTACATTCAGAGTACACGAATGGGTGTATTATAGATAGTTTTAAGCACTATCAAAAATAAAAAAAACACTTGTTGGACACTGTAGCAACCAATCAGTTATTTATTGAAACAGTTACTAGTCATTTGTTAGCCCTTTAGTAACTTTCTACATATAGAACTCTAATATAAGCTGTAGTTTATGCAGCCCCAAATTTCAAAAATTGAATTCGATTCCCATCCCCATATGTAATAAGCAAAAGGTCTCATCTTCCAGATTGCTGAGTGGTCTGTAATTCTCTTCACTTCACTGGGAGCCATTGCAGACTCAGCATTTTCCAAAGCAGGCTAATTATTTAGTTGCCCAAACATGATATAAGACTAACTCATGGCTAACTACTGCAAAAGTAACTGTGTCGCACAAAAGTGGCCAAATTTTGGCTCTTCACAGGAGAAGGGAAGCAAGAAACCAAGATCTCTGGGGGGCAATGAATGGGTATGTTCCAGGGTATTATCAAGACATGGGAGATGGTTCGGCAAAATAAATGAACTATTACTGAGCTCTATGTTGCCACAGCCAGAATACTCCTTGCACCTGAACTAACTCCTTTAAAGCCATTTCAGGTCACTCTCCATTACACCGCTGTCTGCCAGTTCGGCACACTCAGTAAGAGAGTCTTAGCACCGCTAAGGGGCTGCTAACCTCAAAAGAAACAGAAATGGGAGATGACCCTACTCACTCCTACATCAACTGATGCTGAGCAGGGAGTATATGACTTAACTTTTCTAAGACCATAGGGGATATTCTCAGTTTGCTTACCCCATCACACCTGTAAGCTGCCTTTCTCCTTCACAGACAAGATGCCTTCATATATAACCTTGAATACACATTTGTATGTCACTGATTTTAGGAGAAAGAATTTGGCCCATAGGCAGGAAAGAAACCATTTCTGAGTGAGGATTTTCGTAGCAAAATTCTTGAAAGCCATGAAAGGACTTAAAAATCCAACTCTTAATGGCCTTCAGGTTATTCTGAGATAAATTCTCGAAAGAGCTCAAGGTTCAGACACCAAAATACGAGACAGATTTTCAATAAGGCTCAATATGCTGAGCTCCTTTAAAAGATCTCCTCATTTAATTCAGTGCCTAAATCACAGTCAAACTGATTTTGAGAGGCTCTACCTATTGACCAAAGAATTCAGCAAGTTAACTGCTTCACAAGAATCTTCCAGGAGTCTACTTTCCCTTCCTTGTGCTACCATCACTTCTGGCTTTATTGACAGACAGGTCATTTCTGGAGGAGGGAAATTCCCCAAAGTAATAGATGGGTTTTTCTTCTTTTTTTTTTACACTAAATGTAGCTCCACCCATAAAGGCAGAAAATATACCAAGTTCTGTCACACATGGACCATCTGCCCACACAGTACTGAGAAAAATCCAGGCCATATTTAGTGGGTGAGGGACACTCACTATTCATTTGGGGGGGAAGGGATTGAGTCTGAATGAAATAAATGATCACATCATATTGCTTTACTTTAAGTCTATCATGTCTGCTGCCTGGGAATAAGATTTGTAAATTCTTGCTGAAGCACACACAGAGTCACTTCTAAAGTGCTCTTTAAAGTGGAAGCCCTTCTTAATAGCCTTAAAGAAAACTAAATACAGCAAAGTTCCAGATGCTTTTCACAGACATACGTATTTTGTTTCCTCATTTAGTGTCTATTTTAGCACTGAGAGGACTAATTAAAATGAGAAACAGCACACTTCCAGCAACAACCTCCCTGATATCTAATTTTCTTTCAATATCTGAAATATTATGGATCACTTAGTTTGTACTGTTACTCTCTCCCATGTTATCTCAGAAGACACAAAAAGAGTGTAAAGAACAGAATAGCTCAGATAACTGAGATTTTAAATACTTGTTGAAGTGGAGTATGGCCAGCTGAGACTGCTCAGGAGTATGAACAGCCAGCAAACAGCAGGTCAGGTAGAGGCTTTTAGTATGGGTGCCCAGAAGAAGAGGGGCCTGGCACCACACAAGTCAAGTTCCACCTGCATCTACCTGTTTCTAATTGCATATGCCCTGCCATTATCACTGATCCAGTCCTAAGCATCATTCTTGATTATAGTCAAGACCCAATGCATAATCAACTGTCATCTACAATGTTGACATATATCCTTCTATAGGCACTGGTTCCCAAGCAAACATTCTGCATTCTGTCTGGCTTTGTCTGGCTTTCATTGTTAGCTTTACCACAGTTTAAGCTGATGGTTAACCAGACAGATGAAATCTCGTGGAGGGTTGTTTTTGGACTGGCTCACTGAGACACAATCAACTTCAGTGAAAGTACTAAGCCCCGAAGAAAACAGAGAAATGCCTTACTGCCTAACTCTGATTGCGGGGAACTTCTTTCCATGCTTTTCTACCACTAATACCACACTTACTTTGTAAAGTTGACAAATGATGACCGAGTATTAACACAAAATCTCAAAAATCAGCTCATGCGTGTCCAAAGCCTTGATGTAAACTTAGCTCTTCATAAGGGAAAAACTACCAGCAAGCTCTGTGCTTAGATCTAGACAGCTGGACTACCCAGAAGCATTAAGCAAATAAGTGCTAAGCTAGTCTTAGTGTAATTATGCCTTCAGTCTTAGTATAATTATGCCTTAATCTATTTTCCTCTTTGTTAACTATCTGAAGATCTCAGTACACTCTTTCTCTGTTGTGAGAGGGAGCTACTCTGCAGAGGCTTGAAGCCTGTTCATCACTGCCCTCCTGGCTTCAGTGGGGTCATGCCAGTGTGAAGCTGAAGTAAATAAGTCGTAAATCAGGTTTTTGAATACTTCAGTGTTTCTGAAAATTTGACTATTTGGAGAAGACTGGAGTAACATTGCCACAATAAAGCTAGGATTTTTCATGGCTATAGCTTCATATGCAGTATAAGCCCATACTGTATTACATTTCATACCTGACGAAAAACAAACCCTGTGAAGAATCTCTCCAGAATCTGAGCCACAATTAGACTGTGGCTACTACGTGAAGCTAAACTAGGCCTGAATCCCAATGCATTAAAAAGAAATTTCAAAAATGTGCCTGAGTACTTCAGAAAGTTCTTGGGTTGGTCAAGTAAGCAGAAGAGAAAGGAAAAACAAGGAAGCCTAGGAGGCAGACGAGTTCTCCAGTAACGAATAAAAGAGGACAGAACTCAACTCATCCTCAGTCACTGACTTAGGGCTTGAATAAATGAGAAAGATACCATGTGAGAAAATAGGATGTCAGCTGACAGTTGTAGCTGCTCTGTCCTAACTGTATTTACCAATGTGGGCACTCTCTGTCCACACACTTCACTGCAGAGCTACTTCACACAAAAGCATCTTAGGAGATGCTCAGAACACTACCCCAGAAAGTTAGCAAAGAGCAGGCTGGGCTCTGCAAATTCATGCCTTAGCACATGGCAATCATTCTCCAAGAAAGGTGCACAGTCCAACCTTGGATAAGTCACTTGGTCCATAAGTCTCAGCTTCCCAACTATAAAATTGGGATGAGAATATCATTTCATCTGATTAGTCAGTTTCAGCTGTAAGCACTTTGGGGCACCATCCATTCCTTTGCAACATCCTAGCACAATGGTAGCTCTAGCAGCTACTGCCAAACAAATAATATATAGATAAGGGTTTGAAAGAACTCATTTATGTTCGTGATGACAGAGTTGTATGAATAGACAACTTGAGATGAATGCCCTTTGTTTCCATAGCTATCAATCTGCAAAAGCAAGTATAAATGATCCCTCTTGTTCAAAAAACAAACTCATTACTTTTGTTAACCTGGGGTCTTTGTATCCTCACTGCCCTCTACAGCATTCCAAATATAATTTGGATCCTTTTTTTACGTATTTTGACATTCAATCTTTTTTTCCCCCATAATGTTCTTCAGCAGTTTCCCACTGCTGTTGTTGCTACATAAGCATTTGTAACAAACTGTGGTGCCTGGATAGCTCTTGGGCTCTATTTGTTGGGTTGCAGTGTCCCTTGGGCTTTGACAGAGCAAAACGTGCATGCAGCCCTCAGAGTAATATCAAACAGGGACCTTGGGACTAAGATTTTGACACGTTGCTTGCCCTATACCTCACTAAGTACAAGGCACTGGAACTATGGAGGCTGTCACTTTCTTCCCCTCGGCAATCATCTGTACAATCAGAAGGAACGCTTGCCATTACTATTACCATACCTTCCAACACCCACCATAGACCTCCACAGGAAAAAGAGAAAAAAAAAGAAATCCCACTCAACAAACACCACCAAGACTTGAAGTTGGGATCTCAGAATCTGGGAACTGCTGAGCTACTAATTTCTCTGAAATGTCTTTGACTTAAAAAAAATATATATATATACATTTATAAGCAAAATATTAAAATATTCCCTGCAAACTTCCTAAAGGAGATTATATTTTAATATATCTCAACATGATTGCCTTTGTAAAACCGACAACACAGCCTGAATTTAAAAAAAAAAGAAAAGAAAAACAGAGAATTGCTTTGGTAGTTCAAAAAATACATAAGTTGTTGTTAGCAGGAGAAAAAATGTTTGCATTCTTGACCTTTACAGAGGTAAGACAAAAACAACAATTTTTTTATACTAATAGTGTTCTGTGCCTGTCCCTTGTATATTTTCTTTTAAACTTGCCATTTTGCTGTTGCAGCTGGGCTTGTCAGTTTTCAGCACTAATGGGTTGTGATATGGTGTCAGGGGAAGTCAACAATCAATGTTGGAAAAAAGGGCTATCACTGCTGACACAGCCAAGGATGGAAACACAATGGTCTTAGTTTGGAGAGAAACAGAAGAAGAATTCTGAATTATATCTTGCTTTGAAGATTAGTAGAGATTTAGCCCCAACTGACCAAGCTATCACCTTCACCCCTTCCTGCCTCACTCTGCTCCCACATTGGCCTCTAACACTACTCCATATCTCACCCAAAATATAGATTTTTAGCCTAATGAAAGAAACCAAAACATTTTATAAAAAACATTTAATTGGACCATAGTTCACATTTATGGTTTAGAGTTATTACTGTTATCATCTTCAAAAAAGATGAAAAAAGGCTGGGTTGCACAGTATACGCCCATGGGACAGCATGGCAGAAAAACAATTTTGGATGCCTTTTCCCTGCCGTGGCCTGAGTCAGACCAGTGCTGAATCAGTCAGCTCCAGCTGAACACAATACAAGCAGCAGACACTCAGCAGCTATTTAATCAGATGCTACAGACAGAATTATGAAAGATAAACAGTGTTCAGAAGCCTTCAGTAAGAATCATGGCAATATTATTTATTTCCACAGCATCATGTCAGAAAACCTGGCTAGCTCTAAGTCTCCCAGAGTCCTAGAGAGACAGGGAGAGAGTATGATTATTTTTAGTTTCCAGATGGGGAAACTGTGGCAAATACATTCTTTAAGATCACACCAGGATCTTACACACCGACAGGAACAGAAATCAGCAGTCAGCATCATAAATATGTTACCAGACTTCATAGCTTCCTTCCCTGAAAACTGTAATTGTGCAGTGTCATTACTGATCTTTTAATATCAGTAGATAAAAGGTCAACAACAGATTCTGCTCTCCTTTTAATAAAAGAAACAGAGATTGGTACATTCAGAAAATTCACCACCTCTCAAGCAGACAGGAGTACCTGAATCTTGCCTCTTCCAGGCCAAAAAATTAACTACTTCAAAAGCTTCTCAAATATATTTTGATATGCCTAACTCCATTGATATCCCCAGAATATCTTTTCCAAATATAATTCCTTTTTCTAGCAAGTCATGGTCCTAGATGTTGATTCACATTTACTGTCCTATTAATTCAAAATGTGCTCCTAGAATCACAGCCTACATTCATCAGAAGCCAGTTGCACAGAGGGGTTTCTTCAGGTATCTGGATACTGCATGGCAATAAAAGCAAAGTAAGAGGAAGGACACAAAAGGAAGGGAAATTAGCAGCAGTGAGAGATCTGGGTTGACAGTGGAAGGAATCGGGAGTAACTTCAGGAGATGCTGAGGTTTTTAGGGTGGCTTGTCCCTACAGGTAGCATTTTTCTCTGCAGCATTCCTTTCTCCATCATTTATCTGACAAAAAGATCTGTAACTAGAGCAGAGAAAATGGTTTTTTTGCAGGCTATCAATATGTACTAAAATCACAATGGCATTCCTATGCCAGATGCCTCTGCAAACATTCTTAGTACTGCACTGTTTTGGTACCAATCCTTAATGATAGTAAAAGGCTTCTTCTTCAAAATGCCATTGACAACACACATTTATTTTGGCCAGCTGCTCTGGTGAAATATAGAGCAGCACTTGGGAACACGGCTGCCACAAAAAACCCTGCATGATAGAGCAGACACATGAAGTCCCTCAAAATAAGTCTTGAAGGGCTTCTCTCTCCCTGGGGCTTATATTGCACAGGGAGATGGGAGGCTTAAGGACCTGACCCAAGCCCATTGAAGTCAATGAGTCTCTTCCCACTCCAGTGGGCTTTCAGTCATTTTGCTCCAAGGGAAGTGGAAGAGAAAGTGATGCTAGAGGTAGTCTGGAGAACATGCTGTAATGTGGGATTTTTCATCAGGAAAATAAAATTCGGAAAACAAAAATGAAAGGATTCTCAGGGTACATATATACAGTCCTCTGCTAGAAACAAGGAAAGGTGGCAAAACCAATCTCTAATGCTCAAAGCTATTTGAGTTCTGCAGAGAAAAGAGGAGAGCATCATCATAAAAGAAAGAGCTTAAAAAATAACCAAAGTACATATGGGAAATAAGAGGGGTGTTTGCAAATATGGGCTTGGAAGAAGCAACAAAGTCTCGCCCATCAGGATACAAGGGAAGGAAAATCATGACAACTTTAAAGTGCATATATAAAAAACAAAAATGAAGACTGGAGACCATTTTTCATTCCAGGTTAACCAGCCAAAAGCAGCCATTTGCCTCCCCATATCATTCCCTAATTCATTATTGCCATCTATGGAAATACGGGGAAGGAGCATCAGTCCTATCTGTGCAATGCGGGAAAAGGAGAAAAGGTCTTGGAGCTAAATCCTATAAAACACCTTAAAAACTGAAATGAGTTTCTTACAAAAATCTAACTGAAATTGACTTAAGATGAGTCCTGTGACCTGGATGGGAAAGGTGGTTGAAAGACTGTAAGTAGCAGGTAACGATGGGAGGTTATGTATTGAGCTAGGTTGCTGCAGGGGTATGTTTTTGGTCTGCTCTTATTTAATATCTCAGTTAATGATCTGGAAAAGGAGGTAAACAGCACATTAATGAAATTCACAAATGACAATAAACCAGGAGGCTTGCAAACGTCAGAGAGGATAGCAATAATACAAATGGAAACTAACAAGATTAGATATGTAGGCAAGCAATAAAATGAGATTCAACTTGGAAAAATGTAGACTATTACACTGAGGAAAAATAATCAGAAACATGGATAGTCCACGAGAAAGCAAAACTTGGAAAGCATCTGCACAGAAAGATACCTACAGTGACAGTGAACAACAAATTGAATATGAATTTGCCAGGGGATGTATTAGTTTAAAAGACCAATGCAATTTTGGGCTGCGTACGCAGAAGAATAGTGCCAGAACAGGAAAATGGTTATCTATGAATCTGGGAGGACTTCTGTTGAATATTGCACCCAGTTCTAGACAGATCCATAACAGAATGATGCCAGCATAGTGGAAAGGACTTCAGAGAAGAGTAACAAAATTGATTAGACAAGGAAAGGGATTGACTTGTTAATCTAGGTGACAAGGGCAAAATGATGAATGTCTACATGTCTACAAATATATGAAAGATGAAGAGAGAGAACGGAGAGGAATTTCTCAGATGGTAATGTGTACAGTGGTACAGCTAAATGTAACGGGATGAAATTAAGGAAGAACAAAATTTGGACAACGTATGGGATAGTTTCCCAGAAGCCACGTGATTCAGCCTAGCAGATAATTTTCAAATGGAAACACAAGAAGTCCAATCAAGCAAGGCATTTAAAACTTGAGAGGGTAAAGCAAAACTGTAGTGGACAATTGTGTACTTGCAGGAAAGTGAACTACATGACCTAAGAGGTCATTTCCATTTTTAAATTCTCTGATTCTGTGGCTGTCCTGATACATAATGCTATTAGTGGGTTTCCTCTATTACTGTGTTCATAAATACAGCGGTATTTTTCAAGTGAATGCACATCACATATGCTTCAGTCCTCATCCAAAGTATAATTGTATAGTAAAAGCTAACTGAAAGCACCTTGACTATGTAAAGTACTCAGTGACAAACAGATGCATGACATGCTTTCACACAAAAAATACTTCTTTTAGCAGACACAGTTCTTTAGTGACGTGATTCTTCAGTGTAAAGTTATTTTGTCTATTTTAAGAAAAATGTGATTAAGTTATGTATTTGCTTATTCATGCCTGTCACCTTTTCTATTTCACATTTTCCATACTTTAATATCTTTATTTGTTTACATGTAATACACAAAACTTGCTTGGTTACAAAGTCTATTCATAGTGAAAAAAGAAGCTTTTAATGCTGAAGCACATTGTAATGTGCCAAGACCTTACTGTTAAAAGTAACAGGGGAAAAAAGACTGAAACTAGCATGTAAGTTAAAAAGGTAGATAGAATTTCCCCTTTGTAGAAAAATGTTACTCTATCAATACAATGCTAAGTGTGTGTGTGTGTGTATTTACATGTACAAACTTTACCAAGTTTCCCATTTTTATGCCACCCAGATAAGTCCCCTTTTATGAATGTCTGCCTTGGTCTTTACAAACAAAAACTGTTCCCATATTCTTCCAAGGAGAACAAAGAGGTGAAAGGTTTTTCAAAGTTTTTCTGTCCTTCTCACTTCCCGTGGGGGTGGTTGGAGAGCTGAGGAAGGAGGAAAGCTTATTGAGAAGAAAGCTTCTGTTTTTACTGTAATAAAAGGTTGCAATCTTATCATGTATAGATGCTCAAATGATGTATAGACAAAGGATGTTTGCGGTGAAAATTGCCATAGGCAAAACAGCAGATCTAATCAAAAGCTCTACATGCATGGATGTAGCCAGCCTCTGGGAAAGGAAAGCACTTGCAGCACAGAATCTGGAATTGCTCTTCTGTCTCACAATGGCTACGAGCTTTGGTATTTTGGACCGAAAGGTGCCTAACCACTGCACAAGCTCTCTGTAACTGTACCACTATTATGTCACAGAGAGCACTATTAGCATAATAGTGTTTTTACTTCAGTTTTTTGCGTGGAAGCACATTCTGCTAACCATCTCATACTGGTAAAGTCAGTAGAATGAGGTGGTGTTTGTACAGGAAGTGCTGTAAAAATATTCCTATTGTAAAAAATAAATTTCAAACCAAACAAATATGTAAAAAAATATAATTAACCTTTAGAACACTGGCATTTTCAAAACTGTCAGACAAATGAATGTATATATGTCTTCAGGCTCTCAAAGATTAATAAAAGTCAGGACACAAACCGATAGAAGTAAAGCATTCTCAGTTAAAGCTGCTGCAGAGTTTCTACTTCATCCCATTTGGCGTAATGTATTAACCTAGGTGTCCCAGAATAGTCAGAGGTATTACACAATCTGTGTGCTACATGATCTAAGAACAATGACTGAGAACAATGAAGCAAAGCTAAATGTTTTAAGGTACTGTGGCAGACACACCTCAGATTTTTTTTGTTAATTTTTTGTTAAGTTTTTGTTAAGTTTTTGTTGTTTTGTTTGTTTGTTGTCCCCCTGCCTGAAGGAGGACAGCGTTTTTATCTAATTGCACTGGCATTTTACACTGTACTCTTTGCTGGAACTGTCAAAGAACACAGTCTGTAACTCACTGCATGGTTTATGTTTTTCGTATGCCTCTGTCTCTTGTCCTTGCCTCTCTTGTCTATCTGGATTGTAAATTCCTTGGGTGGCAGGACAGAGTACCATAGTTTACACAGTGCTAAGCACGGTGGGATCCAATTTTTACTGGGCCCTGTGAACTGCCATGCAACTAATAAATAGTAATAATAACTTACCACACATCACTGTTGCAGAACCCCATGGAAACCCAAGGGTCAGAAACTCCAATGGGATAAGCTGCCAGGAGGAAACCTGTAGTGCACTCCTCTGTCTGACTGATGATAGTCTTTGCTTGCAGCCACCTCTCCTCTACTCCTAAAGTCCTCATTTTCAACATGTAAGATAAAATGCATTCCTGTGTACAGACAGAAAAAATAACCTACCAGATCTATCTCAGCTCAATACAGCAGTAACTCCAGCCCCTCCAGGTGTCGGCATGAAGAGCCGTGCTGTCTGCCTGGCGTGAGACAGGCAACAGGATGTTTAATGGTCTACACTGTTGCCCAAGCCAGACACATGAGCTGAAACTCGGTCTCTCCACATGCAGCTTGGGTATCTGGTAAGTCTCAGCAAGACACATTTTCCTCTTGGCCTCCTTTCCTTATTTCTAGGCCCCCTGTTCATATTCAAAGGAGAAGAAAAAGAAAAAAACAAAAACAAAAACAAAGAGATGTAGCCTGCAGAGGCACAAGGAAACCAAAGGGAAAAGAGAAGACATTCTCAGAGAATTTAAGAACTGAGGAAATTTGTTCGGCTGCAGCATGAAAACAGATTTGGAAGGGGTGACACAGACTAACTACCACTCAGTATCACATTGTCTGAGGGAGCAAAGAGACACCAGGCAGGGGGCTAGGAAGCAGCAACCAGCTGTCCCATATGGTCAGCTCTTGGCAGGCAACTTGATTTTCATTTTCTCCACTGATTGTGCTCATCCCAGTGGTATCTGGATGGAAAACAGTGGTGGAGATAATAGGACAGGATTGCCCAGGGCATTTTTAAGGGCTTGAGAGCCATTCATTTATAGATCAAATCTAGGCCAGTATGGAAGCAGGTAATCTGATGACTGTTGGCATATATGAAATGTGTCAGTGGTATTTCACAAATATCCACATAAAAATTGAATAATTCACAACTTTCTAAGCATTCTCAGCAGATAGCTCAGCCTCTGCAGCCTCTTAGGACTCCACAGCCTCTTAGTACTAATAACTTAACTCTGCAAATAAATGCAAGCACACAAGTCTACACAGGTTCCAGTTGTAATTGTGGTCTATCCCAAAAATGGTTTGAGGAAACGAAGAGTAAGGTAAGGTGCGGGAAAGATCCTGTGATTGTAACTTTTCTGAGGATAAAAGAAGTCCTTCATTCTCCTAGGCTATTAATCTGGTATCTTTCATGAGGACAAACCTCGAAGAGCTTAAAAGTTTTAGGTACTTGACCTTCTACTGTCTCCAAGCGTTTGTAAGGTAGTAAGTGACAACGGCAGCTCACTATACCCCATATTCTATTGCAGTTTGTCTTGCAGAGACAAGAGGTTTTATTATTGTTGTCATCATCATTTTAAAATAAAAGAATTGTATCTAAGAGCTAAAGAAAAAGACTCTTCCTATTGTGAAAGAGTCATCCTCAACTTGTCATGTTATCTAACACTGTCTTTCCACCAATTTTCTCCAAAGACCACCAAAGTAAACATTAACTAATATATGACTGAACACATAGAGAGATAAAAATCCAAATAAAATAAAATCAGCCACTCAGGCAGTGTTTGTGAGCCTTTTCAATGTCTGCTGCCAGATGCAAAAGCACATTATACAACCTCATTGGTACCAGCCCAAGTATCTGTCAATGCCAAACTTGGCTCTAGTACCAACGGTTCACCATCATTCCTCTGGAGAAAAAGTGATCTTACAGTGACCAGATCTCACAGCGGAGTAAATAAATACTTAATTAAAATGGAGGGAAATTAAGATGAGTTTTCATCACCTGGAACACCCAAAAGATGTGCCCTAAATATTTTGTTTATATTTTGTTCAAATAAAAAAATAAATAAATTTAAATAAATTTAATTTTTCGTAAATAAATATTGGCCCAAAACTACAAAGACAGAAAAACTGTTTCCCCATTCTTATTCAAGATGGTAATCATCACTGCCACTGCAAGTCACCTACTGAAAGAGATGTTCAAACGACACCTGGTGAGACAACATGGCCCACACTTGCCTAGGAGTCAGGAGACTTCTGTGGCCTTAAACAAATCATCTGTGCTGTCTGGTTTTCTTCCCACTCTTCCTTCCCTTTTTAAATGTCATGTGCTGATGAGGATCTGCATGAAGCTGGCCCCATGATTCCTGCTCCAATATGGGACTTGCAGACGCTCCTGTAACACAATTAACAGCAACAGTTCTGAATTACACTGGAAACATCCTCAGCAGCAGCTAGGGAGAACCATGCAAGAAGGTGACAGCTGAAGAAATGGTAACCCAACGAGAACCTTTAACTGATAGGAAGATTTCCCATTTGGGTAAAAATGTGACCACCATGGTCCAATGATGGCCTCTTGCTATGACCCCGGTCAGTGCCGGCACTGCCCAGCATACTTCTGCCAGTAGCACTGCCCCATCGGGGTGGCAGGTTTTCTCCCTAGTGCTCAACCACAATCAGGATTTGTGTACGTGCATGTGGACAGGAGCACAGGAATGGAAGAGAGGCCAGTTTTTATTGTAATATGCAGGGTGGGTGACTCAAGTCTTTGGGTAGGAGGTTGACTCACCTCCTCCTGAACGAAAAAAGGCTCTTCAAACACAGTTATAATTCCTTCTTTTTCACACAAAGTCAGGCAATGTATATAGAAGCCTCCATGGTACTTCCTAAATAGTGAAAATGTGCTTATCCATGCTTAAAAGTTTATCTGTAAAAACCTGTGACCGCAACAAAAAAGAGGGCTTGCCCCTTCATGTCAGGTATCACGAATCCCCTTGGTTTAATGGCAGGGAGGGAAAGAGGAAGGGGGGAAGAGAAAGCAAGTTGGCTTGGGGGTGGGGGTGGGTGGGTGGGTGAGCATTTTGTTTGTTTTGTTTTTTTTAAGGTCCTAGTAAACAGCTGAGACCCAGAAACACAGCGCAGCAAGTATTTGTGTTGTCCTTTGGAGCCTACTGCTTTAAATTTGCGCGCTGTAGCTTGAAGCATTACACATACTCTTGGTCTGCTGACTGCCTCTCTCTGAAGCACAAACACACGGAGCGATTGAGAAAGCTGTTTTGCAGCTTGCCCTCTCTCGCTTTTGCCGGGCTGCTTTTGGTATTTATTTTTAAGCAAGTCGTGTACATGAAAAAAAAAAAAAACACATAGCATTTTTAATCAACACCTATTTCCTTCCAGGACCCTATGATCCTCTATTGATTCCCATTAAAATGCTTTTCTTTTTCTTTGCCCCCTCTGCTGATCGAATTTCAGATCAGCCAGGATATGCAACTAACCTTCCGGCACAACTGAACCCAACTGACTCACAGAGATCAAAAGGCTTGATGCATTCATTAAAATTTAGCACAGCCCAAGCAGGATCTTTAATGCAAGATCTCCCTTTGCATTGCAATTAATGTGGGGGAGAGGAATTCTTATTATTTTTATTTTTTGCAAATGTTCTTGCTTTTGATTTTCGGGGGGGGGGAGATAAGTGGTGGGAGAGAATGAGAACAAAAGAGACAGATCTTTTTACCCAAGGATGACGTCAGTTTGATTTTACTGACAACTATTGATGCATGTGGAGCAATTGCAGGCAGATTCCCCCACCCCCTACCTCCTGGCACTTCTCAAGGAAACAATACTGTTAACAGTGTAAAACATGTCTCTTTGCAAACGTTGGGGGCTTAAACACTGAACTTGATCAACTTCTGGGCACTTTGCAAAGGGTCTTAAGTGCCTGTTTCCCCGCGATCTTTATTAGGGCGGAAACATGCAGCGGAGGGAGGGAGCTGGAACAGCTAATAGGCACAGAGAGGCGAGCAGTCTTCAACCCAGGAATGTTGCTCATTACAGCAGCCTAGGAGCGGACACAAGCAGAGAAAATAGTCCCTGCTTCGCAGCTCCCGCAGGGTGCTCCCCGTTCCCCTCCAGCCCCGCGCAGGGGGCCGAGGGGCCGCGGGGCCGCGCAACAGCTCTCTGGAGGGGCGGGGCGGGGCGGGGCGGCGACGGTTGGGCCCCCGCCGCACCCGCCCGCGCACCCACCGACTCGCCCGCCAGCGCGCGCGCGCGCAGTGCCTCTGCGTGCCTGGTGCAAGGATCGGCGTGCTCCCCCCCCAACGGCGCGCGCGCGCGCGCGCGCCCTCCCGCCCGCCCGCCTCCCTCGGCCGCGCTCCGGCCTGCAGTGGGGAGAGAGACTCAACCGGCGGAGCGGTCCGGCTGCGCGCAAAACCTGACCTGGATCCGCGGGGCACACGGAGCGCGAGGCCGCGCCGCGCCGCCCCGGGATGGGGGTGGGGGGGCGCTCACCTTCGGCTTCTCTCTAGCGTGAGGGGAAGGCGTAGGCTTAAACGCAGGATGAGCCTAAGTAGGTTAAAAGCAAGCACAGATCTGCGCCTCCCACTGCAAAGCTGCGACTTCAAAAAGTGAGGGCTTAGTCAGGCATGAGGTCGTTGCCGCTGCGCCCCCCATGCTGGGCTGCTCTGCCCGTGGGGCTCAGGCAGCCCCCGGCCCCCGAGGCCCGGCGGGGGCAGCCGCACCGCCTCCCCCACTGGGGCAACAGCAACGCGTTTCCCAGTGGCGCAAAACCAGTACGCACACGTATCAAACACCTGAAACATGAAAACGTGGGTGACCTTTCTGTTTTCGGGTGCTGCCTATGTGTTAACAGGAACGTACAGCTCTGCATGCGCCAGACTGCGTAACCGACCTGTGTAACTGACTCAGGGGCCATGGCGTTTGCTTCCAACTCTGACAGGGCGTTTTCACTGATTTTACCTGTCTTCAAAATCCCTAAATTAGAAACTCTGGGGAGATTCAGAACGAATCACCACAAAGTTTTTAGAAGGAAGGTGGAAATGTCTGTGTGAACAATCGGTTTTTGTGCTGCGAGAAGGAAGCGAGCTGCTGCCGACCGGGCCTGCGAGCAGGCCGCTGCAGGACCCCCACAGCCTGCAGCTGCACCAGCCCGCCCGGCGCTCGGGGATTTTCTCCTGGAGCGTCCATTGGGAGCGGAGGGTGACGTGAAATGCGCACGACTGCGCTGCAAAGTGCCCTGAAAGTGGCCCGAGCCTGCTGAGGCCAGCACCCTGCAGAAGCAGGCTGATCGGTGTAACGGAGTTAAGGACCTGTGTACAGTTCACTTGCATAATTTCATGTGAGCCAGCCAAAAGCTATCTGGTGGTCACCAGTATCACTCCTCATTACCTTTTCCTGGATTTCCATGAAATGTGAGGGATTGTTACATGGATGTTACCTCTCCCTGAGTCATTCTCTCCCCTGTGCAATATGTATCTTCACTTATACGTTAGATTTCATCCACTAATTGACAAGTACACATCTTGGTTGGAGTTCTGCCCATTTTTGACATTGAGCGTGTGGCTCTTTTTGAATGAGGTGTGTCTGTGATTTAGGCCAGCATGCAATTTTTACTCCTTTCATAGACGTACTTTTCATAACACAGTATTGTCAGCTCCCTTTTTTTTTTTTTGTGATGCTGATGTTAGCTGGTAGCTGGTAGAAATTCTGCAAAGCTCCAGCCCCAGAAGTCCGGTAAGAATTTTGGCTTTCATCTGAAAGAAAAAAAGTCTGTTTCTGGTCCTCTTAGTTGCAGCAAAAAACTGTGATGTGAGTATGAGGTGGCAGCTAAGGAACCAAAAGGAAAAAAAAAAGAACATAAATTTATTATTATGATCACCATTGGTATGGTTTTATTTTAGCTCTCACAATATTTATGTGTCTGGTTATTTATAGCCTGGCAATATTTAATATGAGACAGGAATATATATATATTCATACATATATGTATATATACACACACACACACAGTTGCGCAGCTTACAAATGCCCTTGTTTCTCTCCATGGATGGTTCCAATATATTTTGTCAGATAAATAAGCATTATTACTTACTCCTTACACTTATTACACTTGTAACCATGACACACACAGTCATGGTGCTTTTCTTTGCAAAATTCCATGCTTTGAGAGAGTGCAATTTTGGTAGCCAAGTATATGACTCTGTCCAAGTGATTACATTTCTGCAAAAAAAAGTCATGTATGTTTTTTACAGGTTAGTATCTCAGCAGAAGGATGTGTTGTACTAGGAGAGATGCCATTTTCTCTAGCTGTTTGTAGCATGCAGTAGCTCTTCACAAGTTTGCCGTGGGAGAGATCTTCAGGAGCTTTTCAACCTCTCTTTTTCTCGGACATTTCCATGCAGAACCTACAAGAGGAAAAGCTAATTGTTTGCACAGGTTAACTTTGTCTTTATTTTCGATTTCTGTCACCACCAGATAGCCTATTATATCTTTCCAACCATGTTAAGCAAAATTTCCCTTTATATTTTCTACAATGAGAGGATATGACTGTGTCTTCAGTGTTGACTCTTCATCTTGTCACAGCCAGGCTAATAGACCCCACCTACAGGCACGCACTCACACATATACTGTCCACCTTTCAGAAAATACTGCCATGTCTTCTAAGAGGAATGGTTGTCCTTTATTAAAGGTCTTCATTGCTAACATCACCATTTAGGGCATCCATCCATTGACCACCTGAATCTGTCCACCATTATATTCCTGTTCCCACTCCCTTGTACTCCCTTGTTTGGCTGGTTGTGACATCCTCCTCATCATAGACTCCAAGTGTTATGGCAGAACCGGAGGAAGGGGTAGGTTCACTCCATTGCTACCATAGCAACAATTTCCAAAGATGCAGTCTACAATCCTTTTGATTCTTCCAGTCTTCCATAGCAGCCTTGTTTCTCAGAGGCTATGTCTAGACAAGGAAAAAGCATGTTGCAAAACATGTAAGTAGCTCTTCAGTAAAATATGTCTTTTTTGTGTACAAAAGGAAAGAGGGGAAGGCTACATACAAATACTGAGACATTATGTAAAGGCTACATGTAAATTCTGTGACATATATTTAAGAGCTGAACAAAAGGAACAGGTGAAAGGGGTTCATCTGGCTTCTGTTTAAGGAGGACCCTGTCCTATTAAAAACAGCCAAATACTTAAAAAGCAAAAGGCTCAGTTGTGCTCTCACTTACATTTCTGATTGTTAAATCAGCACATAAATATATTCTTCAGTCTTTATGCTGCCTGTTCCTTGAAGACATATGAGTCCTCTGAGGCCCTACACTTGGACATCTGTGGACCTAGGGACTTTAGAGGCAAACAGTTTTGTTTGCTGACCTGCTGTACAAAGCCAAATCCTCCAATTTAGGGAGCTCCTGAATTTTGAGAATGTTCAGATGTGACTTGAAAGTTGTCTCTGTGTGCTTTAATAGGGCTTTTTTATGCCATATATTTGTATGAGAAATGTAGAGTGTTTGAAATAATGCACACAGAAAGGTGGGACTAAAACATCATGAGCCAAAAATGACTTTATGGAAGAGAGAGAGATGGAGAAGGAAAACAAACTTTTTATAGAGCCTTATACCCTATAGCATTGAAGTCAATAGAACAGCTCCCATTGTCTGCGGTGGGCTGGATTTAATCACTGATACCTGAAGTCAATCTGTAGCCTCAAATGATACTGGATACAGCAGCAGCATGTGTTTTACAACACCTGTGTAGATACTCAGTTCCCAAATTTGAGATCTTGACCCATATTTCTATTCTGAGTTTCTCCTGGGGTTGAGCAACAGAAAGACACTAGAGAGTTTCTCTTTTCTCTAATACACATCATGCCTGGCTCATGCAGTAGCACCATGCCCACAGTGTTTGTTCTGCAGATACTACTGAGGGTTTATCTATCTTTTAACAAAGTTGTTTCCATTGAAATATTTCTTAATGGAAACACTTCTATCATGGTTAAGTCTGTAACAAGTTATTTGACACAGAGCCTAAATTTTGAGCTAATCTTAGCAGGAACCCTTTAAACTTACTTTATCTCACTTGTTTCCAGCCCTTCAACATGAGAGAGTTTTTTTCTCTCACTCAGAATTTCTAAATCACCAGTTTGTCCAGGAGCAGGAGATGTCATTCCTGCTGGAGAAGCCAGTGTAGTTGCTATCAAATTAACTGGGAGGACAGTTGTTCTGTATGCTCACAATGGTTGTATGTGGGCTATCTAATTATACTAAGTCTATTTTGTTATTTTAAATCATAAAGGAGCTTAGTTTTCTTACTGTGTCCAGATTCAGCTCATTTGTCAATATGATGCATTTTATTATCCTCATCAGCTCATTTGCTTTTCCTGAGGGGAAAAAAAGCTGAACCTAATTTTATTTTATAAAAGTCAGAATTCTTTCTAATTAGTAGATCTTCTGTTTAGCCAACACTGTGATGGTGTCCTTTACACTGTACATTTATGTGCTGAGGAACACATCTGGTATTCCAGTACATTTCAGTAGTGCCATTTTGTCTAAAATGAAAAGGATCCACCCATAAGTCCTGGACTGACAGACATGCTCCTGAAGGAGAAATTACCCTTTTAAGATATCCCCAAGAGCTATATCCAACCACAGTTTACTGTAGATGTTATGTTTTTTGTACATTGCAGCTTTGCCAATATTTGAATACAAGCCATAATTCAGTGGAAGCATAAATAACTTCCATTCAGAGAAATGGGATGCTGTAGTAGCAAGCCAAATTGTAAGCCTCGTGCCTGCATTTTCACTTTATCGACCACACAACATAATATGATGCTCCTTATTTAAATCTTCCATGCAGATGTCATACTGGGTTAATTGACAAGCAATTGAATTTGATAATATATATAGCACTGTAGCATCCATTGATTCTTGGGATAGCGTGGATGTGCATGTAGTGATCATGGGGTTATGATTCTCAGTGGTAAGAGATGAGTAAGTCTGTGGGTCACAATGTAAATTTAAGCTGCTGAGGGGCGAGCTTTAACTTACATGCCAGTTTAGATTGATATAATAATTCTTTATGGGGATGGAGCATGATTGGCTGTAAAAGAGTTGTCCTTGTACCTGAATTGTTTTAGAAAAGCATAGCTTTATGCTGAGTTAACAGCATGCTGTTAAGAATCAGTACCAATGTGCACACAGAGAATGATGGCTTTATGTTGGCCGTTATGTCATGCAGTATTTCACAGCTGTTGAAATCATTTCATTTTCAACCAGGTTGCTTTGGCTTTGTCAATCTATCAGCAAAGACTGAGAGAAGTGCAGCACTGAAAATGAAATGAAGCTCACAGCTCTCCAGGAGATACATAAGTGATGGCACTTTTTGTTGAGGCAGAATTCTGTAACACCACTTACTAATTCCAGCTAACATAATACAAAGTCATTTGCTGTTTCACTTTTTCTCTGAAGTTCATGATTATAGCTTAGTTTTTATTTGAACTTGTGCCTCTCTAAGTCAGAGGGAGCAACTAAACTATGGAGATGCAAAGGAAAGGAGGGAAATAAACTTGAGGAAAAGAGAAAGAAAACAGGACACAGGGAAATACTATGAGATGAGAAAAAAAGCAGAAAAAAAGCACATCACAAGAGCAAAAAATTAACAGGATCAGGGGAAGAAGAAAGGGAATAGTAGATCATAGGAGAAGGGAGAACTAAAACAAGGGAGATATAACCTACGTATAAAATAAAATAGGGGAAATTAATACAAAACATAGAAAAAATAAACAAGAAACATCTTTAATTTCTTGCAAGAATATTTTAGGATGATCTGTAGCAATCATACTTGCTGCAGTTCACTGGGTTTGGCTCATACCTCAGAAATACACCTTTATATAATGAGTTTCCCCCTTTCATTTTGGCACCTAGCTTGCTCTTGAATAGAACAAGGCCTCCAGAGGTCACTGAGGAGAATTGGTTTCTAATAAAGCTCCTCCATACCAGAGTTCAAAAGCACTCCCACAATGTAGTACACAATGAAAATTGACACCACCAAATGGCTTTAGTTTCCTTTTTTTTTATATGCAATGCACTTTTTTGGCATCTGCATACCTGACTTTAATTTTTCTGCTATATATTGAGCATATGGCAGGAAGAAGGATGCTGTAACCAAATATTTACGAATATATACCAAAAACTACAGTGACATATTTTTTGTAAGGTGTTTTTTTAATTGTGTGAGAATAAGCAGATGTGAGAACCTTCCTCTATTATGAACATTTATATGAGCTGTGTGGTCAGAGGTGCTTAGCAGTGAATTTGGCTCAGGGCAAGGGAACAACAGCAGTAATGTGAGGGGTGATTTACTCCTGTTAACACTTTTCAGAATTGGCAATAAAATCAGTCTGGTGCTGTTAAGATGGAAGGGGCTGGATTTTAAGTAAAGTACGGAAGATATGTTATCAACCTGAAATGAGCACGAGTGAAAAACTGTTTATTATTGATACTTTAAAAAATCCATATTATATTTCCAACAAGTGGATGATAATGAGAGGGCTGCCTCCTTTTCCTAGAAATGATTAAGTTTTCTTTGCCCTTCTGGTTTGACTGCTTTTTGGCTATTGCTTATGTAAAACAACACCTCCTAAACCGTCATAACCAAATATAATCTTTGGCTTCTAATCTCACACTATACAAGGAGGTAAATTGTGTTTCATATAAGGAGCTTTAAATCTGATCATAATGGAAGGGGGATATATACACTGCGACAAAGACACACCTGCAGAAACAACAAAAACAGTAAGTCTGAGCTGACTTAAATTTAAATTTTCATAGTTGAAAAGTAGCATTCAAACATGAAAAAAAAATCAACTTTCATTAGCCCCACAGGTATATATTTTAGCAATTTGTATTTTGCTTTTCTCTTGGTAAACCCATGTGAATGGGTTGTTGAATGGAGAAGAACAATTCTGCTCTGAAATGATGGAATGCTTTCCTGAGAGATCAGCTTCCAAAGGTGACAATTTGGGGGCACAGCAGGGAATCTGACTGCTCAGTTCTGAGTGCTCTTAAACAGAGGGAATTCTCATAACTGTGAGTGAGCAGTGATGAAGTCATGACCAGATCCAGCTGTGCTATCAATAAGGTAGGTTGCTCAGCTGCATGACTATAACTCTGAAATGTAAGCACAAAGGGTGTACATTTATTACATAGGCCTTATGTGGTATCCAGTCTTTCAGGCACACTTGTAAAGCAGTGCTTAGTTCCAGGTAAGAATCTCATGTCTTCAGTCTGCAGACCAACTCCATTCAAAAGGCAGCTGTTTTACTAGATGGTGATATACAGCCGCTGATATGCCAAAAAGAAGGCAAATGCCAAAGTGTCTGTCTACTGTATATGAACAAAATTACTCTTCTATGATAGTCATCCATAGAGAGGAAGAACCAGCTTAGTCCCAGGAAATATAGAAAAAAGTGTAAGTGCAAATCTTGCTTGTATGGGCACAGATAATTCATCTTGTCAGTCATATTAGACCCGCTGAGAATAGCTACAGGCAAAAAGTTGCAAGACAGGAATGACTCCAAGGACTTATTGCAGTGGAGTTTGACTCAAAGCTGATGCAAGGTCAAATGAGAGTCAGTCCATGGATAGCAGCATCTTAGATTGGTGGACATACAGTGGAAGTGGGGAACATGGTTATTTACATTACGATAAGTTAGTCTCCATGATCTGCATGTGGACAAAGGGTTGGGACAGGGCTCCCCAAGAACATAATGAAGATAGAGAGAAAATGAGAGGATGAACGGGGCAGTTTGCTTCAGATACTGTGCTTTGAAGGTTGGCAAAAATCCCAGTTCATTCCAGTCTAATATTTACTGGATCATCATCAGAATTGTGGACCAAGCATCTAGAATCACCGTGTGTTTGCCATACTATGAGATGTCCATAACTCTGAACACTAATTGAGGGCATGAAGACAGCAATAACTTGCTCTGGTGAACTCATAAGATTATCCCTCTGTTCACAAGTCGTAAAGGTTGTATCACATTCTCAGAAGCTACCCACCTGGCATTTGCCTGGCAGCTGTGTAGAGGTTTGTAATAGTGTTTGCCATGGCAGAAAACGACCTCCTTCAAGGAGTTTCTTTTCTAAAAGTAGCCATTGGGATGTGCCAGAAATGTGCTTAGCTCAGTCAGGAGAACTGAGTAAACAGCAAAGGGAAAATCAGTAACTTTTCTCAGAAATTCTGAGGTAATTGTCTTTTCTCTTTGGAACACTGCTCTGTACCCAGACATGGAAGTCCCTGGCAGATAGCAGTACCTTAGAAAGAGTTTTACAGTAGATGAGTACTCATATTTCTTCCTGAAAACAAAACAGCAGAAAAAAGGATCAGTAAAAGGTGCTTCTTTTAAGGAACTCTTTGTTCAAGTGTGCTTAACCATTAGACACTCAGAAAGCACCTAACACAGTTGTCCAGAACGCTGCTAAGGGAGGGACAACAGGCTGCCTATAGGAAGTCAGAGGAGGGAACTGGGATTTTCTCATGGGTGATCTGCAAATCATCCAAAAGAGAGCTCTCCTTGTACTCTGGGAGCTAGATGCCCAGTTAGCTAGAGAATAAACACAGTATTTTGTGTGGTGCCATGTCACACACAATATATTCTCCCTAGAGAGCCATGCCTGGTACCTACATTGTTTTCCTCATTCATCATATACCAGGCATATATTAGTGACAGCACCATAAGAAATTGTATTCTTTGTGCTAAATTGCATATAGCTACCTGTCAGAAGCCCACATGTTGTCCCAATAAGGGCCAAGGCATAACTGCCTCTTAGTAGTCTTGTGCAGGAACGCATATTACACAACTACCCTCTGTGTTCAGACGAGCCCAATACCTCAGATAGTTGCTGTTGCAAACCAGGATGGCAGCTGTCTGCAAATATAATCACCATTGAAGACATACTGCCAGGGCTTCTGTGTCCTGGTTGCACAGCTAGGGGCAGAGCACTCAAATATTTCTAAAGCTAGATATGCAAATGCTTCTGGAATCAAGCCTTTTACAGTTCTGCTCTCATTAACCTGATTTGCATATGTAAATGACCTCTTGCCACATGATAATGAGGCCTGCTCATGCAGAGATGTTCAGCATATAAGGAGAGGGTTTTCAGTGACAATCAGAGCATTTTGGCCAAAGCTGCTGGTACATGGGCAGGAACAAGAAAGAGGCAGAGGCAGGATCCAGGGATCCTGGGAAGCAGGGAAGCAGAAGGAAGCAAAAGAAAATCAAATGTTGCAGATGCCTCTTCCAAATGACAAAGGCATCTGCACTTCCAGTCCTTTACTGGAGCAATTTCATAGAGGTGCGTGTGAAATGGGAGCAGCTGGAGGACATTACCAATTGGGAAGTGATCTGTGGCATGGAGCTAACCAGAAGATGGCTGATGTCTGGATATTCTGGAACAGCAGGCACATGGTCTAGCATTCACTGGCTGGGTTAAAGCAGCCTCTTACAGCTATTCCTGTGGGGACCATCACAGAGAATGGAGAGCTGAACACATGGCAGTGTGTCATTCCTTGTTCAAGAGCAGTCTCCAGTCTAACCATTTCTCTGTGCAGATCTCCTTGTCATTGGCACACTCATGCAGTGTAGACATTTCTCACCATGATATGCTGCTCAGCTCTTCATCAGTTATATCTCATAACCATGCCCTGCTTTGTACATTTGGTGGCAAGACAAACAAAAAACCCCTTAGGTTACCCTCCTTGGCAGATACGATGCCAGTTTTAGAGAAGTAGTAACTGCTCATCTCCTGAGATCTCTCTTCTTTCTTGCCAGGTTTGACTCCTGGTTCCAGTTACTGCTACAGGTCACTTAGCTGACTCAAAGCTCTTCAAAACCTACCTGGCCAAGCACCATCCTTATCCAGTTCCAAAATGGAGTGATCAGTTCCACTCAGGTAGGAATATGCCCATCCTTTAATAGGAGACTGTGGAGGCCAGGTCTCCTCAAAGCCAAGCAAGAGACACTGTGGCTGGCAGTCAATATCTGCTATTGCCAACAAAAAAATTGCAAGCTAGCTCAGAATTTGTCTGCATAAGAGCTTTTGTAGTCCAGTCAGTTGACTGCCAAATCTTGATATTTATACTTGGGAAGTCAGATGTGGTCAATTTCTTTTCGTTACTGGAGAAATAATAGTAGCCAGGATCAAATATGCAGGGGCCTGTTCATAGCTGGTAAGCAACTAAACTGATGTTAAAAAAAAAAAAGTCTAGTATGGATGAATGTCACAATCAATAAACAAGAAGCTGTGTTCCTATCTTGGTGAGCTGGCCAGAGTTAGCTAAATTAAGTTAAAATAACAGTGAAGGCAAAGCAACCTGGATATTAGATTAACTTAGGAAGTTGAATTCAAGCCTGTAGAGGAAATTAGTTCATCTCATGACTACTTTTGGTTCATTCCCACTAGTTCCAAAGGGAAGATAATGCATATGGGAGAGAGAGAAACCTGACACACTTGTATTTCATTACCTGTCCACTGCTGATGGAAACATGCAGTGTGACTACAAATAATGGTTAACTTCAAAGCACTAAAAACTGATTGCTGAGCCTCCCAACATGCCCCATCTTTTCTGCACATCAGTAAGCAGTTCCTGGAGCAGCCATTGGCCCAAGCCCCACTCATCTGTGTTCCACCCTTCACCATGTGATAATTGCACAGAGCAATCATGGTGTAATCCCTCCCCATCATGGCCACCAACTTAAACATGAGTCTGACTCATACTGTGTTCACACACTTACCCAGTCAGTAATACCATCCAGACTTATGCTTGTCCTTCCTAAAAAGCCTCCAGGTCTGGACCCTGATTTTTCTAAGGTTACATGCCAAAGTCCTCTCAATATTAAGTGCTCGGCTTTCAACAAAAGCAAAAAAGTCTTGCATATTTATGCTAATATTAATTTGTTTGGTGGTTGCAAGGAAAGAGTAATGTGAAGAATGACCTGCAAATGAGTAGTGTCTGAACAGCATAGTCTGGGCCTGGTGGCTTATTCATATAAATAAATCAGAAGGATCTGGCAGAGCACACAGGGCTCTGTCCTCTGAGTGTTTCTATATAGCCTGTCTGAGCAGCCAGCCCTAAACCACACACTCAGACAACCTCTGGGAGCATTCATTCAATTTGGGCAACTAACAACCTGTCCTAAAACTGAGCCTTCAAGTATTTGCCATTCAGAAAACGCTGTCAGCCAAATGAGCCAAAAGCTTATGGACATTTTGTCATTTATAAGGTGCCATCTTTAGAACACCTTTTGTGTAACTTTATTTTCAGTTGTTTTGTAGACAGGCTTTATTTTTCTTTGTTTGTAGAGACTTTAGTCACACACGTTTTATGGGGCTATTCTGAGAGAAGATCTTCAATTAATTTTAGATGTTTCTCTTCCTTCCTTTTTTGTTCAGCTTAGGTATACCATCTATGTACCTGTCTACAAAAATCAAAGTAAAAATCATACAAGACTTCTAAGAAGGTTGGTTCATCTTTCATTAGATCACAGCAGAACTGAACTATATTCTCTCATTGCTAAACATTTTTTGAATTAGGCTTTTCCCAGTCTCACTGGGGTATTTATGTAAGCTGGAAAGCTTCAGAATGCATTAAGATTTTATGAGGGTCTAATTCTGTTCTCTCTTACACTGCCCTGAATCTTCAGTGCACAGTGCTTCTGCTTCAGCGTCACATAACTGAATGCAGTAAGGCTCTGAACAGCCAAGCTCTATTGAATGGACCATCAAAAAACTGGTGTTCACATGCAATTTGTGATTTTTATTTTGAACAGACAAGAATTTAGTGTCATTACTTCATTCCTATTAGATAAGTGTTTTGGAGACAGGAAAGACATTTTGGCTTATAGTAAAAACTTTTCTTCCAAATGTGCTCTTTTCACTGTTTTAGCAAAAAACACGAAGAAAGCATTCTTAGAGATCTTATTTTGTATTAAATGGTCAATGTCTCTTCAATATTTTGGCAGGGCAAGGTTGTATCTCGTGCTTCTGTATGAATTCATGCAGGAAGGCACAGAATTCTTCCCTTCTTGATCTGTCCTATGTAAGGATACAGTTGGAGGCTTTGTGCTTTCATGGGAGGTACCAGCTCAAAAAGGGACCTGGGCATCTTGTGGACCTGAGATCAGCAAGGACTTTTGCTCAACATTTTATTGTTAGAAGAGCACATAAGACAAAAAAATATGTCATAGAATCAGTTCCCTGCCCCTTCAAAGGGCTGTGGGCAATAGTGGCTCCTCAGTTTCTCCTATTCTTGTCTGTAACACACAACAGTTTAGTCACCAGAAAAATAAGTGCTATGGTTTTAAATAAAATAGCTGATGAGAAACTGAGTAGATGGAGGAGTTCTTAATTAAGTAATTAGACAAATAAGAGGGGACAGGATTACATGATACAAAATGATGAACAAAATAGAAAAAGTAGGTCGGGAATTTCTATTCTCCCTATATCATGACACAAGAGCAAAATGACATGCAATAAAGTTCAGAGATGAGAAATTCAAAGCTAATGAGGAAACAGTGTTACACAACTGGTAGTTAGGCTATTGGAAGCTTTTCACTACTAGAAATCCCTGACGCCAAGAATTTATCAAGTTTAGAATTGAGACTAAACTATCCAGAGTTATCATAGTTAGAAATAATAACAGCTTTGCAAAGCAAATTAAACCCTGTTTCTGGTTTTAATCTAGTCTTAACTATGAAGATGAATACCTTCAGAGTTTTGACAACCTTCCTTTGAGCTGTCTGGTAACAGCCACTGTCCAAGACAGGTCATTGCAATAGAGAGATCTAACCCAGTGTGGTGATTCTTGTATTCTTATGTCCATAGAAAGTTTCATTTATATTTGGTCTGGGGTGCAGAACAATGCCCCATCGCAGGGACATTTACAGGCCAGGCTTCCTGTAAGAGGTACTGCCCCCTGTAAATGAACATAGCAGTGAGTACAGTTTCACTGCAGCCACAGGAGACATCCAGTTGGAGAAGGATTCCATGCAACATGTTGCATGGAACAAATGCTGCCCATGCAACAAATATTCTCAGCCAGATTTTCAGATGCCTCCTTGTTACCTGCTTTGGAAAATGGGCCATCTGCTGATCTTTAAGCCTCTGAGATCCTTCTCATGTCACCAGGAGCTCAAAGATCCAAGGCATCGTTATTGCTGCTGTTCCATCAGAGCAGATTAGCTGCAAATGTACATTTTTCTGCACCTTACATATTATTCCAGACATTCAAAGCCACCTATCTCAAGCTGACTCAAGTATATTAGAGTGTATTTAAATATAATGTAAATCATAAATTTGCTGAGGACCACCTGCTTTATGTTTCAGTAAACTTTTGGCTCATGTATTTTAAGTGTGCTTTAGAGCTTTACACACCTTCATCAAAACCAGATGATTTGATCCTTTTCCATATTCATAGTGCACCATTGCTTTGGTTGCATGTTTACAGCAGCTGTTAAAATGGATGAAAGTCACAATGTGCTTCAGAAGGATCAGGGTAATCATGTCCTCCAGAAAGTGGAACACGTCAATTTTCAGTCCCTTCCAGCAAGAGACACAAGAAGAAAATAGTCAGTTATCCAACTATTGGATACAATTGCATCACCTAGAGCATAGGGATGGAGGATTCTTAGAGACTCTTAGAGCTTGGTGGTATTCTTTGTCATGCAGGTAATGACAGAGACTGACTTCTTGTCATATTTGAATGAGAGCTACATGATGAAAGTGACAGCACCAGTGCCAGTTCAACTGGCAACAAGTGAATCCGGAGATTACTTGTATATTCCTAAATAAATGTATTTTCTTTACTCCTGGAAAGAACCTCCCAAGCTGTGCAGCTCTGGAATTTACTCACATCCATCTTACCTGATACAATATGCTGAAATGCGGTTACACGTTAAAGGAATCCACATTCTGTACTGATATGGAAGGACATATCTCAAGCAAAATCAACAGAGTCTGCTTATGGCAAGCCAGGTTTGAATTTTATTTGAGGATTTTGAAAACATCAGCATCTATGAAAGAAGCTGTACATTTGGGATTCTCTGTTGTAAGCACACAGTGGTGTTATATACTGAAAATACAAGTTCCCAGTTAATAGAAATTACAGTCTTGAGTTTACCAGTGAATTTTAGCCTCTTCCAGCAGAAATAAAAGAAGGCAATTGACAAGAACCCAAACTAGTGGATACAGTTGCATCACCTGGAGTACGGAGATGTGAAACTATGATGATCTCATTGCTTATAGGTATCAATTTGGAGTCACTCACAGTAATACCTCTGTGTGACAACTTTCTCTGTTGGCAGAAATAAAAGTCTGGAGAAAATTGCATTTGAATATTTAATGATTTTTTAAACAAATTCACTTAGGATTAGAGCTCTTACAGTGTGGTACCCTGTGTAGTGCCTGTAGCCCTGGTGAAAGCTGAGACATTTAGGCTTTCGCTCTACTGAGAAACCAGTGCTTCACATGACAGTCCTCAAAGTCCTGTTTCCCCAAGTGTCCAGACCAGAAACCTAGCTGAAGCACAGCATATCTTTCTTCTAGTCCATGCATTCAGGTGTCCTTTCCTTGAAAGCACAGGCATCAAAGTGACAGGAAGAGGGAGTGCCTGGTTCTTATCCTGATATGGAGTCAGGATACAGTTGTGGTTTGCACCTGGCCCTGGGAAGAAGTCCACTGCTTTTGACATAGCTATTGATGTGAGTCAGTCTGACAGTTTTTCTGATGCTAAAAGACATAGTCCTGTCCTCCATTTATCCTCCCCCATTCTGGCATGTAGTTTCATCCTCTCTGCTGCACTAGCACTGCCAGTCATCTGACTGCTTACTTAACTGGTTCAGGTCGCTACAGTTTTTGGTTTTTTTCTTCTGGGTTAGTTCTGTGCCACTTGTGACCTCGATGACTTACTGACTGGACTGGTGAGAGCAGCAAGGACACCAGTGAAGAGACAGAGCTGGGAGCTGGGCTGGCAGGGGAGGGAGGAAAGGAGCAGGACTTTGCCTCTTGGCAGCAGCAAGCTGTAGATCAGCTCAGTTACATGAAACCTCACCCTGCTGCAGCTTATCCTAAGGGCATGGCCAATAGAAGTGCTTTCTAGTTTCACTTACAACTATATACCTCTCAGACTTTTTACCTTATGTACTTTTACAGAATGTTGCAACACTGCCACTTCATTTAAATCTAAAGGTGTTTCCCCTTCCTGAATGTGGTGAAGGCTTTGGAAAAACTTGTTCACAGAAGGGGAGGAGGAAATTAAAAAAAGAGCAAGAGATGACATTGGCCCTCAAAGGAGCAAATTATAGATGCTCTCTGTATCCAACATTTTGGGAAAATAAGGTTTATGTAAAAAAAATAAGGTTTAAAACAGCCCCCAAGCATCTATTAACCTGAGTAATCAACACTTCCACAGTAGGTCACTAGAGGTCTTGCTGACCCTGGCAGTATTACAGGAGGGGGGAGGGTGTATTTTCACACATCTCACTGTTCTTGAGCAGTTTCTCCAGTATGAGGGAAACCAAACAGGTTTTTCATTAACAGAAGACAAACACATCTTTCCCTTTCTCTTCCCAGTTTTTTTATAATAATAGTAATTTCTCATTTTTTATAATGTTTTCCATCCGAAAGGGTCTCTAATAACTTAACAAGATATTTACAGGAATCTCTTCATCTACCAGTGAAATACAGTTAGCTCTGCAACTGAATGTAGCTTTACAGTGGTGTTACACTAAAACTTAGGAAAGAAATAGAGAATACTGCATCCAGTTGAAATTTCTGGGAGGATTTACAATAGTTGGGTTGTATATACTGATTTACTCTGGAAATCAGTTAGAACATTGTAGAAAATACTTCCAACTGACACAGGATTTTAAAAACTGTCAAGAACACGCTTCACTGGGAAAAATAGGAGGGAGGACAACCACCATTAGGGGGAGCTCTGTTACATATTCCCATATAGTAGTTTCTTTCCCCAAATATCACCAGATTTTTTTTTTTAACTTTTGCACAAAGTATCATAACCTCCAGGTCTACCATTTTAAAAGATTTGGACCTGGTCTTTGGACCTCTCTTTCATTTTAATCAGAGTTAAAATCCTGATTTTAAGGGATCCAAATTCCTTAGGCAGCTTAGAAGCGTGGGTGTATAATGACTTAATAGCATCATTTTACATATGGGTAGACTCAGTGTTGCCCCAAATAAATGCTATTGCAAGTACACTCTTACTGATCTTGCAGTTAATTCCTAGAAGAAGGTGAATGTGAGTTTTTAATTGGCTAACATTTGCTTGAAAATGTTCCATTCTCTTGGTTCTTTAGGTGCCATTTCATGTCCTTGCTCCAGTAGGTACTCAAAAGGTATCTGCAGTTACTTTTTGTATTACCTGCCTGTATAAGGATGGATGTGTACAAGCTACTTTGTTACACAACTAACAATGCAGCTGATGGAAATAAGGGACTTTCCGTAACTATATTGCCTGAAATAAGCAGTAGATCAAACATGGGCACCTGATCCACAGTGTGCCAGGTTTCTTCATCTTTGATGTTTTCAGTATACAATAATAAGAGATTCGGTAGGACCCGGCGTGATGAACACAGGGCTGTTCTCAAAAAGATAATGAATACTCTATGTTGGCCAGTTATTGGGATATTTACTGTACTAACATATGGAACTAGCTTAATAGTGCTGAAAAAAGCATGCAGGAAAACAACCCAAGATAAGCCACATCTCAATGTAACACTTGGGGGTTGTTAAAAGACAATGCCAGATATGGAAATAAATAGGAACACAAATTGGAAGGACTGCAGCAGCTTAAAGAGAGATTCTCACAAGAACAGAAATTGTTGGAGCTCTTCAACCTACTGCAAACATCCACAGGCACTTCTAAAGACATTAGCTCAGCCTGAATTGTGTCAGGTCTTATGGTGAAACAATGTATGCACTGACTTCTCGATACTTCAGCAACCAGTTATCTTCATGAAGTTTGCTCCTCCTGTGAAGTGAAAATAACACTTCAGTTACTGTCTTCAGCAATACCACAGACTTTCAAGGGGAAGAGCCACAGTTTTCAAACTGAGCTGAGAAGGCTATCCTGGCTAAGTACAATCAGTATACAAGATACTGTAGTTTCAGCATGTCCCTGAATCCCACCCCAGAGAGACTAAAGACATGATGCAGATATTTATGGACAGCATCATTGTAGAGACAACAGTTCAACCACTGCATATGCCATCTGGTTTTCGTCTCCACAGTGACTTTTTTTTCCCAAACTCTTTGACCCCACATGCAGTTTGTGTAAGATGATTACTGGCAATTTATTTTATTTGCAAAGTTAAATATAACTGCATTGGTGTAAAGTGTTATCCTAAGTAAAAATCTGGCCTGGTCCAGAAAAAGTAAAGTAAACCTGCTCTAGAAAAAAAATCTGTGCTTTCTCAGAAGTTACGGCAACAAACACATAACAGAGTGGTCAATACAGTGCAATGACCATCCTCCATAATGCTAAGGTTACTTTGTCCTTCTCTGTATTCTCCTGAATATATATTTGGAGGCAATACCTCTGTAAATATCTGTAATGTGTTTGTTTTGGGCATCGCTGATGCTGTGTGTATAGACAACCATCTGTACCTTTTTATTTCACAAAGGGCTCAAAAAAGGTAGCACCTCAGTTATGAGGTGTTTTATTGGTGAACAGAAGACTTCTCGCCAGCATTTGCATTTATGATTTCTATTTCACACAGGATTAATTCCTGCTTCCATTAAACCTAGGGAATATGTCTAGCCCCAGAAAGGTGATCAAAATACAGTTTTACAAAACAGTTGCTTATCTCTGTTTCTGTCAAGGAATAGGAAGCAATTAGCACAGGTCAGTGATATGGAGGAGCCACTCTAATCTTCAATTTGTGAAACTTTGAAGGTTTCTTGGAAAGAAGATCACTTTGCAGCAAAAGAAATGATTGTGTAGATCCCATCTCAAAAAATTTTAACAGCAAATTGGAAGATTTCACTGAAACATCCTTTGAGATTTCTGTTGCTACCTGTACAAAAATATATTCACACATGCATATATACAGGAAGGGTGAGATCACATTGCAATTTGGGGATTTCAATTACTCATTCCAGTACATTGCATATGCAATTTATCATAAAGTAATATAGTTTTGTAGAATTTCATTCCTCACCAATGTTTCAATGTGTTTGAATGAGATTCATCTATAAGAATTTCCTTCTCGTTTCTGGACGTGTTTCAGGTAGATTTTGGTAAGTGAAGTGAGAAAGGGGAAAATGTATTTTTCCCTGGTTCACGTATAAGTGCAAAATCAGCTTTTCTCTCAAGCACCAGAGACAATCATGAACAGCTTGAAATCTTCTAAATGGGCATGGACTGTCCATTTCAAGAAAAGCTGAAAAGAAGGGGAGAGAAATGGATGGGAAAGAAATGTTTTATGTTGTTTTGGTTTTTATTTTATTGCTGGAAACTGCTGTCTCTTTACATTTTCTTCTCCTGAAAAAGAGGTTGCACTCAGTGGCTAAATCTGTCCTCCCAAGGGAGCATGCATTACTACTGCAGCAGCAGAGGTAGAGGCAGCCCAGGACCAGAGTAAGTCTCAGCCAATAATCACTGGCCCTTTTCTTAACAGAAAGAAAAACTCAGTTCCAACCTGTTCTTGTTTTATAGCTATGTTAAAAGAAGGAAAAGGAAAAAAATAAATGAAGTTACAAGAACTGAATGATAAATTATGATTAAGCATATAAAGCTGAGAGAGAAAGAATTAATTACTTATTTAAAGGTTTGCTCAGCTCTATTCAGCAGTGCTCATGCTGACTTCTTATGTTGCTTTAACCTTCATTGCTCTGCTTTAGTACTGATTCCAGCTCTGTAGCTTTAGAATCTCTATACTATTTAATTTCTCATTAAGAAGTGGAGACAACAGCCATTTTTTTGTAGCACAAACTTCCATCAGCCTTAGTACTTTGGTTTTGACGTATTGTCTTTTTCTTCTGTTCACCTTTCCTACCACTTCATCATAAGTGGCCTTAGTGCAGCCTTCATCACTAAGTTTGTCAGCTGTCCACATCTACAGGAGCATTCCAGTGATACTGCTTTCAGTATCCACCAGCCCACAGGATGTGACCTATTATTCAGAGGCCTTTTGTCTCTGTTCTGGTTTCCCTCTCTCTGTTAGCACTATTCCATTAAAGCTAGAATGTGAAGACATCCATGTTTTCCCTAGTTCTTTCCTCAAAGGGGTATTTCCCAGTTCAGAAGGGCTCAAGAAACATAATATAACCAAAGTTATATTATCTGTTTATGGAAAATTTTGAGGGATAGTATTCTTCTCTTGCTTCCAGCTTTTGCCTTTTCAGCATTAGTCTACCTATTGCTTATCTATGTGAAGGTCAAATGCATAGCAGAAAATAAAGGGAATTCAGTTCGAAAAAGTGCAGAATCTGAGTAGCTGCCCCAAAATGGAAAAATGTTAAGGTGAGTCACAGTGATAGGCTATCCTGGAATCAGGCATGAGGTCAGGCAGTATAAGGAAGTGGTAAGTGAGTGCAGCCTATTACCCAATCTGTAAGCTTTTCATTTAGCTAGAAATACTGTGGGACTCAAGCAGAATACAATACAAATAAAAGACTAGCTTTTCTCAAGTGATGAACAAATATTATCATTAGTTTAGTGTCTGATGTGTGCTTAGTGACACATAGTACACATGCATGAACATAGTCCCACACTGGAAGACCTAAAAGTCTAATAAAGCTTCAGTCTTTTGGCTCAGATAAATTTATGTGAGTTACTTTGGTTTAGAAGTCTTTCAGGATTGGCTTCCTGGTGATCTTTCTGCTGCTGGAGGGATCAGAAATATCTCGCAGTTTGATATTCTTACAGTGTTTCAGTACTTGAATTTCTTTTATTAGGTAGAACATAAAATTGGGAGAGTGGCAGAAGTGATAATACAAAATCTGGATTAAAAAAACCCCACTAAGGACAGTGGGAAGAATGGATGGGCAGGTCTAAGAAATACTGAATGTCAGAATTCAGTATGCTGTCTCGTCTACCATCTTTATTCATTACTCATAAAATGAGTCTAGCTAGCTGTAATGATAGTTGTGTAGCCCATCCCACAAGTGTAGAAGTCACAGCTATTTAACATGTATATTTTCCAAGAGTCAGCACAGGGTTTGCGTGGGTAAAGTGCAGTCTATGTCACACATTCCTGCTAATGACCTAAAGGACTATTCACTCACAGCAGAAGAAGGGAAAATTAATCTTCACCGCAATTGTTCCATTTCTCAAACTTCTTTTCAGCAAAGATATAAATTGTACCAAATATCTATCAGTTTTATGATGACAAGACCATCAAACTTGTTTCATTAAACACCCTCCCCCCCTCTTACAACTGTCTAAACAAGATTTTTCCATTTAGTACCCTATCAATCCAGAGTTATGATTATTCAGTAACTGAGAGGATCTCTTATATTTAAATATTAATGTTTGTGTAGTTATTAAAGTATTTGATGATTTGTCCAGGGGCACTGTAAAATTAAATATAGCATGTCATTTATGGTAATACAGAGAAGAATAATAAAAAATCTTTTTCATTCCAGTTTTGTGTCTGGCTTTGCATGTTACTTTTACTGCTTACTTGATGGTTTGGGGTATTGTGTGTTTTTAAACCCTTTTAAATGTAGAATTTCAGAGCATATTGTTAGGAGCATATAAAAGATTATCCTCCTAAGTTATGACTTTGTGTTTCTGTGTATGAACTGCTGTCTGACAGTTATACCACTAAAGCGGAAGGCAGTATTCCAGAAAATATTTATTATCTATCATCGGGTGTAGCAACACAGTAATCCCTTAAATATTTTGGGAAGCTCACTTTGGTCCACACTATATTTGCTTTCAGAAATCACCTCAGCCTACCAGAGCAATAATGTGTATATGAAACTAGGCTTTTCAAGTTATGTATATTTAAAATACATTGTTTAGGTACTCCACTGTGACTCTCTCATGCTATAAAGAACAAAAGACAGAAGAGCATGAGAGAGTGAGGCAGAGCAGCTTATCTGAGGCAAACACTTGACTGGCATTTGTATGTGTACAGGTGTGTAGTTTCTTCATGGATAGGTTTTTGAAGTGGGATAATGGAAAAAAAAAGTGCCTATGTTTCAGCCATACTGCTAGGAATCATCTTTCTGCCCATTTAAAAACAATAGTAGATAAAAACGACTTTCATAAGGTCACCCAGAGACAGAGACAGGAATAGAAAGCAGGTCATATAAATCCAAGTCAGAGCTCTTTCTACGAGACCAGAATGGTACTTCCTGCTGAAAAAATAAAATGAGTTAAAATCTTGAATGACTGCTTTTAACTGCACAACAGTGGGGTTTTGATTGAGGTCTCCTTCAGCTTTTTTGTACAGGTCAGTGCAAAAAAGATTCTGTGGATAATGATGGACAGCTGTCACAGCATGCACCTCTTCTTGGTAAAAGGTGTAGTAAACTTTAACAAATTTTTAAAAATATGCCTCACAAACTGAATGAATATAATTACAGCTGAAGCACTCACTGTATTTAAAGTTGATTTATTATTTTCATTCTATTTTTAAAACTGACCAAAACTTTCTGAGTATATATAGGTATGTGTGTAATGTGGCAAAATTACAGTAAAGAAGCTTTGTTTATAAATTGCAAGCATGAAAAGTCAGGATATTCACTTAGAGTTCTCAAAGTACCAATAACTCACTTATCTTGTTAATACACAGTACAGAGAATTGCTGTACTTCATGTTAACTGTGATGGTAAGATATTGAGCATATTTTTTTTTTCACTGGCTTAACTGGAAACACTTCACAGGAGGTTTGGGATCCTCATTATGTAACAGCAATTTAGAAAATTTTAATTAAGGATGTATGTGCATGGGAGACATCCGGATTATGGTTCCAATCCAAAGCCCACTGCAGGCAATGGAAATACTTCCATCAACTACATGAATTACTTGATCAAAGTCCAAATGGTTACACTGGAAATAGCACACAAATTAGGGTTACTGCCTTTTTCAAAGGACAGATTAATCTGCACAGACCTCAGTGCTACCACAACTAGACTGCTTCTTATTTAAAAATGGGCTCATGCCTGTTTACATTACACCTTAGTATACGGTGTGCATATGTGCAACTACCATGCCCAGGCTGTCCTAAAGTGTTAGAACTGCAGTATGGCAAAGTATCTATAGCCTAGGGAGGATGACAGCGGGGTGTTGGAGAGTACTCTCCCATGAAAACAGAAGAACGCAGACCCCAAAGATAGAGATGAATTGGGCTATATAAATTGTGTGTTTATGTCTTTCAGCTGGGTCTTAAGGCTCATGTGAAAACACAGTGAATGTTTTATCTGAACACCAAGCAAGAGTGCAAGCCACTCACACACAAGACCAAAAGAGCTGCAAAGCACTGAACTGTGGTTCATTTCATGGAGGCTGCAGGAAGTCAGTGTTAGGAGACTGTCCTCCCAACATCCTGTAGAGTATTAGCCAAGAAACACAGGACTTCGGTCAAAGAGGATGAAAAGCAGATGTGCTTGCAGCCACAAAACTATAATAGTTTCTACCAAATGACTCTACAAAACATACCTGTTGTCATCTGTCTTGGCAATTCAGTATTTCACTTCAAACACAAATTCTCTTCAATTTCTCTCTTAAGGGTCTATCCCGGTCTCATCCACCATGATTTCACTCTGTAAATTAGAATCCACAGCTCTCCTCACTTTTACTGAAGGTGAGATGTTTTTCTTCCCATTTTCTCGTAACGGTGTTTTCTCCATGCCTCTACATACAAACGTGAAGAAGACCTTACCAAAGTCTGCCTGGTCACTTCATAAGCCTCCTTCAAATCATTCTCTTACTCTCATTGTTGTGGTGACTACAAAATTATTTGAGAATGGTTAAACAGCTGGTGTGCTGTGACCACCACTTCTTATAGTAATCATAATCCTCTCACTGTAACCTCATGATGTCCCTGTCTCTTTGTTGTATCCATCTGTTGTGTCTTATCACATAGTTGGACTACAAAATCTCTGGGATAGGAACTGGCCTTTTTCACTCACACACACACACACACACGAGAATAGTGCCTTGCACCCCAGCATCCCCATCCCCCTCACTGCTGGGTTCTCTGAATGTTACCTCAAACATAACTAAATAATAATTCTTTGAGAAAATGGACTGGAAGAGAATTATGCACACAAAAGTGATATATTTACTCTGGTTTCATATAGGAGGTGACTAATTCTATATGCATTTATTGCAGTGTATGATACTCCAGAGATATAGAGATATCGGTCATGTATCAGACCTTACTGCATTGTTAAGAAGTTAGTGGAAATTAGTGCACTGTGCACAATTATATATATCTAATACTTGGTAACAATTCTCCACCCTCCACCTCACAAAGATGTTGCAAGGATTAATTAACAAACTAATATTTATAAAGTGCTTTGAAGATGAAAAGAGCTATATAAATATGCATTATTAATAATAATAATAATAAAGCATATTTACTCAGACATGTCAACACCACTAATTATGCAAAATCTGTGTTTTTTTTAAAATGTAGCATTGCAGTTCTTTGCATGCCAAGAAGGATTGTGCAATGTGGCACAAGTGCCTCCCCTGCAGTATGACCCTTCTTTTTCTACTTAGATATAAAAAAAATGATCAGGTAGATGTTATTCAAGCTTTACATCTTTCCCTTTGTAGCCTCTGGAAATGTCACCATGAAGAACACAGGCAACAGAGAATGATAATCGCCTGGACCAAAGGTTATCAAAGTACTGTCTTCTCTGGTGTAATTAGAGCTGTGCTACTCCTGAGTTGTGATTCAACAGGTACAGAAGAGATTTGTTGTTTAAAGAATTTCTAGGAACAGACAGGCAAAGAGTTTTCTATAACTTCTGGTCATGCAGAGGAATCAGGAACAGTCTGACTCTACAAGTAAACCCTTTCAGTAGTATCTGCAAGTGTAACCATGGAGAATGACTGCATTGTAATAGGCATCATTCTCAGTGAAGGGTGGGTAATGTAAAATTAAACTGTACAAGAAAACCAAAGCAAAACAATTTATAGCAAAGCGTGCCCCATCCCCAGAGGGAACTGCCCCCTTTTTGGGCCCTTTCCAGCTTCTGCCTCCTACAATTTCTGCTGCTGTGGCCCTGTAGCTTGACTCGCAGGGTGGTAACAGCAGGGCTCAGACAGGTTTGCCCCCAAAGACCAGGGCCCCGAGCAAGCTGCACCTCTGCCTCTTCCATTGGGAAGCTCAGTGTACAAGGCACAGAGGAGCTTTGTGTGTGGCTCATGCTTTTCCCCACCAGCTGCTTTTAAGCTCTAAAGTCAGTACCCTGCTAAGGCTTTGTGTGGTACTTCTGAGATAGTGCACTTTATCCTGGTACGCTACTACTTAGCTGGGTAGCAGTTGGCATTATCAGATCTAAGTAGTCTACACTAAAACTCAGTGCTGAAAGAAGCTAATGGAAATAAAATATATTGATTAAACTGACATGTTTTGCCCTACCACCATATTATCATGACAGGAGCACTGTAGTAATTTCCATTCACAGACAGGGCACACACAGATACAGAGCCATAGAGGAAGTTACAACACACACATTGGGTAGGAAGAAATGACTTGATCAAACCAAATGTTGGAGTGAGGACAGATCAAATGATGCCACATGGAAAATTATGGTTTGGAATGAAAAAGTGGTCCATTTAACAGTACATAAAGTCTCTGTAATATGCATAAAATCAGCAGCTAGCAGATGTTTTCTGACACAGTGCATCTGCATGAAGCTGAGGCATATTCAATCCACTGTAGCAATGCACAGAGCAGAAATAATGGCAGACCCTCCAGACAGATGAAGGCAGTCCTGCCCTTTCCTAATAATAATAATAAATAATAACTTGTATTATTGGAATTTAAAGGTGGACTCAGATGCAGTTGTGAGAGGTATCATACAGAGGATGAAAGAAAAGCCTAGCATCCATTGGTAACAGTTAGAATGAAAAAGAAAATTTCAGTGACAGCTCCCTATTTGATAAGATCTTGCTGAAAATATCACCTTGGGGTGACCATTCATGCTTTCTGGCCAAAGGTAACAACATCTTTTAAATCTCAGAAAAATTCCTTTAGCTACTTTAAATCTGCAGAAATACATAGGAGAATATTTTTTTCTTCATTTTAAAACAATATTGCACATCTTATTTCATAAAGATAACTCATCAGCAGCTGAGTTTTGAAAAAGACCTGTTCTGAGTGTGTTAAAGAACTGATACATTAAGGATATTTTTCCTTATTGTCAGCTGGGAGCAGGTGGGGAAAAATATAGCATGGCTGCGTCTCAGCCTTCTTCAGTATCCTAAATAGCCATTCATGTCTATCCAGGACACAAAATAGGCCACTCACAATAGACAGTGCAGGTCTTCATAATTCGATCTTTATTCTTCAGTGGTTTTACCAGAAGAAGTAATACTTAATGACTAAGAGACTTAAAATGTCAGAATTAATGATCGAATGGCCAAGATTATAACTGAGATAAATATGGAAGTTCTCAATATTCTGCATTATTATTTCAGGTCATCTGCACACTCAGGAAGAAGTCAACATACCAGCATGATGAACATTATTTCATTGTCCACCAGCATTTGTAGCAAATTAATTTATTTCAAATTAACATGTAAAGATTGGGGCCCAGTTGAACAAAGTACTGCATTAACAACCTGACTTGACTAAATCCAGTCCAGAAGCATTCAGTCATGGACATAACAATGTTGTGTCTTGGATACAATACGACATACATTTGTGGCTTCCAAGGCTGATGACTGCATGCATCACGGAAGGAGACTTTTTATAAGCTTCTGTCATGCAAAATTCAGGAGTTCTTGTAATACAGACTACAGATAGTGTATCTTCCTAATACACTGGTTTTAGTGATTTTTAAGATTCTCATCTATTTTCAAAACCCATTGTGGGACAGGCCAGAGATAGTTGGACACCTCTTCAACCTACACTAATATGACTTCTCAAGGCACCTACGTCTCTTTGAAACGACTGTCTGCAGCAAGAATGAGATGTGTAAGTAAAGAACCACTTTTTGTCCAATGGCCACAACAGCAATACAATACTGTAAATAAATGCCCTGCTAACTGCAGGATATAAGGGTAGAAAACAGATATCCCTCTATGCATAATTGTTAAAGTATATTAGATATCATGGGGATAAGTAGCATATAGCTGCCTTAACAGGTATCATGGATTAAGTTTTACCTGACAGTTTTAGAGCAAGGAAGAGAAAGAGGCTTTAAAATGGGACACTCACACACACACCCCAAAAAAGACTGTCAGAGCTAGCATTGAAAAATGACTATATGTAGAAAGCTCAGTTAAACTGAGCTTCCTACTAACTTTTCCCTTTCTTTTTCAGACAACAATCTCTCACTTCTCTGGAAGTGTTTGCAGTATTGCCATTGTTGCTCTGCTTGTCAATGGCCAAGGACTTCGTTAATAAAAAGATGGAATTATTTTTACTCAGGATGCTTTATTCTTATTGAGTGTGATTTACTGTAGTGTTATTGAGAAGGACTCATTGTCACCCAATCAGATCTTTTCACAACCAATGAGATTACTGTCAGGAAGAAAGCTGCTCGTTCCAAGCAACATTTGGTGATAAACTGATTACTGACTAAATGTTAATACTTTACAAAAAGAGCAATCAAAGAAGTATCTGCCATTGTTCATAGAGTCTTATATTAGAAAGGTAAGGAAAATAATCACTAAATGATTACACATGGAGACTGAGTAGGACTGTGTGAAATCATCTTAGATGCACATATGAAGTGTTTTTCACACACTTTGAAAAACACAGCCTAAAACACACTGACTGTAGATGACCATGTATAATAACTGGGTTGTGAAGAAGTGCTTTGCCCTATCTCATTTTAAGCACAGCATACATAGTATTGTGTAAACTTGCAGAGTGATAGTTATTTTTAACAATCACTAATGAACGGAAACCTGCCCCCCCATTTCACATTTAGTATTCCTATTCAGAGCTAGTGTTTCACTGTCTGCACAGATTCAGGAGCCCCATGGGAGAGCGATTCTCTGCTCTGTGGCTGTACCTGTGGGACCTGCCGCTGCTCCCCCCATGGCAGCAATTCCACTGACATCGAGGGGAATACGCGCAGAAATGCACCAAGATATGAACTCCACATCAAGGGAAATGAAACTGGTCTGAAAGACTCAGGTTGCAAATCTCTTTTCTTAGCCCTGCCTCCCTGTCTCAGCCGTGGAGAGCTTTGCTGAAACAGCATCTTCACTCCTGAATGACAAAACAGGCTGTGAGACTGTCTGCCGTCCCCCAACCCAGAAAGCTATGAGAAGGGTTCCCTGTTGAACTTCCCAGGCACAGATCCGACTACTGTTACAGGGCACAAGAGGCAAGACCAGGCTGTCCTGGCTGCTGTGAGGATTCACCTGTTAGCACTTCTCTTCCCTTCCTGGCAGAAGGACTGCAGAAAAATTCATTCCCTCTTCTTTTCCTTCTCCCTTTGATGCTGGAACTAGGCTGATAATGAGGGACTGGTGCAAGGGGAGGCCTACTAGTCCTCTCTCACACCACAAGCACTAATCATCCAGGAGCAAGAAAAATCCCAGTCCTCATCTGCTGCCAGAAGAGTTGATTGTTGAATGAGCCATATTCACCACTGCTGCTATGGCCACAGAACAGGTTCCATTCTGCATTCTTATTTTCCATTCAATACAGTTAATTTCCTTCCCTTTTTTCCCATAATGAAAAATTAAGCATGTTTACTCTTTTTAAAAGTGTCATTGTCTAGTAATTTTGAGAAATGAAGCACACAGATCCTCACACCCCTAAAAAAGGTAGAATCCATGCTGACCTGAGCTCTGGTGCATCATTTTTCAACATTTCATTTCCTGATTTTGATACAACATTGTAATTCCCTTGAATTTTTTTAAACCACTTGGGACAATTAGCTGGCTAACAACAGTTCAACTGAACAGGGGAAGTTATAGAAAGTCAGAAGGATCACCAGTGAAAGGAGTGATGCAGAGTGCTTGGGGAGCACTGTGTAGGAGAGGGGGGAAGGAGCACCTGCAGGCTGTAATGGGAATGGATAAGGGAGAAGCAGGAAACTGAGGGAGGAAAGCTGACAAGTTAGTTGCAGGGTTAGCAGAAGAGGATGGGTTTGAACAGTCACAGGGTTGCAATAAGCTCTCAGATACTAGGATGGGCCCTAGTATGGGGTTTGAAGATAGAGAGCATATTCAATTTGTATACACAGCTGTTCCTAACATACTTCTGAGAAGAGGCAAGAGCAGGGTCAAAAGGTTGATGCAGCTTTTCATAAAGAAAAGCCATTTATTTTAGGCCCAGTTTCCAGAAGTGATTTGACACTCCATTTAAGTGTTAGTTTTTAAATTGTAAATGGAGATACACCATTCTCCAGGAAAATAAAAGTATCAACAAGCAAAGAACTCCAGCACAAGGCTCTGATTAGTAAGAACAAGCAGGAAGAAAAGAGGAATGAGGCTAGTTAAAACAGTAATGGCAGAGCTGTATCCATTGACAGTGAGGACAGAAGTAGGGATGAATAATGAGGGCTATCTGCAATAATCTCTAAATGAGGGATATATTATAGATTGCCATCCTAAAAGAACAGCAATTACAACAGTAATCGTAATTGTAATAATATAGTTTCTTTCTTCCAACTTACTTTCTTCCAAATTTCCATATTGTATATTGTCCTGATATAATAGCAGAAACATAATGCATAAATGGGCCAAATGATTAACCAGCTATCATATAAGGCAGTGATAGACTCAGGCTTTGATTCCTGTACACAGGATTCTCAGTGCCTTGCTCTGTCCATTTAGCTACCCTCCCACAACACTGAGATGGACTGTCTCATAACCCATTGAAGATATACCACCACAGGCTCAATATTTACAGTTCTGCAAATTCTGAGGTTCTTCTATCTAGGAGAAAAGATGTCCAGTAAAATTGTACTTCTGCTGGTTAAGGATTTCTTAAAAGTATCTACCCCAGATTCAGAAAGTGCTGAAGATGGTATTTTTCTCAGGAGCCAAAAGTGCTGCACAAGTCTTGGTGGCTCCAACTGAAGCACAGTGATACAAAAACCATGTGGCACTTCCAGCTACCTGATGACAAATATTCTCTTGTGTTTGGCAATATACTTACAACACATTTATTCTTGGGATTATGTTATTGAGCATGAGCTGCTTTCAGGCATTAGATCACACATCTGGTCCTTCCCCAAATGCTGTTTTAACCATTTGCTGAAAGCACCAGTTGAAAGGATGATTTGACTAAGTGACTAATTTGACTGAATGCCTGTAACACTTACAAACAATTTTAAGCTATTTAAAGAGCTCTGTCTGGTAGATTTGGAAAAAAAATGCATAAATTATGGGTCAGTGCAAAGCAGCAACCCACAAATGGGCCTCTGCAAAAAAAAAACACACCATTTTTGAGGCATTTGCTCCTGTACCCATTCAGACTAGTACTGTATCCTTTCATTTTTCTCATGATAAAATAGGCAACATCTTCAAAAATAAACATGTAAGAATTTAGGTAAGAAGGGAAGGTTTTCAAAGGCACAAATGGGAGTTAGGTGCCTACATGGTCTTTATTGGGAATTTAGTACTTCATTCTGTGCTTTTTAACCACTACAGAAACAATATACATAGGCACCTGGATAAAAAGTTTGGGTTTAAGAACAGCACATTCCTATTCATTCACTCATTTCTGCTTTTCTTCACCTGAAATACATTTCACCCATTTTTAACTTGGGATAGTCATATTCTGCTGTGCAAGGGGATATAAAACACTATCAGTTTACCACCTGCACTGATTTACATAGATGTTAATATCTGACAGCCATTTTCCACCTCTCTGTTAGGTTTACGTAACTACAGGAGATACAGAGTAACAAAGAATCAGGCACTAGGTTTAAAAACAGGCACACCATTTCCAGCAGCAGGCAGGATAGCAAGAAAGCCTTTGATTTGAGCCTTTGAGTGTATCCATGCAACATAAAGTACAAGCATGAGAGGAACATGCTGATAGTTATGTATTATCTTTAAAAGCACTGAGGTGCAACAAGAAAGAAAACTGAAGTGCGCACTCATTTTATCAGAGAACCTTCCCATTACAGCCAAATGAGGATGCCATTCTGGATAAGCTGGTCCACGCACCCTTTCTGGATGGCCAGTTTCTATAGCAAGTGAGAAACTTTACTGCTTACATTGTTTATTATTTATACTGCAGTTGTTCACAAAGGAATTCAGAATGGTTTGACATGCCTGTATATGTAGTAATATGAAGTGACTTAAATGCAGAAATTGATTGTATTACAAAAACATCACAAACAGACTAAAAAAGTGGCTATGTTTAGGGGCCAGACATGGAACAAGTTACAGAAGGAAAACAGACAGTATGGATTGTGAGATGATTGCAGAAAATTTCTGGAAATTTATTAATATTATCTGCAGAAATAGAAGTCCCTGCCCAAACTGTGCAGAGGAGAATAAGCAGATGTATTTAGCTGAGAGTGATATTTATTCTCTTTGATGAGTTCTATATATTCAAATGGTCGAGGATGTATCTTACACACCACAAAAGCAGCTATGGGGCAACTGTAATTCTGTGTTTCTGTTCCACTGGACACAAGCTAGAGGGAGCCTTTATTTTTCCATTATTTCTCATTTTCATAAATAATCTAGAGTGAAAACAGTAGGTTTTGTTCTTTGTGCAGGGAAAAAAAGGCAAAATCCAGGGCTAAGCAGATAGTTTAGGAGAGAAGTGTTAGTTTCTGAAGTGACTGTTCCTCCCAACCAGTAGACAAGAGAGAAAAATTTGGGCCTGGACAATACGCACGGTAAATTTCTGAAAGGTTTTTCCTTATAGCTCAAATATTTTACAGAACTGGAGAAACATCAGGCTTCATTTGTAAAAAGAATAAAATAAGAGGATAATGGATACAATAGTGAGAATGAGAAAGATTACTTTGAGGCAGTGTCAGGACAAAGATTTGAAACAAGGAAAAACTTTCCAGATTAACCTATCCATTATTTTCTAGATTCCATGGGCCCCTAGGTTAGGTAGTTACCCTGTACCAACAGGAGGTAGCAATATTAATTTCCCAGCTTTATTGCTCACTCAATCCATTAATCACTACAAATAGCCCTCAGAAAACATGGAGGATATAGAGAAAAAGAAAAAGACACAGACTCTCTGAATATACAAATGACTGCTTGCTGTTTACCTGGTACCCCAGGTCCTTGTATCAGCTGCCTCAGGGAATAAGTAGGCTTACAATCTTGATGCAGTTTTACAGATCAGATTTTGTTTTGGTACTGTTTCCAGCTGAAAGCCTTTTCTTCATTCTAGTGGTAGGAGACTTTCTTCCTATTAAATGCTTCAATGGTGGATTTAAATATTTAGAGGATCCACATTACAGGAGAACTGTCTGAGAGCATCACAAAGAAACCATTAGTTAAATCCATTAAAGATCTACTTAAGTGGAATTCCCTGCTGTTATCTACGATAGCCACATAAAAAGATACCGAGCAAAGAAAATGTTGGGGAAAATATTCTTCCTCACATTCTGTATCTGTGAAAAATCCAGTCTTATTGAAGGATCCCTTTTTGATTGTCTCAAGATTTTAGCTGTGAACTCATATTCTTTCAGCTGAATTAGAGTAGGGGAACAATATGGCTTGGTTTTAAGCTTTCATTGTGCTTTTGCCCTTCTCCTTTTCAAGTACACTCAGTTCTGACAAATCCTTTTGTTAGAGCAGAAAGTATAGGAACTCTTTTTGTTTTGGACGCTGCATAAACCATCAAAGTTGTATTCACTGTTCAAGACACATCAGGAATACACTGAGTCTTTGTGTTGTCTATTTTTAAATACATATAAGTGGTAGCAGTATGGATAAGATGTTCTTTCCTCCAGCTCCTGGAGAAAGACACTTGAGCCATTTTAATTATAAAATTTATACCATCGTTCAGTTGCTCTTGTTTTGCTCCTAAATACTAAGGAGAAAAAGCTTGAACTCAATGGCCTTGTTTTTTCCCCATTCTCTGCAATCACGGGTTTGATACATAGGTAACAAGGTGGTTATATTGCTTGGAATCTTTCTAATCTTTATAAGTTATGTAACATTTCCTATTTGTGAATGTTCAGGAATCTCTGATGTGATTTAGGCTTATGGAGAAGATGAAAGCAGTACAGACAGTCTATACAACACATAAACATCCATATTGTTTGTAATATTTATATCCCTAATCTATCTGTGAATCAGCATATAGTGTCTCTCAGGCCCTCATTCTGAATACAATAAAACCTGAGAAAAAAAGTCCAATTCTCTAGTCAGAGTAGTATACCGCTGTTCCATAGACGTAGAAAATTTCTTTCTAAATTGTAAAACAAAGCATTTCCTTTGTACTGGAGGGTGAGATACTCAGAAATCTTGGCCCATACATCTAAACAGAAGAGCATGCAAAAATAGTAATCTGCTTTGTCCTCTTAATTAGACTGTGTCTGACAGGTCCAGTGTAGACGAGAAGAACCATCTCTGAAAATGTTACTTCGGGGTCAGTAATTGACAGAGAGGAGAAACAGCACCTGGGCAGATTATGAATGGCACAAAGCAAGGACGGAAGTGTGAGCCACAGTGATTTGAGAGAGGTGTCCATGACAGGCAGGTGCTCCTGGCTTCAGTCAAAGCCTGGACCTGGGGAAGATGCTGCCGATCAGCTGGTCAGCAGACTCCCACCACCCCTCCTCGTCTGCTCCCAAGACCGGTATCAGAAACCAATACCCATGAAATGGGGAATGGAGCAAAGATACCTATGTGACCTAGGGAGTAAATGGCCATATTTTCATAGGGTGAAACAGTATTCTGAGAACTCTTACTAGTAAGACTACTAAGGGTCTTGTTGTATATGTACAAATTTAGCATTCAAGGTCTGATAAAACAAACATCACTCTTGTTTCTCTATTGATTTTCCATTGTAACCCTTTGAAAATTTCACTTCTGTGCTCTTTGTACCCCAAATAAAAATTTTAGTCTTTGGCTATTTTCTGCATTTAAACTCCTTGAGAGTAACCGCAAGTGTGATTTATTATAACTCCTACAAGCATTTCTCTACAGACAATAGGTTTCCAAGTCCCATGATATGGAACTTAAATGTTGTATCTTTTAGAGAAAACACTTATTTGTGAGTAGAACAAGAGGTGCATACATTGGTAAGGGAGAAAAATGATAACAAAAAAATAAAAAGAACAGAAAACAACATGGAGGACAGCGTTACCAGATCAGCAGGTGGCATAAGTCACTGCACATCCATTTAGCTTTCGTGGCACCAGGCTGCCTTGCAGCAGCAGATGATCTAGCGCAAGAGACTTAAAATGTAAAAAGAAGGTAAACATGTAATACCAGTAAGGTGTTTTATCTTTTATCTAGTCTGATTACAGGAGGCTAGGAATGTGTAAGGGGTGAATGAATCATGGCCAGAAACAAGTGAAAGCAGCCGGTAGGGAGGCACCTCTTCCCCCCCACACCCTGTGGTGCATAACATGGCGGCCGCTCCCGGCAGGCAGCACAGCCCTTACCTCACCGCGGCGCGGGGCGCCACGCGGCCCTTGAGGCCCGGCGGCCACAAGATGGCGCCCGACGGACCGCCGCCGCGTTGCAGCCCTGCGCGCCGTCAGCTCCTGTGACCGGCGCAGCGGTTGTTTTAGTTAATTTATTGTTTTTATAAAGTGTTCTGGGCTCGTTATGAATAGCGCTGGATTCAGGGCAGTGGTGTTACGGTGGATTGAATTAATTTAAAGATACATGTTTCTTTACCCACTAAACTTCGGATTCCATATAAGTACTTATTCACATATTAAGTGTATTATGACAGCCTGGGTTGTGTGTTGTTCACACTCCCAAAATCTTGGTGTTAAAATGACATTTTTTGTGGAGCAAATTTACAACACATGAGTGTAAGTGATACTTGAATTCACTGCTTAAGCTGTTGCGCCTGTTTTTTTTCCAGTCAGGCTCTTGTATTTCAGTAAAGCAAGCACCTCTCTAGCACAGCAGCAGTTTCATCTCGAAAAAAGACTCTTGTGAATGCTCCAAAATCCGTTCCCAGCCTCAACGCCTCAGTGAGAGGTTGGGTAGCACTCACAGCCCAAACCTGAGGCTGTTTGCCCAAGGAGATGAAGCACAGCCCTTCCAGGCTTTCCCCTCTTTCACCCCAAAGTTTTGGCCACGCTTGAGCCACCTTCTGGTTCACACTCAGCCTTTGAGCTGCCTCCAGCTCACATGAGGCTGTTGATACATGTCTTGTCCTGCTCTGATGGTACCAGCTGATGATTTACTGCTCACCCCTGCCATCCTGCTGGAGTTACTGTCCCTCTCCCAGCAATGCTGGCCGCTGCACTCGTGAGGTCGCTCCCTAACTGCAAACAAGTTACAGCCTGGTCAGCTCCCTCTGTTCCTGATGAAGCAGGTTTGCCTTCATTTCATCCTGCTGATCATTTCTACTTTCCTGCAAGAAGTTACCGCATTCTCGCTTGCGTTGGCCGAGCTGAGTCAAGCGATAACCTCCCTGCATTGGATGAAAAAGGCCAGCAGCAGGCATTACATACTCTGCTTGGGTGCTGTACCCTGTAGTCCCCACCACCATCACAGCTGGGTCCACACCAGCCCATTCATAAGTGAATTAAGATCTGAGTAGGTCCTGCCTCCACTGGCATCTGAGCCCCTCTTCCCCGCCTGTGCAAGCCAGAGTCCTCAATCCCTGAGAAAGGCAGATGAGAACGTGCAGTAAGATGAATAGAGCAATTCACCATTCCCCAAACTGGCTGTATTTATTCGCTTTGGATGCTTATTCAGTTCTGAACATCTCATTGAGAGGAACTGGCCACTTTATTCTTCTCTGAACCTCTCAAGCACCAGTTCCTTCCTGTCCTGAACACTAGGCCCAAATTTGAGTCAGAGATTCTCCTTTCCCATTTTTCTGCTTCGCTCTGCCTCTGGTTGTACCTGCCTCTAGTTATGCCTGCATCTGTCACAGTTCCCTCTCTTAGGTCCTCCAAGTTTTAGCAGGGATGGCATGAAACAGAGCACAGAGCAGTTCTGTGTGGGAGATGTGTGTGTGTGTGTGTGTGTGTGTGTGTGTGAGAGAGAGAGAGAGAGAGAGAGAGAGAGAGAGAGAGATACCAGCTAGGAGTATCTGAGATGGGTGTCAGAGCAATGGGAATGATGGAGAGAGTGTTGCAAGGGTGAGCGAAGAGTCAGGGCTGTGATGCTGTAAATAGGGAGGTCAAAAACATTGTGGGGGGGTGGGGGGGAGTGAACTGTGGAGGAAACCATGAGGCATTAATGGTACAATAGTGGAAGAGTGAGATGAACAGCAAGGAGTCAGAGCAGCAAGGGGACTTGTTTCCCCCAAACCCTCACACCTAGTCTCACATCTAGCTCCCCACATGTGCTCCCTAGCTTGGAAATATGTCCCCAGTGGTTCCGTGGTAGCCTCTGAATTGTTTCTGAATCCCCTGACATTCAGCTTTTGAGTCCTGTTTCTCTGTGGGGAGAAGGGCCGAGGAAGGAGAATCAAACCCCTTGAGGTGTGAGTGATGCAGATGTAGTGAAAGGTCTAATATGCAGCCAGTCCCCTTTTTGACTGGCAAAATCATTGCTAAAGCTGTGGAAGCAATGAAGGAGAAAAGCTGTGACAGAGTACTGGCAGGCTTTAAGAAGTTTTTAGACAAAGAAAAGGAAATGGAATGTTGCAAAACTTTATTAAGGTGGAGTAAAGGTTGATTAGTGGTCATGCCCTTCCGAAATATGGAGTGGCTAGACATGAACTGTGAAAAGCAGAAACTACACATTTGAGCACCAGCTCAGTAGACTGTGTGTGTGTTGGGCTGATGTCCCAGTATGCTAAACCCAATATGCCTACCCACATCCTAGGAGCCCTCTGCGAATGGAGTCTATGAGCAGTAAAGAAAAACACCTACCTACCCTTTGCAAGACTGGAGGATAGGTCACATTCTGACCAGGAGCTATGCATCTGGCTTACTTTTATAGACCAAAGTAGTTACATTCCCTCTTCATTCCCTGCTTCTGCATGGCTGCTGTTATCACCCTTCACCCTTTCCCCTAAGGTCTCTTCTGAGAGAAAGTTTACACCACAAAGGATTTCCCAGGATAGCTGTAATTCCTAAAACCATGGGGTCAGTGCAATTGATTCCAGTGTCATCTTTGCCAGTATTGTTAAACCATTGCTCCAAATGACAGAAAGTATTTTAGAAAAAGAACTCTTTCACTACTTATTGTTTCTTCTGACCTCATTAGGAGGCTGATCTTTTCCCACTCCTCCCTGGCAAAACTATTTGGCAAGCAGATTTAGCCTGGACTTCTCCGGAAACTCTCTCCACACTCCCCCCCCACATTAAGTGCTGTCATGTATGGCACCACAAAGCTGACAGTTCCCAGGGCCAGTTGCATGCTCTTTCTCTGGCAACACCAACAAAATTGATTGGATTAGGAATCATTGAGAGGAGTGCTTTGCTATAAATACTAAAATCCTAAGCAGTTTAGTGTGGCTACATATGTGCTAGCAAAACAATATTTTCTGCTAGTAGAGTAAAACTATCTTCCACCACCAACATAAATTATTATTGGTAAAAATATAGTTTTACTGGCATAACTGTGTCTATATGAGAAGATTCTGTTGACACAGCTATGTCTGTCAGGGCTGGCATCTCTTTACAGTTATGCTAGTAGATGTTTGTCCTGTAAACATGATCTTGGTCTCTCAGAATACACATTCAACTCTTTTTCAGTTCACAGTGACAATTCCATCCCACAACTGCATTCAGTACAGTTATTCTTAAGACAGTAACTGCAAATAAGGATGCAAATATATGTTGGAATTCAAATCTGTGAAACAACATCCTATTCTGCTTTCCTTCCTTACAGCTACTTCATGTAGATTCATAGAATTTAAGGTCAGATGATACCTTTAGCTCATACACCCTGAGGTATAACACAGGTCAAAAAATTTTATGTAATTAATGCTAATGATTCATAGTTGAACAAGGATCTTCTAGAAACCATTTTTGAATCAAAGATACCAAGAGAAGTCAGCATTTTCCTTACTAGCTTATTAACTTTTGCCTCACGTTACTGAGTCCAGAGCCATAATAAGATATTTTGATCCCTATGATGCACAGGTGCCTCTCCTTAGAGTTCCCCCTCTCTGATCCTTTCCTTGCCCATTCTTAGACTCCTTCTACCTACTGTCTTCTAGGTGACACTGCAACCCCTTTTCCACACAGGAGACCTGCAGTGCTCTTTCCAGAGCAGCATAAACCAATGGGTGGAAGCACTAAGACATATTCCCACTTTTGGGGTCCCCATCAGGAAGCAGAACACCCTTGTGAGAAAATCATTCTCAGTGGCTACTGTCAGCTCTGTGAGCAGGGCTGAAATACTGTCAGCTGGGTGGTGTAAATTTTGATTTTCTATTTTCTGGTGCTTGAGTGTTCATATTGAGCTGATCCCCGCACCCTGGAAAGGTATCAAGCATACCTGGCCAATAATAACTCTGCACTTATTAGGTCTGAGGGCTTTTCATATATGTAAATCTTGATAACTTTATTCCAAAGTACAGAGAGTAAGGGTTTTGACTGATGTATATTTGTAGGTACAAAGGTACACTTCATATTAAATTCGTATTATTAAAACTCTTACAAGAGAATCAGCCAAGCAGAAGATGACAAGCTTAAAAGAGATACCATTGCGACTATAAAAAGACAAGAAAAACAAACAAAAACCCTCCTTCACTTTCATTCTTTCTACTCCGTAAGGTGCTTATGAATGGCTCAGTTTAACTATTCCTACCTTCACTAAAGTAATCAATAAAGGAACACCTTATATATAGAAGAAAACATTTTCTACAGTTACAGCCAAACAGAACAGATTTGAACGTATTCCTAAGGATCCACTTTCTTTATGAAAGATGGGTCTGAATTTTTTAGCTCTGAAATAACTGGCTGAATAGCCTGTAACTAGATTTTTATTAACATCCAGTTGTCTGTCACATACCTCAAAGTCCAAGTGTCCCTATGTATAGTGTTCCTGAGTACTTGACATTAGACAGCTGGTAATTTTCTCAATATGATGTATAACAAGTGACCTTTATTGGTATAGTTTAGGACAGACCCTGAAGAACATGTAAAAGAGTTCTTGGCTGGGAGTTGTTTCTCCAAGAAATTTCTAAGAAATGTCTTGCAATCTTACTCATCTTCACAGGTGTTTGATGCCATTGATTTACAATTTTATATTGCAATTCTAGCAGGTTAGCTGAAATAGAACATACACATACGAAAGACATTATTGAGTCCAATATCTCCAGCTCAAGAGAATGAGATAGTTCCCTTTCCCATTTAATCATAAATGTTTCTTTAGTGGGCAATAAAGAAAAGCAATGGCTTTATACAATCACCCCACAATGTTCTGAGATTCATTGCTAAGGAATAAGATTTGCTCAGATAAAAAGGATTCTCTAATACAAGTAGATTTAACATCAGACTGAATAAAGGAAGTCCTGAACTGCAAGTAAAGAAGCAAAAAGGGAAGTCTAGCGTGTTCCACCTTTGTTATATTTTACGTGAAACAAGAATTTGTTTTTAATGAAGAGTTGAGATAAATATTCCAAGCTGTCAAAATCAGTTCTGGTTTTGTGGTCTTTCAAGAAAATGGGAACAAAATACACAAAATACTTTAAAAAAAAAAAAGGCAGATTATTTTTAACCCAGTAGAGACATCACCCTAAGAATAGAGATCAGGGGTTCAGGACTGGTCCGTAAAAACTGCAGCTTTCACGCCAGCCAAATCATGATTCCTCGGCTTTCAAAACTTACCTGGAAAGTCAGTTCTGCTTAGCTGAGTAATAAGCTGGATTTATACATCTGTAACAGAACCCACCATACTCAAGAGGCTTGCATAGCACTTTTAATGATTCCCTTTCCTGCCCAAGTAGTTAGTCATAAGTCTTTTAAACAGGATGAAGCACTGAATGGGGTTAACAATGGTGAACTTCAAAACAGATATAAAATAGAGATCACCTAATTCATTCATACTGGTCTGACCTAATTAATCAGCAGTGCTCTTCAAATACAGGGCTCCATTGAGCTGTGCAAATAAGTTCCCCTTATAAAAATGATGCATATTAAGATGAAATTGGAAAAGTGTTTAGTACTGGCCTTGCTTTGCTCTCACTGAGGTCTACTTCTACTGTCACAGGGTGCTTTGAAAATTCCCATTCAGTGGGACCAGCCCTTCAGTGTAGACCATAAAAGAGAAGAGGATTTTGATGATTTTACGCCATGTGGCCTTTCCCGGAACAAATTCAGTCCCTGATTCTAGCTGGTGAGAATCACCATGGATAGCGGTTCCCAAATTAGGCTCCTTTCTTCTTGGACATATGCACAGTAAGTTTACACCCAGCATAGAATGGTGTGACAATTTAAATTGAAATGTGGTTAAATGAAAACCACATTTGTCCAATCCTCTGGATGAGAAGAAAACAGCTGTAACATGGCAAAAAGATACGCACACATTTCATTTTTTGTGAAGTCCTCTGAAAAGACAAAATCAAGATTAGGAAAATCTTAATAGATTTTGTATATTATTTTTTAAAAAGAGAGAGAACCTGGCATTTTTACATTCACTTAATATCCCTAAAAGACACCAAGAGAGATAAAATATTAAGGATGGCCTGTTTGAAATGAGAAACAAATAGCAAAAAACTAATTAGCCTAAAAAGCAAGCCTATTGTCAGTCCCTGAGTCTTTGCTGCCTCTGACTATAGCATCTGGATTTGTTAATGCAGATGACTCACATTGTTAAGTCTTTGTTAAATAAGTAGATGATATTCTGGATTAATGAAATGGTCATTCTAATTTTAATAACATTTCTTTTTAAATTTAAACAAGAAAAAACAGATGTTTTAACAGACCAATCCTGACCACATGATAGCTGCTCAAGTTCTGTTTCTGAATTTAATGGTTTAACAGGAGCAAGGACTACATGGATTAGTAAGTGTTTCCAGGATCAGGCCCTAAATTAGTAAAATCTTGAGTTTTTGGAGCAATGTATCATAAAGTAGTTTACTTATGTGATTTAAAGAAATCTCATAGAACTGTTGAAGCAAGGAGCCAGTTATAGGGGATGCTTTTCTTGAGAAATAGTTTGCCCTCACAGCAAGGATTTGACTGTGGCTTTGACAATCAGACATGTTATGGCAGAGAGGATGTGAAAGTGAAGAACCCGAGCGGCAGTTGGTGGCGACGTCCTGTTTGCTGAGGACAGGAGCAAGTTCAACGCGTCCGTGGGGAGTGCTTGCATAACTGAAGGCTACCGCGTCCCTCAGGAGCACAGCTCGCTCCTGCGCTGGCTCTCTGGGAACAAAGTCACGGCCACCCATTCCCCAGCTGGTGTGAGGAGCATCTTCAACCAAATTAACTTCTCCCCATGCATTTGTGAGCATTTTCAGCTGCCTCCAGTGCAAGGAGCAGTTCCCATCTCGCATACATATGCAAGAGGAGTTGGCTCTCTTTTGCAGAGCTCAGAGGCTCCATCGAGTCACCACGTGAGCAGAGTGGACCAGCCATCATCATACAAGCCGAGGACTCTGGGGACTTGCACCTCAGCGTATGCTTCACAAGTGAACATCCCTGCAATGCAGGCCAAGCACTGAGGTAGCAGCAAATAAATAAATCGATAAACAATGGTAAATCCTGCACTCTAGAGCATCTACTGTCCTAGGCCAGACATCAGAAAATGAATGATCTCTTTTCACTTATGTGTACCCTTCTCTGTGTCACCATGGCCAACATTTAGAGCCTCGATGGATGTGCTCCCTCATAAAAGGTGTGCTTACTGAAGAGGTTACTGCCACCTAGCAGCTATTTATTGTCCCTCTGCTGGAGTCACCTGTCCCCTCAGACCTGTTGGCTCACTTTATCTTAATCTTCTTTAGGCAAATGGGTCTGAGCTAATGCAGATAGTTTAAATAGTACGTCTAGTAACCTGGCTCATTTAATCTGAAATGGGTTGGGGAACACACATACTGTACCAGCAGATGTGAGGAACATTAATATCTGGCAACGGTGATGCTGACAAAAAAATGGGATGATACCTTTTTTCACTGGCTAAGCTGGCTTTGGAAGAGAACGTCTGTTTATAATCTTAGGACATACATTTCTTTTGGCAGTCATACTGGCTAAACAGGTCTTACTCATCTCCCCCTGCCTCCAAACCTCCTCTTGGGTCAAACAGTAAGAAGTGGGAAACGTCTCCTGCTTTCTGCCCCTTCTCTCCCCCCTTCCTGTTGTGCCAATGCTACTGTTTGAGCCGTTGGGTGAGTCAGTGCAAGGATCTGGATTAAAAATAAGTTTTCTTTCTCCCCTGCTTGAGATATTGGCTCATCCGGTACACCACACAGCCGCACAGAGAATTGCACCAACACCACTGAAGGGTCCCTGCGAGGGGGGTTATGTCAGTCGCTTGGAGCTGCTGGAGCCGGTGCTGCAGCTGGAAGAAATGTTCTTGTAGCCACGGTGTTCCTCCCTCCTGCCTCACTTCCTTGGTGGCAAAGTGGGAGTAACTGGAATTCTCAATTTTCAGGAGTGCTTAAAGGATAGATATGTCAGAGCAACAGCTCTCAAACTGGGAGGTTGCCCCCTTTGGAAAGCCCAGCATATATGAGGTTGGGAGGAAGAAGTCTCAGGAAAATTTCATCTGGTCTCCCTCACCTCTCTCCTCTATCATTCCCTTTCATCCTTTGCAATTCCTGCCTCTCCTCAGTGAGAGCCTTTGCTTTGTGTCCCTTATGCAGAGGGACCAAAGAAAATTGCTACTAGGGTGAACTTTGATGGAACTTGGTAGGATTTTTTTGGAGGGAAAGCAACAGTACGAGTGATGATACTTCAGAGGCAAAGGCAGCTGAAGGTTGGGCTGCAGGAATTTGGAGTTCCGCAGAGAGTGAATGTACATGTACACATGAAGGGGTGGGGAATGAAGATAAAGCAGAGGAAAGCAGGAATTACAAACTATTACAGCAAAAAAGAAAGGTGGAACTCCATCTAAAAGATGGACAACTGCTGAATTAAAGATTGTGAATAGTCAACAGAAATGGTCATAGAAGAGAGTACATAAGGCAAAATCATACCTCTATGACCCTTTCAAGTATTCAGAATTGCATATAGCCATAGGAAAAAGATTTATTTTGCGAAAGAAAAGGTTTGTGCTAACTCTTATTAAAATCCATCTATTTCAGGCAAATATCCATTTCTCTTGGTGAAGACAACGAAGTCATAGTAATCTGTTCCTAGAAACAGTAGATGATAAATATTGCAGGCTAAATATCGCAGGCTATACTCACATTGTGGTATATAAAATTTATAACTATACTGTTGAAAAAGTTTAGGAAAGAAAACTAGGGCTTTTTTTATTCTTGAAAGATGCAGCATGTTTCAAACTAAGGTACTGATGTTATTTATTTTTTGAGTTTGAAAGCTGTGCACTGTCCATTTGAGTGTTTCTTCTATGTATCAGTCAAGCCTGGATGCTACAACTGACTATATAAAAGGATCTCTGGCCAATGTGTAGCTAACAGCAAATATTTCTTTTGGTTTCCCAATTGGCCAGTTCAGTCTTGTGCACATCAGCAAAGAAAACATTTGTAAAAGACAGGAAAATGAGAAAAATACTAGCAGAGAACTCCATGATTACTGTCGTACTGAATCTCATTTAATTTTTCTAATTTATAAATAATGACTATAAATGATTAGTTTAAAGGAAAGCTGGCCTTTCCTTGAAGTTTCTCTGAAATATAATGCTGCTCCCAAACAATGACATAGGATTCTGAATTATTAGGCTAATTCAGTTTAAAGGTTCAGATTTCATCAGTGGGTAAACCTGGAATCAGCAACACCTACTATTACTGCCAAGTGGGAGATTTTGTTTTGATTTACAAAATTGGTTGAGCTGATATCTCACCAAAGTACAGATTCAAGAGCTATTTTGCCTAGAGGCCTTAGTCCACAGAAGCACTTAATCAGGGTTTAACTTTAAGCAAGTGAGTGATCATATTGGCTTCAGTGGATGTTTCGCATTTGTAAAATTGAGGTAGTCAAACGTTGTATTCAGTGGTCTAAATCCAGCATGGAAAAAAGTTGCTAATGTTACATTTCCATAATAAAATCATGTATGACATTCCTGAGATGGAGATGGTGATGTTGTGAAGTCCTTTTGTTTACACATTGCCAGAAGAAATTGATTAAATTGCCCAGAATTAGTGGCTGCTAAAGAATGGATTTTAATTAAATGGTAGAATGTGTCACTCTACACATTTTAGGCCACAGTCTGTTGGCGTACACTGTATTTTTTCATTGTTTATTATGACCAGCTAAAATAAAATTATTGCACTTACATATAGCCTTAACACCTAACAGATTCTTACTTAACAGGTGGGTATCAACTGTAATAGCTTATATATTACATTCATGTCTGAAATATAAAATAAATAATATACAATGAAGAAAATACTACTATGTTATATTTATATATTGACCACATAAGGGTCCTCTTAAAGGGAAAATCCCATTACTATAGCACCGAATACCAAGCTAAAGCATAAAGCTAAAGCACTGACCTGGCTACATACTTTTCTGTGATCTGATTTATGCCTTATTGAAATCAATTAAAAGATTTGCACTGACTTCAGAATGATTTGGATCGGATGTTTAACTAGTAAAAGATGTGATAATTTAATAAAACTCCACATAGTTCTCTCTTTTTTTCTCATTAAATCTAATGCCAATCTGAAAGAAGGAATTTGAGAATTATGGTGAATTTGACAACTGTTTCATCCAACTGCACAGTGAATTGAAACATGCAGCACAACATGAACCAGACAAAAGGGATTTTTGCATAAAGCATTTTTTGCAACTCTTGTGGGTATTAGGTCAGATGCAACAGGCTCTTGATGCTCTGACTGGATTCTTACCTCACAGAAAAAAAAAATCAAAAAGCCCAATATTGCTGTTTCTCCCAGTATCTCTAAAAGTAGTAACACCTCCATGCTGTTAAAATACTGTTTTATTTTCTGTGTATCTCTTTACCATTACTCTTTATACGTTCTAAAAGCCACTGTTCTCACCAAACAGAAAGATGGCTGCCTTACTGCTGTGAAACACATCTAACTTTCATACAGACAAGCTATGCACAGACAGCCTAGGGTGTCTGTACAGATGTCATAGTCAATGCTATAAATAAACAACAGTAAGTTTAGACAATTATATTGTTTATCCTGGAAAGTTATCCCAGAACACGGGAGTTTATAATTTATCAGAAAAAAAATCAAGAGAAAGAAACCATGCTTAGACAATATTGGATTACAGAAAACAATTAAATTGAAGAAACACTGAAAATTGAACTAAAGTTGAAACTACGCACTTGCGATATTAAATATCAATGCAATCATTTTGCAGCAGATCATATGCATGACAATTAGAGCTTTTTTACATTATATTACAATAAATTCATAATTCATACATACAATGAGAGCTTTTGGAAGGGTGAATTTGAATTTAACAAACACTACCACTCATCATCTGAGCAAAGATGGCAAAAGGAATTTCAACGTTATTTGTGATCTAGCAAATTGAACCATCGTTGCTTTGTGTTGTGCTTCCCTTGCACAGACTGCAGTGCCTTCTGTCTGCTTTAGGGTGTGGCATCTGCCATTGGGGAGGAAAAACTGGCATGTGTTGCCTTTTATAGCAGACTGATTTCATTGTGCTGAGGGCCTCTATTTTATAGCCTCTTAGATCCAATCTCGTAGCCGAGTTGCTGAAACAAATGGAAGGAGAAGGAGTTAGTAGTATAAACTCTTCAGTTTCTAAACTTCGTCTTTTTTTTCCTTTCTCAGGAAAAACATCTTCAAGTAAATCTGCGCTAAACTTCGTGGCTTATTTTCCTGATCAGAAAGAGTTGTGGAGTATGTCAGGAAGTATTGCAATCCTCAACTGAGGCACCGTCAATACATCTTATCATATTTTAAATATATATTTTTTCGCTTGGATATAAATATCTTAAAGTATAAATGTGTAATTGATTTTATATTTTATTTTAAAGTACACGTGTAAATAAATACTCACAAGTAGACATCTATATTTATATTTGCATATGAAAGACTTCAGAAAATCAACTTTTGTGGTTTAATGTGTATAATTAGTGTGTGTTTGAATATAAAAAAGAAGAAAATCCAGGAGAAAATGTCAAAAAGGCTCACTAACAAAGATGTAGTATTCTCTTGGCAAAAGCTGATGAATGATTTGGCATGAATTCATCTTACAGTTCTGTTATTCTCTCTCCTACAAAGATGATATACCCCTTTCTAGCAGTTTGCATGGAATTGCAATTTGTTGTTGTTACAGACTGTAATGACCCTTGGGTATGCACCTGATTCCCCCCACTAGAATTACTCACCATTTTTTTTCCCCACTCTGTTTCTACTAGCCATATAACATTTTCACACTTGCACAGAGTACCAAAAGAGAAAAAGGAGAAAAATATAACTGTAATAGAAGTATTATCAAGATGTACTTGATGAACAGTGAGACTTTAAAAAAACAGCTCTGTAATGGAAATCAGAGTATTGCTGACTTTTTCAGACAGAACTAAAATTAATAGACACTGGAATCACACTGTTCATACATTTATCAATAATCTTTGCATGTAATTCAACATTAGAGCACGAAGCTTCTGCTCTTTAATGTTTTCACAGTGGGTATAAAAAAAGCCTACCTACTCATGACAGCATCTTTCTTGATATGCTGTATCCTTCTATATCATTATTATTGAATTTCCTATTTATCTATTTTAAAATTTGAAAGCATGGTCATCTCTAACAGAGTGCATAGGACTATTCATTTAAAACAGCATATTTCAGACCCTTGCTATATTGAAAACGTTCATTAACGCCCCAGTTTGCTATGTTTATAGCAGAATATTTGATCTTCCAACTGCTTTTATTAGTTGAATGTAGTGTACGACTACTATCTTTTCTAATAGTAAGTTACTGTTTTTATTAAGATAGTTATAAAAAACCCTCCAAAACATTCTGAAAGACAGTACAAAAAAAGTCATCAGCAACAGCTTGCCATTTGGAGCAAAAGTTACTTTATGTATTTTGTATTACTACATTTTCATGAGTGCCTTGTGCATACTAGAAATTATATTGTTTGGGGAAACGGTTATGAGACTGAAAATGTCTCACTCCTTGATCAGCTCCTGTTGATCTGCAAATAAGTACACAGAACATACTGAAAACAGCCCTAAATATAAAAGCATCATCAGTGCTAATGACCATTAGAATTTGGAGACGGCTGGACAATGTGGACAACTGCAAAGATGCTACTGCCACAGAATTTTAGGTTAAATTTTATAACCCTCCGCACACAAAGCATCAGTCCTCCGGGGCGGGGGGAGGTATCCTATTTTTCCATGAAACAACACACATTCTCCTGTCATCCGCGTAAAATGAAAACGCGTTTGAGCGTTACATCCTGGACTCAAGGGCAGAGGACTACAGTCTTGCAAAGTTTGACCGATTTATTTCCATTTATTCGGCTCAGTCAATCTGGGCACCGGCGGCGTGCGGGTTGCCCCCCGCCTGCCCGGCGAGGCAGCGGCCCGCCCGGCCCGGCCCGGCCCGACGCCGGGCAGCGCCCCCGGGGGGCCCCGCCGGGCCGGGCCGCTCGGCGCCTCAGCGCGGCCCCCTCGGGCCGGAGCCCCCCGCCCCGCCGCCGCCCCCCCGACAGCAGTTTAATATTTTATTGCCTCCTCGCGGAACTTGATCCCAGAGCCGGCGCCCGGCTCCGGCCCGCGCTGCGCGCAGAAATGGCTAGAAATAAAAAACAAACCAGGGGCGCGCAGGGGGCCGCGCCGCGCTCCCGCCGGCCGCCCCCCGCCCCGTCCCCCGCGCCCCGCGCCCGCCCGCGCGTGCCGCCGCCGGGCCGCGGCGGGGAGCGGGAGCGGGAGCCGGGCGAAGTCCAGTCCGCGTTTTGCGAGTGCGCGGGAGCGCTCGGCGTGGAGGGGGCGATGGTTGCTGGAGCTCGCTCGCTCTCTCGCTCATGCCATGCTGGGCCAGATAGGCTCAGTCAGACGTGTATTTACCCATATCCGGGTTAGAGAGGAAAAGAAAAAAAAAAAGTTTCATTTAAACCTGAACAAAAAAACTTTCAACATGAAATCACACAGCAGGAACAGGCACAGACCGTAAGGCATTCTTACCATTTCTAATCTCAATCACGGACTCGGGGAGGGAAATTTCTGTAATTTTTGTGTGTGTGGAGTGATCCGCAGGGGATACTGTTGGCTCAGTTAAGTCTCTTTCCCCCAGCCGTTTCTCTTTTTGCCCCTCTCCTCTCCCTTCCTCCACCCCATCCACTCCCCCCCCTTTTTTGAGGGTAGTTTTTTTTTTTTTTAATTATTATTACTACTAATTTCTCCGGACTTGCCATGTTGCAATGATCATGGCCGCGCAAATCGCAGCGGCTCCGGCGGGTGCGAACAACAGCAAGGGCAAAGCCCCGAGCCTGCCGGGCAGCCTGGGCCCGGAGCGGGGCCCGGGGGGGGCCGCCGCTGCCGCCGCGGGGGCTCCCGGGCCGGGCCCCATGCTGGGGGTCGGAGACGGGACTCCCACCGGCGGCAGCAGCCTGAATAATGTAGATCACCATCTCCTCCACCACCACAGCGAGCCGCTGAACATGGCCAATAACGCAACTTCTGCCGCTGCCACCAGTAACAACAACAACAACGCCAGCGGCGGCGGCCGCTCCTCCTCGGAGCCGGCTCTGAAGGAAGGTGGAAGCTCCTCGGCGTTATCTTCTTCTTCTTCGTCTTCTTCCTCCTCCTCCTCCTCCTCCTCCAACCCGGGCTCGGCCATGGAGACGGGGCTGCTCCCCAACCACAAACTGAAAGGCGTCGGAGGCGATCACCCCGCCGCGCCGCCCCACCACCACCATGCCCACCACCCGCATCACCATGCCCACCACCACCATGCCCACCACCCGCACCACCACCACCATGCACTACAGCAGCAGCTAAATCAATTCCAGCCGCCGCCGCCGCCGCAGCAGCCGCCGCCTCAGCACCATCCCATGCAGAATAACAACAGCAGCCTCGGCGGCGGCGGCGGCGGCGGCAGCGGCGGCAGCAACAACAACGGCGGTGGCGGTGGCGGCGCTGCTCAGCCCAGTGCAGACATGGAGCAGCAGCAACATGGAGGAAAAGACAGTGTTTTGGGCACTAAGGCCGAGCCCCCGCAGCAGCCGCAGCAAATGCTGAATAAAGGCGCCGACGAGGAGGAGATGCCCGGCAAAATGGGCGAGCCCATCGGCAGCCGCTACGATCACGCCGGCTTGGGACCCCTAGGCGGACAGCAGCAGCCCCAGCAGCCGCCCCAGAGCGCTGGGAGCGGCGGCGGCCTCGGCGGCGGCGGCGGGAGCGGGGGAGGCGGCGGCGGCCCCTCCGCGGTGGGTGTCTCGGAGTTCAATAGCTATTATGGCAACGCTGCCCCCGCCGCTGCCGGCAGCGCCGCGGCGAGCCGCGCCGGGCCTTGCTTTGATCAACATGGCGGACAACAAAGCCCCGGGATGGGGATAATGCACCCCACGGCGGCCCCCAACAGCATGGACCCCCTGCAAAACTCCCACGAAGGTTACCCCAACAGCCAGTACAACCACTACCCGGGCTACGGCCGGGGCCCCGGCGGCGGCGGCGCGGGCGGCGGCGCGGGAGCCGTGGCGGCGGCGGCGGCCGCTGCCGGGGCAGGCGGCGGCGGCTACGGGGGCTCCTCGGCGGGCTACGGCGTGCTGAGCTCGCCGCGGCAGCCGGGCGGCGGCATGATGATGGGCCCCGGCGGCGGGGCCGGCCTCGGCAAGGCGGCTGCTGGCGCGGCGGCGGCGGCCGGCGGCTTCCAGCGATTTTCCGGGCAGAACCAGCACCCGTCCGGGGCCACCCCTACCCTGAACCAGCTGCTCACGTCCCCCAGCCCCATGATGCGGAGCTACGCCAGCAGCTACCCCGACTACAGCAGCCCCAGCGCCCCGCCGCCGCCGCAGCCCCAGGCAGCGGCGGCCGCGCCGGGAAGCCAGCAGGCAGCGGCGGGCATGGGCATGGGCAAGGACATGGGCTCGCAGTACGGAGGCGCGAGCCCGGCCTGGGCAGCGGCGCAACAAAGGAGCCACCCGGCCATGAGCCCCGGCAGCACCGGGCAGGCCATCAGCCGGAGCCAGGTAACCCCGCGCGGGACCGCCGCGCCCCGCGCCGCTCCCCTCCCCTCCGCGGCTGAGTCTCTTTATACCCCCCTCTTTCTTTCTTTCTTTTCTTTCTTTTCTTTCTTTCTTTCTTTCTTTCTTTCTTTCTTTCTTTCTTTCTTTCTTTCTTTCTTTCTTTCTTTCTTTCTTTCTTTCCTGTTTCCTCTCTCTTTCTTTCTTTCTTTCTTTCCTTTTTTTTCCTCTGGGCCAGTTCAGCGACTCGCAGCCTCCGTAGCGAGGGTGAGTGGCGCACAATACGCGGCCCCGATGAGGCTGGAGGCATCGCAGTGCTGGTTTCGCTGCCGAAAATTAGGTTGTTCCGAAACCCCGATTAATAATTTTTCCCTCCACTTTGAAATAGCGATGCAGAGGCGCAGGGCCCAGGGGAAAAGCGGCTTGGGACGAGGAGGGATTTGGTAACTAGTGTCAGACCCAGTGGGTTCTTGGAGAATAATATTCATTATCTTCCAGCAGGGCTCTTTTTTTTTTTTTTACTTTTTTTTTTTTTTCTTAAACAGGATGAGTTGCTCCGTTGCATGCTTTTAGCAAATTAGTTTGTCAATGATGGAGTTACCGCATTGAAATCCACTAAAAACAGCCGGGTTCCTTTTTCTGTTGGAAGAGTGTGTGTGTGTGCGCTGTAGTCGTAAGGGTTCGTGTAATACGCATCGAGGTGCGTTAAATGCTCTGTTCTGGTGCGTTAGTCCGGTAGTCTCTACGAGAATTGCACGCCAGCAGAAGTACGTGAGGTGCTCAAAGTGAATGTGTGCACAAATAACTGTGTTTTTCTCCTCAATACACGCGAAAATCCGTGCGCGGCGGAAAGACCGCAAAAGTCCTTCGTGCGAGTAAACGGGCGCGGGCACTGCGAGGTCGCAGCGTGGCGAGGCTAGGGCGCGCGTCCCCCCGCCGGGCTAAGCCCGGCAGGTCACTAGATCGATAGGCAATCAGGGCAGGGCAGGGCAGGGCAGGGCCGGCTCGCCCCGCGCCCCGCGGCTCGCCTGCCCGCCGGCGCCGAGGTCGCGCGGCGCGCTGCGGAGGCGGCGCGCGGCTCAGCGCCGCCCGCGAGAAGCCCGCGCCGCAGGAGCGGCTCCGTCTCCGCTGCAAGGTTTGGAATTTGAATTGTGGAGGTAAACTGGCTGCAACAGTCTCCAGACAGCTGCCTCCGAGTTGACATCTAATCTGCCATCTGATTGGCTCCTCTCTCACCATTGGGCACTTCGCGCTGCTGATGTAAATACAAGTGCTGAGCCGCACAGTCACAAAAATTCCTGCCACAAATAATAACCAAGCAGTCGCGCTCGCAGACGCAAGGTTAAGCGTGCTTAGGAGAGAGAGGCTCAAGGGATGAGCCGCCGCGCTCGTGTAGGGGAGGTTGCGTGTGCATCAGCAGAAAATATGTTGGTGACCACTGTAGTGAAAAGCCAATGGCAGCTCGCTCGCTCTCTTTCTATCTCTCTCTTTTTTTTTTTGAATTCAATTTTGTTAGATGGCGTGTTTTTCTGGGCTTTTTTTTTTTTTTAGATTTTGCGTGCTTTAATTTTATGCTAATTGGACGTGATAGGAAAGTGTCTTCTAATAATGCTTGAACGAGGATTCAGAATTTCAAGTAGTCTTTATGGAATCTTTATGCCTCCGAAAATATTTTGTAGTATTACAGCATACAGATACTATACAAGAAATCAGATTTTTTCCTAAAAGCAAATTTAATCCTAATAGTAATTTCATTATATTTGCAAGAGTTTGATATCTGACCTGTGTATGCCTCTTTAAAAAAATCTTGTTTGTATGTAGCGTACCGTATATGAGAAAATGCCATGTATTATACAAAGAAGGGGGAAAAAGCAGTCATTCTGTCAGTGCTTTTATTTGCTCTGTCCCTGCAGTGAATCCAGATATTTGGGAAAAAATGTGCTTTTTCATTTGAATTGTGGTTGGATTGCTTAAAGAAGCATCAGGAGTTGTTGATCTCATTGTTTTTCCATACAAGTGTGAGATTATGCTTGAATTCTCTGTAGGAGAGTGAATTGTGCTAAATGGGGTAGTGCATTAGAATTTTATGGATTTCTTTTCCCTTCAACAAGATCTTTCTGTTAAGAACTGTTAAATCTTTTAATAGCTTTTAACAATGAGGACTAGCAGAAACAAATACAGGTGTCTACTTTTGGGGTTGTCGGACAGCTGGATCCTTCTATAAAGTATATTCATTAATGAGCAAAACATGGAGAAAACATTGGTTGATACTGTGAATAATGCATTAATCTTAAAAAAAAAAAATAGAAATGCTGGATAGGCTGGCTGTACTTTCAGCAGATCGCTCCTGTTTTAGTTTTTATTCCCTTTCGGTTTTATTTCTTCTAGGGAAAAAAGATTTTTCATTAATGTTAATTTTTACCTTTTTTAATTTGCACTAGTAGAAGGGTCACTGGGAACCATAAGGTAATGAAGCTTCATATGCATAACCTTTCATAATTAATTTAAAAATATTTGCATTGTCTGCTTGCTTTTAAACACAGGTAGTTCGGAATCTACAGCTTAAAAAGCTAGGGGAAAAGCCAGTAGGATAGATATAGTACATGTTACTTCAGAGAGCTATTTCTTCATGGCAGAAATTGTTTAAAGTATTTTATTTTTATTGGAGTGAGAGTAAATTCATTATGTCCTCGGTATGACCCTTAGAAGTACTTCTTTATATTTATGGGTTTATGTGCTCTTTCACAGTTAGAAATCTTTTCTTTTTTGGTACCATAAGAAATAGGATGCAGCTTATAAAGAGTAGTCTGGCAAGGGCACTGTTCTTCCCCTCCCCCCCCACCTCCCACCCTCCAAATAATTATAATAAAGGCAAGTCATATATCAGTCTTCTTCATACTATGATTTTTCCATCTAACCAGTAAGTACATAGGCGTAAAAGAAATGTCCTTACATTTTAAATTAATAATTTTTAACATAGAAAATGTGTTGCATTAACTAAAAAAACCCAAACTTCTTACAAGTTTACAGAAAACCCTTATTTTTATACTTTTTTTTTATTATTAATTCCTCAACTGTCAGTCTCCAGGTATTTTATATCAGTAAGTAAAGAAATTGGTTGCTTTTTAAAAGAGTAAAATGGAATATTCAGTCCAGGATTTGTACATATAAGGCTTTTTAATTTTTTTTAATAATCATCTGTGTGTATACTCTATATATGTGTGTACACACATTAGAATATACTCACTTGTCATGTGTCTTTGCAAAGTAGATGATGATTGGACCTTAAGCCTATAGAAACTATTGTGCTGTGAACTGAAAAAAGGACTGTCAGTAGACTACAACGCCTGAGATACTTATTTAGGAAATTCTTGTCTCATCATGGGTAATTTTTGTAATATAAGGGACTATAGAGTCCCACTCTGAACTGAAATCTGTGTTTGTCCAGCCTATTAAATTAAGAAAAATTTGCTTCAATTTCATTTAATCTACCTGTGAAATGAGATCTGAGCTCAAAAAAGAGGCCTCTTGTTTCTGAAGAAACACATTTTTAAAGTAGATGGATATTGCTTATATTGATAGATTCATTTGTTTGTGAAGAAGTTTTGTGATACTAGCACAGTATCTTGTCATTCAGTTATTTTGATTATTGATGAATTCCTTGGCAATGTAGAAATATTTAAAGTCATAAGGCTTTCTTACTCTTCAGTTTTGCTTTGCACTGCAGTAGCTTAACACATTAGACTGCATATGTGTGTGCTTCACATGCATCTTTCTCCTTTGTGCATATGTGTAAGACATACATATACCTACACTCAGAGAGAACTTGTGTCTTTTCAAGAATAGTTATATAGCATAAGGTACTGACCAAGTGTTAAAAAAATCTGTTGAACTGCTCTGAATGTGTGCATGCGCGCACGCGTGTGTTACCAGTCGTTTGTTTTACAATAGAGAAACTCAGAATGTACCTGATTCTGCAGCTCTTTTTATGCCGAATGGATTGTGTTTATTGGGGATTCTGGCTAAGGCAGGGCTGCAGAATCATGCCCTATGTCTGAAGGCCATTAAACAGCTGTTAGTAGGTATGGTGAATATATTCTTGATATCTCAATGGAAGAATAAAATATATTTTTCCCTGTGCGTTTTCAAATAAACGGTTTACTATTCACATAGCTTCTATTTAGAAGCAGCAAATAGCAATATTCTCAGTTAGTAGCATCTATATATATATTGCGACTATATATTTGACGCTTTGTGGTTTGGTGTTCAGTTATTGGTTTCTGTAGTAGTGCTTATGCCTACGCATTGAACAGCAGGACCCTGTGTACAAGATGCAATAAAGAAAGAGTGATGCAAACCTATCTATTGTATTACCACCTCCAACATGTAAGAATTTTACGATTGAGTAGTCAATTACTAGTGTTTTTGGCATTCTGATCCAAATCTGTGGGGAGGAAAATAATGCATTAAATCTCTTGCTAAATTTTCTAGATACAAGCACAACATAAAATTTTTGAAATTACCAAGCGTAGTCTGTTAGATGATTCTGTCTCATTTTGAAATAGTATCTTAGCTAAAACTAGATGAAATTCTTAAAATGAAAACAAGTTTGAATAGCTATCAATAGATCTTTTTCTTTCTTTCTTTTGTGCCTCAAATATTTGATCGTACCTATTCTGAAACTCTCATTGCTGATATGAGAATGGCAGTAATGTATTTATTAAGTTGTTCTTAAGACCGTACCTGCATCCTAGCAAGTTACATTTTGGTACTTTTTCAAAAATGTGCCATTTATCAGGAGGCTTTAAAGATTCTCTGTGGATATGTAAAGTAGTGATGCCATGCTCACTGTGCATGCATGCTCAAGGCTTTAGAATTTCAGTAGTGTATTCAGCATGTGTATGTGGTAGGCTAACTTGCTAGAATATATTTCAGAATTGTGATTATTAAGATACTTGGAAAAAAACCTTTTTTTTTTCTTTCAATTTTGGGGCTATTTACATAGTGCTAAATATGTGTTTTGGTAGGATTGAATGAGGACTTTAATTAAACTTAAATTAACAGTATACCTTAGTGATTTTCAAATTTGTTTTGAAAACCAGTAATAGAAAAGTAGAATTGAGCAGTGTTGTTCTTGTATTGCTTAGGGCTGAGAGAAGCAAATAACTTCAATACGTTAAAATCTTGTACAGCCAGCCATATTGGAGTAAAATATATTTTAAGAAGTTTTACCATTAATTAATTTAAATATATATATATTTTTTAAACAAAACTTACAGGTTTCTGTACCTCTGATATATGTTTTGCTATTCTGAGCATAAGGTTACCTTTTGAATTTCTCTGATATATTTTTACTGTCCAATCTTATATATTCATATTCAGTTTTACACTCAAATTCTCATATGCTAGCAGATTGCCACAGTGTTTGAGTTGCAAGTGGGCCAAAGTATTTCATTTGTTGTATTTCCAGTTCTGAGGCTGTGGCATTTAGTGATCCACCAGGAACATATTAGCTCTAAAAGGGACATATCCATCCACAATGCTGTTCCACTTCAGTCGAGGAAACCTATTGGGGATGAATTTATCTGAAAATATCTATGTACTTTGTGTACATTGCATTTTGTAGACAGTAGATGACTAATTCTCATGAGAGTACTTTTAACTAACAGTACTTTTTCAATAACAACAGTACAAGTACACTTGATTACTATCATTCTAGTGTGGGTTATGCTGGAATAAGATACAATTCTTTCCATTGTACAGATGGGGAAACTGAGGCACCGAACATATATCTTCGTTAAGCCAGGCACTCTTTGGCACAACTGCAAATTAGAGTTCTCATAGAAAAAAGTATAGTCGTAGTGCCATAAACATTAGCTTTTGAGTGAATACAGTCTTATCACGGTGAACGCATTTTGTCCTGGGAGAATGAAAGCTTTACAGGCATCCATGTACTTTGTCTCTTCAGACGATCGAAAAGGCAAGTGACTGGATGAAGCTAGGGGGGTGCCTGTTGTGTCAGTATAGTCACCTTAAACTAAAGGGACTGCCATCTAAAATTCAAGTATTCCTTGTACTGTTTTATGATAATGTCCTTACTGTCATCTGTATAAAGCCATTGGATTTCTTATAGAAATCACACTCTAAGGAAAATCGAGTGGAACAAGTGCCCAAGAACTTAGTTTGTATTGTTGAACTTCTCCTTCTGATGAGTTTGAGGTAAAGAGTTCTAGTATATGCTGGGGGGAGGAGGGGTATAAATGCGCAAACATCCTCTGCCACCAAGTCTACTTGTTTTAATGGGGACGTAAATTGTCTTCATTTCTAAACTGAACAAATTTAATGCAAAAATCAGTGGGACGTGATGAACACAAAGCACAAGAAAATTACTTTATAACCAGCTTTTCAAAGCAAAACTGCTTTTTATAAGAGGTGTTACCTATATTCTAACCTGGAAGTTGATGAGAAGCTTAACTAAGGAATCTTTCTGTCTCAGGCTGTACGCATTACCTTTTTAAAGAGGGACTCCAGTGACAGACTCCATGGAAAAACTTGAGGAATCTAGTTTTTGCTTAAACTGTCTCATTTCTTAGAGTGGGTAACATTGAGAGCATCAGTTTTATCCTCCTTCAATTCTAAACTTTTAGAGGAGACACGATTTTTTGTTTACAGATCACAATTGTTGTGTCATGTTTTAAGGTTTTTCTTCACATGAGAATTGTTCTTACTGCAAGCATAAAGTATGTTTTAACAAACCTTGTATTCTCTATGTAGGTGGTTTTCTTCATCTGAAGGCATCTGCAGCTATTTAGAAAACTAACACAAGATCATTATCCTGTTGATAGTATCAAAATACTTCATTTATATATTTATTAAAACCATTGTGAAAGTCTACAGCAGGTGCAGTTTGAAAGAGTGGTGGTATGAGTGTACGCTGGAAATGTTAACTCCTTTACTAACTACCAAAGCAAGGTATGAGGCCGCTGAATTTCTGAATGGGTTTTGGCTAATTTGTTGGCATCAAACTGAGTTCCAAGGTTCTTCAGGGTGTCTCAGGACTCGCTTTCAGCACAGAGCCATCGCTGTTTGATCTGCTTTCGTATTACTTCTTGCATTTGTGTCATGGTGGGTTTGGTAACTATGTCGGGAAAAGAACCCTGAGCATGTACAGAAGCGTGTAATCTATTTGTTAGTTTTCTTTCTCCAATTTTGAGAACTACTGGTTTGTTAATCTTTTGCGCCTGAGCTTGGCAAATGGTATTTTAAGAACGCGTCGCTGTCCCCTGTCTTCTCCCCTGTTTTCTAGCCTGCTCAGACTTAAAAATAATACTGAATTTAGGTTTGCAATCTGATAATTGTTTATAAAGACATTCAGCTGAGTGATAGACCCTCTGATGCTTTTTAACTGTAGGGCTGTGTCACTGATCTTGCCCCTACCCTCATCAGTCTCTCTCTGACCACTGGGGTGTCTGTTAAGGAGATGGAGGGAAAAAAAAGGTGGGGGTTTTTTTGAAATGACATTTATGTGAGACTTTTGTTTGTTATTTCTTTTCTTCAGTATGTTTGCTTAAAAAAAGAAAATGGGAAAGACTCTTATTGTAAAACCTGTTTTTTTTAGGGTGTAGTGTTAATAATTGTGTTATTAAAAGAGTCTTTTAAGCTATTATGCTAAAACCACTATACCTAGGATTTTTTTTTTCCTTGAGGGCTTTATTTATTTGGAATTTATTTTACGTCTCTACTTATCCAAAAAGTAAATCTGTAGCAAAGGTTTCTGTTGAGTGACACAGTACACTTTTACCTGTGTTGGTAGAATCAAGACTGTTTTGTAACTAAGTTATCAAATGAATTTAATTGCTTTTTAAAGACCATGGTGTAACAAAGGCCAGATCCACTATGAAGTTTTGTTGCTGTAACTGTATAGTTAGAAGTGGGGAATAAATTGCATCCTTGACTAACAGCTTTTCTGGCAAAACTGTTTGTATTTAGCCTACCATTGGGATAGTAGTATATCTGCACTGGCAAAATAAAAGAATTTGTAAGCTGCCTCTCTCTGGGGGGTTTTGCAAGTATGGCTGTTATGATACAGGTATCTTGGTGAGTTTTTCACGTGGTAGACTAGTTCCACGACATGTTTTGATTACATCTTAAAAGCGTGAACTGATCTGCGTTATGCAGCATATAGGGCTTTCTTGTTGTAGCACAGTCTCTGATACAGTTGGCTTTCAGAGAAGGACCTGAATTCCAAGCATGTTTTTTTGGTCTGAATAAAGAAGGAAGATTGGTTTAGAAAATCCCAAAAGGAAATGCTATTTTAAAACATATTTGTAGTCATGTGTACTATTCCCAGAGTGGACATAGTTTAATTCACAGATTGATTGAAATGGAATAGTGGCTTTTTTACCCAAGCAGTGAATTCAGCCATAGTAAGTAAATTATTTGACTTCAGAAAAATGGTATTAAGTAGAGGATTGCCTCAGGAATTCTGGACAGCTCTCCCCTGGCTGCGTGATCTGAAGTTAGCTGGTTTGACTGTTGGGAGCCTCAGTTTCCCTATGTAAAAATAAGGTTATTAATTAAGGCTGTATTTAACTTATTTAAGTATTTGGGATTGAGGTGCTATTTTAATATAGCATGCCATACAGAATTACTAGGCAGCCTGAATAGTTGTCGTATTGTGTGAGAAGGTATCTGATCTGCACTGTACCTTCCTCTCTCTCTCTCTCTCTCTCTTTTTTTTTTTCATTTGGACAGGATCTGAGATTAGATGTTCCCAACATTGATCATGTTATTTGGTTAGATTGTCAGAATTACTTGTTTGTAAGAAGATACTGAAATATCAGCTCTGAAAATTTCTTTTGAAAGCACAAGGACAGGATTTGTAGTTCTTAAATTTTATTCTTTTTAAATTAAAAATAAAGATAAGGAGGTTTGTTTTGACAGCATCAAAGGAATATGCTGGTTTATTTGCAGCTTTTGATTTGGGTGGAATGTATGGAGCTGTGTATTTTTTTTGTGTAGCAATTTATGTTGTGAATGTTTTGGATAGTCTCTGTTTATATGAAATACTAGGATTGATGTCTTACTTTCAGCCATGATTTGTGGAAAATAATTGTGCTCCTGTGATTTTTTTTTCCACTATTTCTTATCTACTTGAAATTCCTGAGTGAAGAAAAATGAGTGTTTTCTTTAGAGCTGGTGTTATTTAAAAGATTTAAAGATGATCATGAATATAGGTTATTTAAAGAAATTTTGTATTTGCCTTTTTCATTTAGCATGAATTATTTCTGGAAAAATACAAATGAATATGTTTGAGGCAACTTCAGTTATGTACCAGCAATAGCAACCTAATTTTACTCAGCAGTTTTAATTATATTTGAAAACCCTTCCTATAAACAGAAAGATAGATTTCTCTGGCACAGAAAACTTCATGGTGCCCTATATTCAGTGGTAATGAAAAGCACCAGGCATATATAGATAACTGTTAGTTGGTTGTATTCTGTTTACTATCATTTTTAAAAAATGTATTTTTGCTTGATTCAGGAATTTCCACCATCCAGTAATGCTGACTGGCAATTTATATTTCCTTCGGAGACAGATAAGACAGCCAAGGAGAGAAGGCTGGATTCTGGAGCTGATTATAAATGTGGTATTTGTAGCGTCTGTAAAAGTTTCACACATGAAGCAAACTAGTTAGCTTGTATAGCATCACATGATCAAAATATTTTTCCCCTTGCTGCTGCCAGAAGCTATCTATTGCTTTTCAACAATCTCACTTGTTGGGCACCACGCCAGGATGTTTAAGACAGCCTCTTACGTGAGCTGTTCCATTCTTAACCTCTTTGACTGAAGTGCCATGACCTTCACATATGTAGATTAGCCATGTGCTCTGTGAATTGAAACTTGCTGCCTCAGGAAGAAAGGGTTTTTCTCTTTATTCCTCAGGGAATTTGACAGCCATTCATCCCTGACCTGGGCAGAGGTAATGCAAGGAAATTGGATTCAAATGGAATGCATATAGATAACACATGGAGGCAGTATATACAGACAAGCAGCTTTCTTACCTTGCGAGAATGGAATAATTCGGTCGCAAAGATAAGCTGCTTCCAATGCGCTGAAAAACAAGTGTAAAGAAAGAAGTTTGAGCAACATTTTGTTTATTTTGCATGGTAGTTCCTGACTGTATGTCCCTTGATTGCATTTTGAGGAAGGTTTTCTCTTTTTCAACCTTGTGTCTTCAGATATTTGAAAGAATGTTACGGAGAGTATCTCTACAGGTTTTCTTTAAAGGATCTTTTAAGTTTAAAAATTGTCTTTTCACTAATAAAATATATTTATTTGTATTGTATAGTGTATTAATTTACATTTTTTTTTCTTTAAATCCTGAAGCTAACAAATATCACTTGTGATAGCCCCCCTATCTAGCACAAAACCGTCTTCCTGCTAATAAACTCTAGGAGCTGCTACTTCAGTGATATTTTTTAGAATTTTAACTTTCTGTAAGATGCATTTTTTATTGTTGTCATCGAACATGTGGTGTGCAAATACAGGGAAAATAGTACTACAAAGTATTCTGTTGTGTTTTTTTTAAGTATTAAAAACACATTTTGCTTTTCTAATAAACCTCATAACCAGACCTTTTAATGTTTTGATATAAATAGCAATTACACTAACTGAGATCCAACCACAGTGAAAAAGAAAACATTCAAACTCATTCAGAAGAAAAGTTCCCAACTTAATTGAGTTCTTCCTTTAAAGAGGAGGGTTGGTTGGGCAGCATCTGTAGCAAACTGTCTTATATTTTAGGAACAGTCTTCTTGAACTTCTCAACGTTTTGATATAGTTGCCAACATTTAAAAATAAATAAAAAGATTATTCCAAGAATTATCTAGGGATCTGAGGGCTACCACAGCCTAAGCTGTCAGGAGTTTTATGTGTGAATGCTGTTGACAATCGGAACATTTTCTGGCTGATTTGAGGCCCTCAGCAAGTTTTGGATTTAGATTTGGATGTGTGTTAGTTGCCTAACATATCAGGGAAGCATTTAGCTGTACAATTTTTTTTGTCCATAATTTGCTTCTGTGTCATTTCTTTCCTTCCCAAAGTCCCGCTACCTTCTTTTATCCAAAAGTTGTTATCTTTGTGTGCTCCTTTGTCTTGTGTGATATTTCCTTCCTCTTTTAAAACTTGGTATGTCCAAATTCATATCTTCCTCATTTTCCAAATCATTGGAGTGATGGAAAAGCCATCCTTACTGTCTTCTGCCATTGCAGAACTAGGTGAGAATGAGTAGTGTGACCATACAACCAGGGAGGAAGTAGCCTTTGAGTGACTGGGATACCCCTCTCTGCCACTCTCTACCCCACTTGCGTTTGGTCTTCTCTGTCCTCCAAGGAGCCTGTGCACAAAAATTGTTAGAGGAAGAATAACAGTAGGGAAAATGTGTTCGCTAGCCAGCTGCCTGTGTAGGCACTACTAGTGCTGAGAGGTCAAGTTGCATTAAACAAAAACAAAACAAAACAAAACAAATGTCTTGACAAGAATTTGCAGCGCGACAGGAGATCGTGCAAATAGTTATCCGAAAGGGCCTTTCTTTTCAGGTTCCTCTAAACATGATACTCTTAAGTAGTAGCATATGGAGAGAAAAGAAAAGAGGGGGAAAAAAACAAAAAGAGAAAACTAAGATGGAATGTAAATGTGACATGGACACTTTCTCTTTATCTGAAGTGGCACTGTCTCCTTCAGTCTTCTTGGGGGTAGAGGGAGCGTTCAAATGGTTATCTGATGTGGAGCATTCAGTACCTTGTGTTGCCGCGCTTTCAGATTTATGCTTGGGAATATGTGGACAATCTTTTTATTTATTTATTTAAATCAATCAAGTTCATTCTTTAGACATTCAGCAGAAGATCCAGATGGATCTTCTTCAAAAAAGCAGCTTTTTTTCTTTTTGACCTTTGAGGATCAGAGGCTTGAAACTAAGCAGAAACTAACAGGAGAAAGGTTGAAACACAAAAATGGAAGAGGATAATATGTATGGAACTAAGCAGGCATGTGCCTTTTGTGCAGATATCAAGCTAGAATTTCTTGGGGAAAAACTCTAGAAAACTCAAAAGCCTAATTTATTTACCTCAGTGTAGTCTCTGTATTTCTCTATAGCCTTTTGCTACGTTCTTTGAGCACTCTTTCATCAAATTTAGTGTTGCTATAAGTTCTTGCACCTGAGGGTGAGTCTAATGATCATCTGAAGCTGATCCAAGACTTCACTTCTGCTGAAAAGACCAGTGCCACCCTTTTCTCAGCTCCCTGCTGTTTCCCTTGTGTCATAAGGTGAGTCACATCAGCTCATTGTTTTGTCTGAAAACTAATCCTGCAAAACAAAACCCTTGAATGATTAGCTTTCAGCCAGATCAGTGAGCTGATCTGACTTGCAGCACAATCTTACAAGCACGGAAGTAAGGCAAGGGAGAGAGTGACAAGTGCAGGTAAGGGTCAGGGTGGGATAGTCCCTTTTGATAGTGGTACAGACTTGGACCAGCTTAAGCTTGTTGTGAAACTGTGTCTTGAGTATAAAATCACTTTGTAAGTAATCATGGGTATTTAATTTCTCAGGATTTTTCTGGAGCAGGAAATCATTAAAAATGCCGTGGCACAGAGTAGGAAGGAGATTGAAAAACAAACAGACAAGCAAAAAACCCTGAAGGTGATAATTATACAGAATGTGCTGATTGCAGTGGCCAAGTAAGTGTTAAATGTCTTTGAAATACTAGATTTTCAGGGTGAGAATCATCTGACCGCATGTGTTGGAGGCATCTGTACCTGATGTTATTGTGTAGACTTTTCTTACCTTTGGTGGAAAGAAATAGTCATTTCTTGGTGCAAATCATCTCATGCTAACACAGACATGTAATATAGGTCTAATGAACCATGCTCCTGAAGTTCCATGTTTTTCCACTTACTATAAAGAAAGTCTAGGCTGTTTAAGCTCAGGTGTTGATATCTAAAGTCAGGTGAAATGAATTCCACCCCAAATAGCATATTCAAAGTGGAATTGAAAGGAAAGGAAAATGAATCCAGATTTCTATTTCCAGTTGTAGACTAACCTTTCTCTCAGTATCTCGTTAAAACATCAGAACTGGTGGTTTTAATATCCATTTCCTGTCAAGCCTAAGGTATGTTTCCTTTTGTTCTTTTGTAATATCCATTTGGAGTTTTTCCTGCTGTTGCTTTTCCTTTGCTATGTTAAACTTTTTCATGTAACAACTGTCAGTATTTCTTTTAAAGAATATTTGTAAATAAGAAGCGTACAATAGTAAGCATACTTGCAAATCTGAAAATGGCTGGCATGAATTTCCAGGTCAGTTGACCTAAACATTTAGGTATGCAGTTTTTGTACGTAAATGCGAACTTTAGACTTGGAAATAGGGCAGAAGTTTTGTCACATAGATATTGATTTACAATCCATCAAAAACTCTTTGTGTTGCTAGCACTTAAGCTGTTGTTAAATAGACACTTTTCTGAAGGAGCTGCCCATGGTGATTCTGCCTCCTGTCTTGCTCCTTACTGCTCTTAAGTCTCCCCTGCAGTAGTTGTGGTGTGCTGTTCTGTGGGGCTTTGCAGTGAACCATACAGGTGAACTGATCCAAGTTAAAAATGAGCCTGAAGAGCACTTTGTTGGTTTTGCAGGCATTCAGGCAGAGGTTTCTGCCTGCAGAGCCATGGGGGAGGCAAGGAGGCTGCTGGGCTGATGGAGTGTTCCCTGCCATCCAAAGAACCATTCCTTGCTGGAACAAACAAGGCGCTTTCAGGGACACTGCAGATATACTCCCAAACCAAAATTATGAAACTATTATTACAAAATTATGACCAGATTATTCCAAAAGATAAAGTTCTTCAGAAATGTGAAAGAAGGCATGGAGATGCCTAGCCTGGAAAGAACTTTTTTTTCCTAACAGTTTGCAAGAGGCATTTACCCACACTTCCTACAAAATGGTTACCATACTCCTTAATTATCTCTAGGGTCACTTAATCTTTCTTTGCAGAGTGTTTGAAATGCCCAAACTAAAGTATTATTGCTATTAATAATTTCACTGACATCTCTGTGGCAGAATGTCTGTGCTTTTTCATTTTTTGAAGGCTAGTGTTTTCAATGTAACCAGTATTTCTGTTTACTCCCTTTTTAAGGGATCTTTCTCAAGAAGAGTGACTATTTATTTGGTTTTAACTTGGGCTTTTTTGGCTCCATATCCCCTGAAAACTTGTGTGGTTTTCAAAGGATTCTGAAGAGTCCTTTTTTATACTTTGAAGTTCAACTAGTGGCATGGTTTTAAGATAAACTTTTTTTTTTTTCCCCTAAGCACATGAGGGTAGGAGGAGGAAGCACAGCTTCCTCAAGGTTGGCTGAAATGTTTTAACTTCTATAGCAAATGAGGTGTGAATCAAATTGTCAAAAGGATAGAGACTAAATTATTAAAGCACTGCCTGTTTAAACTAGCTGGCAATGTACTATAAAAGGTGTGAGTCTAATAGTCAAATGTGTAAACAGCACCTTATGCCTTCCTTATACCTGGTTTCTCACCACTTGCTTTGTATTATGAGGGCCTAAATCAGTGTGAGAGATATCACAGCCATTCTCAAAGTGTTAGTTTATGATGCTTCCACTAGAATAGTCTATTACCATATAGAATAGTAGATAGAGAAACATGTGCAAGGAAAATTAATTGAAGTAATTCATCACTTAAAAATGAAAAAGGATCATCAAACAAAAATAAAAGCTAAGTATTTATGTGCCTCTATTGGAATTAGTGACCATTTGTTTTGCTAGGAAGTCTATGTGGACTGGGCACCTAGTGCTTGTCTACACAAGGAAATTTACCAGTACAACTATGTGCTAAAATTGTATGCTATAATTATACAAATATAACTCCCCACGGAGACATTCTTATTCCAGAATAAGAGTTTTCCTGGTTTATCTTATTCTGCTTCCAAAGCACGTAACCTTAAGTGGAAAAGGGTACTCTTATACCGGAATAAGTTTCTACCCTGAGTTAGTTACGTTGGTGTAATTATACATTTTTTTCCTTCAGTGTAGACAAGTCCCTAGTGCCTTTTCAGTTTTGAACTTTAGTTAAGAATTTCTTGGTTGTGATAAGTGTCTAAGCATTTTCATAGTATATCTTCATAATGGGACTTGGGTATTTAAACCAATTACTTAGGCCAGTTAACCGGTTTCTGGGTTGTGGGTGACAACAGGAGATAAAAAGGGATCAAAACTCAAGTTCCTGGATGCTTCAGTATATCTCTGGGTTTTTTTTTCCTCTGTGGTCTTACAACAGCTGAAGTTCAGTGAACAACGCAACAGGTGGAATAGTCTGTGGCGGTGTAATGGATTCTCCTGTTTCTCATCATTCCTTGAGTTTTGTGCTGTGGCTCTAATTGCAGGTATCTCTGTGGATCACAGAAAGAGACTTCCTTGATGAAGTTGACAAAAAATTGCTTCCAAAAATGTTAATTGTGTGGAGAATTGCTGAAATCTGTTGATCTTCATGCAAGACAGTTGCCAGTTATGACTGTATTTGGATGCTTGACTTCTTTGCTTGCTTGGCACAAGCTGTACAAGGAGCAACTTGGACTGGGTGCAGAGGGAGGGCAGGGTATAGGTGCAAGTGCTCTTCTGGTATGTGATGCAGTCAGAGGAAGGCTGATGTTGTATTAAAAAAAATAAATTGTTTGGTATGGATGATTTCTCTTGCCTGGTTCGGTCAGAAGTGGGCACCTAGAGCTGGGTATTTACGTGGCCTGTGCTTTGATGTTGGCCATCTTCTCTGGTTCTTCTCTTTCTCCTTTGCGGGTAACTATAGCTGTGACAAAACCTGCTCCTCTCTTATATGCCAGGAAACCTTTGGGCTCCAGCGTTGGAGATCATTTCTCTAGCCATTGTTCCCATCTTGCATGGTCCCATCATCCCCCACCCTGGTACCTTCCTTTCTCCTGAAGGAGGCGTGTTCAAGCTGAAAACCCGGTGCCCTTGCTATAGGCTGACGGGGACTTGGAGCAGGTCATATGGCTCTTGTGCAGACTTTCCCTAGCAGTGGAACTGAACCTCACTTTTGCTTTTGTGTGTATCTCTGAAAATGAATAAATACTAATTTCTGCCCAGTGTCTTCTCTTGTTTGTTTGTTTGTTTTTTGTTTTGTTTTGGATGCCCTTTAAACTTGTTCCAGCTTCAACTGAAGTCTACCTTATAATGCAACATGGCACAGACAGGGGTTGTTTTGTGCTGATGACTCCTGCCAGCTACTGTCTGCTGTTGGGGAACAGGCACTCAACAGAGTGAAAACTCTTGCCCTGGTGCAGTGGGTGGTTTGAAGACTTTCTGCGTAAGGATGTGAAAGCCTTAAAGTGGAGGGGCCAAGCAGTGAGTGTGCTTTTCAGCCCTTGCACCTTATTCCCAGTTTGTTCTTCCTTGCTCTTTGATGGGTCTTCTCCTGTGGTGTATTTTCCAGTTCTTTCTTCTGTTGGAACCTTGCTTTTCCAGGGTAGAATTAGCATGTCGTTTTCCAAGTAATCAGCTTTTTACAATGGGATGAGCGATGTGCTTAGAAATGCCTGTAAGTCTTTCTTAACAGGGCAATATGGGTAAAGGATGTTGTAACTATATATGCTGTAGTACACCAATATTTCATATTTAATGGATGCGTGTGGATGTTATTGCTTACAAGCACCTTTGTTAAAAGTTAGAGGAGGATAATGGGAAGCTGGAAAATGCCTGCTCCAAACAGATTGTTCATCCTTCAACACTTGTACTCACCTGCGGAAAGAGTGGTGCTGATGGGATGTTTAGGGAGCCAGGCTGTGTTTATTTTGGGAGCCTGGAATGGTCTTGTGCTTAGAATACAGTGGGGTTTGTCCTTTCCCTCACACCTCTCCAGAAGTAGAAATATGTAAATATTTCTTTACAGTATTTTCACAGTTTCTGCAAACATCAAGACCAATTCCTTAGAAACAGTTTTTCTTATGTATCTCTTCTGCTTCTTAAGAAGTGACTGGTTTGAAAACATCCCTTTTTTGTTCTCTTAATTTTCTTTTATCAATATTTCTAGTATGTTTGTAGCATTGCAATTTCCATGTTGCCTCATTATGCCAGAAATTGAGGATTATGACTTCAAATGAAAAGCAAATTGCAGAAACAGGAGAAGTCTTAAAATAAAACAAAGATGTTGTAATAATCTCCAAATCCTAGAAGAAAAAGGCTGAAAGGGACATCAAGAAGTCATTTATTCCATCCCTCTGCTCTGAGGCAGGATAAGGCAGATCTGAACTATTCATGACAGATGTTGCTCTGTCCTGTCGTTGTTTAATAGTAAACACTGAGCAAAAAGGAATGCTGAAAATTATTTATACGTATGTTTTTTTCCCCTCAAAGCTTTGTGCATGCTGAATTTGGCATGGAATTGATATGGGAGGATATGGGGATTCATACAGGATTGCTTCAAGTATCTGAACTGTTGTTTCTAATTTTTGGAAACTTCATACTTTCTATCAAAATACACTAATGATGTTTGTGTAGTTTCGAGTATAATACAAATTTCTGATTTTAATTGGGAATTTTTTGTTAATATATATTTTTTCCTGAAATGATTCATTTTCTGCATTAACTTTATAACCATTTTTCATATTCTTGGACATTGGTAGATTCCATCTAAAATGTGTAGCGTTTCTTCTTCATATTTGATAGTATTTCTTGTATAAAATCGCTTTCACTTTTCCCTTTTGTAGTCATTTTTGTACATGAGAGCTGAGCAAAAAAATAAGGGATAGAAATGTAAAGGGAGATGGAGAAGAATGTATCCAATAAATCACAGTATTTAGCAGTGGAGCTGGGTGTAACTATAATACCAGGTTAGATATGAAGTGAATAATGTGGCTTTAAGAAAGGTGGGTTCCCCCCCCCCCCCAAGAATAAATAGAATGTACATTTCAAAATTTTACTGTGGTATCTGCAGCTCTTTAATCCTAAGCAGAAGTTTGCAAATGAGTGTTCGATGAATAACATCTTTCTAAATTGAACAATATCTAAAATTGGAATGGCAAATACTCTGTTGCTAAAATGAGTCTTTGGGCTTGTTTACTCTATTTTACCTTTTAGTTATATCAGCTGAGAAACATCTGTCTTTGCTGCTAAATGACCTCTTTTGACTAGTCCAAGTGATTTTGACAGAATGAATGGTCTTCAGACCTCATCAGCTGCAGGAAGAGGTTGCTGCAAATTGCAGTCCTGGAGAAGAGAGTAAGATTAGACATAAATGTTCTCAAATTGCTATCTTCCTCAGAAATAGCCTATTCAAACTTACAGGAAAGATTCCCCATACCCGTACTGCTTCAGTATTTTTGAAGGCAATCATTTCCTCCTCCTTCTTCAACTTTAATCTGATTGTTAATTTTAATTCTGTTCTAGATTTGGTTGGTAATTTTAAGAAATAGAGAATACCATATTTTGGGTTATGGCCAAAGGAGACCGAAAGCACCCTTATTCATTCTGAATATTCTCTCTGATAAATCGAAGAATTTCTTTGAAGTGCTGTTAGGAGATCTGTGTTGCTGTCTTCACATGATGGCTGATGTGGGCTCTCTTAAGGACTGGGGAATAAGAGGTGGGCCTGGAAGACAATAGAAGCCAGGAGTTTTCAAGCTGGCAAAATTTAAAAATAATGGTTCCTACTGTGGGAAAGGGGAGGAAATCCCATGACTGTGGCATAGTCAGATTTCCTGTTAACTGATGTTATTTGGGTGAGAAATACTGAAGAAGTGGATCAGCTTTCCTGCTTTTATATCTTTCAAAACAGATATCTTGCATGTTGATATTTAAATTAATTTTAAATGGTATGATATTAAAAGCAAATTATGATTATATATTGAAAACACATGTTTTCTTTGTATATAAACTCTGTATGCATAAACTGAAAGTTCTTGATAGTAGTTAAACTAAAACCATGCACTTAATTCTGAACATCCAGGATAATATATTGCAGAGGTAGTCGTACCCATGATTAATCCTACTTCCCTGTTTTTTGTACGCATGTTCTTTGTGGTGAGATGCTCTAGGATACTTTTCTAGTTTACTTGGGTTTGTGGAAATGTATGTCCCTTTTGGAGTGATTGGGAGAAGAGCACTGAAGATGTAGCAGCATTTGCTGGTTTTGAGTGAGAAGTAGGTGGAGTCAATAGGGTTAAACCAGAATTTGATCTGGTTTAAACCCAGGCCAGATATTTTCCTGAGCAAACTGTAGGAAACTTTGTATTAATATTCAAATAAGGTTTTGGAGAACTATTCTGTGAAGTTCTTTGGGAGTTCTCTGCAAATTTTTAAGTTTGTTAACAAAACCTCTGAGTATTACAGCTGATAATCTTTTTAAATCAGTAACATCTTTCAATTTTTTGCTAGTCATTTGTTTTGTATACTTTACCAAAAATATGTTGGTATAAATATATTTATATATATATTCATGCACACACACACGCACACACATATATATGTGTGTATGTGCGTGTGTGTTGATCTAAAGAACTGTGTGACTTTTTTTTCTTGAACTGAAGAAATGGAAATTTAAGTCTGTGAATAGATCCCTCAGGGTCTGGAGTGTTTGACTTGCCATGTGGGTCTCCTGATGTGGCTGCTAGGTGCACTGATTGGGCTGTTTAGCATTACCCTGATGCAAGGTGTCGTTCCCCCCCCCCCCCCCAAGAAAAATACCTTTAAAGGGAAATTTACAACTGCTGTAATATTTGTCCTTTTAATTCCAAAATCCAGATGAAGCATAATCCCAGGAGTGTTGTTTCACTGTTGCAATGTAATCTCTTTCAGATGATACATGATTTAGTTGGAAACAAATTAGCAGCTATGCATGCCTAAAGAAAGCAATTTAATAAACAAGATTTTTTGTAAGACCTAATCAGAATTGTAAAATGATACTTGGGAATCAGTTACATTATACAAAAGAGCTAGTGTGGATGTAGGCATGTGTGTGAATTTCACGGTTTCCAATCACATTGTTCACTCAAGTAATATAGCGGCTTTGACCTTCAGTCTATTTCTTCTGATTTATTAGTTAACTTTTAAATGCTTTTGAATTAATAATCTAAATCTCTTCTCATAACTCTAGTTTGCTCTGGTGATTTGGTTTTTTAACTACTGGACAAAAACCTATTTCCTAATGCTTTAAACCACCTGCTGGTGAATTTTGTTTGTTTTGCTCCTTCCCAGAAAATTAGTTTCATACTCCTGATAGCGTCAGCACTGGTGAGTGCAAATAATGCACTCGCCAAATGCAAAATAATAACGGACAGTTATAAATGCAAAATGATAATGGGCAGTTGGTTACCAAAATTCTGCTGCTCTGGGCCCACCACGGAAGTGTCCAGCCCCAGACTGATTAACTGACTATCTGTATCTTGTTGGCCCTTTAACTGAGCGGACACCGCTGCTACATTTCTCTAAGTGGGACTGTGGTTTTTCGTGATGTCCAACCAATGTTATACAGAGACTGTTACAGAGCAACTGGTGAAAGAAAGTGAACCAGTTAGTTTCCAGGTGACTATTGTATTTTTGTACTATTTACAACAAAGTTTTCTCAGCCTTTACAGGAAACAGTGTTAACACAGAAAATATGTTAAAAGAGAAACAGTTTCTTGGCAGTTGAAGAAGTGACAGGGCTTCTGTTAAAGATCTGAATTTGCCTTCCAATTATCCTGATCCTAAAAATATCCTTTAGGAATTTTGCATATATTCGCTCTTGCTAGGGGCTTTTCCTTGTTTTCTTATTTAATTAAAACCAGTTCTTACATAATAAATAACAAGAAAACTGTTAGGGTTGAAAAGAGAAAATGCTGTATTAATGAGTAGCTACCTGCTGTGAGGCAGGAAATCAATCAATACAGCAAGTCAGCGCGTTACACTCCTTTTTAACATCCCAGTCTGCTATTGTTTTCTTAGTATGAGGAGGGTGAATGATTTTTCTCCTTTTTCTGAGGCTCCTGTCTTACCAGTGTGGCAGAGGAATTGTTTTTTATAATTCTTTGCCGACCATTTCTCAGTGGGGCCAGAACTTTCTGAACTTCCTTTAGTTGCAGTCTCATCATTGCTATTAACAAGGAAAATGACTTACTGCTTTCTTTTGCCCTGTGGAGTTTTCCATTCTCTTATCCTTGTATGCCTTTTTATCCCAGTATCCTACCTATTTTCTAAGGCTTTTTTTTTTTTTTTTAATTTTATCCATCACGAACTGGGAGACATGCAAAAAGAGGAAAAAACATTTCATCAGTCTCTTCATACCAAAGCAACTTGTGCTGTGTGCATAGAAGAGATCAGCAGGGCACTTTGCAGAGAATCTCAGAAAAGAGTGGAAGAGTATCTTTCCCAGCAGTCAGAGATGAGAGTTAGAGCTTGGGGTGGGTCTGTGATTTCTGGAATATCCATTAGATTCTAGCATAACATGGACTCTGATTTATCCTGGAATTGCTTTCTGGTGAGGTCCATGACAGATCTCAGTAGTGAGTGTAATTCAGTCTTTGAATAGTCATCATTTGCTTTTTTTGTAATACAGTCATCTCAGAGCCTGACCTAGAAAGTTTAAATTTTGTTTCATTCAGGTGTATTTGATGAAATACAGTGCATAGGGTTGAATTTGAGAGGTTGAGGGACTTATTTTTGGAGTTATCTGAGAAACAGGTCAGTTTCTGAAAGGTATTTATAGTTTTCCAAGTGGTCTAGGAGAAACTTAATTTTTTGCTTAAAAAAAAAAAAAAAGGTTTCCAGACACCTTTCTTTCATTTGAAGATAGCTTTCTGAAAGTTTAAGTACATTGTTACAACCTACAATATTTCTCCTTTTAAAAACCTTTTAGAGGTTTCCTCTGTCTTAAACCCCATATTTTTGACTCCTAATCCTGTTTCTCATTGATTGTAATTGAATCAGTCTCCCTAAAGTCTTCTCATCCTGTTCCTTGTTACGAGTGCTTATAATGCATGTTATTATGAGAGTGAAAACACAGTCACAGAAAGGTGAAGTGATGTGCTCATGTTTGCATAGCAGGTCAGCTGCTGAGCCAGGAATAGAAGTCCTGTCTTATGACTCAGTGCCCTAACTATTGGCCTGCGCAACCTCTCCAGAACACTGGTCTTTTCCAAGAACATAGTAGCTATGGGATATAGAAGTATAAGCGAATATAAAAGCTTTGCTTTCAACTTTGGCAGAGCTTTGAGGTTTTACGTAACTTTAAAATGTGAGTGGAGGGGGAACTTTATGAAAGAGCTTATAGATAAGAAGTTCTGTAAAGTTATGGTTTGCTTTGCTTTGTGTAAAAACAAAAAATCTAATTGAAAATAGCTTTCTAAAAGGTTGTGGATGTGAAAAAAGTTCTAAATGCTCGAAAGTCAAATTCTGCTCCACAAATAACCTTAAGAGTGGCCTTTGATTAAATCTTTTGTATATTCAACAACAAACTCATTTTATGCAACCACAACTATGATAAAATTGAATTAAATGGACCTGCTTCTAAGAAACTAAGAGACTGAATAGCTGAGCAGCACATTAATTCAGTGAATGGAAAATGGGGAGGCTGTCTGAAACGGATAGGAAATGGTTTTAACATTCTATCAGGCTAAAGACCAATTCTGTAAAATCACTGTATTTGTTTTCCCCCCCTACCTCCCCACCCTCAATTTTTAAATAGCAGTGCTCTTCATACTGTCAGAAGTCTGTGTTGTGACACCCCTACTCAAAAGTTATGACAGCAGTGTAATGACAGCTACTGCCTCTTGAGAATCAATCAGGCAATTAATTTTGTAAATGAAATGCTGATTATACAAAGCTTCACATGAGAGGCCCAGTGATTAAAATCAATTTAACAAATTGTTTCAGGTGGGACTTGATTAATAATTTGCCATAAATGCTGAGGATATATGACCAGCATACTTTCGTGTGCGTGTGCGTGCGTGTGCACGCGTGCGTGTGCGCGCGCGTTAATATAGAACTATATATAACACTTGGAGTGGAAAAAATTTGCAGCTAACTGTATGTACTTCTGGCTTATGACCTAGTTGTGATTGGTTATACATTTTTGTGGGCACACTGTTCTCCCCAATATTGATAATGTCGATTTCTCAGCTATTTCTCTACAGCAATTGAACACAGTTAATCATTGATTTTACTTTTGCTAATAAAACTATAACTGAGAAAGTGTTTCAAATTTACTTGAATTTTTATTATCTTTACTAAGATTTTTTTCCTTAAAATTTGAAGTAGATGCGAGATTTTTTTTCCCCCTGCTTTTGTCTATTATCAGGACTTTCTGTATTTTTCCCTCCTACTCCAATACTTCTCTGTAGGGAGCCTTCCTGCAGAGCTCCCCTCGTTCCATTCAAGGCTGCTCTCTGCTCCTTGCCTGACAGACACTATTTTTAGTACATCCTTTTCTGTCCATCTAACCCTGTGTTTGTGTAAGAGCTCTACAAAGTAGGTAAGGGAAATTTTTTTTTTTTTTTTTGAGTTCCAGATGGCAGCCATGCACAGTGAGTGAAGGTGTTTACTTGTCTAGGAAGCTGAGAACCTCATTGCCAGACAAAATAGAAGAAACTGGTATTTTGGGTGGGGTTTTTCTTTTTTTAACTTACAATTTTGTGGGTTTATGAATGGATTTTTCTTTTTCTTGTTGAACCATAGCACTGAGGAGGCCTTAGGACTCCGATGCATCCTCTGATGAATCTAGCCTGAAAACTTTAAGATATTATTTTCCTTAGTTATCTCCCTTGCTCTCCTGCCAAAGGTCACTATTTCAGTGGCAGAAATGGCAGAATGAGATGCATGCCCATGTCTTGTGTGCTGCGGTGCCAAAGCTGTTCTATTAATGCAAAACCATCCTGCGCCGGCAGTTTAAGTTCAGATGCTGGACTGTGAATGGGGGTAGTGGAAGCATGGACATGATCTGGCAGCAAGTGGGACAGGCAGCTGGAAATGATATGTCAGATGGCTGCAGATGGATTTGCTATAAGATGTCTGTAAGAGCCCTTAGCTTCTGCCCCACTAGAAGTTACTGTTGACTTGCTGGAGAGCACTTTGACGGTAGGAGACTAGAGCTTCTGCCTGCCAAAAGGAAGATGATCTCCTTTGTATTGAGCATCCCATTCAGAAAAAAACAAATATAAAGAGAGGAAGATAATTCTGAGTCCTCCTATAAGAAGCTTGGAATTAAGAAAGTGAGTTACAGGATTCAAGCACGATGGGGTGGATGACATACCACGATTGCTCTGAAGTCAGTGGAAGGCATTACCTGTATGTCATGAGTCGGCAGTCGCAAAAAGCAACTTGAAGGGTAGCAGTTCTGAGCTGCATAGCCGTGTGAACTTGTCTGAAGATGTAGGGTTACTTATGCCATCAGGTGTGACAAATGCGTGTAAATGCTTTTTGATGTCTTAACCTTTGCTTGCGCTTGTAGAGGCAACGTGAAGAGGTTACTTGTATGTAATTCATTAAAAACAAATTTCTTCCCTTCGCTGTGTTTGTTGTGGTTTGTTCATTCAGTTGTCATTTTAGGTTTATCCATCTATAAAATAATAACTAGAGGATGGTTGACTCGCAGACCTTCCAGTTTTTAGGCAGTGTAAAAGGGACTTGGAAGAAAATTGAAAAACAGGGATACATATACTCTCTCCCACAACCCCCAAAGACGCTTGCTTGTGTAATTATTTATATACACTCTAGCGGAGTAGTAGTAAATTTTTGGTTGGGCATAACTTTGATTTTCTTTTTTTCCCCCTTCTTTAATTACATACTTTCTGTTTTGAGTGGCAAATTATATTTCTGAGGTCTCCCTGCAGCTGAAATCATACAGTATGCAGAGAAGACAGGAAATTTTGATGTTTTTTGTTAAATCTGTGCTAGCATACGCTGCTTCGTTCACTGGATTTTCCTTCATCATAGGCTTATGATGAACCTAACTCTGTCTTTGCATGTTCCCTGTTGTGTTTGTGCAACGGACGATTTTTAAGTTTTAGTAAAGCATTAGATAGCAGACTGACATTTCAGAAAAACAGGAAGCATGTTTGCCTGCCACCTTTCAGATTTTAATGTTATACATTAGTACTGTTTGTAGTAATTTGCTTCTTAAATGGTATTTAAAACACACATAGCGAGAGCTGTGTTTTGATACGCTTTTGTCGTGTAGAAGCATTGGCTGAGAAGTCCTTGTACATGTTCATACAAATGATGGCATTATCTAGGAATGGATTATCTTCTCCCCAGTTGCATCCTCATGCCAGCTGTGTCATTGTATTATAGTGAATACTCGTGATTATCTCTAGCGATAAATTTGTAACTTGCTGCCTGACCTAGAGCTGAGAACTCCATGCCCATCTTTTTTGGAATGTCAGTAGCTGATTGTCAGCTGTCTTTATTACGAGGTTTCAAGGTTTTGGTATTAATAAAGAGGCACATATGTATATATTTTTTTAATACAGAGACAGAAGCTTTGGCTCCAGAACAATGAATAACAAAGAGTTATTGTGTTCAGTAGCTCTAGGAGTTTGAGGGCAAGCCTGTTTGAGAGTGTTGAGTTTATGTTGTTTTGTTATAGGCACTAATGATGTAGCATTAGCCGTTGGGATGCACTGTGGCTTATAGTCGCTTTAAATTGCAGCGTTTGCTGTTGTCAGCCAAACCAGTGCTGCTTTCAACTTTTTTTGTTTAAACAAACAAAAAAAAGCACACTTTCACTCTGAAGAGTAGTTATATCTCATATGAATACACTTGTCTTCTAGTGAGTTGCTCTGTCTGCCTCATGAAAGAACTATACCATCTCCAAATCCCACTGTGGCCTTTGCAAAGTGTCTCCCCTTCTCCTGTGCCTCCAGACTTCAGTGGCAGGGTTCTTTCTGGCATCTTGAAATGGCAGAGGTAGTATTTTGGGACTGTGATCAGTGCTGTTCATGTTCATAAATGTCTTTCAAATTAAATTTTTAGGGTTAAAAGCAGACTATACATTGATAACTCAATATAATAGTATATATAATGCATATGTGACATAGGTAATATCCCAGAAGGAAGAGCCAATACATCTCGGTCAGGCTGCTGCTAAAATTATTCTGATGTGCACCCTGCCTCAGAGCTTAGCAGAGATGAGATATCTGGGAAAACACTGGTTGTATGATGACAGAACATACAATTTTTTTCCCTCTTGCTTTAGCAAAAGGTAAGATTGAATCTTCAGATACTTCAGGGTAGGTGCTTTATTTGATTGTTTCATCTAGGAGAAGAGTGGAAATGGTAGTGACACTGAGCTTACAAGTGAGTGTAAATATTAATTTTTCCAGTTTTGCTTATAGCAGTGATGCCGAGTTTATGTATTCTTTTTACACAAAACACACAAAAAAGGAGCAGGTAGCAGAGAAAGGTTGTCACTTACTGTTTGCAGGCAGTGTTGGCTTTCTGATCCTGCCTTCATGGTTGGGCTTGATCTAGAGACTGGGAATGAAACCCAGACCCTATTGCAAGCATTAGCAAAGCTTCCACTGGGTGTTATAATGCACTCACAAGACACATGGTAGGCAAGGACTATTATGAAATGTACTGCTGCTACAGAGCCTGGTAGTACCTGTGCAAATGAATCTGATACTGACATAAGATAGGCACTATAATAAGCAGATTTATAAATTAAAATATTACTGTGGACTGAACCAAAGAACAAGACTGAAGTATTTTAAGAAACTGCAGATCTGTCCAAAGTTTAAATAAAACATGATAAGTTGAAGAGGAGGTGCAGAACCAGAAGCAAAATGCAGAATCCACTCAGGCTTGCCTGGCAAAATATGGCAGTAAAACACAGAATGAGCAAACACCAGCTAAATCGCTAAAAAGGTAATGCATGTATTGGGGGTAAAATAGCACTAAAGAAAAAATGGGTCCTTCTGTAAATGAAGGGAAAGGAAATGGATATTGATCACTGCAATGACACTAAAATAAAATGAAAATAATTAAAGCTTTGTAATACAGCTTTTAATAGAATTAAGTAAGTAAAGGCATGGAAGATGTGAAAATGTTTGCATCATCTGTTTCTGATGATAATAGTGTCTACTAGTCTTTGAAAAAGCAGGATGCAGTTACAGCAACTCTGTCATTTTTGAAGAGTGTTAGAGAGCAGGTGTGGAGGGGCTGGTTGTTGATATTTAAAATATGAGGAGGCTTAGACTTGTCATAATGATCACTCTAACACTAGTCTTTGAAAACTCTTGGAACTAATATTATAAAGAAAAAGTTTGAATTTGTTTTAAAGTAACCTCCAGATAGGATTGCAATGTGTGTTTCTGAACTAATTAAGTGACTTTTTAAAACACTGTGGCTGAAAGAAACTCTCTTGCTATAAAAATAAAACTAAGTTTAGAAGAATGCTAAAGCTGAAAATTGTGCATACATTAAAGTTAGAAAAAGTTGTAATTAATTTTGTACCTCCACTGTAAAGAAAACACAGTACTCAGTGAGCAGCTGGTTGTTGTTGTTGTTGTTGTATGGCTCCAGGTCTTTTTTCCTGTACGCTGTTCAAATGCTGTTCTGAAGACAAAATTCATTTCTTGTGAGTTTTCTGTGGTATTGATCGCAGTCATATTAAACTCTAAAATCACCTTTCTGGTGATGAGATGGTCTATTTTTTTTTTTCTTTCCATTTTTGCAGTTGGGAAACTGAGGCATTATTATAGGAATTTTGAATGGCATGTCTATGATGGCTGTTGGTTAAATTTTCTGGAACATGCAGCTTTTGAAAACACTTACTTTCAAAGCACGTCCTTCATTAAGTTCAAAAGTAGTTGCAGTTGTCAATATGCAAAATTTCTGAAAATTATATCCCATGATTTCAAGTCAGGAAACAAGCGATAGATAAAACTGGTAAATTTGGGGGGTTTAATGATTTATTCAGCATTACATAAACTGTGGCAGATGCAGGGGTAAAATCCAGTTCAGCATGAGCAGCATACAGCTACGTTAGTCAAAAGGTCATCTTTCCTCTTTCTGCCATCTTCTACTTCATTCACCGCCCATCTTCTAACTTCTGCAGCAACTGAAGCGTTTGGTCCTATGGCACAAACCAGCCTCCTTCACTACACTGCTGTCGGCTCATCCCTAGAGTAGGCCTATCCAGTGCCTGGGAGAGAAAAAGTGTGATCATGTATTTAAAGACTGACAAGGTTATATCTGTGAGGGAGCCAAGTTTCATGTTGCATGAGCAAACTTAATTCTAGCAGTTCTTAACTTCTGAGTACATAACTCTGCAATGGTAATATTCTTTTAAGTTGGGGAAGGGGGAGACAGCATTATTACTTTCTAGGTTTTGTTATGTCTTGCAGAAATATGTTGATGGCCTCTGAGTCACTTGGAGGTGACCTTTAGCTGCACTGTGCAGACAATTATGGTTTAATCTAAACAGTAATAGGAGTAAGTAATATCAATGGTAGGTTGGCACCCTGTGTAGGGACCAGCCAGTGCATGGAGATGAGGTGTGCTTTCTCACTGGATTCTCTGGCAGTAGAAGATTGTTGAGACTTTTCATGTATTTAGGTTTCTTTTCAGATTACATTTTTGATGTGATATTAACAGTGCAGTGTTCCCAAAGAGTGGGGCAGACCTCCTGGCTAGGCCTGGGCATGTTTCAGGTGGGTGCAATGCTGAGCTAGGCTTAGTGGTGCTCTCATTCCCACCCACTTCCTCCTGCTTCTCTGGAGAAGAAAGCAGTAGGGTGAAGCTGGACCTTCCGTCTTCTGCCTGCTGTGGCAGTGGATCTTGTTACTTAGTGCCACAGTCTTACTCCTCCAATCCTAAAGATGGTCAGAAGTCTCTACTGTACTGCTTCTTGTTCTTCCCCAGAGACCTTGGAGGGAAGAGGGAACAAGCTGTACTGACAGCTAGGTTGGGTCTCTCTGGGTTGTCCCAGTAGTTTACCTGGTCATATTGACTGCTCTCTCAGTCTAGCCCTCTCATGTTGAGATTTCCAGTCCTTGATCTTGATGCCTCACTTGCAGTACCCCCAGGAAGTTTGGAGTACCTCCAGGTTCCTCATCCCCATAGCCCAGTGACCACAGCCCCCTTCAGTGTCAGCATTATGCCAGTCACCTACAGCCCCTGGTGACTGTGGAGTTCCTGTATTATCTCAGGCTCTTCATCCCTCCACCCTTTTGAGCCCTCATGTTCTCTGAGGGGAAGAAGAGCAACTGTCCTGGAGAGGAGGGGAAAAGAGAGGTGAAGGGATGGCAGGCCAGGGAGGAGAAAGGAAGGAATGGTGAAATGGCAGTGAAACTCACTCTTCAGACAAATGAACGAATGAAAAACCTCCACCAGTTGGAAACTGCTAGTCCAGTGGGTGCAAACTCTTCAGCCCATATCCATTGAACCTCCTGGCCTCATTTTTTCCTCTTCCCTTCAACTCTTCCTGCCTCAGTTCTGTCTTCACTGCTTTTCTTAACCCACTGTCCTTTCTTTGTCCAGCAAATTTCAGGCTACCTCCTTACACCCATGTAACTCCTCTGATCCAGCCTCCCTGTGCTCCATGACACTTATGCTCTCTGATTTCCTCCTTTTACACTCCTAATAAGCTGGTGAAATTTAGGTGTTCTTTGCAGGGATATGCTTCTTGCTTTTCTCTAAAATCCAGTGTCACCCTAGCAGATTTTAATTCTCTGCCCCAAAGTATGGTATTCAAGAGGTATTTTTAAGTATTTTATGTAAGAACATAAATGATGTATTTTTCTGTGACCTCATTCTAAGATATAGCTGAACTGTTTTTGCTGAATTTTCCAGAGAATTTCAGCCTCAGGCATACATATGGCCTGGAAAATTTCAGCCTAAATGCTTGAAGTCTGGCAAAGTTTATATGCACCTGAAAATAGAGTCTTCATAATGGAAAGTGTCAGACTGTTTTAACTGTAACTATCTGTATTCTAGTTAAGTATTGGATGTGGAACAGAAAATGTTTCACTCAAATTGGTTAAAATTGAATTTGAGTAAACATTGTCACAGGAATTGAGACCTAGAAATAATATTCTGAAACAAAAGATGGTAGCAGTAAACAGTGCTGTTAGGCTTCATAGGAATCTCCTAAAGGAAACTCAAGACTTGCCTTAAACAGGAATTTATATTTTGGAAGAGGAATGCAACAGATGATAGATTGAATGAACATTAAAACACTGAATATAGTTAAAGTGTCTTGGCCTGTAGCGGCGATACTTAAATTGTCCCTTGGGAACCTGTAGGAAGGACTCTTTGGTTGATCTGCTGAATCTGTGCGTCTGTGGTGTTTTCAGTTAAAAGTTTGGTGAGAGTGCAAAATGTCCCATGTAAACAATAGTGTTGTCAAGGGTCTGGTGGCCTAAAGTGTTTGGACGACCATTGATTTGTTTGTTTGTTTGTTTTGTTTTTAAGTATAAGATATAAATAGTAAATTAACCAGAGACAGTTAGTGGTGAAAAATAGAAACTTCTAATCTGGCCACAAAAAAGCCAAATAATAAAAGGAAAAAATGCTGACTAATATTGAGTCAAAATTAGAAGCGAGCATGCAAATCAGTATGGTAGCGAAAAAGGGCAGTGCTCTTCTGAAGTGAATGGACGTGTTATGTCATGAAGGAGGTTATAATTTCCACCTACGCAGCTGTAGTATTACCACATTTGAAATATAATCAGTTTGGGTCACCTTCCAAGCAAATAGGTATTGCTAAAGGTGGAGAAAGCAAAGCCAGTGAAAACAGTAAGAATGTCTGAGTAATTTATTTGCAATGAAAGAATAGTAAGAACAAAATATAATAGCTTGGTTAAGCGGTGACTAATTTGGAGGGGACATACCTAGTGCGTGTTTGAGAAAAACACTGTTTTAGTGGTGCAAACAGCAATAGTGGGAAGCAATAGGGATGGCAGGGAGGAAGTAATTTAACTTGTCAGATAGTAACTTAGCCAAAAAGGAGCTGTGGAAGCCATGTTATGTAGGATACTTTAAAATGAAACTAGTGAACAGTACATTTTAGGAAAACATAAAAATGTGCTGTAGGGAGCTGCCCTGCTTCTTAGGGGTAGACTGGTTGGATGAATTAATAGATCTTTTTCCTTGGGAAGAGAGGCAGGGGGGGATCCCTTTCATTAGGATAAGATTGCACATTTTTTAAAGGCTTTGTGTGTGTGTGTTTGTGTGTGTGAATATAACTGGCGCTCTGGAATTAAAAAATAGATGTCATATTAACATTACAGTGCTAGACTTGAAAAAGTACGGTATTTTTTTTCTGGTTCAGTTAGTCCTCAGTAATAAAAGATGAGAGTAATGCCACACAATGGTTCACATCAGTTCTGAAACTCTTACGGTGCTTGGTAAGTCCTGCCAAAAAATCTAAAAATAAAGCTTCCATCTCTTGCCTCCCATCCCCCTCCATCAGTGATTTCAGTTGGATTTTCTGAGGTCTGTTAAGGAGGCAAATAAACTTTCATGTGAAATGTGGCTTACGACTTGTTTTATGATCTGGAAACTTATTAGCACACATGATAGTGATATGAAAGCTCTGAAATACAGCATTCTGTATGCACTGCACTTCTTGGAAACTTTTTCTTTCCTCTTTTCCTTTTTTCAAAGTAAAAGCTGGACATTTTCTCAAGGTTGAAAAGTTTACCCATTACTTGTGTCTCTCTTGATAGGCATGATTATGTTTATACATTGAAGTCAATGTTGCTAATTAGTTTACAACAGTATACTTAATTGTTTCTGAAGTTGAAATTTATAGGGAAATTATCATACCTGCTTTTTTGTAGGTAAAAGACAACCTCTAAATTTGTGTGCAGGTTTGCCTCTCTCTTCCCCACCCCTGTAATGGAAGTCCCAAACTCACCTTTCAAAAGCTCTTCTAATTAATATGAGTACCAGAGTATGATACTCTGCCTGTTTGTATGTCAAGTCAACATCTGATATGTTCAAAAGAAAGGTAGAATGTATGGAAGAAATGCATGTGTAATCTACCCACAATAAGCATGACTAATCTGACCTCTTCCTTCCAGTATTCTTAAAATCGTTCTTTGCTTATGTTCACTAACAGGGCAGTCCAATGGATCCAATGGTCATGAAGAGACCTCAGTTGTATGGAATGGGCAATAACCCTCATTCTCAGACACAGCAGAGCAGCCCATATCCCGGGCAGTCGTACGGCCCTCCCGGCCCCCAGCGCTATCCGGTGGGAATGCAGGGCCGGGCCCCGGCAGCCATGGGAGGAATGCAGTATCCACAGCAACAGGTTTGTGGAGGATTTTTCTGTGTTGCTTTGGTTTCCCTCCTCTTCTTCTCTTCCCTTCTGACATTGTGGTAATGCAGAGGGCACAAGAAAAAAATTCGGGCATAAGTATTTCTCTTTCAGAATGAGGGTGAAGGACTGTTTTAAAACTAAATATATTATGTTGACAGCTAAATGTTTTCTGAAGCTTCACACCATCAGAAAAGAGTTTATTTTGTTGCTGGTATCTTTTTGGAGTGAGGAATGTGTTGAACATCATCAGCTTTCTTTCCCAGTTGACGTCCTGTAGCCTTGTATATTTCTCTGGTTTTTTTTTTAATTATTCCACTTCTCTCTCTCTCTTGCTCCTTCAAATAGGTTTAGATGAAAACCTCAAGCTTGCATCAGTATGGCAAGACTAGTGTTGTCAATTGCGTACAAATTGGTTACATATTTACATTAGCTGATATTTTTTCTTCCTTTTAGTAAGAGCTTTCTGTAGTTTTTCTATTTTTTTTTCTCCCCTCCTTACCAACTCTTTAAATAGTTGACTTTTTTTGGTATCAGAGGGCATATAAGACTCTCCTATGATCTGTTTAGATTCCACTGTTGATGGCGACCTTTTCTGCTGTTTTTCTACCATTTAAAGAGGGTTAATTACCAGTGCTCTTAGTGTATACTAAGGAAGACGTAGTGGTTTTGTAGCGGGGAAGATAAAGCAAGGTTATACAGGAGTTATGTTGGCAAATTTTTGCTAGATTGTTCTTGTTAGGATTAAGAGGGAATTCTCTACTTCGTTACAAGCGCAACAAATTACTAACTTGCTAATTAATGGAAAACAGCATTTTTGTTTCATGCATCTAACAGGTTGCAGATCAGTCTATTTTTACTTCATTTATTGTTAAATATAGACCAAAAAAACCCCCAAAATAACGACCCACCAGACAGACGGGGTATTTCTAGCTAATTCTAGTACCCACGCACTGGCACAGGATGTTCATCAAGTGACTAATTACCAATAGTTTCAAATATACTAGTTGGGTGAGTAGTACCATTTGTCATCTGTTTTCATTTTTATTCTTTGTTGAATAGATATTTACTTGTTAGGAAGAGGTCCTTTAGTTTAGAAATGGCAAACAATATATTCTGTTGCTAGCTTAAGACAGCAAAGGGTTTTGTCAAAAGTGAAAGAGGGTGAAACAGAAAAAAGGCTTTTTTTTTTTTCTGCATAGCTGTGGCCAAAATAAAGTTATTAGAACATATTTTTAAATTTTAAATGAGTTATTCTGTGTTATGTGGAGATGAGTGTTGAATTTTCACTTCATTTGCTAATTGCTTGATAATTGTAAATTATCCGTCAGCAGGCAGTGACCTGGCACAGTGATTGGCTGCTGGCCCTATCTGTCTTCTAACAGCATTAATATAATTGGCTGAGCAGCAGTACAGTTCTGAGCACTAATGCTCTTTGGGGAAAAAGTGAGAGGATAATTATGACATTGAATTTTTATTGAACGGACATCACCACCTAGGCATGATTTTGTTTTGGACGGCCTCCAATGCGTCGCGTGTTTGGTTTGTGAACCTCTAATGATCTGAATCCAGTTCTTTTCATATTGCTCATATATTACCACCTTCTACAAAGGATTAAAATGCAGGAATGCAGGTTTGTAAATTGAATTGCCAACTTACCAGCTGAGTGGTAAGTTGTCTTTGGCACAAGATGCCACAGTTTGATTCCTGGCTGGATTTTTACTCCTGTGACATGAATATTAAATAAGAGCCTAGCTATGCTTGTTAAAATTGGCTGCATAGCGTGCACCTACTTCTAGATATATAATACATAAAATAAATAGTATTGCTGAAAGTTTCAGAAGATGAATCTCAGCACTTTCTGAAAATTAGAGTCCTTTACAGTGTCAAAATGAATTAATCAAAAGCATGAGGCACTTCCGAAAACTTGATCAGTTAAGAAATACCGAGCCTTAAATACGTACGTTGTTCAGATTTAAGTATTGCGCAGAGAGAGCATTGGGTAAATGGATTATGAGGGTGGAAGTGTCACATTGTAGGAAGGGAGGGAAACGTTTATAAGGGAGGTTGTTCTTATTTTAAGTTATAGTCTGCTGTTGCCCAGAGATAGCTGAGGGTGTCAGTTCTGTTTCCTTGGATGAAATGAGCAGGCTTTTTGTTAGGCTGTAAGGATTTTAGAATTTTGAGGAAGACCTTGAAATGTGAGTCTGGCTCTTTGTCAGTGACTGTCATGGCTTGAGGTTAGAACTACGGGACTTGACAGATTTTGACTTGCAGGTTATGCTGCTGGATCCCGCAAATGAAGAAATAAAGATGAAAAATAACACCCTGCAGAACCAAGTAAATTAATGGAAGTGATAGAAATGAAGATAATTGCTGTAATATGACATAGAACAGCTACCTATATCTAAACAGAGAATAATGTATTCCTATTGGAAGCCACGTATTCCAGCCTGCAGTCCAGAGGTATAGGAGAGACCTCTGAAGAAGGGAGGCGTAAGGGAGGTGTAAGCAGTAGAAGATTAAACTGAATGAAAAAGGTGTAAATGTTACCAGGTGCAGTCATCCTACGTATCTGCTCTGTGGTGTCAAACATTGGCTGCTAACCTGTTAAAAAGGAATTATATCTATGTAGTGCTGCAGACATTCTCTCACAACAACCATTTGTCCTGGGCATGCTTGATATCAAATAGAAAGGTGGAAATAAACCCCTACATTTTCTTATAATTCTGCATGGCAATTGCAGGATATTTGTATGTTGAAGAAAGTGCGGGATATGTTCTGTGAAATGGATGCAAAGGATGCTATGGAGAGACCAAATCTTCCAAGCTGTTGAACAAGAAATCTCCTATGAGTTAACAAATGTCAAGCCCCAGAACAAAACACTAGACCCGCTGTAAGGGACAAAATTTGAAAGGTAGATAATCTTTTTGCGTCACTCACTAGTGTAACCAAAGCTAAAAGGTTTGAGGTACATAGATGAACATGTAAGGAAGAGAGGTAAAACTATGGTGAAACTAATGATAACCTGAGTTTTCTCTCTCTTTTCTAACATTTGACAGTGAAGATTCAGAATTCTCATGCAGAGATGCATTATGGCTTGTTGCATCAAAAAACTAAGCAATTGTTGAAGAAAAATGGCTGCAGCATTTTGTCAGATTTTAAGGGCATGTCCAGTTAACTCAACATGAGTCAAGCAAATATTTGAAGTATTTGGACTGATTTTGGTCAAATTATCTAAATGACTTAGAAGATGAAAAATCAAATGATTTGGTAAGTGTACCTGTGTAAAAGGGCAAGTATAAGAAAGGAAGATATTGCCAGAAGAGTCATATACTTTATTTATAGGATTGCAGGCTTGACAGTTTGTGCCTCTTTTGGCAGAAGGCTTTAGTATGTATACTCAGTGAATTACTTACAAAGAGGTTTTTTATATGTTGTTAGGAAGCTTTTCAGTTTTTCTTCTTTTTTTCCCTCCCCTTTCAGTGGGAGGAAGGGGGGAGGAGGCAAGGGAAAACTGGAGGCAAGTTCAGCTGTGTCTAGGTTGTTGGTTTTTGGTGCAACTGGAACACAAGGTGCAACAAGTCTAGTGTCTGCATCTCAAGGTTTTAAAATACTTGTCTTGCATATGAATCTTTATGCTGCTATCTCATGCACTCTCTCCTGTTTTTGCAAAACCAATGTAATTATAGGATTATTAGCACTCCTTAGTTGGAACTTCAGAGGGAGATTACAGCATGTATGTAAAAACAGAGGACATAAAAACATAATTTCAGGTTTAACTTTCATTTTCTAATCTCTTGGATATTTCTTGAAATTACAAAGAAATGTCAAAACTAAGAAGCCTAATATGCAGGGATGCTGAGCATCAGCCAACATCAGGCATAGTTATGCAATACATTTATAGGAGATTTTTTCACCATAGTGTCAATAATAAGATCTAATCATAATAATAATTTACTTTTCATTTAACTCTTTCTTCTCTTCTTCCACTCTTCCTGTCTTCCCTTTGAACCTTATCCTTGCCACTGAGAAACTTTAAGCAGTTTCTCTGTTTGGTTCTGATGTCCTTGCAAAGTGCTTCTGTGTTTAGCGCTACACGCTGTAGGAAAGTGTTATAATTGCTAATACTAAAAATAAATAAGAATATCTATTGAAAGAAGGTTTTTCTGAAGTTGTCTGACTGTGTTGCTTTTTCATGTTAATAGCATGTAATATTTTATTTTGTGCTGAATTTTGTTAAGCTTAAAAATTAGCTCCTTGAAATAAGCACATACAGGTTTCAGAAGTCTTCAGCAAAATCTGAAGGCTTGGTTTTGTAGATGTGTTTGGAAGAATTGAATGGTATGACATGCCTGTTTAATCAGATGATCATTGGCTTTTTTTTTTTTTTTTTAATACTAGGATGCATTAAAAATTCTTGTGTACTTAATGTACTGGAACAATATCTTATTGTGTGAATACAGTCATGTTCCTATAATGCGTAATAAATTCTTTACAAAAGATAGTCGCATGGATATGTACAATAGCCATTCCTAATAACTGTTTAAAAGTTAATATTTCAGTACTTCTCACTTCACTACTAGTCATGCAATTGACTTAGTGCCGTAAGCCTGCTTGCACTAAGTCAGTTATGAGGCTTGAGCATCTGTCTCTTCTTTCTCCCTTTTTTAATATATAAATACTATAAAATGAAAGTGTACTAATCACATGTCCATTTTCCAATTTTAATATTCTTGATTTGCAGAGTACAAGAATGAACCTTGTCAGCTTCCTCATAGTTTAAAGAGTGAAACTGTAGACATTCAGAGAGACATGTTTTGTTTTCAGTGCAGACTTTTTTGAGGATTAAGCAAGGCAATTTTCTTTTTTCTTTGAGGTCTTATGTGACAGGTTTCAACTTGGAGTAACTTTTTTTTTTTCTTCTTTCTTTTAAGGTGCAGGGAAGTTATAAAACCTTTGGGAATGTGCAGCAAGGATTTATTGTAATGGAAACTGCAAGTCAACCAGAACTATAGCAGCACCAATGTGATTACTTCATTTAGGAAAGGGTTTACAGTGCTCATATTGGGTAATGTCCCAGATTGGAAATGTCGAATTTACGCCAAGTAAATCAATTGGCTGCTGGCTTGGCAGGTAGAATTTGAAGGCTCACAAGCACAAATGTGTTTACTAGTGGTGGCTGGTTGTGTGTGTGTTACTTTCTGAAATCATTTTAATTCCAGAAGATTGAAGTATGCCAAGAAAGTGAGGTTTTCTGTAATGGTTTGCTACTAGTCAACTAGCAACTTGAATCTAATGCACATGTACAGTGAATACTAGTCAAGTGATAGATGTATTTGTTGTCTTCTGTGTGTATAATTGCCTTCACTAGCTAGAGAATTTTGAATATATTGCACTTTTTTGTGTTCATAAGCTGCTTTTAGTACAGATGTTGTTGGTATGGGTTGAGGGAGCACATAGGCACATTTCGTAAAATGAAAATCCTGCTTATTTATTTTGCAAAAGCAGAGAATGAATCAGTATGATTGAATCTCAGAAACAACCAGCACAGAACAAAACACTGAGATGTGTTGCCTTTTCTTAAAGATTAGTAGATGTATTTCACCCTCACACACACAGGGGGTGTGAATCTTCGATCATTGTGTGTTTCAGAAGTATTTTTTCAGGTTTTTGCTTGATTTGCCATGGTTTATATGTTTGCTTTTTGTTTTGTTTTGTTGCTAGAAGTCAAGTTGGCACTCTCACTCATGGATTATGGGCCTTCTTAGTAATTCCTGGAAAGCAGAGTCGTTGAAACTCTCTAAGAAAGATGAATTGTGTCCCAGCTTCCTCTTCTATTAGAAAGATGTAAATACTTTTTAGAAAGATGTAAACACTTTGAATAAAAATAATTCCTCAATAAAATTTTATTTGAATGATGTATGTGCAGTCTGTCAAACTGCCATGAACTTCCAGGAAAAAAAAAAAAGAAATAAGTAGAAAAAATACTTACTGGAGAATGTAAAGTTTGAATCCTTCCTTTCATGAATCAGAAAAAGGGATGAGAAATCACAGCCATTTTTCTTCCTTGTAAGGTCATCTTTAAGAATGGATCTTTTGATGGTCAAGTGTGCATAATTGCAGAGAAGAGTTGTTGCTCATTGTCATGTAAAGAAATGGGATTTTTAGTTTTCAGATTTAGGAAAATGCTAAATACTGTGCTTGTGCAGACTGTAGGAAAATGTTTCGTGTGTTTCTTTCTTTTGGGTGCTAAGCCTCATTGACTAAATTGAAAAAAAGGCTGCTACTTTAGTTCGTGGCAGAATAAGGCTTTATGTTGTATTGTCTGCTTTAGAACTATCCATTCTATTGAGTGTAATTCACTCTATAGAGGGAGGTGAGCATAGATTACAGATAATCACAGAATCAAATTTGACGTAAGTTTGTGGTCTTTATGGTAGCTTAGTTTTTCATCTTAATGCTGGTCATCTGACACTGTTTACTGAAGAAAATACCTAAAGTAGCAGAATTGCATTATTATGGTAAATAGAAACGTTTCGGTAGTTTCTATCATTTCTTTGAAACTGTGCAGAAAAAAGTGCAGGTTGAAAAGAAAAAAGGATCAATCCTTTGGCTGGTGATAGAATGCTTGGAAATGAGACAGGGTCAGCAGTTTTATCCGCTCGCTTACTATGTAGTGATGTTCAGTAAATGCTAATTTTTACATTCATTATTGAGTAAATGGCAGCTGACACTTATATAGAAAGCGCCTAAGAATCATCAACGTATTATGCCAAATAAGATTTATTTTCGCTACTGCAAAATGATTATGCTTCGGTTTGAATATCTAATGGCTGTGATCACATTTGTTGTTCTGCTTGATAGTGGGGGCATGAGGGAGGAGAACTTGCAAACCCTGTGTTTTGGGGTTTTGGAAAGGATTGCTGTTAAGGAAGCAGCAGTTATTTTGTTGTTGAGAACTTGTTTACTAGAAGTATGAGCTGTCAGTCAAAATTGGAGTTAGGTAGGAAACAGATTTGGGAGAACAGAGGGTCATTTGCTGCTTCACTAGGAAGGTATAAAATCATTTTGTTATGAACAGCTCATTTTACATGGTAGCATGAGACATAAGTTTATTTACATTTGAAGTAAAATAAGCATCTTGCGTTCAGAAAAGTCTGCTGCATTACTGTATTCCAACAGCTGCCATATAATGACTGTGCCAGGAGGGTTTTAAAGTTTAGGTAAGGAATAATTAACTCTTACTCCTAATACTATATCTATGGTAGCTTTCTGTTGATAATATTCATCAAGGAATAATTTGCACTCCAAAGTACGGAAATATCATCCAGACCCATCATGCACACGTTAAGATTTTTGTAACCATACTTTTGTATTGTCCCCAGGGGCCAACCTGGCGTTTTTATGTAAGCCTTGATATAAGTTTCTCAGAAGATACTATCAATTGTCCGTAAATTTGAACTTGCCCAGAGGATGCAGGGGAGTTGGTAGAATTTGCTTTTTTTGAAATAGGGAGTGTGTTTCCCACAGCTGAAAATAGGACTAAAGATAAGAAGGTGAAACCTGCCTCCTCTGAAGTCAGTAGGAGTTTTGTCATGACTTTAGTGGAGCTAGGATTTCACTCAGGGGCCATGTTATTGGGGTTGTGTGAAGTACCTTTGGTTGATAGTAGTGTAGGCAGGATCAGCCCTTTAAGTCTACTGAACAAAACTTCAGAATGAAACAAGTCAGAATCTTCCGCTTTGGTAACTGTGGAGCAGAGACAGGTAGCTTTCTTCTGGGAATGGACAGATCTTTCAGAAGTTATCTAATACTTGAGTAACTCAAGATTAGACTCCCCTTGCTAACACCAGCATTTTTTTTTAAACTAAGATTTATCTTAGATTGAACTTCGGCTAAACTTGATAAAAATTAGTTTTACAGTAGCATGTTAAGTACCGCAAAAAAATTGAAAACATTTCCCACGCCTCTCTTATGCAATCAACCTGAAATGATGCAGGTCCCATGCGGTATAATCAAAGCCTCCTCAGCAACCTCTCTTGATGTTGTTATTGTATGTTTCAGCACCTAAAACTTTAAGATTTGTCTGTGGGTAGGTAGGTTATAAAATCTTTTTAAAAAGTCTTAAATATGTTTAAGACTTTTTGACATTCCCTACAGGTCACTTTTTCTAAAACCCACAAATGTTTATATATTGCATTGCTCCTTATAGCTGTCCTAACTGGAAGGGGGGGCATATGAAGATCCTGATGTAAATACTTCAATGTTTTAGTGTTTTATTGGTTTTCAAGAAGGATGAAAGAAAGGTTTAAGAACATAAGGAATAACTTAAAGCTATGGGTCCTTCAATTTTGGTAGGCTTTAATTCTTCTGTCTTATTCTTCTGTTGCCTTTTGTGACCCCATTTTTGGGAACTTCCCTGGTACTTGTGCTTCTTATTCGTTGCTTTGCCCAAAATAGAATCAATATGTTAAATGCTTGCATTCTTGCTGGTAAATATTAGAGCTTTGAATCTTATAATGCCTTTTGGGAAGGAAAAAAAAAATTGGCAAGTGCCTGTTTTTATTTCTTTGTATGCTCCACCTTTTTCCTCTTGAATATTGTTACTTAGTAATGTTTTTTGCCTTTGTGTGTTAAGAAGGAGACACAGAACAGGTAATAAACAGTCCTGTGACTGGACAATATTAGAAAGCTTATTCAAATCTTATATCCAAATATGTCTTTGGGGAAGTGAGTGAATTTGGTTTTGATATTTATATCAAAGGGACAGATTACACTTTCTATTAGCATGTTTCACAGAACAGTGATGAAGAGATTTCTGCTTATTTCTTGGCAAACCTTAATATAACTTGTCTTTTGAGACAAGATTCCAATCAAAATAAATAAGGTTTATGTAGTCACCCGGGGAAGATGTTATTTTAATTATAGAAGTAACATTACTTATTTGGTTCTATGTACATATATGTGTTTTTTAGACCTGGTTGGCAAATGCATGTTTTACAGGACAGGTTAGCAAAACTGCCCTGTTCTTTTCGCAGGGTCATCTCTGTCTCTGAACTGTTTTGTTCTGTGCAAATAGTGTTCAGGAAAAATAAACATGTAGGAATCAATGCCAAAACACATTGCTTCTATGAGCAAAGGGAGCAAGCAGTTCCTCCGAATGTCAGTTCTGAGGTCTTTCTGTCCCTTTCGAATAATCCCACTGCTTGTTTCTCTTCTTGCTTCTAGCTTTCTCGGCTGGCAGCCCCAAAATGGGTATGGCTTTTGACTGTGCCACCACTTTGGAGAGTACTGTAAAGGACCAGTGGAAATTGACTGGTTTGTGTTTTTTCCTTGGTTGCATTTTCTTGCTGCTTGGCAAAACTGAAGAAAATCAGAGGCCAAGGTATCCCCCTACAGATTTGGGAAGTGCACACTTAATAGATTTATGGTCCTTTCACAGTTGGAAAGCTGTCCTGGGGATGAAAGTATTATTTTTAAAATGGATCTTAAGTTTTGCAGAAAATGATACTTTAGACCTTGCATTCATCAAGGAAAAAAATCCTGCTTGACCATGGAGAGCAGGCAAGTGGGTTTTCAGTCCTCCTAGGTGATGCTATGAGAAGTCCCATGTGTCCTTCTCAAATGGAAGATTTTTATGACCTGGGTAGATTCGCAGTCCTGCAGCAAGTGGTGAAGAGCAGATTCAGTAGATAGCAAGACTATATGGATACTGGGCCTTTCTTTTTTGATTTTATACATTACAAGAAAAATAATGTTTTCTAACATTGCTTTAGGCCTATAACTCAGGGGTTACAAGAGGCAGTTAACTACAAAAAAACAACTGAAGAATTTCCATTGAAAGATCAGCTTTACTTTGGGTGTAGGCTTTTCTTTCTTCTTCCTCTCTCATATTTTCGGTCATCTCATCTTTGTCATTCACATTTATAAATAACTAAAAAATATGCTCCTCTTCATGGAGTACCTTAAGATCCTGATAGCAAAATAAAAAGCTGACTTAATATGAAGACCCTGTATGCATGTAAGGTACTGCTATTTTTTTTTTAAACTGGAGTTGCTTTCCATTTGTTTGCAGGAACTCTGAAAACTTCTTTTTCTGTAAAACTAGTAAAAATATCATGATAGTTTTTAGCCCAGAGGATAAAATCAGTTATTATTATGAAACTTGGTTGTAAGGTGGTTGTTTATAAGAATGTGGAAAAGCATACATTACATGCAGTGTTCCGCTTGGTGAGGAAAACATGAAAAGTGTGTGGGGGGGTTGTTGTTGGTTTTTTTGTGTGGACCTGACCTGGTGTATTCCACTCCCAGCCATAGGCAGAAACGCCTATGTTCTGGATCCTTTTCATAATAAATTTTAAAGTCCTCAAAATTTTTATAAATACTTGCTGGAAGAAAGGACAAAACATTTTGGTATTTGCTAATCCTGTAGTAGTAAAATGCTACAAACAGTAGCTTGTGTTTTTATTCGGTACTCTTTCTTTTCTCAAAGATGCAAAATTTCACCAGAATACTTGGCATTTTCAATGCCATCTCTGAAAAGGGGATGTAAAATCATAAATAATAGAGTCTGGAGAAATGTTTGGAAAGGAGAAGGGACTGCTATGAAAGCAGTATCAGCAGTGCTAGCACTGGTTATATAAGAAATGATCATCTGCTTCCTGAATGTCAATAAAAATGCAGGAGAGCACCTTTCTTGACACAGGGGCTGCTGAAACATCAGTGCTGTCTTTTTTTTGCAATACTCCTGTGGATGTTTTTGCACAAAGTGGTATCTGTCAGAGCTTGAAATTTTCTTGCACAGTTCCTTTTGAACAGGTAGCACAGGACAAGTTCTAGCACATAGTTACTTGACATGGGGCCGCCTACCACAGGGAAAGAATGTCTTGCTTACATACATTGAAGCTGATGTGCTAAGAACTTTGCCACTCATTTTGCCGTTTACATACTGGGCTGTAAATAATTACTGAACTTCCATTTTGAATCTCTGCTCCCCACCCCCCAAAGGAAGACAGTAGCAGTGGGAAATACTGAGGATGCTATAACAATCTGTGATTAGCCTGGAGATTTTTTACAGTGAATCCAACATAAATCTGCATATCTTTATTGCTACACTGTCTTTGTTTTTGGAATACAGTATTTGCTCTCCCTGTGTTTTCAGCAGTACTGTTCATCCAGTAATGCGCGTGGTGTGGAGTATCACAGAATAGTTGAGGTCGGAAGGAACCTCTGGAGATCATCTAGTCCAACCCCCCTGCTCAAGCAGGGTCACCTAGAGCACATTGCACAGGATTGCATCCAGGCGTGTTTTGAATATCTCCAGAGAAGGAGACTCCGCAACCTCTCTGGGCAACCTGTTCCAGTGCTCTGTCACCCTCACAGTGAAAAAGTACTTCCTCATGTTCAGATGGAAGTGTCTGTGTTTCAGTTTGTGCCCGTTGCCTCGCGTCCTGTCACTAGGCACCACTGAAAAGAGTCTGGTCCCATCCTCTCGACACCCTCCCTTCAGATACTTGTACACGTTAATAAGATCTCCTCTCAGCCTTCTCTTCTCCAAGCTAAACAGGCCCAGCTCTCTCAGCCTTTCCTCATAAGAGAGATGCTCCAGTCCCCTAATCATCTTTGTAGCCCTTCGCTGGACTTGCTCCAGTAGTGCCACATCCCTCTTGTACTGGGGAGCCCAGAACTGGACGCAGTACTCCAGATGTGGCCTCAGCAGGGCTGAGTAGAGGGGCAGGATCACCTCCCTCGACCTGCTGGCAACACTCTTCCTGATGCACCCCAGGATCCCATTGGCCTTCTTGGCCACAAGGGCACATTGCTGCCTCATGCTTAACTTGGTGTCCACCAGCACTCCCAGGTCCTTCTCAGCAGAGCTGCTTTCCAGCAGGTCAACCCCCAACCTGTACTGGTGCAGGGGGTTATTCCTCCCCAGGTGCAGGACCCTGCACTTGCCTTTGCTGAACTTCATGAGGTTCCTCTCCGCCCACCTCTCCAGCCTGGCCAGGTCTCTCTGAATGGCAGCACAGCCCTCTGGTGTATCAGCCACTCCTCCCAGTTTTGTATCGTCAGCAAACTTGCTGAGGGTGCCCTCTGTCCCTTCATCCAGGTCATTGATGAAGAAGTTGAACAAGACTGGACCCAGTCCTGACCCCTGGGGGACACCGCTAGCTACAGGCCTCCAACTAGACTCTGTGCTGCTGATCACAACCCTCTGAGCTCTGCCATTCAGCCAGTTCTCAGTCCACCTCACTGTCCACTCATCTAACCCACACTTCCTGAGCTTGTCTATGAGGATGTTATGGGAGACAGTGTCAGAAGCCTTGCTGAAGTCAAGATAGACAACATCCACTGCTCTCCCCTCATCTACCCAGCCAGCCATTCCATCATAGAAGGCTATCGGATTGATTAAGTATGATTTCCCCTTGGTGAAGCCATGCTCTCTACTCCTGATCACCGTCTTTTCCTCCACATGCTTGGAGATGGCCTCCAGGATGAGCTGCTCCATCACCTTTCCAGGGATGGAGGTGAGGCTGACTGGCCTGTAGTTCCCTGGGTCCTCCTTCTTGCCCTTTTTGAAGACTGGGGTGACATTGGCTTTCTTCCAGTCCTCAGGCACCTCTCCTGTCCTCCATGACCTTTCAAAGATGATGGAGAGCGGCTTAGCAATGACATCTGCCAGCTCCCTCAGCACTTGTGGGTGCGTCCCATCAGGGCCCATGGATTTGTGGGTGTCAAGTTTGCTTAAATGATCTCTAACCGGATCCTCCTCGACCAAGGGAAAGTCTTCCTTTCTCCAGACTTTCTCTCTTGCCTCCAGGGTCTGGGATTCCTGAGGGCTGGCCTGAGCAGTGAAGACTGCAGCAAAGAAGGCATTCAGTAACTCTGCCTTCTCTGCATCCTTTGTCACCAGGGCACCCACCCCATTCAGCAAAGGGCCCACATTTTCCCTAGTCTTCCTCTTGCTACTGATGTATTTGAAGAAGCCCTTCTTGTTGTCCTTGACATCTCTTGCCAGATTTAATTCCAAACGGGCCTTAGCCTTCCTCGTCGCATCCCTGCATACTCTGACAACGTTCCTATATTCCTCCCAAGTGGCCTGTCGCCCTTTCCACTTTCTGTATACTTCCTTCTTCTGCTTGAGTTTTGCCAGGAGCTCCTTGCTCATCCATGCAGGTCTCCTATCTCCTTTGCTTGACTTCCTACTCATAGGGATGCACCGCTCTTGAGCCTGGAGGAAGTGATGTTTGAATATTAACCAGCTCTCTTGAACGCCCCTTCCTTCTAGGGCCCTAACCCATGGGATTCCTCCAAGTAGGTCCCTGAAGAGGCCAAAGTTTGCTCTCCTGAGGTCCAGGGTTGTGATCCTACTTGGTGCCCTGCTGCCTCCTTGCAGGATCCTGAACTCCACCATCTCGTGGTCACTGCAGCCAAGGCTGCCCCCGACCTTCACATCTTCCACCAGTCCTTCTTTGTTTGTTAGTACCAGGTCCAGCAGCACACCTCTCCTTGTTGGCTCCTCCACCACCTGTGTTAAGAAGTTGTCACCAATGCTCTGCAGGAACCTCCAGGACTGTTTGTGCCTGGCTGTGTTGTCTTTCCAGCAGATATCGGGGTGGTTGAAGTCCCCCATGAGAACCAGGGCCTGGGATCATGAGGCTACTTCCAGCTGTCTGTAGAAGGCCTCATCGACTTCCTCTTCCTGATCAGGTGGCCTGTAGTAAACACCCACAACAGTGTCACCCATGCTAGCCTGCCCTTTAATCCTTACCCATAGGCTCTCGACTCGCTCTTCATCCACCCCTAGGCACAGCTCAATACATTCCAGTTGCTCTCTCACATAAAGAGCAACTCTACCACCTCGCTTTCCTGGCCTGTCTTTCCTAAAAAGCACGTAGCCATCCATGACAGCACTCCAGTCATGCGAGCTATCCCACCATGTCTCTGTAATGGCAATGAGATCATGGCTCTGCAACCACACACAGATCTCTAGTTCTTCCTGTTTGTTCCCCATGCTGCGTGCATTGGTGTACAGGCATTTCAGAGAGGTGATTGAGCATGCAGGTTTCCCAGGAGGGATACAAGAGGATCCTCCATAGCCACATCCCATGCGCACTTCCCTGGCTGCATTCAGCTGCTGGAGGCATCCCGACTTGAGCAGTCTTTTGCCAGCTACCCTGGCACTATAACTCTCCCCTTCCCCCGTCTTTCCTAGTTTAAAGCCCTCCTTACCAGGTTGGCCAACCTGTTGGCAAAGACCTGCATGCCCCGCCTTGTGAGGTGGATCCCATCTCTCCCCAGCAGTTGTCGATCTTCAGACAGGGTCCCATGGTCGTAGAAACCAAAACCCTGTTGCCAACACCAGCCGCGCAGCCAGTCCTTAACTTGGAAAGTCCGTCTCCTCCTCCTCCTCTCATCCATCCCCCTCACTGGCAGGATTGAGGAGAAGATGACCTGGGCTCCCGGACCTTTGACCACCATCCCCAGAGCTCTGAAATCCTGCTTGATGGTCTCCAGTTTGCCCTTGGTGTCATTGGTGCCCACATGGAAGAGCAGCAGTGGGTAATAGTCCGAAGCATGGACGAGCCTTGGCAGTCTTTCCATGACATCTCACACATGAGCCCCCGGCAGGCCACAAACCTCTCTAGACATGAGGTCAGGTCGGCAGATAGATGCCTCCGTCCCCTGTAGCAGGGAGTCACCCACAACAATCACCCGCCGCTTCTTCCGGGCGTTCCGGCAGGGCACAGGGTCTGTTGTCCCAGGTACTTCCCTTGCAGCCATGCCCATCTCCTCCTCATCCTGGAGGGCACAAACCTGTTCTTCAGCTGCAAGTCTTTGGGAGGAGTAGGAGCCTTTCTCCTCCCACGAGCAGTGACCAGTTTCCAGCCTTCTTCTACGGTGTTATGATGTACCGTTTCACACGGCATAGAGCCCTCCGGCAACTCCACTGCTGTGGGGGGTTGGGACTCCCGAAGCTGCACAGTCTCCGAGAATACCCTGTCTATCCCTTGCTCATCTTCTCGGATGCTGCGCAGCCTACTGACCTCCTCCCGTAACTCCCTTACCTGATGACACAGCTTGTCAACAGCAGCAAATGTCAAATTGCAGTTGAAAACAAACATTGTGAATGGCTCATCTGAAGGGTTCAATAAGAATACTAAGGCTTAATACTTTCCTTAAAGAGAAATGTCTTCTAAAATGTACTGTTATTATTTCCATATACTTGCAGAGAGATTGTAGCTGATATTTGAACAGCGGTTGAATAAAGCCTAGTCGTGTTTTCTCACGCTTGCTAGGGTTCTTTATCCATGCCGTGAACATCTTGTTTTGCAAATTGAGATATCTGGATGTTGGAATGTGATATTCTGTGGAAATCCCAACTGTGCTGAAAAAGGCAGAATGAATTGGGTGATAGAACCCCTTGAAAGGACGTGAATTCACTCTTGTGCCATAAATTTTACTGCAGTTCCACTGTAACTGCTTATTGGAGCAAGCTACGTACAACAGTATATTTGTGTGCTGGAAAGCAGCTCTGCAGAGAAGGACCTGGGAGTGCTGGTGGACACCAAGTTAAGCATGAGGCAGCAATGTGCCCTGTGGCCCAGAAGGCCAATGGGATCCTGGGGTGCATCAGGAAGAGTGTTGCCAGCAGGTTGAAGGAGGTGATCCTCCCTCTCTACTCAGCCCTGGTGAGGCCCCATCTGGAGTACTGCGTCCAGTTCTGGGCTCCCCAGTACAAGAGGGATGTGGCACTACTGGAGCAAGTCCAGCAAAGGGCTACAAAGATGATTAGGGGACTGGAGCATCTCTCTTATGAGGAAAGACTGAGAGAGCTGGGCCTGTTTAGCCTGGAGAAGAGAAGACTTAGAGGGGATCTTATTAACGTGTACAAGTATCTGAAGGGAGGGTGTCGAGAGGATGGGACCAGACTCTTTTCAGTGGTGCCTAGTGACAGGACGCGAGGCAACGGGCACAAACTGAAACACAGACACTTCCATCTGAACATGAGGAAGTACTTTTTCACTGTGAGGGTGACAGAGCACTGGAACAGGTTGCCCAGAGAGGTTGCGGAGTCTCCTTCTCTGGAGATATTCAAAACACGCCTGGACACAATCCTGTGCAACATGCTCTAGGTGACCCTGCTTGAGCAGGGGGGTTGGACTAGATGATCTCCAGAGGTTCCTTCCAACCTCAACCATTCTGTGATTCTGTGTGCTGTTGCCTTAAGGGATTTTTCTCCATCTTTTTTCTTAAGATTCCCTGTCTTGGTGCAACTTTCTCTGTTTAGCTCTAGGCAAAATTAGCCTTGCAAACAGATTTGTCAGCTTAGGCAGAGGTGTACTTGCTTGCCTTTACTACAATGTTAATATTGTTAATTACACTATGTTTGCTCACAGAAAAATAAAAGTGAATAATAGGAACCCTGAAACATTGTCCTGGGTAGAGTTGCTCCGGCCACTTTCTCAGCCCTTTGTTTGCAGTGAGGAAACTGTTGCTGTAGAAGAGCAGGGGAAGCCCCAGCGCTTCCCCTGAAACCTTGTTTGCCTTCAGGAATGCCATCACTAGCCATTAGCTCTCTTGGTTTATGTGACTTTTACTGAAATTTGCCTAAGACTCTGCTATTCTTGTCAGTTTTGCTTTTATGGCTGCAGTTTCCAGTTAGATGTAGGGGAGACTTCCCATTAGGTGGGGAACACTTTATCCACCCACTGTGGAAGAGGCTACCAGTGCTAGTACTGCCTTTGCAGCGCTCTCCATTCTCAGAGTTATTTAGTGAAAAACTGTGTGTAGTTATTAGCTGATCTGTCTCAAAGGGATATATATCTCCCTTCTACTTGCAAGACAGTTTAGGTGAACATAGTGACAGTAGGCTGTGGAAAAATCCAAACCTATATTAAAACAAATATTTCTTGATGCAAAGTTAAAACTACAGTCATTTTGATGGACGTACATTTTGATAACTGTTTAGAAAAGAGTTATCATATGAAGATAAGTGTGTAAATGTAAATCCTAGAGGAAAAAAACATCTATAACCCTTCTCGTGAATGAAGCTGGTGACAGTGTTTGACTGTGCACTGCAGTTTAATGTCTTCATCTGGACTGGACTTGCTTATGGTCATGTCACATCTTTAGACAGCCTACAGTACCACTAGTTTAGAATAGTAGATTTTCTGAGACCATTGAGGCAGTGACTTCATTACACCAGTATAGAACAAAATGACAGAATACCCTTAGAGAGAATTTTCAAGGTAGGAGAAATAAGTGCACTAGGTCCATGTTATGGGATTGGAGGACTCTGTTGGAGCTGTGCTGCTTGACTTGCTTCACTGGCCAGAAAGTATACCTAGACAGGCCTTTTATGACCTAGGGAAATAATTAGAAAGAGAAGTATGGCTAAGACTCTTGAGAATCTGATGAGATTCCTAGAAGATGATGTTCAAAGGGTATTCCCAAGTCTCAGTACTTCTCATGAAACAGAAGAAAATCTCTTTTTTTCCTTTAGGTGCAAGAAACATAGGCAAATGAACAAGCCACATTTGACTGTCCTGTCAGTCAGCTTTTATGGGAGAATTCTTATTAGTAAGGTAGATTTTGGATGCTAGTTGCTAGGAGGCAGAAGCTTTTTAAAAACCTATTTATCTGGTTGGAACGTGCTTGGAGACCCTTCCTTTCCGATAAGTAAAGTGGAAATGAAGGTGAAAGATTCTGGAAGTGAACTGCTGGTTGGGAAAATATTATGTAGAAAGTTTGGGGGGGTTGGAGAAGCTGATTATCATCTGTGAAAAGAGGGGAATGTATGATTTGGCTGAAGAACCAACAGATGAAGAACTAATTGGCTTAGGGCAATTAGATAACTATGGCAGTTAGAGGAACTCTGAACTAGAGCTGTAAAGCAGGTGGGGGTAAAATTAAAAGAACACATAAACACGTTGAAATCTAAATCATAGTTTTGTGAACAAAAGTAATCAAAGTACCAAGAGATGAAAGGAGAAAGAAATTATTTAATTGCTTATACTCTAATGCTGGCAGCCAGGTTAATAAACATGAGGACTTGAAACTTCTCATTTATGATCATAAATTTCATCTACTTGATATTGCTTGAAACCTAGTGGGAATGTTCATGGGATTGGAATGTTAAAATAAGTGGTTATAACCTATTTAGAGAGAACTGAATGGGTAGAAGGGGAGGGAAAGTGGTACTCTATATAGAGTGATATTATGTATTTCCGATTCACGGAGTACTCAAAGCAAATGATCTTAAACGCTTCTGGGTTACTGTCCTGGCAGAGAAGGCATGAGATGAGGATACTAGCTACTATCTGCTAGACACTAATGAAATGAAGTAGAAACAGGATGGCCAGACCTTTGAGAATATTATGTGCTTTGAGGCAGGGAAGGAATCTGCTTGTATTTGAATGGAATACTTCAATCAGGTAGAGTTACATACACTAAATACCTTGTGTTGCCAGTATTGAAACATTTATGAATTTCTATTTTAAAAAAAGTGTATGAATAAATATAGATGGCAATTTATCTTGAAAAGCATCATATTTGACAGTGAGGAATTCTAAGGCAGAGGAAGAACAACTGATGTTGTATGCAAAAGGAGTCAAGGTCAAATAAGCAACAAATTAAATCTATGACCATGGATGCATATAGATTGATAGATAAATATATGTTTGTATGTGTGCACAATATATATATTACTTTCAGAGAGCTATCTACACAAAGATTGTAATGGGCATAAGCTAAATCAGCTGGGAGAAAATTTTCTGGCTCAAATTCTGTGGATGATGCTTGAAAATGGCTTAAAGATATTTTGCTAAATCAATAATTGAGGAAAAAATTAATTCTCTCCTGCTGTTTCTGTCTCTTGCATCTGTCAGAATTTTAGAATTGGTAGGAAAAAATATTGTTAGTTCTTTAAGCTATTTCTTATTTTGTTTAATAAGTTTATTTTGAATGCAGATCAACTTTATTTTAAAGTGGTTTCTTTAACGTATGACAACCCATTTTTAAAAGGATTCAGATTCCTTCAACTATAAATGAACACTAATTGTGAATTAAAAAAAATCATCTAGCAAGAAAGAAATGCACTGTTTACCATTTTTTTAATGTAATAAACATGTTAAATTAAAAATCTGAATAAATATTTAAGTACATAATTGCTTAAGTAAGTGTGTGTGGACATTTAAATGTCTTTTTCTGGTTAGCAAAAAGAAGTGCCAAGCATAGTGTAAAAGCTATAGCTAATAACAAAACAAAATATTAAAATAGTTAGCAATCAATGAGAATGAACCTTTCTTTAGAAGAATAAAAAAAAAACTAATGCAAAACAAGATTAAAATTTATTACTCAAAGCAGATTTTCCTGCTTGCTAATTTAAATGATGGTGAGACTGGACTAATATACAACACCTTGATTTACATCAATCCACTGTGATCTAGGAGGAAAAACACAAGTCTCGCTTACAGGATATCACTTTCTTCTGGGAAGCGGTGTCAGAGAAAGCTTTGAAGGTCATGGTAGATAATCAGTTGAATGCAAGTTCCTTGTGCAACACTGTAGTTAAAAGCATTAATATGATATTTGGCTGAGTAAAAGAAAGTGATACTGGAAAACCGAATCTAGTTTTGGGTCCTACAGAATGGCTGTTGAAAAATTGGAGAAGGGGCTCAGATAAGAACCATGAAGGTGGTTACAGTGAACGAGAGAACATTGTTGATTGTAAGAATTCCCAAGAACTAAGCATTCTTTTAGGTTAAAAATGGGGTGATTAAGATCTCTTGCCCTGAATCTGTGTACATTTTTGAGAAACAGAAATTTTTAAGAAGAATTTTTCAGTCCAGCCTACAGCTGTGTGGCATGGGCTACACTTCCACAGGCAGGGAAAGCACTTTGACTGGAGGGCTATTGCCATGTGCAGACATGGTGGTGAGGTTCGCTGACTCCTTCAAATGTTGCAGAATTTCTTCCAACAATCAAAATAACACCAGAAGAGCTAAAAATTAGCTCGGTCTTTAACACATTGAGTGACATAAATGTGAAATCACTTTCCTTCTGCATTATTGCAGTCAGAGTATTTGTTTTCCTTCTTCTAGTGAATCTCACCTTCCAGCAGTGTGGTCAGTTTATTAAACGTGTAACACACTGTTATGCCTTCAGAAGCCAGGAACTTTAATAATTAAAAATAATGTAACATAGTTCTTAATTTTGCAAAGGAGAAGTGAGCGCATTTTGTGGAGAGGGGTTTCCTAAGCCTGAGCTGTTTGCCATCAGGCAAGTAATTTACAACGTATGGAGAAAGTATGGAAATTCAGGAGGTGGGATGCGTTGTTCCATCCTTTAAAATATGCAAGGTAAATTGTGAGAGTTCAGAAGACACAGAAATGCGCTTGCGGTCCCACTGTGGTGAGGTGGCGGGCTGTGAGGAGCACTGACCAGCCGCGGCTCATGGCGGGGGCTCAGCACTTCTGAACAGGAGACGCCGTGAGCTGGGGACACCTAGGTTTGTCTCCTGGATTGGGCTGGGTCCAGTTCTGTAAAGCCTGTTCAGATTACAAAGCCGTTCTTTCTTTATTTCGGCCTGTCCCAAACATGTATCCTGTGGGAAATCATTGAGAGGTTCTCCCAGGAAAGAGCTTTGGCGTGGACTTCTAGGTTTTACTGCATTTATGTGGGACACTTCTGGAGAATGACTTCAGTATCTTGTGTGTTGATTAGCCATCCATCGTGATTCTCACTGCTAACTGTTAAACTGGGAAGCGAAATCAAAAATGTACAACTAAAGGCAAGTCTACCTTACAGAATTTCCCTGCAAGAATGCATGCAAGTATTCATATATTGGTTATTCCTCTGTGTCTCTTTTTCTCTATCTTTGCATGCTTTGGGAGTATGTGTCTTTTAATATTGCTTGATTAACAGTTTACTTTCCAAAACTGACCACAAGGAAGTAAGTTAAACAAATTCATAAAACCATACAGTAGATTAAGCTATGATTTAATCATAACAGTTTAGTCTGGCTCTATTAATAGGTAATAACTGGCTTTATATTTTTTAATGCCTGGGAGCCATGTTAAAATATACTCAAGTTATTATTTCAGATAATAACCTCTAGCTTTTGTAGACAATGAATAGACAGTTATTACTCCGAATTTTCTAATAAAATGTAGTTCTTTATTTCAGATTTTTTTCTATTTTTTTGATGTGTAGGAGAATAAATTACAATTTTAAATACTCAGTTTATTTCAATTTTATATTTGTTTTGTTTTTAATATTTCAGCTTTCTTTCAAAGTTCTGTAAATGTAATAAAAATGTAACTGTAGTTATATATTTATGATAATTTCATTTACGTGTGCTTTTAGTAATGCATGTATACTACATACTAATGAGCAAATGTGATAACACATTAGAGTTGGAATATAGAAAAGAACCCTGATAATTAGAATGCTTGGGTACGAATTTTGACTCTGCTGCTGAACTGTTATGCTGATTTATTATAAAATGCATGATACTTGCAAATAAATGATAAAATACCTACCTGGTGCTGCATAATCAGTAACGTTTTAACCAAATAATGTTTACTGAGCAGAAATCCTGCTTTTGCAAAATACAGGAGTGAAATCCAACTTTTAAATATGATAGAGTTCTAGCACACTTTGAACAAGCGTGTACATTTGGTGTAAACGTTTACGTGTTGTAGATGGAACAATGAATTGCTTTATCACAACACCTAATTTGGTCTCTTTTTTTTTTCCATTAATGCAGTCTTCCTTAGATTTTTTTTCAGTTTCAAGTGACATAGCAGGCAAAATTTGCCTTGTTACCTTCCTGAGAGTTTTCCCCTGTCCAACACCAGGACTCTATTTCTTTTCATAGCAACTTGGTTGCATGTGAATTCGCACTTAAGACCGTAAGGGAAGGTGGAGATAAGCTGGGAAGAGCCTCAAAAACGAGGATGAGCAGGGGAAGCAGAAGCCAACAAAGACCTACACAAGGGACAGTATGGCCAATGCAGAGTCAAGTAAATGTCTGCAGTAACATAGGACAGTGGGGTAACAAACTGGTGCAACTGCACCAGAGAGAAGAATGTTGCAGTGACTGAGACGTGAACTGACGAGGGCATGGAGAGAGATATAGCTATTTAGGCAGAGGAAATTGTTAATTTTGGATACTGTTGCTCTGGATGAAGCACCAGTGTTTTGAAATAGTTACTGTCAGGATTATCAAAATAACAGTGCCCACTTTTTTTTTTTTTAAGCAAAATTGGTTTTGTGGGAGTATTTTGCAGTTTGCTGATGGAAGGATGTTACTGTTCAAATTTTTTCCTTAAAAACATAGTAGCTTAAGTATAATTTCTAGTAGTTTCCATTTAGTTGTCAGTGGTGGGTTGCTATTTAAACACCTTTTAGAATAGGCAGCAACCCTGAAAAGATGACCATCAGAAAAACATCTTGGCATACAGTATAGGTTAGAAGAACTGGAGAAAGGTGGGGGGGGGGGAACCCCTTCCACCAGCAACGCTGGTCATTAGTAATTCCTAATCTATTTGCTTTTTTTAATTGTTCTTCTAAAAAAGAACATATCTCTACATATTTCTCTGTCTTATATCTTCATCTGATTCCAGTTTTCCCAAGTTTTGTCTTTGACTATATAAACACGTATGCACACACGCACACACATATATTTAATTTATGCATGCATGTTTATATAGTCAAATTTTATATATATAAAGGCACCACTCTAAGTAATGGCCCTGGCTGTTCTTGGCTTTGTGTCAGGCTGTGTAACACTTTAAATCTGGGATTTGCTATGACAATTAAATACAGACCGTGTATAGCTCAAAAGTTTACCTGTTCCATGATATTGATTTATTTGATTGGACGGTTGGAATTATCAGTTATTCAGTTATCTGTGGAGCAAGCAGCATTTTGAAACCAATTATTATTTATATTAAAAATAACTTATTGCTTCTTATCTTTAAAATCATTTGGAGCTTGAGGGTGCACTTGACATTGCATAAATCTCTGGGTAGTGATGGTGTTTGAACAAATTTTGCGCATAAATAAGTCTTATTCACTTAAAATTTTCAAGACAAGTATTCAAAAGGTACTTCATTTAAAAGGACAAAGTTTTCACTGCTTACCAAGCTGTAAATTTCTAGGGATATTTATTATCAGTGAACTTCGAAGAAGCTTTTACCAGGACAAGTGCATGCATCTTTCTTATTCCAAAATCTGGTGTTTTCACTTAGAATTAAATTGTAAATGTATGATCTGAAGAAGAGCTTTGACTGAAACTTTTTTTTTTCACAGCTACATCAGTTAGGCTAATAAAAGACATTCTCTACCCCTACACACACTTTGCTTTATTTATTCCATGTGTGCTGTTATTTGCTTATTTGTGTATTTATTTTTAAGTATCGTTTGTATTCTGGTCTAAATGCATTTGAAAATTACCATCTGCTCTTCTGCTATTTGGATAGGGCATGCTACAACAGAGGTGAAGAGCTGTCACATCAAATATTTTCATTCTAGCTTTCGCACCTTTGATATCTAGTTACATAATTGCACTGCAGGACTATTTCCAGGGGTTGGTTGTTTTCTTTTTAACCCTCCCTTTTGTTTCCCTAATGTTTACTTGTTTTTTTTCCCTCCTTTTGAGAATGTTTCCTGTGCTGATGCAAGTTTGATACAAGTCTGATGAGCCAAGAGAAGCCAAGAGATCAGGGTTCTGCCCTTAAAAAAAGGCATCTGCTTTAGGTCAAATGCTAAATTCAGTAGGATAAGCAAGAATAGAAAAAACAGTGTGTTCTTGCCTTGTATTTATGGTGCAAAATGTTTCTATACAAATAAAATGCTGTGTTTTTTGTTTTTTTTTTTAATTTTTCACAACTCTTTTCTTTCTCAAAGTAAGTAAAATATAGCAGTTCACGTAAATGAAACGTGCTGAATGTATTTCTTGTAATGCTTAGGTTTAATCTACTAATGCTTTTTGGTTTTGTTTGAGTCTTTTTTTTTTTAGTCTTTTAAGTTCAAGGAGTAGGGGAAGGGGAAATTACTCTCAAAATTAGATTATTATAAAAATGAACAGATCATCTGTATTCACACTGACAGTCTCTTTGGGTTGAATTGGAATAAACTGACAGAAGATGGTGTTTGGAAATGAAACATGATGGAAAGCAGTTAGAATAAACTGCCCAGTAATTTCTCATAGTCAGGAAAAGAATGCCATTAGAAAGTGGGATTTGTGCCAATAAAAAAGCAGTAAGATAAATTAATGATCTTCTTGTAGTACCAGACTGTAAATCTGGTGTCATGTCTTCTGTTCTCTCTCCCCACCTCCCTGCTACTTATTTCTGTATTATTTTGTGTACCAGCCCAGGCTGGTACAAACAGATTTCTGAGCACCAAATTCTAAGTATTTATCTCCTGCCAGGGAGAATTTATTTTTCAAATGTGTTTTAATGTACTTAATTTTTCACATTGCACATCTAACTTGTTTTGGGCACCAATAGCTCAAAATACTGTCTTCCCTCCCATAGCTGAGGCTGTGTGCTGCCCTCTCTGCGCAAGAGCAGGTGATTCCACTGCTTGCTCCTGTCTAAAGCAAGAGAACAGAAACCTCCCAAGCCATCTTCCACTTTTTTAGGCAGGGAGCTATGGTGGTCTGGTATTTTTTTCTTTTTCTTTTTTTTTTTTTCCTTATGCCAAAGTAGCAGATGCAATAAATATAATTACTTTTATATGATGGTTGATGTGTTCTTGTGGTTTGTATCAGAGGGATCTTTTGTTTTATTGGAGATTAGCTGCATCTTCTCTAGCACTGTGGTACAGCATGGAGGCTTTGGTGGCAGGCTGGTGCTACCAGAGCCCCTCGTGCTTAACCGGACGGGATGGGACAGGACGGGTGTCCCTCTGCTCCGTCCGTTCCTGCGCCTCTCTGGCCCCTTGGAGCTCTGGAGGGTGGCGTGGAGGAGCTGGGTGGTAGGACAGAGAGCAGGTCATGAAACTCAACCGCATCATGCCATGGGGAAGCACTAGTACAGAGGGAAAAATGTTACCCTCTCCTTTTTTTTTTTTCCCCCCCTTTCTTTCATTCTTTTTTTTTTTTTTTCCTCCCCCTCCTTTATCCCTTTGGTAGAACCACACGCCATAGATGTTTCATCTGAAGTTGTGCTTTTTGTTACAATCGTAATTGAAACAGCTGTTGCATCAAAGCTTGGTATGGTAGCTGTGACCTCGGGTCTGGAAAGGATGCACATACATCTCAGGTTTTATTGTGTACCTGCACATGTGCGCGTGTGTGTGTGTGTGTGTGCCATGTACATGCTTTTTTCTAAAGCAGTATATGAAAAGTATTGTCTTCAAAACTGTTGCACAGTTCCAGAACGCTGGACTGTGGAAAGCCAGTAACATACCCTTTTAATCTGAGGTTACTGTTTCAGTGCCGTGCATAGTTGTGTTCAAGATGTTGCCAAAATCTATTCCAAAAGCAGTTATAAATTTGCAGTATCACATTGGTATTGTTCTTTCACAGGAACACAAAAATAATATTCAGCCCCTACCAGGTGATTAATTCCCTATCTCTTTTTCTGCACGAGGAACAGAGCATGGAAAAAATATATGCCTAACCACTAAAAGCTGGGAACTGCACAGCAGGGCTAGTTTTATGTTTTCTTAAAACTAATCCTCCTCCTCTTTGCAAGGACTTATGTACTAGCGGTAATTGAATGGGCTGCAGGGTACACCGGGAATTGTAGTTTTTCAGTGTTTTGTGCTCTGAAGATTAATAATCTTGAAACCCTCTGAGGGAGATAAAGAGAAGATGTTCTCTGACAAATTGTTATCTTGTCTTTTAGAAATGTGCTTTGAGCACTGAATATACCTTCAATTTATCCCTTCAGTTTTTACCTTGATCCTTAGTAATGGCAATATATTAAGCATCCAAGCTTCTCTTTCTCCTTCATCTCTCCTTGCTTTCTGCAGCTGTTCTGGATTGTTTGGGGCATGTTTCATCTATAAGACAGTTGCATATTTCAGGAAGCTTTTTTTAAATATAAAACATTAGGGAAAAATATTAAGAATGTTATTGTTTAATTTTGTAACCATCTAGAAATGCAGGGCTCAGATTAGACAAGTAAGATGTCCACCTTTGATGCGTGAAGGGTGTCCTAATGGCAGAGTTTTAAAGGATAGTTTGTATAGTCTTTCTAACTTTCAGGTAATTTCTGACTTTTCTCTGCCAGTTGTTTCAACAAGCTTTTGTTATAAAGTTGTTGGATTTGTTAAATACTATTTTTGGTTTAGGCAGTAAAGTAAGTTGTTTCTGCAGTAGGTTAAACATCCAAATCCAGTTAGCAAGAAGGTGGTGACCATCTTACTTCCTTGGCCGTTTCCCTTTGCTCTAGGGAACTACAGAGATTTTTATGGCTTACAGAAAAACTACAAATTCAGTATTGTTTCTGTGCTTTTAACACATACTTAAAAGTGACTAAGAATACATATGAGTACTTAGAAAAATGTAACTTTAGGCTGGTTGGCTAAGCCAAACACTCTTGCTGCCTTATTTATTTTTCTTAACACCTTTCAAATCCCTCAAGGCACTTTATAAATTTGAAAACTGGATTATATATGTGCATTGACTACCCAAGTGCATCAAAAACTACAATGTGCTAGACACACTACAACATATTTGAGAGAAAGGAAATGGGAAAAATATTTAGCAAACTAAATCAGTAGTAGAAGATAGGCAAAATGAAACTTTGTATAGGAAGAGTTTATTCTAAAGCACTTAGAGTAAATGGTGAACTTCATAGCTCTGCCACAGGTTTGAACAAAAGATTTAATATGCTGTCTCTACTGGGGTGTCGTAATATTTGTCAGCTTCACCAATATGTTTTATAGGTTGTTGTGAATTACTTAAGATTTTCAGGTGAAGGACTAATTATTGGTGAAATAAGAAGAAAACATCTGTGATAAGTATAGGTGTGTGTGTGTTTATATTTAATGTGTCTTGGACACTGGGGTAATTTTTTTATGCTTCTGAGAGCTTTCTTCTGCTTTGCATTGTTCAAAATACAGCATACATCAATCACATCACTGTTGCTTAGCATTATGCTGGTGTTACAAATCTCGGTCAGAATCGGAGTGGTACGGGAAACAGCATCCTTGATTTTGGACATGCAGTTATCTGTACTGCACACCTCGGTTCAGCTTGCATCTCCTGTTTTCCCTGTGGATGATGCATAGAGATACAGTGCCTTGATAATTTTACTGAAGTTTAGCAGTTGTTCACTAAACTGGCGGGAAACTCTACTTTTTTGAGGGGGGAGGTAGGGAAGAAGGTATAGTTTTCTGCTGGTTTAGTGTGCTGAAATGGCTCAGCTCAGGGTCGGGCTGGTGCTGGAGGCAGTGCAAAAAAAAAGGGGGGGAGTGTGTGCTGGGATGGAGAGAAAGTTAGATGAGCTTACTTTTCTACTCTACCACAGTCAGAACAATCTGAAAATAAACAGTAATTTGCTAGTTAAGGTTCATGTCTTTGCATAAGACATCTCAGTGGCTGCAGCTGGATCTGCCAAAGCTATGCAGTGATGCCTTATGTGTTTCTGTCCAGAAATCCCATTCTGGACCTAATAAATTTTTGAAAGAAATTGATATGTTTCCATTAAATTTCCCATTTTTGTAGAATAGCATTTTGTAAAGATGCTTTGTCTGAACATTCTCAAACCAGATGTATTCCAAAAGAAGAGAGCCACAGACTGATAACTTGTAAGATACACTAGCATAGGTTTTTCTTGGACAGTCCTGTTCAGTTTGTGAGAAGTAATAAGATCACTGCACAAGATGTTACGGCTATAATTTGGCATCTTTTGGCAGTCTGTTAGAAAAACATTCTTTAGCTAGGCGCTCCTAATAGTGAGGCCAGTAAATCTTTTTTTGTGAAGAAAATGTGCTGTGTGCTCTTACCATAGAGTGCTGAAGTAGAACTTAGTTTGTGAACTTAGTGTTTATATAGGTGATCCACTTACCAAAATTTTGTCTGCCCCATCCTACTATTTGAAGTGTTGTTTTTTTTTTTCTCCCTTAAAAAAGGTAGGGAGAAGAATCTTTACACTGATCATGAGGGTAAATAACAAAAGAGTGAAAGTTGGTCCTCTTGCTGCTCTTTTTGTAAGAGTGGCTTTAGTACCTTGAAGGGAAAAATTTCAGGAGTCACTCTAACTAGACAGATCTGATAGCATTTGATTGTTTATACACAGTGTATAACAGCGGTAGGCAAATATGAGATCATTCAATTAAGTTCAGGTGTGCATTAATTTTCTTATAGCATGTCACATGCACTAAAATCCAAGTTCCCTAAGAATGTTTGGAAAGCTTAATTTTAATTTTTTTCCTCCTTCACGTTTCCTAAATAAATCTTAAGAATCTAAACATCAGACAGACTGTTATCCGACATGACTTTGTTGTCATATTCCATATCTGCCTTGGATTGTGGCAGAAGTTACTTCATAAAATCTACTCCTACTTCTCATTTCTCCTTCTTTTTAAATGGCACCACATCAAATGGTGTCCAAAATCTGACTCATTGATGAAGTAAGTCTTCAAAAAAAGACAGATGGAGAAAGCAAATGTTGTTAAAAATTTGTCTGAAGTATTGTAGCTGTGCTAATAGTCACTTTTTATCATAATTGGTGAACAGTTTTCTTCTTTTAAAAAAATATTTTTTATTCTTCCCTGTTTCTTAGGGGACAGGTAGCATATAGTTGTACATGGGGTATTGTTATGGTTATGCCATAACCAATATGTTGTCATGGATTTTCTCAGTTAAACAATGCAAAATGACAGATTCTGTATCGCAAGAGAACAGATTTAAAAAATAAATAAACCTAGAACAATTACAGAAATTCTAGATGTGTTTCAAAGAGAGATTTCAATGCCTTCATTAGGATTTTGTTTGTTTTTTAAACAGCAAATCTATATCATTGTTTAATGAAATTTGTGAATATCTTCAAACAGGTGTAAGGATTCTTAAGTGAAACACATCAGAGATGTATGCAATGTGATTTCCTATTAAATTCTGGGGAAACTCTGATTGAGATTTAAAGTGTGTGTATAGGGGGCCTGGTAAGACTTGTTCTTGTTGCAGTTTTTTTATTAGTTTCTCCAAACTGTGTATGTTTGTCTTATTCTCTTGATTCGTAAAGGAAGGGCAGTAGGGGTTTTTGTATCCATCCAGATGCTGTTTTCGATCAGGAATATTCTTGACTGCGATGTCCTTTTCAATTATAAAATAGTATTCTGTTTTTATAGCTGAGTATTAAATAAATTTTAAAATAGGATCAGCATGACTGAAATAAGGTCTTTTTGTAAAGATTTATATGTGTGCATGCAGAAATACTGCATTTCTGTGTCTAAGCTACAAAACAGCAATATAGATGGTTTCTTGCAGTGCATGTATCTTATTGTTACTTTCCCATTGATTTTTTTCTTTCATGTAGATTGACATAAAGACAAATATGTACTTTCCTTTAGACATTATCCCACTATCTCACCTGTGAGGAATTGTAAAATTATATCCCTTTAGAAGAGAATACATCAATCTGCAAAAAATTGCATCTGCAAGACAAGGTCTTTCTTATTTTTCTCTTCCTAAGTGTATCCAAAAACAAAGAGAATGATACAAAATTCAAGCCAATCTGGAGATTGCATCAAATACTGGGAATCCTCTGATTTTGTTGTACAGTTATGTAGTATATTAACATTTTTTTCACATTCTCCTTTAGGCATACAGTAAAGACATTTGTTTTGTTCTCAAACTTGTTTCTCAACAAGTCCTTTTTGAAAGGACCTACATCAAAGGGCCTTATCGCAAATTTAAAGGATTTAAAGGTTTCTATGGTACCATAAACAGTATAACAAATAATTTGTTGTAGAAGCAGCTTCTAAAATTGAGTCTTTGGAGTGGGGAGAGATATTTAATCTGAGGATATAGCTGCTGATTCTTAATGATCATTAGTAGCTATTGAAGTAGGAGTTTAGGTAGAACATTAATTAAAATAAACCCATCCAAGCCTTGCAATAATAGGCAGTGACTGCCATCTATCCATGTGTTTTTTAATCAGGTCTATCAAGCTATCATTAACTCTCTACCTTGCTTGTATTTTCAGTGCAGCGTTACATCCTAATACCCGAAACCTTCCTCCTTCTGGGTGAATGCCAAAGATTTATTCATGTTCATAGAGGACTTTTGTGTTTATCTCATTAGTTTTGAAAGCAGAACTACAGGGTATTTTTCCAGCTATACCCTTAATCTAGAAACAGTTTTATAACTTAATATTATAACTTGCTATAGATGAAAAAATATTTAAAAATCACAGCATTGCCTCATTAATTTGTTTTCGTATAGCCACACCATTTTCAGTCACTGCCTGTCTCTCATTCCATTAAGTACAGTTCAGTCACCAATTGAAAATGCATTGAAAATGGAGGGTGGTCCTGACTTTTTTTATTTCATTGTTCAGTTAAATTAAGGATGAAGACAATTGTTCGTTTTTACAACTATTCACAGCGGTGGAGCTTTGTCATTTCAATCCATTACACAAATTGGATCAGAGAGTAGAAGGAATGTGAGTGGTTGGATAGTCTTAAAACTTGAAAAGGAAATCCTTCTGTTCTTAACTGTACACTGCTGAGTGTTAGATGAGCCATATTCATTTATTGTAATACCTCTTTGGTCAGGAGTTCAGATTATATTTGTGAAGGGGTTTTGCTGCCCTAGGGGGGAGAAGCAGTAGCTGTTGAGGCTTTGTTTGTGCAGAGCTCAAGGTTCGGTTGACATCTCGTCTTCGAAAAACCTGTAAGCTGTGCCCAAATGTGAAGCATCAAGCTGCATTACTTTCTGACCTGAAAACATTTTCACCAGCATTTTTCAAGTCTTGCCTTTGGTTTTATGAATAATTTTGGTAGGAGGGATACTAGTTTATTTAATATAATTGTAACTCAGTTTTTCATTCACTTTGTGAGAATCATTTGTTCAATTCATTTAACTGTATGTATGCGCAAAATTTGCTTTCATTCTGATTTGAAATCCTCTACTTATTTCCAAAAACTATTTAATAATTTCTGCCATGCTTTGGTACTGCACTTAAAAAAAAAAAAAAAAAAAAAAGGATTTTTTCACATCTCCGTATAGGACATTAAAATCTGCATCCATTTAATTTAGAATTTGACCTTCTGACAGAAGGCTGTTGTTTTCAGGTTTTTTACATTTTGATATGCCATTGACTTCCATTGTATTTATTTTTTTCCTCTGGTCCTGCACTTTGCAAGGCTCTGAGCAGACTATTGATCTTGAGCCTGATTCTTCACGATTGCTGAGCCTTTCTGAGAGCTCGTGTGTTTTTGAACGGGGAGCTCTATTTCAGTTTGCCAACTTTCCTTAGCATGGGAGAGTGGGGAGCTAATGGTAGGAAGAGAGCTGCTCTGCCTACGGCTTGGAGGGTTTCTCTCCCTTAGCCGTGCTGCATTCTTCTGCCTTGTCTGAGGTAAGGCAGGCTTTGATGGATCTTTTAATATGAGTATCATCTTCCAACACAGAGCATGGGAATGGATTAGCCTAGAGGGTAGAAGAATAGTTCTCTAACATAGTATTTGAAGGAGGACATCACTGGCAATTCTGCTTCTTCATAGCCTTTTCTTGTGTTTTGCCCGCACGGTATTGTAAGTGTATTAGTAGCTTTGAAATAATTTTCTACTGTTAGATGTTAAAATAACTAATTAATATATTTCTTAGTCTTTAGTTTATTAGATCTTATCCTTTTAGGTGCCATAATGCTTGGATATATGAAAAATTTTTAGGAAAATATTTAGATGAATTTGTTTGGGTGTTTTGGGGGGTATTTTTTGATCATTTATTTGAGTCATAGGGGCTTTCTTTCCCTATCTCAGTGTCCATAACCCCAAAATAGGTTCTTAGTAATTAAATACCAAAACAAAGTATAAATAATTTTATGTGATGAACTGAAAGTCATGCTAGGATGTAAAACTCTCAAGCAAGGCAAATTCAGAAGTAAAAAGATGCTGTTGGGATAAACCTTGGGGCAGAGTTTAATTTGTATTAGAATTTACTAGGATCTAGCTTGTGAAGTTTTTTGGAGGTATTAGAAAGAAATAAAAGGTAGAGACGGTTGTGCTGTGCTGAAATTTTTAAAGAAAAAAATGGTTTCTTTTTTTGTTGTTGTTAGGACAACAGAATTGTTTTTTAAAAAGTGATTTTTTTTGTTTGTTTTTAAAGAAAAACCAACTCTTGGCCGGTAAGGTGCAGATTCAGCCACTTAAAGTAAATGATGTGTGATTAAATACCTCTTGATAGAGCAGAGAACTGCTCTTGTTGGGTGGTTGTTTTGTGGGGGAGGAAAGAGACTGTCGCAGATTTCTGAGTTGTAATAGATAATCGGGACCCTTGACCTAATCAGTTATTTTGAATGGTTGCCTAGTAATAATCTTCCCTCTTGTAATTTTATTTTATTGTTGCAGATCCCAGTGAAGTCTTGTGTTTTTTGTTTTTTGTTTTTTTTAATAGATGAAAGAAGTAGTACTGAAAGGGTAAAGCAAGTGAGAAAAAAGGCAGTACAAAAAGAAAAGAATCCTGGTATTACAAAACAAATCTAAGGAGACCATGTCTAGAGAGACATCTGCAGTGGGAAAATAGAGCACAGAAAGAGCCTGAGAAGAAAAGTTCTCTTAAAGTCAGTCGAAGACGCCTTCTTTAGTATATATGCTGCGTTACTGAAACACAGGGGGTTACTGTGGCTGACAGGGCAGCGTGAAGGATGCGGACAAGGGTACTTCTTCCCTCCAAACTCACAACTTGCCCATAAACAGCGATGATGTTAGGTGCTTGTGTTACAACTCTTTCTCTGCTTTTGCTTTTGCAAACCGCATGGTGCAAGGCCCACGTTTGCTATACGCAACGATGGCAAACTTGACGTGTGTGTGTGTTTTGATTGAAGCCTGAGAAGCGCTAATGAAATAGCGCCTGCTCCCCGATACCTGACCCTTTCTTTCAGGCGGTCATCTTCATGTAGCTCACGTGTTTCAGTGCTTCGCAGAGTGAGGGGGCAGCTCGTGCTTTATGCATCCTTAGGGAAGCTGCATGACTTGGGGTTGTTTTGTTTACAAATGAGGGCTGCCACGGCTGGTTTTTACCAAAATCAGGACTGTTTGGTGGGTGATAGTCACTTTGTGCCATGGTTTCCAGGAAAGGAAAACTTAAGGCTTCCTCTGGGTACTAGCAGTGGTCCCCATGCCGGTTTTCTGTGTTAGCTGGTGGCTCTCCCTCATCTCCTCATGCCCCCTCACGCACCTGCCCATACAGGCGAGAGCCAAGAAGGTGGAAACCAAGGCAGCGGGCAGTTTGCACAAGGGCACTGCTAATCAAAATAAGGCACATGCACTCTTGATGTGTGTTTGTGTGCGGTTTTTTGGGGCTTTCATTTGGTTTTTCTTTTTATTCTTTTTATTTTTTTGAGTCTGAATTGCTCAATATAATTTCTTTCCCCTCCAACAAGCATGTTTGAAAGCACTTTTTTGTTAATATTACTGAGGTGTTTTACTGCAGCAGTGGTGGTGGTTACAAGACTACTACGTTTTGGCTAACAAATGCAATAAATGTGATGAAAATCCCCCTGCGTTTTACATTTCACTGCATAACATGTTTATATAACATGTTAAACACTTCTGTCTAAAGAATAGCTTTCCGCAAAAGTGAAATGTATTTTCCATGGTGCTTTTTAGAGTTACTGTGGGAAACTAATTCCTTCTCACTTCTCTCTCTCCACATATCTAAATCTACGTTTCCCATATTTAAAAACACACATTTCCTTATTTTCCTGTCCCCCTTTGAAGTGTAATTTTTCAGTGCGTCTTTTGTTTTTATGAGGTGAGAGGTTGTTATCCAGAGGATATGGTATTCATAAAGTTGGAGGACTCAAACGCAGGGGGAAGAAGGAACTGGGCTTCATACTGGAGCGTGCGGTTGTGCGAGTGCTAATTTGGCTTTTTGTATTCTTGTCCCGTCTGTTTATGGTATTTAATGTTCTAACATCTCTCTGGTTGGTTGGATCCATATGTCATTCAAATGGGAACCTGTGCTTTGCCATTGGCCTGACAGCCAGTCAGCCATGGAGTACAGTGATAAAATTATGAAAACTGTGTCTCTGTTCATTGGACCAGTGGAATTTACAAGCATTTTTCCTCGATGTGCCTAAACACTACGGTGCCGTGCCTTGGCTCACATGGCAGTTTTTTCTGGATTATAAGCCTTGTCAATAGTGTGAAAGCTCACTTTTGTGTCCTTTCTTTTCTTTCTTTTTTTTCCCCCCTCCCTTCCTCCTTTTCTTTATTTATAGATGTGTGCTCCTTACAGATGAAATCAAAAGTCAGCTGCCTGAATGCTTTGATGGTTACAAAAATAACAAATTTCTTTATATATTTAAAATAAAGCAAGCAGGGATATTTTTGAGATAAGCAACATTTTGCTGCTTGGTTCTGCCAGTGTATTTAACAGTCAATATGAGAAATGTTATTTATATGCAGATTCTGTTTACTTCAGTATTATTTGTAAAGCAATACTATGTGATGATAAAGCCATGTCAGTAAAGTCATGTTTTTGCTTCATGTCTTCCTTTTTGTAGTATGTTACACATAAGAGAGACCTAATTCAGACATAAATATTATTTGACGTAAGGGAATACAACTGTTTTCAGCTTATGGAAAAAAACCCTAATAGTATGAACTTGAAAAGTTATTTCTCAAAATCACCACTGTCAAATTGATAAGAAATTTCTACTGTAGCGTAGCCTTACTTTTTTGTGTGTGGTTGAAGTGTCGTGTGAAGAATCAATTCAGCTTATAAAAATTAGTGGAATACACTTGCTGATATTTGGAAGTCAAATCGAATTCTGCAATGCTAATATATTAGTAAGGTCTAATTTTGCTGAAATAGCTTTGGTGTTTGTTTCTGTATTTCATGATTGCTTTGTGTACATTGTTTTTGGTTCAGTTTAGAAATCTGTGACAAGTTCCCGGTAGTTAAAACTGTCAAGGTTCTGTTGCACTTTTACATTCTGATAAAATTTGCTGCACTTTCCACGTGTGAAGGATGAATTTATTGTTTAAACCCAGAAATAGTGTTGAACGTCTACTGCAGTATATGTGCTGAAATATCAGTGAAAAACTCATTGGCAAACTAATTATTGCTTGTTTCTCTGATCATGAATTTGATAGTGCCTCTGTATATGATTTTTCCCTTTTTTTATTAACTGAATCAACTTACACTAAGAAGAAACACAAGGAAGGAATAGTATAGTTGTAACTTTTTTTTAATAGCAGTAGTATAGTGTGCTTTTATTTTATTTGAACTACAGGTCTGTTTACATGCTTTTGACAAAAGTAGAAAAAGACACCTGAGAATGGCTAGTAGGAAGGCTTGGTTCCTGCTTTGTCTTCCAAATAATTGCAAATTTCTTGTGTCAGAGCTTGCATAATGCCAACCCTGATTTTATTAACATCAGAGCAAAAGGTTGTGGAGGTCCTTCTACTCTGACATCTCAGAGCTTTTTCTGGACTTTCTGCTTTCCTTCTTATCCTGTTTGGGCTTGCTGGTGATAATGTAACAGTGGGTTTATCTTTCACATTGATGGTCTGTTAAAATTTTGAAACTTAAATCTATGTTTATTTTCTGTTTGCCACTGAAAATCATGTGCTTCTTTATGGAGTGTAGACAAATCCGTTTTCCTTGCTCCACGGATATCGCAGTATAAATCCTCAGTTCACACTTACACGTGTGCATCACCAGTTATGCTAGTACCATTAGTCCTGTTAAGCTCAGTGGGACAATTCATCTGATTAAAACTTAAAAATGAGTAGCAGTTTACAGAATTGGAAGCTAAATGACGTGGAATGAAAATAAATGAGAAAGTGGGTGAGAAAGAGGGTGAGAAAGATGTATAGAAAAGGTTGAGGGTTATGCCAAGTTTGTAGGGTTTCTTTGGAAATAATATATGCGTTTCAACTGGGACTTATGTTATGGTTTTATTTATATTATAAACTTTAATAAATTTTAAAACCTTTATAGTAAGTGCTTTGGATTCATATATTTCGTGAATCTGTCTGTAACGTTCTTTGTAAGGTTCTGCAAAGCACTGCACTGCATTGTGTGTCTGCCCTGGTTATGTGCTGAATTTCTTCCCTACTCCTTTTATATTACTGCACTTGAGAGAGTTTTCACTTGCAAGTTGGAACAGAAGCTGAAGGGGATCTTTAGGAAAGCACAGTCAAGTAGACATAATATATTTTGAAAGGCATAAAAACCTACCTCCCAATTGAGGGAGGTAAAGATTTACAATACATCATACAAATACTTTTTTTTTTTTTTTTTTTTTGATAGAGCAAAAATCTTCAGAGTCTTTTCTTACTGAAGGGCAGTGGAGGAGCCCCTTGTAATGTAACAATTTTTCTTTTTGACTTGAAGATGAAATGAGATTATTTTCAGAGCAGTTACAAGTAACAAAGTATAAGAAACAGTGCTTTCAAATAGATGCTCGTCTAGTGTTTTTTTTTTGTTTCCTTTGATATAGAGAGTGGTTACATGGGGTGCTAATTATTTGATTATATTCCTTTACCTTTCCACAGACATTTAGATACATTGCACTAAATTAGCTTCCCTTTACTCAGGTGAGCAGATCCTCAATGAGGTGCTTCCCAGAAAGGACACGGAGGAAACTAGCTAGCGTTTAGTTAAAAATATAATATAGTAGTATGTTATAAAATCATATATAATTAAGTTATAAAATCAGCTTGTTTTTAAGGGTCCTCAGATGACAACTTTCTTTTTTTTTAAAGAAAAATCTAACCCAAAACATTAAATAATATTTTCTAAACACTTCCAAATTTCCAGGCTAAACAGAGCATATATCTTTACATTTGAAGACAGCTTCTTATCTTAGATTGATAATTTAATGACATTCAGCACGTATCAGAGCTGTTGAGAGAATTGGATTATGAAGATTTGTAGATTGCTTTTAACAACATAAACTGTTAATTTATTTTACCTTTCTAACATTCCTGTTACTTTGAAATGTTTCTTTTTAAAGAGCTGTTATATTTTATCATAAAGCATTCCTGCTTTCACTGCAAGAGCATATTTATTACTGCTTCCCTTCTAGGTGAAGTGTGATGACATCATCTTTTCCCATCTATTTTAAATGTAGTAAAAGGGATACATTTTGCAAGCACACTGGTATATGTGAGGAAAAGGGAGAAACAGGTGGATGTTGAAAGTGTTTCGTAATGGGGTCTTATCCAGTAGAGACTTTCCTTACTGTAATGTAGTATTGAAATTCTCGTGTCTCTTTGAAGTGAAAAATCTTTAATTTCGCCTTTTTTTCCCCAAATAACGCTTTTAATACCATTTCCCTCCTTTGTAATAATATTTTATAGATCTTTGATGGTATTTGTGGTTACTGTATTTTCATAGGTTGTGCGCCTGTTGTTACTACTTTGAATGATCTTAGTTTGAATCATAAATGTTTTACTGCTTTCTTTGGCTTACTAAATTTTTTCAGATGTTGTGATCTTGGTGAGTAAATGATAGCACATGCTATAGTTCTTTATTTTATTTATTCTCTGTAAAATTGCAGCTTTTGAAAGACTCTTGATAATTTTGAACTGGGGGGAACTTAGTTTATTTTTACCTCTTGACATGAAAGAAAAAGCTGAGTAGAAGCTGAAGGACTAGTGTGTGAAAAAGCACAGTTTAAAGTAGTGTATTTTTTAAATTGCTGTGCTATCTGATGCTCCCATTCGTCCCCCTTCTCTCTTTTTCTCCCCCCCCTCCCCTTTTCTGTGCCTTGAATACTTAAAACAGGGGTCAGTTTGGCTGCACGTGTTGTTTAAAATACACTGCAACTGAACTGTTAAATGAAACAATAGTATCAGCATAAAATGTGCAGACCACATTAGGTTTGTGAGGATAGAAGTGAGCGTAGGTTATCAATAAATACCCAAATCAAAGTGATCTTATTCTATAGATCTCTTTTTTTCATAGTGAACTAACAGTGTTTTTGAGCTCCAGTCCCCTTCTCATCACACAGTAATGATCCCAGTTCGTACTGTTCATGTTTTCTCCTTTTCTTTCTTCTAACTCCCCTAGCACAGCTTTTTCAATCCAGCATTCACTGCACATGTTCCAGTCATGAGGTTACAAAGCTGACATTGCAGTCTCAGCAGTGGTTATCTCTTTAAAATTCCCTAAAATTCCCCTTTGGCACATCCAGTTTGGCAGCTGGGTTTCTGTAGGAAACTGATAGAGCCACCCCATCCCCTTATGTCCTTTATAAAAATAGATTTCTATTAAACCTCTGGCCAGAAGGGCAGATGGGTAAGTGGCTCCCTCCAAAACAGTCAGTGCTCCTTCCTAAGCTTTTCTCCCCAGTTTTATAATCCCTATATATTTCAGAACCAGCTAAGTAGTGAAAATATCTGCTTTTAAATTTGAAATGTCACTTGCCCCTTATTCTTCAGGGCATAATATGAACCCTCTACCCTGAAGAATTTATACAGCTCTTGAGAAATATTGACCTGTTGTTTGAAATATTTTAAATAGTTATGCAACTGTAAAATCTGAAGCTTCATTTAAAATTAGAAGCTCATTCCTGAACAACGCTGTATCCAGTAAAGTAGAACTGGCACTCAGAGAAAGAATTGCCAAGCCAAATTGGAGATTTAGATATACCTGCCAAAATGCAGAAGTGATCCCCTACCAAATAATATTCAAAACCTAAACCAAACTGGCATCTTACCATTTACGTTTCACAAAGTAGCTTTCCTTTCATGCAAAAATGTTCCTGAAATACAGTAATTATTTGTTTCGCCTTTTTGCAAGAAAGGAAGAAGAGAGAAAATTGTTACACACCCCACGCTCCCTGCAACACTACTCCTTTCCCCCTGGCATCATTCTCAGTGAGGGCTGCAATAACTACTCCACTACTTAAAATGGGTAAAATTTTGTGGCAGAAGTTAGGAGTTGTGAGTTTGAGCAGGATACCCCAAAAGCCAGTGTCCTCCCTGAAAGCCGAGGAGAGAGGCTCCTTTTGTAGCTTTGCTTTGGACTGCAGAGTCCTTGTGGTGCCCGTATCTTAGAAGTCTCTACTTGTAGTCTGTTCTGGGGATCTAAGCCCTCAGATCTGTTACAAATGGTTTATTATAGATTGTTCTTTTTTCTTTTGTGTGTGTGTTAGTCAAATGATTCTCTAATATAATAGTTGTTCTAGGAGCAGGGACTGCACTGAAGGTTTCCCAGTTCCAGCTGAGCGTGCTGGCACACACACTTCATTGACCCAGCATCACAAAGAGCAGTGCAGGACTCGTTGCTCTAGGCTGCTGTTACTTTGTGGATGGGGTGCTTTTTTGGAAAGTGAGAACTGTGGATTTGGATTGACAGGTTGAGGAGGGCCCAGGAAAACCAAAACCAGAGAGTACGGTTTCGTGGCAGCCAAAGCTGACCCAACTGGTAGCTACGGTGCCACTTCCCTTATGTCACGTCTGGGTTCATCTGCCCGTGTTGAGTTGTCTCCATGCACTAAGCCAGCAGAATGCTGTTCGTTGTTTTTCTGCTCTGTTAGTGTGGTAGGGTATGGTACAAAAGGTGAACAACCCCCACAGTGTGCTGGTGTCTTCCCAAAGAGGGAGTCCTGCTTCTTGTGGTGCCTGCTGTTGGGAGGGAGCGGGGAGCGGGGGTCCCTGGGCCTGGAGGGGGAGGAGGTGTGTGATGGGCATGTCTGAGGCAGGAGCCTATTCTGCAGGGGAGATGAGTTCAGAGGCTTGTCTGCACTTAGCATTTCCTTTAGAATAGCCTTGAAGGCCTCCCTCCTGAGAACTTGTGCTTTTTGATCACCTTTGGAAGAGCTTAACAGCTTCTCTGTTGGCCCCAAGGAGAACTGCGACACCAACTGCTATTTTGACTCGCTCTGCCCGGTTCTTGTGACCTCTCTTTGAGGTTGGGGGCACCTGGGGTAGGCGCTCCTCATCTCTTTGGTCAATAGGAAATGACTAGATGCAGCTGGCACCTAACGCTAAATCTTGTATGACTTGCACAGAGCATTTCATGTTCTTATTCTGTGTTACCATGTGTATTTTCTTATTTTTATTGAGGAAAGTTATCTGTGTTTGCTAACATGGCCCGATTAACCATCTTTGAGTCAGTCTGAAGCTCTTATCTTTCTGTGTTGTTTTTTAAAGAAGCAAAGTTTCTAGCTTGTTGTTATGATTGCAATTTTTACCATTCCCGATTTCCCCACCTCTCATTTGCTAAGAACTTGATACAGTTAAAATAATTCTGTTCATATCTTCCTCCACACCCACTGGAATTTGTTAAAAAAACAGAATTGTTCTAATAAGCTAGACCAATGCAAGAATCTGCATGCTTTTTACCAGCCTGGGTGAAAAAAGCATACTGAATCATGTGAACACTTGTAATCCATTTCAGTGCGAAGTCAGATGGGCTTACATAGATTTTTATAGTTTACCACATGAGTAGAGAAATGCATTTATGCAACTTAAAAAAAAAAAAGAAAGAAAAAGAAAAGGAAAAGAAAAAAGAAACAAATGTTGACAGCCACCTGATGCAGCCTTTTTTTGGAAAAGGCTGCTTCTTAACAGCGTTTTGTAACCAGAGGTGAGAATGCAGAGGACTGGATATGCAAAGAGCATTTGTAGGGGCCGGGAGGGGACTGTGGTTAGCTTGGAGTGAAATGAGGAAGCTGTAGGATCCTTGCTTGTATTGCGCAGACAGCCGTAATCACCTCTCTGAACAAGCTTAAGTCTGGGGTCCCTTTTGTAATTAGCAGTGTAAGAGAAAGCCTATGGTAAGAAACCTGGGCTACCTTTATTATATGAAAGCAAAATGAACTATTGAGTTGCCTGCCTGTCTGTTACGTCTGGCAAAACGTAACTGCACTAGGCAGCTCCCACAGTTCCTTACAATCTGGATGTCTTGGAGTAAAATGTTAAAACAAAGTTGATTGGTTTCTTTGTTGTTAACTGAAAGATTTCCTCCTAATGCAGCTGTTTTGTCAAAAGACACTCTTCTAGACTTTACAGTTTGGAGGTATTGAATGCTCCTGATGGATCCTTTAAAGTGTTTTAAAGTGCATAATTGGGGCACTTGAGCATAAAACTACAATTATACACTTGTGTGTTAATTTTGTGTACAGATAGATGTGACTTCAGTCTGGCCATAAATAAGAAGGAAGCATTTTATTGCAAGTATAAGAATTTGTTTTGTGAATGCTTAAACAAAATAGGTGTTCGGATAATAGCCTGAAATGACCAGACTTGATTGTGGGGTTTTTTTTGTTTTTTTTTAAGCTTTCAAGAAAGGAAGGAACATTCATGGTTTTTTAGGACATGCTTGAATGCCTTGAAAGAATAGCAGGTATTATAAAGATTGACTGATGGAGCACAATATTTGAGTTAAGTTCGGCTGCAGTATTAGTTTAAAAAAAAAAAAAAACTAGTAGGTTGGCATAGAATAAATGACCTTGTTGGTTGATTCTTCATAAATTTTTAAGTGAGCTATTTTCAATTAATCAAAACAGGTTATTTTTAATGAGTAATGTGATGACTATAAAGTTCTTGTTTGTTTTTTTTCTGTTCTGTCTCTGATATTTTTGGGGCTTACTATTATGTAAATTGGATTATCTGTATCCAGATACTTACATTTAGCTGATGTTTCAAAGACTTACTTGTGGTAACTGATATGAGGACTAATTTACAATAATCATCTTATTTTGAGTATAATGAAAAATGTAATTATTTAAGGAATTATTATGTACTGTATGATTTCAGCTATGAATTTATAAGATTGGTGTCTTTGATGTTTCTGTCAGGGTTCTTTTGATGTTTTTCAGTACTAAGCAATAGGTCAAATTAAATAATAGAAATGGAATAATTCAAAAATCTAAACTCTGTGGCTACGACTAGGAGTTTGAAAATTTTCTTTTAAAAATACTTGCAGCAATATTTGAAGTCATAGCTATATTAGAGTTGTAAGATGTAGCGTTTGGACCATTATGTAAGTACTCATATTTAAGAGGCTGACTTCTTTTTTATCTGTTCCCAGTAGAGAAGGGGAAAGAAAAGCACAGGAAAGATTTATGTCTTCCTCTCTTTCTTATTGCTGATGCCGTTTGGCCAAACTCTAAAGAAGGGTTTTGGACAGGGATTTTTTTTTTTTTTTTAAAGCAAACATAAGTGCTCCAGAGTGTTTGTCTACGTCAGTAGGAACGTTGTTGTGAGGTACTGTACCACAGGAATGGGATCCTGACCTTAGGCAGTTTGTTTATTATCATCCAGCACAACATTATGCTGGGCTGGTAGAGTTAACATAATCAAATTTCTTTATCCACTTGGTTCAGCCAGGCACTGTTTGCCTCAGAACTCCTTGCTGTGGGGAATTTTTAGTCTCCAGATGAAAAGTATGGTTTAGATCTTGCTGTAGTAGAAGAAACTAGCAGAATTTGGGCTGTATAAATGACTAAATTTGTCACAGAAATTGCTGAGCCTAAATGGTAGCTGTGGGAGGTAATGCCTTGCCCTTTTGTGTGTTGACCTCCTATGCTGTGGACACTAGTTGGGGATTGAAATCCATAATGAGCACACAAAGAGCTGTAAATCTGTTCTCCCACTGAATGCGTACAGCAAGGTTTTCACTAGAGCGTGTGATACCCTGTAGAAGAGCGGAGGACTAGCGCTGAAGCTGATTTGCCATGCTTGCAGCAGCGCTCTGCTCGGCCACTTCAGTGGGGCCCTGCCAGGTCACAGGGGTCTGGACCAAAGTCAGAGTTCTCCATTGAACCCCTGAATTTGGGCCTGCCCCTTGGCTCTTAACTTTGTACTGAGACACTAAATTAAGGTATGTTTATAGCAACTCCACATTGTTAAATCCTTTACATTCACCATGTTTCTCAGGGAACACGTGGCCCAGGAAGGATGGAAGAGTTGAAACCACAGTTCTGTAACATCAGAAGCTTGAGGTTGTCCATCTCCCCGCATGGCTCGGCCCCAGAGCGCCTAAGCAAACCCGCTGCTTTCTTTCCCAGTCATTGTCACCAGGGGTACTCGTGTGGACTGTTTTGTGGGGAGAGAGAGAGAGGAATAAGGAGGAAAGGAGAAGAAAAGCAGCTACAAGACAGAGTGAGTGCTGTGAAGGTCTATCAGTCCCGGTAGTCTAGTGGAACTGCACTAATTTGGGTAGGAAGAGAGGAAAGGCCTGGGTTGCTGAAGAGTACCCAGCACTGCTCCACATGGAGAATATTTTATATTCTTCTCTTGCTGTTTTTAAGAGGTACAGTGAAGTGCTCTGAAAGATCTCAGATGATTTAGCTCTGAAATCCATCAAACTTAAATATGGTAAGGGCAGTTTTCATCAAGACTGATATCTTTGGAGGAGTGTACGAATGAATTAGAAAGCATCTTCTTCCTGCCTTGAAAGATACTGGAGGAAAGAAAGAAAACTCAAGGATGTGCAAGATATTGAGGGAGCAATGGGAAACAGGATGTATGTGTATTCTTTCTTTTCTTACTACTGCAGTTAAATAAGGATATTTGCATTTCTTCCAGCTTTCTAGATTATATGCCAGGAGAAATGTAGAGTGAAAGTCATTATACAGAGGGATTTTTCAGTCTCCAGTAGTTCAGTATTTGTGAGTCTCTCTGTATATAAATGTGCACAAATGGAGAATTACTCGTGTAGTCAGACTACCTGCTATTCAAACTCGTCCCGTATCTCTCATTTGTGTTCTTTGTTTTTGAAGGTTTAAATGGCACCCCAAAACTTGTCTGAGGAAAAATATTTATATGGGTGTACATGTTTGTTTTGTTTTTTTTAAACCATATTATTATTATTTAAGAAATAGTGGTCAAAACTGTAAACCCTCTGTTTCCTGGAGAATAAATGGCAAATGCAGGATTCAGGGACCAAAGACTGTTAGGTAGTCTGTTCATTACAGTCAGTCATAGATATACACAAAGTGCCCTGTGATAAATTAAATTATTTCTGTTGTTATATGGTTAAAAATTAGATTTAATGTAAACTTTTTCATTTTTAAATAATGGCTGACATTTCATAGATGAGTTTTATGCTGTTAATGCTGTGTGAGGTGAGGTTTCTTATATACTGTTTACTGAAGCACATCATAGGGATCAGGTAAAGCTGTCTTTCATTGTGGCAGTTCTGATGTGCATTCACAGAATCACAGAATCACTGAGGTTGGAAGGGACCTCTGGAGATCATCTAGTCCAACCCCCCTGCTCAAGCAGGGTCACCTAGAGCATATTGCACAGGATTGCATCCAGGCGCATTTTGAATATCTCCAGAGAAGGAGACTCCACCACCTCTCGGGGCAACCTGTTCCAGTGCTCTGTCACCCTCACAGTGAAAAAGTTTTTCCTCATGTTAAGATGGAAGTGTCTGTGTTTCAGTTTGTGCCCATTGCCTCGCGTCCTGTCGCTCGGCACCACTGAAAAGAGTCTGGCCCCATCCTCTCGACACCCTCCCTTCAGATACTTGTACACATTGATAAGATCTCCTCTCAGCCTTCTCTTCTCCAAGCTAAACAGGCCCAGCTCTCGCAGCCTTTCCTCATAAGAGAGATGCTCCAGTCCCCTAATCATCTTTGTGGCCCTTCGCTGGACTTGCTCCAGTAGTGCCACATCCCTCTTGTACTGGGGAGCCCAGAACTGGACGCAGTACTCTAGATGTGGCCTCACCAGGGCTGAGTAGAGGGGGAGAATCACCTCCCTCGACCTGCTGGCAACACTCTTTCTGATGCAGCCCAGGATACCATTGGCCTTCTTGGCCACAAGGGCACATTGCTGCCTCATACTTAACTTGGTGTCCACCAGCACTCCCAGGTCCTTCTCAGCAGAGCTGCTTTCCAGCAGGTCAACCCCCAACCTGTACTGCTGCATGGGGTTATTCCTCCCCAGGTGCAGGACCCTGCACTTCCCTTTGTTGAATTTCATGAGGTTCCTCTCTGCCCACCTCTCCAGCCTGTCCAGGTCTCTTTGAATGGCAGCACAGCCCTCTGGCGTATCGGCCACTCCTCCCAGTTTTGTATCGTCAGCAAACTTGCTGAGGGTGCACTCTGTGCCTTCATCCAGGTCATTGATGAAGAAGTTGAACAAGACTGGACCCAGGACTGACCCCTGGGGGACACCGCTAGCTACAGGCCTCCAACTAGACTCTGTGCCACTGAGCACAACTCTCTGAGCTCTGCCATTCAGCCAGTTCTCAATCCACCTCACTGTCCACTCATCTAACCCACACTTCCTGAGCTTGTCTATGAGGATGCTATGGGAGACAGTGTCAAAAGCCTTGCTGAAGTCTAGGTAGACAACATCCACTGCTCTCCCCTCATCTACCCAGCCAGTCATTCCATCATAGAAGGCTATCAGATTGGTTAGGCATGATTTCCCCTTGGTGAAGCCATGCTGACTACTCCTGATCACCTTCTTTTCCTCCACATGCGTGGAGATGGCTTCCAGGATGAGCTGCTCCATCACCTTTCCAGGGATGGAGGTGAGGCTGACTGGCCTGTAGTTCCCTGGGTCCTCCTTCTTGCCCTTTTTAAAGACTGGGGTGACATTGGCTTTCTTCCAGTCCTCGGGCACCTCTCCTGTTCTCCATGACCTTTCAAAGATGATGGAGAGTGGCTTAGCAATAATGTCCGCCAGCTCCCTCAGCACTCGTGGGTGCATCCCATCAGGGCCCATGGATTTGTGGGTGTCAAGTTTGCTTAAATGATCTCTAACCCACTCCTCCTCCACCAAGGGAAAGTCTTCCTCTCTCCAGACTTTCTCTCTTGCCTCCAGGGTCTGGGGTTCCTGAGGGCTGGCCTGACCAGTAAAGACTGAAGCAAAGAAGGCATTCAGTAATTCTGCCTTCTCCGCATCCTTCGTCACCAGGGCACCCACCCCATTCAGCAAAGGGCCCACATTTTCCCTAGTCTTCCTCTTGCTGCTGATGTATTTGAAGAAGCCCTTCTTGTTGTCCTTGACATCTCTAGCCAGATTTAATTCCAAACGGGCCTTAGCCTTCCTCGTCGCATCCCTGCATATTCTGACAACATTCCTATATTCATCCCAAGTGGCCTGTCCCCCTTTCCACTTTCTGTAGACTTCCTTCTTCTGGTTGAGTTTTGCCAGGAGCTCCTTGCTCATCCATGCAGGTCTCCTACCTCCTTTGCTTGACTTCCTACTCATAGGGATGCACCGCTCTTGAGCCTGGAGGAAGTGATGTTTGAATATTAACCAACTCTCTTGAACACTCCTTCCTTCCAGGGCCCTCACCCATGGGATTCCTCCAAGTGCACATCCTCGTTACATAGGTTTGTAAAGTAGAATTCAAATACTTAAGGAGATTGCGTAGTAGTTGCGTGAATCCTTTTAATTGTTTTGATCATTTTTTAAAAAAGGAAGGCAAAGTGTAAGAATGGATACCTTATCTGAGTCCCATTTAAGTGTGTATGTATATACGCACTAAAATTTTTCTTCATTTTAATACACTATATCAAAGTAGCACTTCTCAAACTTTTATTGCAAATTTTCAGTCTTCTGATGATGCTGGTCTGAGGGGATCAATCCCCTTATTGAAACCTCTTACTAGAGTTTAGTGTATTTTCATCCCTTAATTTACAGAAAGGACCAAAATTAATTTCTTTGTTGTGTTAGTATGAACTGTATTGCAATATACAAATCAACATCAGGCTCTTGTATGAGGAAAAAATCTCCCTGTTGTTTTTAGGCTCAACTGTTTATCTCCCCCTTGAAATTAATTTTAGCTCAACCAAAACATGCAAATTTTCTAGCCCCATTTTTTTTTTCTTTTTGTTTGTTTGCTGCTGGAAGTGGAAGGTAGAAGTGGGAGGTGGTTGTGATATTGGCATAGATTTAGCATTTACAGCAGAGGTAGTTTTCATCAATTCCTTACAAGGGAATCAAAGTGTCCTTTTTTGGAAGGAGAGATATTGCCTTTCCTTATAAATGATGGACTATTTTGTGGTAGTAGTCTTTATTTATTTGGTTCTCATCATGAAGAATAGCAAACTTATTCAAAATCTCAGTACATCAAAAATATGTCAATACATAAAACATAAGTACTATACCATACTATGCTCTATGCAAAAAACTATGTTAATGAGATGTGAAGGTTGCACAGCTAAGAAGTCAGAAAATATAAATGATAAGATTCTAGGAGCCATATTAACTGAGCCACATTTCACATCCTCTATATTTTATGAAATGCCTTTGATAACATAAATCAGAAATAGAAGGTGCTATGTATGTGCAACATGGCTCAGTTAATGTTGCCTTTGGAACCTTAACATCTATATTTCCTGACTGGAGAGGTTTTTTTAGTCATGTAATCTTAGTAGTTTTTTGCATTCTATTTTTTATAGTTTCTCTTTTTTAAAAGAGAAGAAAATTGCCTGTACTAATAATGGGTTAGCTCATGTTTCTTTGATTTAAACTACAGTAAAACACAGTTTGCAGAGAGCACCTCATGACAGGTACATATTTGATGCCATATGCATTGCTGTGGCAACTAGTGTAGCCACATTGCTGTGCCCTTTTTGAGGAAAAGGGGACTATAGACATGTGTTTGAAGTCCTGTACTTTCTGTCCTGCACATTACAGTAGTATAGGGTATGACTGCATTGCAGACTGCAGTGTATTGTAAAGATACTTGAGCTACCTTTTTAAATGAACTGGCTCTTGTACAAGAAGCAGGCTGTCTGCAAGAGTGTGGATCTCCATGTGACCTAATTCACCCTGCTACAGAGCAAGGCAAATTAGCCTAGCGTGGATTTTAGTGTAGGCTGCTTCCAATAACTGAGCTAGTTTGCAAATCTGTGTACTGCACTGCAGTCTTCAACATAGACATGTGTTTAATGACTCTGCAAAATCTGTACTTTGCAAGTTCTGGAATCAGGATTATTTGTGTTGTGACATAAAAAATATACTTTTCATCCTTGTGCTTCATTGCTCTGGGTCATAGGGTGGGCCAGTATCAGGCCCAATGTTAATATTTTAAAGGGTCTTAATAAAATTTTGAAGTTCATACTTCAACATAAAGTCAGGCAGTCTAGGAAAGACAGTAACACAGGTTAACATTGTGACCAATGTATTGTCAAAAGGTCAAAGCTAAGTGATAAGAAATAAGAGAATATATGAATAAAACACCTTAATATCAGGATTCCTGATTTACTTCTGATTAATAGTCTTGACATTAGCACAGAGTTTTTTTACTTAGTTCCTTTCCAGAATTTTTTTGTCACTGAATGAGAAGGTCTTGCAGCCTTCATAAAGACCATATGTGCGCAAGCACGCTGGGGTTGGACATGGTACTTTGAGAAAGGAGACCACGGTGTACTGGCTATGGTAGAACTTTTACTGCCACTGAGTGTATGCCAAAGGATTTTCCTATGCTGTAAGCATATTACATTTTTTCCCTCTTTCTGTAATCCAGCTAAACGTACCAATGAAGGGCTGTGCTTATGTTAACTGGAAAGTTCTAAATATAAACTAATTTTTTTATAAGTAAATAAAAGTAAAAGGATTAGTTTTCCCTTATACCTTTCTATTCAAATGTATGAAGAAATGCATGGTTTGAATGTTTTGGGGGAAAATGTTTATGTTTTGACAGAGGTCTGTCTTTGGAAATTTAAGACCAAAAGAGTAGATGTTTCAGAAAATTATATGAGTTTTATTTGAAGGTTTAATGGGAATGTGTGACAGCCTTATTTATAGTTATCACTGAAGTGGCCACTGTAGAATTAAAGAATTAGAATTAAATTTAGATATGACATTTTTTTGACTGCAGGAGTGTGCTCTTTTAAGTCCTAGAGTGAAGTAGCTTTTTTTAACCAGACAAAGGGCACTTATTTCCCCCCCCCCCCCCACCCCCATTTCTTTTTATCACTTTAGGGCCAGTCTATTAGGACAATATGTTTTAAAACTTCTGGACTGTGTTGTTGCCTACTAGTGAATTCATTCAGTGTCTGTCTTCCTCTTTGGGAGCCAGATAGTTTGAAGGGAGAAGCAATAGCCAGTGTTGCCAGGGCTCCTTCCTGGCTGTCAGCATATCATGGTAACTAATTTGGTCAGGCAGATCCCAGAGTGATTTGACAGATTTTTGTGATAGCAGACATGTAATGGTTCTTCTATTACTGACTGGATCTAACCATTAGGATGGTTTAAAAATGCAGTAGCAGCATATTGGTGGTATTATTAGTGTGTACCTATGCTAACACACTAATTCTGTTACATTTTAATTTTTAAAATTATTATAATGACTATAATGCAGTCTAATGATCCTTCTCCTTTGACATCAGTTATGGATTATGCATGCAAGAATTGCTTAAATCTTCCACTACTATTGAGGTATTACCTGGACAAAGAATGTCTGCCAGAAGACCCCTTGTTCAAGCAAGAATTTAAGATAATGGGCCAAGTTATAGGTTTAATTGGATTTCTCCCACCTCTTCATTCTGGCTGCCAATTTCATTCCTCTTGTATTCTCATCCTTTCTTTCTTAGCAGCCAGAGTGGTTTAATCACTGATGGTCAGTCATTCTTCTCTCAAAATAATGCTGTTTGCACTGTGCAAGTCAGATAGTAGGCAAAGTAATTATTACAACTTCTGTACTCACCTAGAAATAAATTCAAACTCAGATCTGTCCTCTCTGTACTGTCCAAAGAATTTAAGTATTACCACAGCACACTAACGCATTCCGAATTCTGATCTCCTCTATTGCATGGGCTACAAAGAACAAGGGTCTAAGAGTGAAAGGGAGGGGGGGATTACCTTATGAAGAAAAATGATGCTTGGGTCATTCACTCCAAGCATTGTAAGTAATTGGCTTCAGATTTGTTTTATTCTGGGGAGATTTTAATTAAGCTTTTTTTTAATATGCTGTTTAATAAACATTTGTCTATAAGCAGTATCTTGTGATCCCCATCTGTAAAGCAGGAGGATTAATTTGCATGTTGTTGCTTATTATTTATTTAAATAGCAACAGAAATTATACTGAGTGTTTTACTAGAACAGTGGTGGTGGATCTCTGCACTGAGGAATATGGTGTCTAAAAGTACATGTAACATGAGCACCTTTTTTTTTTTTTTTTTTTAACAGCCTGGGTTGGGAGAATATGGAGGAAAACTCTAACATAAATAGCTGTTATATAAGGTCAGAAAAAGAGCCCAGTACCCTTTTTTTTTTTTTACAACAACGTGCAGAAGTAGATTGCTAGGGATAACATTTAGGAAATTGGAGCAGTCTCCCAGCTTCTGGCAATCAGGATTTTACAGTCTCTTTAGGTTGCTTCAATTTGTTACTTAGATATCTTGCAGGCTGTACTTTCATCATTTTATCTCAGGAGATAAATATGTACTGTAAAGAGATGATTAGAACATAGGAATGGCTATATTGGGTTAGATAAGGGGGTCATGTTGTCCATGAGAATGCTTCAATTGCATGCCTAGAGAAGAGCAAGAACAAAGCAAGGACATGATTCTTCCCCCTAAAACTCTTCAAGCCTCCAGCTGTTTTCAGCTCAGGGACTTCCTGAGCCAGATGTGTCTCAATATATTTGGTAACCCTCAAAGGATCTGTCTTTTGTGAACTTGTCCAGTCTTCACATGAGCCCATGTAAACTTTCAGCATTCAAAACATCCTTTGGCAAGGAGTTTCAGACATCTGCTACCTCCATGACTAGAGAACTTACCTCCCTTTTGTTTTGAAATTTTCTTCTACCAGCTTCACTTGATGCCTCCTAATTGTTGGGTTAAGCATTATGATTTTGTAGCTTTCTATCATATTCTCACTTCATTGTCTCTTTTCCAGACTTGAAGAGTTCTAGGTAATTATCCTCTTTGGATGGAAATTGTTCCATGCCTTTGATCATTCTTGTTGCAGTTCTCAGAACCTTTGTGACCCCTTCAGATAAATCTAAGAAGTTTGCAGAGTGGAACTTTCTTTGCAAAAGCCATGTTGATGTTTCCTAATTGTGATTTTAATCTTGCTTGTGCTGATTTATCCAGAACAGTCATCAGTACTTTACAGTCTTAAATTCATCAGATCTCTTCTTTTTCTAAAAGCCATATTCCAGGTACCAAAGCAGCTCCAAGTTACATGTTACATACCATGACCATACCAATACAGCTGTTTCATTCTTGAGTTCATTTACACCTTTGGGGTCATACTGTATGGTCTTGAGCATTACTTGTCAGTTTGCTCCATAGTCCCATCAGTTTCAGACACACTCTTTGAGTCCCTTCCAAAGGATTCCAGAATGGGAACATCCCAAGATTTTTCCACAGTACACTACAGTACAAAAAAGTCATAAAGCTTCTCTTTGATGGCTCTGTTTTCTCTGAATCTCCTTTTATACCGTGATCATCACTTGGCACTTCAGACTCTCTGGCAGACCTCCTGCTCCTGATGTGTTTGAAGAATGATTTATTACTCATTTGATTCCCTTTCCTAGCTGTTCCTCCAGCTCTTTCTGGCCTGCCTTATTTCATTTATTACATTTAAAGTGCTGGAGTTTACGATCTTTTCTGTTTTCTTCATTTGGACTTGATTTTGGCTTTTTGAAGGACTCCTTTTTGCTTCTAGTAACCTGCTATGAGCCATGCTGATGTCCCTTTGGTCTTCTCAAGTCTTTGTTAATAGGTGGTGAACATTCATTCTGTGCTTTGCATGTGGTTGTTGTTAAGCAGCTTTGATACTGCCAGGAAGGTTTTAATTCTCTAGGTGTCTATTATAACTTCCTTTTAACAAGATTTCCCCTTTTTATGTAGTTACACATTTTGAAGTTAAGCACAAGCATAGCAGCCCCTTTAGTTTTTGTTGCTCCTGTAGGGATGCTCAACTGAAATGTGTTATGACCACCGATGCGTAGTGGTTCTGCAGCTGTAGGATGGAGAACTGGATTACTCATGCTGCTCAGGACTAAACCAAGTGCCATGTCTCCTCATGTAGGCATCCAGACCAGCAGCTCCATGGAACAACCTTTGGCGGTTATCTGATACCTTGGTCTCAGCATTATATTCCATTTGCTCAGTCTGCATGCGACTTGTTGAAATCTCCCATTACTGTTTTATACCCTGCCTTAGCTGATCTTGCTCAGTATGGTGCTGTCAGTGTTGCCATAGTCTGGCTGTGCGTGATGGTCCCGGCACTTGTTCATCCTAATCAGAATCCATGTGGTTTGTAACTCTAGGCCTCTGCTACTCGTTGAGGTGGGATTTTTTTTTGATTTGTTTCTAAACTCACTGTAGCGTATAGTGTTGCTTCACCATTGGTTATCTCTCCTGTGTATTTTGTGCCCTGGGATGATACAAAATAGTGTTCCATTGATTTGTCTCCTTTTTACCAAATTTCCACTATGACTGCTATGTCAGTGCTTTTGTTTGAGGTTTGGTTTTCTGTGCGGCACGTTTTTCTTCCACTCCCACCCTTTGTATAGAAGCCAATGTACCACTGGGTTTTCTTCTTGTCACCTGTTTAGTCTGTGGTCAGTTTTCCTGTTTTCATTCTTTCTTTCTTCTCACAGTCTTCACTTGATGACCCAGAATCTCCATGTCTTCACTTATAATAGAAATGTCATGCTTGAACCATGTGTTCTTCTAAACCCTTCTCTTCAGTTAAAAAATCAAGAAAGTGAATTTTTAAGGTACCAGCAACCTTGTTCCTGTGTTCAAGTGAACTCCAGCCCTCCTGTGCAAATATCTTTATTCCAGAAATGCCCAGTTCCCAATGAATCTGACTTCTTGCTCTTACACCATCTTGTCAGCCAGGCATTTAAACTCAGCTTCTCCTTCTCACTCCACTAACCCATATTTTGCTGTCAGGATCTCCTTCCTTCTCTTCCCAGTGTTACTGGGACCCAGATGGACCACAACATAGGTTTGCACTTAGTGTTTCCTAGGAACCAGTCCAGGTGCTGCGACCTTTGCAGCTGGCAGGCAAATCACCATGTGGTTTTGCTGTCGGATCCCAGACTCCAGCTGTCTGTTTGCCTGATGATTGTTCCAATAAACCCGTTTTGGTTTGCATTTTAACTGGTTCAGCTGTGCATCAGCAGAGGAGAGGGTATTTATCAAAAGCGGTTAATTTGGTCACAATCTCAGTTGCCTATCACATGATGGTGAAGGAAATTGAAGTGCAAGCAAAGAAAACAAGCGCAGGACTGGGGTTGCAGTCCTGATATGGGGAGCTAGCAAGAAGTATGGCTATCAACTTCTGACAGAAGTAATAGGAACAAATTAAGTTGTGATAGTAAAAACAACAGCTTGTTCTTGGATATAGAATTTTAAACACGTTTAAATTTGACTTTATATTATTATTATTGCCTAGCAAATATTGCTGAATGAATGTAATCAATTAACCTTAGGCAGAATGGGCATGTATTTATATGTTCAGTAAACAGATTTATCTATGTATCAGAGACTCAGTGGGAACAATTCAGATATCTAAGCATTGGTATTTAGTACCGTTTCAGATGTCCTCAGATATCCAAGACATTTGCATAGGACAGAGAAGCTTGGGACCTATGAGAGATCCACCCTAGAAGGGAGAAGTCCTATGCTGTATCTGTCATCTAAAATAATCTGAAATACCAGTGTTTAAGGGGGAAAACGTGGGTGCCTAAAATAGGGGCAATATGGATACAATATTGTGAACTTGTTGAAGGTCTACTTTTTAAAATAGTGCAAGAAAATGTCTATGCCTATGTATATTGATGCAGGGCTTACGGACTAAATTGATGCAAAAATTTCCTCTGATAAAAATTATAATTGACTTGATTTTGGTTATAACTTAAATTATCTGCCTTTTTTTATCATTGTATGATACGTGTGCTGATTTGTCCATTAATAGGACTGGTAGCAGGTTATTTTATATTGCAATGTTCACTTGAATCCATTGTTTTGTTTTTTCCAAAATATGTGTCTTAGCAATGGGGAAGACTGAGAAAGATTGAACTTGACAAAACAAAAAACTGCCCAACCACAAGTTTTTTGTGGAGAGCTTAAACACATGTGGATACACAAAATTTAAAATCTGGGGGTTCTTGGCAAAAGATTTCACAAAAAATAGTACCTTATTCTTCTGCAAAAATGGCATTTCTCTTTCAAAGCCTATTTTAGAGTTATCCCTTCTTTCCATGGTTCTACTTTGGGGTCAACGCATCAGAATAATTCCTCTCTAGATTTGCCTGAGAAGTGTGCGTATGAAGAACTAACATATTTTAAATAACTGTTTCTGTATTTTGAGACTGGATATTATGGGATTGTAATGTTCAGAAGCATAGTATTTCCCTTAGATGCTCTTCCTAAAAAGAGAAGCTATATAGAACGCTCAGGCTGATGTGCTGCAAGAGGATCTAAGGACTTGCATTTACTATTGAGTAAAAGAGTAGGGCTGTTGGGTCAGGTTTATGGCTGAAGATATCACTCCCATTCAGGCTAGCATACAGCTGTAAACTAGCTCGGCTTCATGTCATCCTGTGTCTTGACTCATGTATTTGCTTGGCTTGGCTCTTCCAACAGATACCGCCTCAGTATGGTCAGCAAGGTGTAAGCGGCTACTGCCAGCAGGGCCAGCAACCGTATTACAACCAGCAGCCGCAGCCTCAGCATCTGCCACCCCAGGCACAATATCTGTCGCAGGCCCAGCAGAGGTACCAGGCTCAGCAGGTAAGCACAGTCTTCCATTGCTTACAATCACCCTGGAGCATGAAATATAAAAATGTTCTGTGTAAAACAAACAAAACCCAACCCCACCTCTTTACAAGATAGCACAGTTAAAAACAAAATTAAATAAAGAATCAGACAACATCTTTTTGAAAAGTCTTGGGGTATATACACACAAATACACATGCACACCCTTTCAGGATTTGTTTTCTTTCAGCTTTTTTGAATAAAGCTAATTTATATACCCCAGCAACTATTAATTCTTTCTTTTTTTGAAAAAAGAAGTAGCAGTTTCTTGATCAGATGTCAGTGGAGGTTGGAGATTTTCTTTGGTTTTTATTCTGTTTTCCCTTCATGCTTTTTTTTTTTTTTTTTTAGAAAACAGATGCTGTTGATTGCTCCTGCATCTAATACAGTCACAGTTTTGTTTTTCACTTTGTTTCATTTTTGAGGAGGGTAGAGGAGTTCAAGACCTTCTGGAGTCACTTTGTCAAGGGAGCTGCTTAAGACATATTTTTAATTGATATTAAAATTATGAATTTGAATGTTTTCAGTTTGCACATCCAGTTAGATAAACTGCATAATTCAATACTTGTTGCAGTTCTTGATCTGTGTTTTACATGTCAGCCATGAAGTGATTTTGTTTTTAAGTAAGATCAGAAGCAGTAGTGTATGGGTCTACTTCCTAGAGCTTGAGAAATACCCAAATTTTATGTATTGAACAAATCTTGGATATCTGTAGTTCATACAGCTGTATGTGCAGGCTAAGTTCTATCCACAGGCTCAGCTCTCTTAATCATAGGGAGATGATTTGGAAATGGAAGGATGAAACTAAAGCATACTCACCATCTTGGGAAATCTAAGAAAAGTGAGTTGCTCAGGACTTGGTATTAGTAGAAGCATCATCACTTTCTGCAGATTCCTGGGGAATTCTGTCAGGCTTGGTTGATTAACATTTTAGAATTATGCTGGCGCAATGTAGAAATCTTAACTTGAAATAAAAATAGAGTGTAAAATAAACTAACAAAAGATGCCATAAGTAGCAATGATACAGGAGGCTCCCCTCCTTTGATTTTAAAGTAAAGTTATGATAATTTGACTGTGTAATTACATGTTAATTTTTCTTCATCTACATTTTAAAATTCCACTGAGAATTAACTTTTTTCATTAAAATGCTGGATCATTTGTGAAATAGAATAATTGTATCTGTGGTATTTTTGAAAATGTCACTCCTTTCCATCTTTTGGTTTATATGTAACTGTGACTTTAAAGATTGCAGTTTTATCTTTTCATTTAATTTTCTCCTTTTTTACTTTGACATTAAATGCCTGGTTTCTCTACTACTTGTAAATATTGTGTATAGGCATCTTGGTAGAGTCTTAACAGGTTAAGTCCTAATAATACAGCCTATGAAGTGGGACTCTTAATTTCTAAGGAAATACAGCTCATCCCATGTGCACATATCACAGTTTGTGAAATTAAATTGTTTGTTGCTGCCTTGAACACATAATCATATTTTACATATTATCAGTTGAATGGATTGAGTGTTTCAGTTTAAAAAATACATGAAACATACTGACTCTGCAGAAGGACATATGAAATAACAAGATACTGATTTATCTGTTAATACATGTTCCAATTACCTAATTTTTTGCTATTGTAGCGAGTAAAGTGAAGGTTTGTACAGTGAAGTAAAGGGTATCATAAAAGAAGGTAGAATCAAAATGAGAGGAAAGCCTCACATGTATTACAGATTGTCTAGAGCTGAGGCAAAGAGAAAGCCAAGGAGATTCACAGGTAGGAGAAAATATCAGCCTCACTGTAGTGAAACAGCTTCACTGCGGATTTGGGGGTAGATTGGGAGAATGTCTAGATCGAGACACTCAGGATGGTGCTGTGGCCTCAAATTCAGCAGGCATTTTTGCCAGAATCTGCAAATTCGTATTATATATCAACTCCTCATGTGCATCAGCTTCACATTTGATATGCCTTGGTGTGGGAATTACACTGGAAATCATTCATGGCTTGTGAACAGTTGGTTGTTTATCCTATTCTTCAACAGTGACCGACCTTTACTAAATTTCGAACTCTGATCCCAGGATCTGAATTATACAGGCTTATTCAGAAATATTTGTATGTAGATGTGACTGTTTTATATAGATTATAAAAATCAACTGCAGTTACTTAAAATGGCAGTATTTCTTAACACCTTGAGACTTGCTCCTTTTCTTTTCCCTTTCTCCAGACTGGTTCCATGGTTGGTTCCATAAGCCTTTCTCAAGAAGGCTTATTAGGCTGAACACCTTCTCTATAACGTTCCTCTCTAAAACTTCACCACTGTGTTCTTTCTTGTTGTTTGGGAACTGCTAATCAGAGACCAAATTCCTAAATCAAAGGAAATTGAAGTCTATTCTTTTGAAACTTCAGCAGCAGTGTTTTTTCTCTGTTGATGACCCAAGATAGAGTTACTGTGAAATGGTAAGCAGTCAGTGCAGGATGCAAAAACTAATAGTGGCAAGAATTTGTGAGTGTATGTCAAATTCTGCTGCTGAGACACAGATTTTTAATCCTCTCTGCTTATATAAGATAATTTTTAAATGATTTTCAAAAGATAATGGTTAATTAAAATTTTAGCAAAAGAAATAGGAGTAGATATTCATACAGTTTTAAGAGTTTAAAGGGCAGAGTTGACTGAATTTGATATATTGTGGAGCCTTAAGAAGAGAAGGCTCGGGGAGATCTTATTGCTGTTTACCACTGCCTAATGGGAGGATGTGGAGAAAGCAGAGCCAAACTCTTCTCAGAGGTGCAGTGGGAGGTTAAGAGGCAATGGAGACAGGCTGGGATATGGGAAATTCCAACTCAATAAAAGAAAAAAAAAATTTACCATGAGGGTTTTCAAACACTGGAAGAGGAATCCAGAGAAGCTATAGAATCTGCATCCTTGGAGATGCTCAAAACTTGACTGGAGAAGGTGCACAAGCAGCCTGTTTTCAGTAGACTTGCTTTGGTCAGAAGGTTTGACTAGATGACTTCTCTTTTGAGGTCCCTTCAAAATTGCATGATTTTGTGATGCTGTGATTTAATACTGGATTTAAGTATTCAAAATATAATTTTAAATTATAAAATTGTATTATACCTGTTGCACAAGTTAGTCTATCTTTCCTTTTTCCCCACACTCTTAAAATATCAGTATTTCCTGTTTAGATAATTCTGTCAATTAGGAAGCATGAGGCAAAACCCCCCCATCAGTCATCCAAAGACTGGCTCTATCCGTCATCCTTAGTCTTGCCATTCTTCTCAATCTGCAGATGAATTTCACCCATGTTTTCTGTACTCTTCATTCACCATTTTCTTGAATTTTATATTGGTTTTGTTGCTTCTTTTCCCACCCAAAATTGCTATTAGCAAGTCCTGCTATTGAACTGTCACATCTTTGAGGAGTGTATAAAGGTAATTTTTTCAGGATGTTGGCCTCAGGAAGAGAAACTGTCATCGGAAGACCTTTTTCCTGCATGCTGGCTAGCCAGAATTATGGAAGAACTGTAGACTAGAAGTATTTTTTCCTGGATAGCATGATTGGATAATGATCCAAGAGAAAATCACTCTAATAATATTGAAGTAGCTCATGGGACCCTTGGTCATGGATCAGGACATTATTATTATTGTTGTTCTGTGAATACATAACAAGAAGGCCGTCTTTGCCCCAAAGAGTTTACAGTCTAAATAATAAAAGTGGCAACAGATGAAGTCAGATCAGTAAGGAGGTGTAAATAAAAAGGACAGTACTGCTCAGAGTAACAAACAGTGGTCTAAAGAGACACAAATAATCTGATTTCAGCATGTACACTAGTAACATGGAAGACATTCATTCAGCTGAGCAGGATATTCCTGTTATTATACTGTTACAGTGGGCAACTGCATTTGTTGAATTTCCAGAGGCATTAATGTTTACTCAGTTCATGATTCTAATCCTCAAACGATGGCCGAATGTTTGTAGCTTTACATAAGATGGTCCTTTATTTCCCCAGTGTTGACTATGGTTGCCTGCCTTCTTGGCTAGGGAAATCATTTTGAAGCCACCTAAGAAAGAGTGTTAATTTTCCATAGAAGTTCTGAGAAAAATAAGATTCCACCTCCACGTTAGCTGTAAGCAGCTGACTCCAAAATGTCTTATGTCGGTATCAGAGGTGCTATAGAGTCTTCCTAATTCTGTACCTCTTTACGAAGTTTGAGGGTAGGCTACATTGCTGTCAGAAATATATAAGGCAGTGCCATGCACATGTTTCCTGAACTCTGAGGTGTGAGGTGCTTTGAAAGAAGCAAGTCACTGTTTTTTCTCTTCTCTGTTCTTGGCTATATTTATGTAGCATGTCAGGTCTTCTGTAACATCAAAGAGCTGCTTCTAGTTTAAAATTCAAGTTCATATTGAATGCATTTATAGAAATGAAATAAGTAGAAATTATGACAATTGCTGTGAAAGATTATTGAGGTTTGGGTGGCACAATTAGTAACAGATAAACAGAAATTATTTTTACTCCACTTTGTGGTCAGGGAGAAACAGAAGCTATATCTGCTATTGAAGGTACTGCAGTAGGAGAAAATTAAGGTTGTTCTCATTCTCCTTGCTCTTGTAAAAAAAAAAAAAAAATATATATATATATATATATATAAAATGCATTTTCTCAGCTCAGGCATTTTATAGTAGAAGCCTTGAAAAAGGTGTGCATCTTTTTTTTAAAAGCAATCTTATATAGTATTAAAGGATTCCCAAATGTAAATAAGAGCATGTCCCATGCAATTCCATCAGCCTTTCTGACTCGGTCTGTGCAGGCTTCTGTGGGTCATATTCTGTGCCTGCTGGACTGGAAACTGAACTAGCTTGTAACAGGGGAGCAGCTGTGAGGTGGAGAAGTTTCATGTTCTGTTTTAGGGTTCTTTGTGATGTGAATGTAATTGAACTGGTTTTACTTCAGGATGGAGAAGAGGGATGTCAGCCTGGGAAAAAAGAGGCTTCCGAGTAATTTGCCTTCTTTTCCCTACTGTATCTTTCTTTCCTTATTTCCTTTGTAGGTTTGTGTGTATGTGTTTATTCTGGAGATTATCAAGCCAAAAGTAGTGTTTATTCTGGATGGATGATGGAATTTTTCTTGCCACCAATTTCCTTTTATGTAGAATCCTGTAGTGTGATGATCAGGTATTTTATTATGAGAAGAAAAGTGATACGAAATTTCATACAGATAGTGTTTTGGTTTTGCTCTTTTAGAAAGAACGTGAGAGAGCTTCTGCAGCCAGGAATACCACTTAATATTGTGCCTTGGATTTGGTATTCTTCTTCATTTCTTGCGTATAATGGAAGTGTGAAACCATCGCTCCTTAGCCTTGATCCACTTGAATTCAGTATGCAATGTTGTCAATAAAAGTAAACAGATAATCTGTGGCGCTGTTCCACTGACTTGTGACTTTTTTTCTTCTAATCAGCATAGAGGGGAAGAGGGAGAGTGGAATTTATTTGAATGTTTGAATTACAAGTTGTTTAGAACTTTGTTAAATTGACTGCGTGATGGGGGGGAAAGGGAGTTTCGTAAGAGGTGATTTGATAGTAATACTGGCATAGTTTATTATCGAGCTGTATTGTAAGACAGTATCAGTCATCCCCTTTTCATACCAGGAGCCTGCTATGTATAAACTATTGAAGGAAGAGCTTTGTTTTAAGCAAGTTTATTGCAGTAGCAAGTTCACTGATCATTAGATATTGCCAGTAGATGTAGATATCTCATCTTTTACAAAATTTGTTTCTTTTTTCTTTTTTTTGTTTTTTTTTAAACTTTACTGCTCTTTAAAAGAAAAAAGAAAAAAAAAGAGAGAGAAGGATGTGCTGCACTGCTACAGTATTGCCCTTGGCAGGGTTTTTCATCTTGAAATGGCATATAAATGAATAAATGCTTCAGTTGTTTTTGCAGTTTCAAATCTTTTGCCATAAGTAGAAGTGATATTTTGCTCAAGAATGTCATGTAATTGCAAATTTAAACTGTCATCATTAAACATTATTTTGTTAAGATAGTGTGATGTATATTTTGGATTCTTAGGCTTTCCAACTGGCTTTTAAACAGCCATGTTTATATATTTTCTTGTTTTATGTAGCATGTGTTCATATGTATCAAGAGAGGATCATGCCTTTGAGGCTTAATGTGTTATTTTTATGAGTTGGGACTATAACACTTTTTTGACAGATGAAATGGATCCGCAAAATAATTATGGTCTCACTCTTATTTAAACCAAAACAGTGATTTTATTCTGCACCTGTTATTGTTATCCTGAAGTCATCTTTTGTTTAAAGTACTCCTGGAAGCTTTTTGCTTATAAGACTTCAGAATAGAGTGGGATTATGCTGATGCCTTTTCTCACACGCAGGCTTGAGATTAAAAGGGAGGAAAAAAGTGTGGCAGATCCTCGAGGTGGGGCATTTGTGTGCACTCTTCTGGAGCATTGGTCTTTCTGGTTAACACTGTGCACGAAGAGGCTGTGTGCATGTATTTTTAAACCATCCTCTTGTGGTTACTGTGATTTCTGTAAATGCCTTAAAGGAACAGTCAGGTAGTTGAGGGCTCAGTGTTTAGTCTGCTTTTATTTAAAAGGAGAAAATGTCTTATAAACAAGCAAACAAACAAAACCTCCTCCCTATCAGGTTTTATTAAAACATTTTAAAAGCTGGCCAAAACTTTGTTTTTCCCTCTTGTATAGATAACACCTACTGATTTTGGTGAGATTTTTTTTTTTTTCCCAACCAGAATTGTCATGAACCAAATAGAGTAGAATGAATAGTCTTTTCTTTTGAGAGTGGGGCGGGGAGCCGAATTGAGTTTGGGCTGGTAAGAATTTGTTAACCACTTCAGAAGCCCTAAATCGAAAGGCATCCAAACTAGGAAGGCAGCGTGGCTGGCGAGGTGGGAAGGGATTGTGCAGCGAGGCTGTCGGCCTCCGTCCCTCAGCCGGTGAGCGCAGGGCCGGCTCTGCTCCCGCAAGGTGCTGGAGCTTCTCTCCAGACGCCCGAACCCAGCACCACACCGGGAAGAGGAGCAGGACTGGCCAAACGCCTGGTGCCAGCCCTGTGGCTCAGTGTCCATCTAGCTCCAAGTGTCCAGCAACAACCTACCGCAGTGGGAGGGCAGGAATCAAAGATATATCTGGCCATCTCTTGCTGTTAAGGTCTGCGGTGTGAAAAGTCTCCAGTGTGAACAGGTCACGCAGCTGGCACCTGTGGAAGAGGAGAGCAGCCTGGTGCAAAGAGCCCATGCTTGAGGGCCCCGAGGGAAGGGGAAGGAGGGAGCACCTGTCACGTGAGGCTGCTCTGAAGGTCTGTAGCAAGCTGACAGGGTCCCTGCATTGAACAAGTCTCCACTAGGAGCCAGTTGTTTTTAATAAAATGTTTATTTTGCACTAGTAACTGGGGGAAATTGATTCAGTTCTGTTCTGGAATCAATGAAGGCCATAAATTTCAGGCTTATTTCTGAACCAGTGATAGTAGTTTGAGTCTCAGTCACAAGTCTTAGGCTATTATGTGAATGTTCTTATGCAGGTATCTGTTCCTAGGGTTGAGTCAATGCAACATGGGACAAATAAAATATTACCTGATTTGAAACAGTCTTTCAAAATCTGAACAAAATGTGAAACTGATTAATCTCTTTTCATGTCCTAGACTTATGACTGTCATGAAAACAGCACAAACCGTATTGTGGCAAAACCGCATCAAATTATTAAAGTGATTTTGGTACCATGAGGATGAAGTTTTGTTTTGTAATATGTGAGCTGCTGAAGTTCCCTTAACAGTGCAATAAGCAACATGTTTAAATTAATTAACATTGTTGGGCTGTTTTGGGGTGTGACACAATAGATACTGTTGTTATAAGTTAGGAATATGTGTGTTACATGCAAATTTCAAATTCATTGCTGAGTTATGCAGATCACCCTCAGTGAGTCCAGATTCGAGTTTTATACCTCACCACAATTCTTTTTCATAAAATCCTCACTCTCTTAAGTCACTGGAAACTGGCACAGAACTAGCAGTCAACTATTCTGTGGTTCGGTCTCAAATCCTGCACATTTTAAGTAAAACTTCTTTCAGAATGTATGTGGTCTTGCAAGTACCATGTAGCAGCCCGTGGCTTAAAATTACAATAAAAATTGTTTGTTCTTCTGCCATTTGCACTCTTGTGTTTGCAGTCCCCCACCACTGGATGAATGGTTGTGCCTAATATTTGTTGTATCGTGATCCACAGGAAATCTAGGAAAGAACAAGCCGGTATATTAGTCTGACATTTTGCTGTCAGGAATATAGGAAAGCATCCTTTGTGAAAGTTGACTATTACCATTATAGGAGAACTCATAATCAAAATTAATGTTTAGAATAAATTGTTGCCTGTCATCATCAATAGTGATTGGCACCACTGCTTGTTGTGAACCATAAATTCTTCATGGCTTTCATTGTCTCAGCAACGCAGGTGTCTGGTGCCCAGTGTGTATTCCTAGTGTCTTGAAAAACTAGGCTTATTTTTAGCTTAGGAGTAATTATTTTCCTTCCGAGGTAAAGAGGTACAAGGGAGAAATAAGTGGTTCTTTTAAATTGTTCAACCCAAATTCAAAGCATTAGCAAAAGTTCTTACTTTTGCTTCTGTTGTGTATTCGTAGGCTGTTTTTTGCAAATCAGGCCTGCTTGTACATAGTGACAGACAAGTGTCTGACAAGTAAGTGGCTAGGTGAAAATTCTCACACAGGTGTACGTATTTCTGCCAGCTTTTCCAGCCTCCTTTCTGTGGGATGTGAAATTAGAGACAAGGGAAAACAGCAGTATAACTATGTATAAAAACAGATGTTTTGGTACACTGAATCTTTTGTTGTTAACCTGCTTCAGAGATATCAGGTAGATATCAAAAACAAGGATGAAATCTTGGCTTCTTGCGTCTATAATAAAGCTTGGATAGATTTTGGGGCAGGAGGGAGGGAGAGCAGGCTTCCAGCAACCGACTTCCAAACTCACTCATCATGACTTTAATCTTGGCTTCTGGATAAGCCACCAGTGACCAGCACCTCTGAAAGTTGTCACCTTACCTTGCTAAGCACTGATTTAAAAACAAAAGAAAAACAATTTAAATATTTAGGAACCATACTTGTGCATAAAATTAATTTATCATTTTTTAGCTTTTCTTAAAGGCATAATGTTTTCAGGAGGGGCAAATTGGTTTCAGCCTGTGCAGGTTCATGGATTGGGGTCTTTGCCAGTTAATCAGGTTTCTGCTTTTTATAAAGTCTTAGCTCATGAGCATGATGGGCTGCTGTAATAGCAAATAATTGTTAAGCATATGACTGTTTATCTCCCTGGTTAAGGCTGCTTAATCAGCTCAGGAGTTCAGTGAAACTGTGACTCCTGTTGTGCTACATCTTCTCCCAGTAGTGGGAAGGGCTGATTATTGTCCATTTGGGGAATACTTCTGTTTGTTCAGCATTGTTTATATCATTCCAGTAAATGTCAAACCTTTCTTTTTTTTTCCCCCCTCCATGATTTATATCTGTATTTATAAGATCATAATAGGTGCTAGCTTGTCAGGCTTGGAGTGCTGTCTTCCAGAATCAAGTCACTAGAAGGAATAGGTGCAGGCAGAAACCAACAAAGATAATTTCCTCTAAACTCAAAGCTGAGCACAAACACAAAATTGAGGGCATGCCATGAAGCAGCATTACTGCCATTGAGGCAGTGTAGGCTTGTATTTGCCAAAGGCAGGATGACCAAAATCAAAAGACTGCTTTTGGACTTCAAGACTACTTTCTTGACCCTGTTATTTTAAAGAGATCATTTAGAGACATGATTTAGCCAAATGAAAAATAACTCCTGTCTATTACATTTGAAACCTTTAATGTTAGCATGTATCATTTCCCCCCATATGTATTTATGTCTGTAGTAACTTGGATGCACTAAGTGGTGTTATTGGAAAGGGCGAAGTATTTTATATTGTGAAGTGGTACTACTGCTTGTTTATAAAATGTAACAAAATTGTGGGTCCCTCTGTTTTATAAACTTCCAAAACGCTGTCGATGAAAGTAATCTGTGTTTGTGTTTGCTTCTGCGTTCTTCACAATTCTGTGGCACCTTCCGTTTAAAGTTCCCTAGTGACGGTTTTGAAATATTTTCCCAGTCTGTATCTATCTTTCTTTACTCTGCTCAGCTATTAATGGTTTTCTGCCAAAAGTAGGCCTTTCCATGTTCAGTTTGCAGGAGCGATTTTACAGCTTGGCTTTCTTCTCCTGAGCAGCTAGTTGGTGCACCTCTTCAGGCACCTGCTGCGAGTGGGGGTTGGATTGTATCTGGGTGGGTAGTCGGAGAAGATTGGTCAGAGCACACTGCAAACCTGTTTGGCGGGGATGCTTACCACAACCCCTGTCCTACTGATTTTTACTTTAATTTTTATTCCATATTTTTGTATCATTCTAAACTTAGGTAATACATGTGGCAATTTTTATGTGTGTAAGATGAGCAAAGCAGCAAGGCCCTTGTCATGATTAGGAGTGTTTTTATGTACTAAAATGAAGTTAGTATATAATATCGTAAAGAAACACTGACAAGATAAGCCTGCTCAGTGTGAGCATTTTGCTAAACTGGAAAGGGAGAAAATGTAGTCTGGGGAGAGAAGGGAAGTCTAACTACTGTTTGCTCCTTTATTCATAAGTGGACAGTTGTTTACATGCCGTCAGATTGTAGATTCAGCAGACAACCTCCCACTTTCTTAACAGAAACCTCTTTTTGCTAAGTATTGTAGTGCAGAGATGGGGATGTTGTATTTAATCATTTTTACAATCTAAAAACTTCAGTATTTATAAGGAAATAATCCTGAAAGGAAACATTTTTCATCTTAACTACAAAACCTATGTAAAATCTGTGATGGATTTAGTATGTTAGGCTTAGAAAGAAGTCTTGTTTATGAGTTTAAAAATACAGTAAAATAAACTTAATCTAAATGTATGTATGTATTTCTCAAAAGAAAACAACGTTCTCAAATAGGTTGTTTGTCTTTGATCCACGAAGTATTATTATTGTTCTTGTTGTTATGGTGGTATTATTATTTCAAGTTTCTAAATTCTGATTTCTCCCAGTATTTAAACCGTAGAAGGTTAATTAAAACAGTTCTTTATTCTGCGACTACTTGGGAATATTAACCTCGCAAAGCCTGCATTAAATCACTGAAGTGATAGAATTGCATTTGCTTTATAAGATACCCCTACATGAGTAAAGAGAAAGCCGTTTATAGTTCAGTGCCATTAATTGCTTGGCATTTAGATATTGGCACAGGAGTCTATTAATTAACTTGATAGTAAAACTATTGGAATGGAGGCTGATAAAAACTATTTTGTTTTGTGAGATAACAATAACAATTGTTGTTCCTCTTACCACTCTCCTTATTAACTCGATGGTTTTATTTTATTTTTATTCTGAGAGCAAAATTAATATCCCAGAAATAATTTTATTTGTACCTTTTAAAATCAGCAATAAGTAAGTTAAACGGAGTGAGTTTTCCAAAAGATACCTGCTCATATAATAGGTGTTTACTTAATGATTCATTAATCTGATGGCTGTGCATAGGCAAAGTTTTCTACAGAAATGTTTTAGGATATAAATACACAAATCCTATTAAAAAAAAAAGAAATGCTAATAGAATAGAAGCAAGAATTAAGTGATGAAAGTCTGAAAAGTACTAATAAATCTGCTTTTTTTTTCTTTTTAAAGTTCTACATGTACAGTATGTATTCCAAATTTTAGTGGTCTTGTAAATTACACCTTGTGGCTAGTTGCAATGCAACAATATTCTCTTATAGCCTTTAAATTAACACACATTGTTTATCTGTCCCCAAGACGTGGGGAATATAAGAGTTAGTTAATATCTTCTGGCATAAAATTTACTACTGTATTGTTTGCTGCCCGTATTTTCTTTAATAATTTAAGATGTTCAGTGAACATTTATTTAGTTTTATATTTTTGTATTTTGAATTGCTATTTTGTTGTTAAGACAATGTATTACCTAAATATAGGTCTCTATATATTTTATATATATTCATTATTCTCTCCAGTATTTTCCTTTTATTGCACTTCTATCCTACCGTAGCAGGATTTAAAATATATTTCCGAGTGTGCATCTGAAATCTTAGAGGTTTTTTTAATTGTTGCAATCAGATATAAACACCAAAGAATGAAATAGCAAATCAAGGTGAATAAGATACCACTTCATAAACAAGTTTACCTTTACATGTTGACAAAACTACTAGGTGTTTTTATTGTGGGAGAGAGGAGAAAAACTGCTGCTCTTTGTGAGCCATCCCTCAATAAATCAAGCTATGGGAGAGCACAGCCTCTCTCTTCATTTCCTCCTCTCACTTCTCCCTGATTGCCAAATACCCACCTAAACCCCATCTTCCACGTGCATGTTTTTAGGTAGAAAATTAAGTAATTATCTGTAAGGTTTTAGGTTTTGGGGGTTTTTTTTGTGTGTCTGCCTATAAAATTCACAAAGATCATGCTTTTTCATCTGCACAGGAAAGGGAAGTTTATTACTACTTTATTACCTAGCAATTCTTTACCAGGTTCTAGTGAATGTCACCATTTCTTTGTTGGGGTATTAGAGAGCAGTCAGTGGTCTGGTCCCAAAGCGTTTGGAGTTTTCATCACTTCTTTCACTTGTTTTCTGCCCTCCTTTCTCCACCCCTCCGGACACCAGCCCAGTTGGAAATGCTTTCTTTTGAAAAATTGTGGTTGTGGTGATGGTGGTGAAGACTTTTCTACCTCAAGGATTAAAGAAATAGTTTGCTTTTCTTGTTTAAACTGTTGTTTTGTGCAGTCCACTGAATTTCTTCTGCTGCTGGGTGCTTCCTTCTGTAAATTATTTTTCTCTTTCCACTCCTTGCACAAAGATATTTTTCCATGTGGTGGCTGGATTAAAAGATTGTTACGCAGATATTCTGTGGCTTCACAGTCTACGTGGAAATAGAGACTAGTAATGCAGCTAATCATCTTCCTCCAGCAGCCAGTACTCCTCCAGTAACTGTAATGTGCCAAGAACCCTTTTACCCACCAACAGTTCAAGTTAACCAAACAGTAGGTTTCAGCTGAGAAAAAGCTCTTTACTAAAGTTATTACAGATATTTCTGTATCTAAACTTTACTGCCTTCTCTTACGATTCTCCAATTGATAAATAATAGGTAAGCCTCATTTCAGCCATTTCAAGAGAAACTTCAGTAGAGTGGTGAGGAGTAAGTCCCTGGGCTGTGATATAAATGTTGTTTATAACATAATATAGCTTTATATTTAAAGGGGGGTGGGGGACAGGGAGGAACTTGCCACTCTCCCAGTTTTTTTTGTTTTACCTTGGTGATGCTCTGGGTTTTTCTTCCAAGCCTTCCTTACAGAGTCAGAGGTTTTCACGAGCCCTTAGACGAAGTCCTGGCTTTACCCTCCAGCACGGTTAAAGACATGCCCCCAAGAAAATGCTGAAAAAATGTTTCCTAGCCTCAAGTGAGGAAGTATCATCCTTGGGTACCTAGCTCGATTAGCCTAGAGGTAGCAGCTGCTCTCAGTGCAGCTTTTCGCTTTATTCTGTAAGCTGGCTTCAGGGCTTGAGCTCTGCCGTAAGCTCCGGGCACTGATCTGACCTCGTTTCTGCGAGTGAGCCTTCTGCTCGGAGCGGTGCCTCCGCACGAGCAGGCAGGCTGCAGCAGCACGTCCTGCTGGCTGGGGTGCCTGGCCCCATCAGCTCCCCATGCGCACAGCAGCCACGTTTCAAAAACGGCAGGTTTTAAATCCTGCCTCTCTCACGTGCTCTGTCATTTTTAGCTCCTAATTTGGGGGTGCCGTGCTACTCTGGAATTCGCAGCTCAGCTTTGAATCTCTGATATGATGGAGAGAATTATTCCTCCAAGAGTTTAGGAAGGACCAGTTTAACAGGGCAGGATCACATTAATGTGGTCAGTTGTGTGTCCTAACTTTATATTCATTTGGGGCAAAAAACTGCCAGCACTCCTTTTCTTTGTATTTTTTTGTTTTTGTTTGTTTTTTTGTTTTTGTTTTTTTTAATATAGCTTTGTCTGTTAAAGGATGGGCAGGGAAAGGAAGGAGTGGGTGTAGAAAATGAACGTGTGGTTGGACTGCCCAGCCTTCTAGGGTTTTTTAGGAAAAGTCCAAAAAGCTCTATAAACATGGGAAAATTCATGGAAATAAAATGCTTATTTTACCACTTATTTCCAAATTATATTTATATTTCTGAGATTACATCTTCCAAGTTCTCTTTCATCTCTTCATTCACACTCAAACTTTACATCTATAGAACAAAGGGAAACTGTACTTCTTTGGGTTTTGCCTGTAAATTAAGAGTTGACAGCTGTTCATCAGGCTGTGTAATGCCAGCCGCTCACACTGCCATATGAACATAACTTGTGTATTTTTTTCACCTGGAATATTACAAATATGAGAGAAGAAAACTAGAAGAGATGTCTTGTTTTAGTTTAAATCCGCTATTCATATGCTCTGTGATCCATGGAATGCAGTAGCTGAGATGAAGGAAAAAGAATAGCAAAATAAGAATTTCAGAGAATGATTTCATCTTTAAGCACTTTCTGCATCACTAGCTTAACATAGCTCCTCGAGGCCACATAGGCAAGACATATGTAAAATTAGATTAGAGTGTTTAGGAAGAAAGACCCATCTTTCTAGTTAGTTGTCTCAGACTACCTGATACATGACTAGAAGCTACTCTGTCCAAACAAATAACGTTCTTCCTGTAAGATGTGGGAGGCTTTTTTGATCCAGTCTGTGTTTAGAGTGCTTTCAATGTGTTCTGTGGGGGAAGAACCTTCCAAAGTTAGATAGTTATCTTAGGAAAGCAGATATATTACTGGGGCTCAGTCCATAAGTCATCAAAACTCTCAGGAAGTTATTAGACGGATTATCTTTTGCATCAGCTGCTAGCTGCTACAAGAAGTATGTTTTTCGCTTCTTCCTCTGCTATGTCTGGAGACTTAACTTAGTGGTCATTCTGTGATAATTGGGATCCTGAAAGGAGAAAATGGTGTTCCCATGGTGGTCGTTTATTTAAATTAGCTTAAAAAAGAGATCTAGGAAATGGTAAGTTGTTACAATGAAGCTGCAGCTATCTTGAAAGGGAAAGCACTTATTTGAAGAAGATAAAATATCTTCATAACAATGAGACATCCAGACTGGCAAGTTGTCCAGATTTCACCAGATGCCTGGTAGGATTTCTGTCTGAGGTATTAGATATGATTTCTGGATGAATTACCTCCTCTTGGAAGAGAAAAGGACCTTTTTGCTTTGGCACTTCTCTGAAGCTTTTGAATCCCTCTAGCACCTGCAGTGAAGGCAGAAGACTGAATTAACTTGGTAAGCTGAAGGCCTGACTGTATCACCTTTGCTTCTGAGGGCACTACAATCCTGCTCTGGTTTGACTGTGGGAAATGATAACCACCTAAAAGAAGGGCAGTAACTGTTGGCTGTCCCCACTGAAGCAACAGTCAACAAACAGCATCAGCATATTGCAGTAGATGCCAGGTTCTTGCTCACTGTCTCTCAGGATAACCACTCTCCTTGTCTCCATTCAGGTTTTCGTGGTGGGGTGCTAGGGGGTTGGCTTAAAATTATCTACACATTCTGTGTATCAGCAGGGTTATTCACTTTGTCACCGAAACACAGACTTGCATGTTGGAGGGGATTATCAGTTATGCCTCCAGGCTTAGCATCTTCCTCTGAGTGCAGCCTTACCTGCAATATTCTGCTAACAGGTTGGCTGTCTGTATCTGTTTTGTACTGTCAGACAGCGTACAAGCTTGGGAGGTGACGTGTTAGTGTTGGGGTAGGAGTCGCCTGTATAGGGATATGCCACCGTTCTAGTAAGTAATATTTTTATTGTAGTTTTTGTGTCAGAAGGTGGAGAGAGGAGAAAATGTGTTGGTATGTATTTACCTACACAGAATGAACAGATACTTCGGTAAGTGATAACAGGGAAGATCTTTGTATAGCCACTAGCATATCACTTGCTGTCTTTCTGTTCATAGTATCCCTTCAGAGATGAGTGAAATAATCTTGCTTGTAGGGTTGTATGCTCCTTTTGGCTGTTTTACTGAGTCCTGACCTCCATTCTGAAGTGGTCTGGGGGGAAAATAAAAGTTTGTTTTCAATTTTACTGTTGTCACCCTGCTGTAGAATTCACTGCTCTCAAACTTGAAGTCTCCTAAGGATCAACCAACTGAAACAAGGACACTAAAATAGTTTTTAATGAGTTTTTCAAATTCAAGTCTAGTATATTACTTTCCATAAATGATTTTTCTTCTGTATAGCCGTCATGGTACTTATCTTCCTGGGTGGTCATGTTATCCCTCTGAAATATGCTGCAGTAGAAGTGGATGAAGCCTTAATGATATTTCTCACCCAACCCTTCTTTAAATGTGTTTTCCCCCAAACATTAATGATTTCACCATGCTTTCATTTTCTATTAAAAATAATTTAAACTATTTCATAATTAGATCTTATCTACTTCAGCAGAACTTTAACAAGTGTGCATTTCATCTACATTGTTTTGAGCATTATCAGTACTATACTCGTACAGTTTTGCAGAGAGCGTGCAGATGTGGACAGACTTACTTGCTTTAAACTAGATCCAGTTAGACAATGAAAGCGTGACAGTAATTAACTTTGCATGTCAAAGGGTAAAGGTTCCCTAGCTGTCCCTGCTCCAGAGTGGTTGCAGTGCCGCCTACTTGGACCGCTGTTTGGTGGAAGACTGAGACTGTCCGGTGGCTGCCTTCCCGGGAAGGAGGCAGGTTTTTTGCTTTCTGCTCACCAAACCCTTCCATTAGCCAATAGTGTTCAATAATCCATAAGAAAGCAGGGGGAAGGGTTAGTTTTCTGGCAAATTGTAAGTTGCACCATTTCACAAAGGGGTCTCACAACTGAAAGAGCCAACACAAAATGAGGGGGGAAGTGTCTGACCACAAGAATTACGGGAGAGAGGAACCTTCGACTTTCTTGCAGGCTGTTATATTGGCTCAATTTGTGTCTCAAAACCTTTGTCTTAGTGAGATCCCACACTGCTGTGTTATGGAATAAAGATCTTTCAGTCAAGGAATGATAGCATTACAGACTTTATAAATTGGTAAAATGAATACAATAACAGCAAATAAGAGGGAAGAATATATCCTTCCGTTTCCTCCCATACTTCGCAGCCTACACAAGATTTAAGCAATGTATACCACAATTTGCAGAGCAAGCTAAAAATGTACATGAACAGGATGTAAATAGTAACCAATCTTGGCTTTGTGGATGATAAGCAATTGGTTATCATTATTACCTAAATATAGTAGTTGCAAATTGATTGCCTTCTAAACAGCAAATCCACATATACAGGTTTTAGGCTGCTTGTATATAGGCATATTCCATTTATTTTTCTCTACCTGTTTTACAGTATAATTTTTTTGAAAACAATCCGAACTTCAGCTATTTTGCAGTACATGTTTATGACTTGCTGATTATTTGTCCCAATGTCTTTTCTAAAATCTGATGGGAAAACCCTGCTTTTAGTTATTTTACAACTTTGTTGACAGTTTGTGCTATAACAGCTATGGTATGATTGGATTTATGCCAAGTTAGGAAGTTCTGAGTGGAAACTTTCAGCCTTCTGTTTATAAAACCTTGGATTTCCCTCTCTCATACACCCATAGTCTTCTATGGGAGGAAGATTTTACTGTGATTCATTAAAAATAAAAATAATAATAATAATTTTTCCTTTGAAAGCTGATTTCATAGATGGATAAAATATTGAAAGACAAAGGGGAAAAAAATCGGGGCTCCTAGGAGAAGTTTTAGCCCCAATATCAATGGGAGACTTATCAGTCATAACTGTAGCACAACGTGTGGTATCTTCTCTCTCTTCATAAAAATACTGATAAATCCATTCCTGGATGCAGGAAAGAATAATGAACTTTCAAAATCAAAAGTGAGAATTGCCAGTTCCATGTGTTTTTTCAATGACATACAATTTACTCTTAATATGTCTTTCCATATGTCTTACTTATCTTTCAAAATCTGTTGCATCTATTCTTTAACATGCTGTATGTTAAAGAAAAAAAATTCTAACACAGATAGAAGAACTGGAGAAAGGCAGTAGATATTTCCTCTCTTCTGTTTTCAGTGAGAGATTATATTAAGCACTATTTTTGCTTCTGAAGCCAACCTTTTGGTGAAATATGCTATTATTTAATCATTATTATATTTATTATATAAATGGACTGTTTTCACTGGATAGTACCTACGTCCAAATGCATTAAATTACACCCACCCACCCCATGCATATTTCACCTGGGAGATTCCCATGCCTGATTTCACTTCTCAAGAGCCACTTTCCAAGTTTCTAGAGATCAAAGTATCTAATGGCTTTACAGCACATACGAGAAAGAGTATGTGGTCTCGGTCCTGTTTGGCGGGCATGGGTATCCACCTCAAAACTGACACAGATGTCTGCAGGACTTGTTTCCAAACCTAAGCTAGAATTGAGCAAACAGATTTGATTTCTGCATAGTCAGAAAGGAGGGTTGTACGTAAATTGTGTGTTTAAAATGACAAAAAATGTCATCTCCAGGTTTTTACATGTGCTCTTCAGTATGTGGAAAGACATTTCATGGGTAGTCTTCATATACCCAGCTAAAAGTAAACTCTGTTCAACATTCAGTATGAGTCCTGAAAAAGCATGCTGTCATCCCCCCCCCCCCCCGAAACTTCAGTAGGAAAAGAGCTTTCAAATAAAATATTGCAAACGTGTGGGAACAACCATGTTTGGTGTTTTGTAAGGGATTAATGGCTCTTGCATTTTCAAAATATAAAACATGTTTTGCTTCCCAGGAAAATTGTCATAATCATGTAGTGTCTGTTTGGAAAAAGGACTAATTGTGTTCCTAAAATGATGTCTCCTAAATTGAATATTCCATTTATTCTTCTCCACCACTTTTGGTATTTCTGTTTTGTTTTGTTTTAACAAGTGGCTCTTGTTTGGTCTATTTTTTTTTTTATTTAGACTAATGAACAGAATGCTGAACTAGAAGTTCAGATCTACAGTTGCTGGTTTATTACAGATGTCTGTGCAGTGGCAACAAATAGTGTGCATGTGCACGAGTGTGCGTGTGTGTTTTTAAATAAAAAGAAAGCAGAGGTTTGCTCATTTGTTTGCCTATTGTGAAGCTGTCCTGCACCTTTCTACTCCTTTGTAATAGGGTGAAGGCTGCTGAATGGCGGCCTTGTGCCATTTGTTGATTTTAAACCTCCCTGTTAATCCACAGGAACCTGCTGGTGTGCGCAGCAGGAGAGCTGTGTGACAAGTGGAAATCTGGCTGGGGGGGGAGGAAGGGGGGTCACAGGGGATAATAATCATTCAGCCATCAGCCTTTGTCACCCTTAAGCCTAATTGTTACCCTTTGCTGGTAACCACATTGAAGTGCTGGCCTTTTAAGTGTTTCTTGATTTCACTTGGCACAGGCTTCCCCATAGGCCCGTTTATCGGTGGGTTTGCAACGTATCAGCTTGGCTGCGTTTGGGTTTTACCAGCCTCGTTGAATTTTCTCTTTCCATTCAAAATAATTCAGGAGAGTCCAAAGTGATGGAAGTGGCTGGATGGAAACTGTGTGGTTGTTAACAAATTTCTCTCTCTCAAGAGCGGCGCTAAAGCAGAAGCAGAAGGCTTTACCGTGCTGCAAACCAGCTGGTTTGTGGAGTTGGTATATGGGCAACAACTTCCGTTGATACGGAGACCTGACTGCAAGAACAGCCCTTTCTAAGCAGCAGCAATATAATTTTCAGAACCTGAAAGGGGGTGGGGCAGGGGGAAGCTTTCTGCATCTCTGTATGCATTTGCACCAAAAATGCACCCTTGCTTTCAGTTGCTTATCAAAACTGAAAGTGTGAGGATGGCTGAGGCAAATTATACTCACAGTTGCTTTTGCAAACTCGGTGGGGGGGGTGGAAAGAGAATTAAACAATTTAAAAACAACAAAGAAGAACCTTTAAGGTGTAATATCTTTTTTTTCCTAACAGTCAGAAACTGGTTCTTCCACTTTCCTTGCCAGTTATACATGCTAACGTAGGTATTGCACTTTCTGTTGTTTTCCTTGAAGAAGTTTGGGGTAGAAGCTTCTAATGTGAAGTATAGTAGCAAAAATGAAGCCTGACCCTGGGGCTTTGCAATGGGCAAGTATCTATAAATGTAAAGTAAGTTTGTGTTTTGGGATACCTTGTAGGGGAAGGAGGGCTGTTTCTGTGTTTCCCCCACCCCTGTGTGGCGGGGGTTGTGTCAGGACATTTTACATAAGATTGCTTAGGCTTGTATAAGGAGGAAAATCCCTGGGTTGCTGGTGCAGGCCTTGGAAGTACTTCTGATCAAATATACTTTTCTTCTAAGCAGTTGGACACAATAGATTTCAAGCAGATGCAGCGAGTATTTTCTCTGCTCCGATCTGATAGCCTGTGTTTGAAAGTTGTGTCAGTAGTGGTGATGGTAAATTCAGGGTCGTTACAGGAGTCTGATTACATAGCGTGATTACAGTCTTATTTTCAAGTCCAGTCTGGTGGGTTCTTCCACCTGGCTCAGTATTTCAACAAAAGGCTCAATAATACATTTAAGCATTTGATAAATGTTTTGACCACTTTGTGCTTGCTACCCTTTTACAATAAAAGGAGGTCATTTATTTAGCAGCTTTATTTTTCAGTAGTCTGCTCATCTGTGTTAACGATGGTATATTTCCCTGCTTCTTGTAGCCATGTCATTGTGCTGTTCGGATTTCTCTCTGAACAGTGCAAGTCATACTGGTACCTGTGTGGGCCTGATACTTCCATGCAGAAGATTTAACTAATAAAAACTTTTGATTTGAGAAAAAGATCAGCCCTCGGCTGTTATATCTTCAACCTTCTGTGGTGTGGTTTTAATTGTAGCTGCTGAGTCTGGTTAATAATTCTGTTGCAACTGTTTTTGCAGGACATGTCTCAGGAAGGCTATGGAACCAGATCTCAACCCTCTATGGCCCCAGGAAAACCTAACCACGAAGACTTGAATCTGATCCAGCAAGAAAGACCATCGAGCTTACCAGTAAGAAGCTAATGTTTCTGTTACAGTATAGGATTTAAAAAATGAAAACACTTAATGTAGGACTTTATTGCATCTAGGATGAGCAGATGAGAAATATTGGAAAGAGAAATACTAACCAAAGTTACTAACAAAATGGTTTTAAAAATACATTGAGAACAGAGAGCTTATATATGAGTGGACTTTTACTTACGTAGGCTTTTACTGGTTCAAAAATACCGTTATTTATGCACATCCGTGTTTGTGCACGTGTGTATTTGCATAGAGGAAATGGAATGAATTTTTTTTTTAGCTTCGGGAATTCCATACTTCCACAAAACTATCTGATGATGAAGAGGCTTTTGTTACTCCTATCCCTTTTCTAAGGATTTCAGTAAGTTTTGATTTAGAATGCTGCTGCCATGATTTATTTGCTCCAAATCCCAAGCACAGATAATGAGTTTGACATGTTAATTCTGGTATGGTCTATTGCTACTTTCAGAGGTGTAGTAATCATAATGACAGTGATACTTTGGATAGATTGATCTTTTGGTTAGATGATTATTTTGAACTAACCTTTCTTAGTTCTCTGAGCTCTATACATTCTGCTGTGGGGGAAACAGCACAAATAAAATTAATCTGCTTTGCAAAGACACTGCAGCTACTTGTATTTTTGAAGGTCTTCACCGTAATAGACGAAAGTCCTCTTTGACCTTGTTTCTGTATGCCTCTGTTTGGGAGGTTTTTTGTTTGTTGGCAGTAGCATGAACTTAAAACAGCTAGAATATGTTCAACTTAAAAGATGAAAACTGTTTAAACTAAGTGAGCTTTGGCTTGGAATAATGTATCATAAACCTATTGGATATTTCCTGTTCTTCACTGGGCATGTATTCATTTCCAGTTGGCAGAGGGATCCCTGTGTATGCTTACCTTATCAGCTAAATTATTTGTGAAATTTAGTAGTTTATTGCATATTTTATCTCTGACACATGCCATATTGCCAACCCTTAAAAATAGAAAAAGTATTGAAAATCAATCTGTAAGACTTCCAGTAATACACAGTCACTATATAAAATGTCTTATATGATGACAGTCCTATGTGCATGCCTCACTCAAATTCAGCTCTCCTCCCCCCCCCCCCCCCCCGAAATCAGGATCACCTTAATAGAATTAAAAGAAATGCTTTGGAGCTTCTTTTAAAAACAACTTTCATGCAATAAACATCTTCATAGCCTTTTAAAGTTGTAACTTTGGAACCTAGGACAGTATATGTACAAGAAATGCTTTACATGCTGTTTGAGATAAATGTATGTTTTAGGAGCAGCTGTGGAAACTGGTGTAAGAAGAGCTATCCATTTGCTTTGAGCTAATTTTAATTTGACAGGTTTTTTTCAATAAATCTTTTTTTAAAAGACCAATTTCCCTGAACAGGTCTGAAAAACAAATGTTGGCAATTAGTTTAAAAATACTAGCGAGTGTGGACATTGAACTGTTCTGGCAACACCTAACTTCTTAAAAAGCAATGATATTAAAAGGGACATTTTATCTCCCAGTTTTTCATAAGCAGTATATATTAGGGTAGATGGAAGTAAGGAAGCTCCTTATCAACTAATGGTCTGCTAATTTGCCTGTGATTTTCTTAAATGACTGTCCTACTTTTAATGCGTCCTCTGTCCTACCTCCATCATCGTGATATCTAAGCAGAGTATTGGGTATTATCTGTGTCCCTAAGTGTTTGGTATATTTAGTAGCTCATTATTATTCTTGGTATGAGTAAGTTGGTGATATTAACAGTGAATATTAACCATTTTGGCCACATAGCTTAAATTGTAAATTGGTCCTAAATGCTGTTATTCATGCTGAAAAGCTTTGATACATATCCACAGACCACTTCATATACTCAAAAACTCTGCTGTTTGGATAGGGAGGGGAATGGGAGGTGTTTTCATTTTGTATTGGGATGGGGGTGTACCAAAATCAAAAAGAACTGTAGCTCTACGTATGTGGCTGCATTGTTTGTTTTTGTAGTGTGAACAAACTCCCCACCATCTTAATTCCAAGTAAAACGTCTTGGAAATTAGGAACAGCCCATACATTCAAAGTATGGTGAGCATGCTAAATGCTTTCATATAGCTCTACAGGGGGTAAGCATGGCTTGAACATATAAACATTTTTTTTTCCTTGAACAACAGAGTTCTGTATTTAGTTTTGGACTACTTATGAAAACCTGTGATCACTATCCCTCATTTAGTATCCCTAGTTATAGTGTCATTTTGGAATACTAAATATAAGCTGCTTAAAGTTGTTTTCAAGATTCCTTATAATGCTGTCCTTGAGGGTAGTCAGTAAGTCTTCATTGTATATTGCAGTTTGAAGTGATAGCAGTGGTGCTGCGCTTTTAATAAAATTTGGTTATGTTTTGGTTTTGGGAAATTTGCCTGCTATATTTTTGTTTCTTAATGGCGTTGTGTGAAATCACAGCAGCTATGTGGCAAACTCTTACAAGTGTCTAAAACCAACAAAAGAGATGTAATAATGAATGGTGAATGGTGTTCTCTGATGTGGCTTTAAAAAAAAAAAATTTTTCCTGTGATGGATTCAAAGAGGAGCTAGCCACTTTCTGCAGCTCTGAACGCTGACTTGTCATCCTTTTGGAGAGTGTTTTTCGGCAGGTTTGTGTCACAGTGAGCACAGCTAAACAGCTCTATAGTTGTTCCATTTCCTTCACACGTTGTATATAAAAGTCCTGACATGAATGTTCCCATAAAGTTCAAAGCAGACAAATTTGTAATGTGGGTTGGTAACAAATGGCTCCAAACAAAATATGGCTTTATTAGCCACTTCTAATGGGCTGTCAGGGTCTATACAATGCTTGCTTTCCTTTGCCCTAAATGCTCTGATACCTGGAGGGTTTGACCTGGAGGTCTTTGACCATGTGGAGTCACTGAGAGCCCAAATGAAACGCTGCATAGAATAGTGCTCAGAGCACTTTTGTTGGAGTCACAGTTAGAAGGAAATCTCAAGCTTTTGAGAAAACATGGGTGTTTGGTACTCTGTGAAGGAAAGGAAGTCATAAACAGAAACTGTTCCTTATTAGGGAAAAGGAAAAGAAGGGGGAGAGGCCTGAATGAAAATGTCTGGAGAACAGCTACTACAGAATATATTTGCCAAGATTCAGGGGATATAGGCAAAATACACACTTCTGCTATTGTGGGAAACGTAGAGCGGTCTTACAGAAGACAGAAGAAGCTTCCAAATGATAGATCTGCAAATTTGTCATTGCAGTAAAGGAGCTTATGTCAGCAGCAGGCTCTGTGTGTCTGTGAAGACTAATACTTTATTTTACCTTTAATGAGTAATTTTGTAAATGTTCACATTGGATTGTGTTGATAGGATGAAGAGCAGAAAACATGTGAATTTAATTTCTTTTATTGCCATCAACATGAAAGTTGTTTCAGATAGACATTGGGATTACATTGCTCTGTTTTAATAAGGTCTTTTTTGCCTGGTGTCAAGTGTGCTTGTTTGGGGTGTGAGGTCAAATGGCTTAGCCAGGGTTGCCATGCCTTTAAAGCAGTGGTTTCTGCTAATTCGTCCTTGTCGCATCCCCCTGGTGAAGTTTCACGGCTGCTTGAGCCACTCCAAATCGGGGTGGCTGCAGTGGTGCCGCGTGCCCCGCGATGTGCTGGCCATGCCAGCCCACCTCCTCCATTGTCGCTCCTGTGACCAGCCAGCAGAGTCGATTCAGGGAACTGACCGAGCTGAGAAATAATCACTCTTTTTATTTCTGGGTTAATTTTTGACTGGATCACTGTGTAGTTGCCTGCACATCAGTGGAACAGCAAAGGAGGAGATGGTTGGTAACCTGTAGCTGTGGTGGGAGAGGGAACAGTGGGGCTGCAGAAGCTCTGATTTTTAGCCACATCCTAAAGACTGTACGGTCTCATTAGAGTGGTTTAAGATGCTGTCACCCTGTCAGCTAAGACATGGTGACAAAACACATCTGTGTTTTTAGTCTGAACCCACAGTGATCAGAGAGCCCTAAACTGGTAGAAGGCAGTTCACTTTTTTGGTAAGGTAAGGTGTTTTTTGCCAGCTTACAGCCCAGAGCCGTTTCACTGAGGGGTCAGTGAGTGCTAGCAGCAATGCTTCGGAATGCATGGCTGGAGGCAGCAGCGATGGTAGGCTTGTGGCAGCCTTGATTTAGATCAGTGTAAACTGTTGTGAAATCATGGCCTTAGTCTTGTAAGTTAGCTCAGGTATCATTGTGTGGAGGTCATCTGATGCCAGTGGGGAAAGGTTATATCTGGAATTGAGGGAATCAGTGCTTTACTAGGTCACTCTGAGTTCTGTGTTCATGGATTAATTCTGCAATGTCACATATTCACTGGGTTTCTTCATGGAGGCAGAACAATTTTTACAGAAAACAAAATAATAGCTAGCAATGGAGGTAGACTACTAGTTATGCCTTATGCATTAGACTACTAGTTATGCCTTATGCATTATGGTGATCTGTGATGTTTAATGTTGGTTCTACAATGTCTATAGTAGTGTAAGCTTCAAAGTAAGGTAGGGCTTAAATAATGCATACCGTTGCTTGGACAGATAAAATTTTTGTGTTATCAGTAGCCTTGTGTCATTATGCTTGGTACAGTGGAAAACAGTACAGTAACAATCCTTCCTGTTTTTATTAACCGCTTTGCAGATCTGTTCTACCTATTTTAGTGAGCCTCTAAAGGCTGTTTAGAGTGCTGGACAGGCATGCCTCTGGTCAACGCGCTTTTCTTTATTATAGAAGAAGAGTTCTAAATTAGATTTTAGAAGATCTCAGTTGAAAACGGGTGGTGAACTGTAAATACAAAACTAGATATACTTGGCTCATGGAACAACATCATTTCGGATGCATGGCTTGATAAGTGCTAGCTGTGAGAAAATATATGGAATGGTTTGGGAATCTGCTTTCCCTGTTGGACTTATGGAGTATGAAGTAGTTTGGAAAGTTGTTTCTAGCAAGTGTTCTCCCTGAACAAATGTATTCCATGGCTGAAGTCTTAATAGACGAGAAAAATAATTTCCAGTATAATCTGAGAAACGGTAGTTGAAAGTTGGTAGGAGATACCTCTTTTTCTTTTCTCATAGGTTAAACTACTGGGGCCAGGGACTCTGGTGACATTTATACAGAGCTTAGTTCAGTAAGCCCTAATCGTGATCAGGGTTGCAGGCACTTCTATAATGTAAATATTAACTACCGCTGTAGTCCCTCTGGAAAGGAAAGATCAGTAGTAAAGGAGAGGTGGTGCAGCAACCCTTTTATTTTGTAGTCCAAGTTGGAATCTTTGCAGGTATAAAAGTTAGAAAACTTGATCCAAATTCAAGTGACATTTAAAAAATACAGGATATTATTTCTGACTTGAGAAAGCAGGGAAAAAAATCAGTAAATGGATTCTTCATAGTGGCAGGTGAATGTAGTTGGCAGTTGGTAGATACATGGATAGTACATAATAGCAATTTTGTCCTGTAGTTATTTACTTTTATTCATGTCTCTGTTTGAAAATAACTGGGAATATGTTAAACCACAAGCAAGAAGGAAATGTGAGCGTGCAATACTTGTGAATTAAATTTTCCATTGTTTTTACGTCAAGTAGGATAAGACTGGTGTGTCTCCTTCCAACTTTCCTTTCTTTTTCCTGCAATGTTGTAAAATAACTGAATGATCTTGTTTTCCTTTGTTTGGGTCAAGAAATTTTAGCTGAAAATTGTTACTCTGTGAAAGAAGATTATTGACTCAACAAGCCTTCAATTTTCAGTGAATAACACTCCCACCCTCTAGCTTCAGGAGCATGTGGTGCATGCATTCTATTTTAAAGTACAGACTGTAATTTAAAACTGAGGCAGTTTGATGCCCCACTGAACTTTGTTTAAGCCTGGAATAAAAGGAAAAAAGCTTTAAGTTGCAAAGAAGTGACTAAGCTTTCGCAAATGCTTTTCTTAGCCGTTATGCGTAGAATTGGAAAAAGTTGCTATTTTTTTCCCCAAGTCAGTTTAATTCCCAATCAAATGCAGTTGCTAGTTTGTTTCTTTTTCCCCTTGCCATTCCCTGTAATAAACCGCAGCCAGAACACATTTCCTATAGTATGTGTGTATAGAGATACCAGGTGTAGCTGTTCCTGAGGAGGTGCGCGCGCTCTGGCGCCGATTCTAACGTGGGTTCTGGAGGTGTGCTGGCCTGGGTCAGAGCACTGGGTCACAGCCAGCGCGAGTCACTGCAGCCCCACTGCAGTCGGTGCTATTATCGGGGTGTGAGTTTACGCTTCGTATGAGCTTGTGTTGCTAAAAGTCCTGGCCCGCTGCATGTCCGTGCAAGTTTTACACTTGGCTTCTGTGGAGCCAGGATTTCATGTGTGTGATTAAATTGATTCCTTTATAGAGAATCCACTTCTAAATTCAGTTTAAGTGCTGCTTTGGGGCAGACGTACAATTTAAATTGTGCAGAGCAGCCTACAGCATATGCTGTGTGCATAGGGGTAAATTTAAACCCTAAAACCAGAAGTTTTGATTCTTGAAGGTGGCATTTCTTGCCATTAAACTGTGTAATGTGAAGAGATGGTTCTGTTGTTATTCATTTGTATTTTGTGCTTTACAGGATTGCTTGCTTTTGCTTAATAATGAACATATTTATTTAAAATGCAGTGTTACGCCTGTCATTGAAGTAGAAGTATTGTAAATGATATGTAACTACTCCATCATATTTTCCATTTTTAAAATATATTTACAATGTTCGCAATGTACTTCTAGTAACTAAATTACTAGTATCTTTAAGGACCTGAGAAAATTTAGTTAGACCTGAGGAAATTTGGTCTGGCCCCCTAGATGAAATTTATGAGAGAAAAATGATAAGGGATTATAGAGCTCAGAAACAGTTAATGCTGGAAAAACTTTTATTTAAATAGACCAATATGGATCTATGTAGAATATTAAAGTACTAGTGGCTTTCTTTTTTTTTTTTTTTTGAAGCCAAAGCAGTTGCCTGGAAGTGCTTTGAACATCTGAATACCAAGCTAGTATTGGGGTTGACTCAAGAATTAAACTGGATTGAATTTGGATGGTTGAAGCAGTTTTTCCAGTTTTTCCCTCTAGTTGTTCCCTCCCCAGAAGTTGCTGCCCCCATAGCGGGGGCATCTGAACTGTACCTGCAGTAGCCCCTGAACTGCCACAGCTTGCAACTTGAAATACGGAGGTAAGCCGTAAGCAGCACAAGGTTACTTTAATGTGCAGGGCTGTTAGCTGTAGCAGTTCAGGTGTCTCTTCATGCATGGCTCAGACGTACCTGCTGCAGGGGCAGTAACCACATTAACTGTCCTTTTAATCTGCCTAAATTTCCCAGTCAATGACTTTAGGTTATGGATTTGGGAATCTAGGATGACTGTGTTTTCTTCTGTTTTCTCGAGGGCTGGGGTTGGGTGTGTGTATGTGTATTTTAACTTGATACAATGTGTGCACAATGCATATAGTATGTAGATGCAGGCATGTCTTGTCTATATTTGGTTATTTGTAAATTTTGAATTGATAGCATACTATAAATTCCAAAGCTTAATATATTCACCAGAGCATATCTTTTTTCATGCCTGTATGAACATTGGGGTTACCGCACAGAAGGTAAGACAAAAGAGTGTTACTCACTTGAATACCATTTCAGGAAGTACCTGAGACACTGTAAATGTTTGTTTTATTTTATTTTATTTTTACCACAAGTATTCCTGTAAGATAGCTTTTTTTTTTTTTTTTTTAACGGAATGACTCCTTTACTTGTGTTTGCCAACCCTTCTGAAGTATGACCTCAGCTTCACAACCTTGACTAAGCACAGTAGCTCAGTCTGACCAGCGGCATCTGAAGTTGAACAGTAGATGCCTTTTCTTTTTCTTCCACCATCTATTCCTGTTTGTTTGGGAATGTGTTGGCTTCTGGTGCTGTTGTTACAACCTTCATTCAGAAAAACATTACCAGTCTTTGATCTGTAGCTCGCTTATGAGTGGTCCTATTAAATTTACTGTTTCTGTGTAAGCGGATGTTTGCGCAGTCATGGCTAATAGCGTAAGGCGAGGGCAGGTTTCGCAGTGCTTTTCTCTGATTGTTTACGGTGTGCCCATAATTGCTAGGGATTCTAAGTGCCACCATAGTGCAAACGCTCAGCATTTGTCATGTATTATGTGTTTTGTAGTAGTACATAAGAATCCCAGTAAAGTATCTGAGTCCTGTAGTGTGTGAGACTATTCATGTTTTCCTTTAGTTTTCTGAAGCTTGAAACAGGTTTTTAAATTTCTCTCAAATTTATTTTCTTGAAATCTGAAGCCTTTTGTTATGTTTAATTCTCCGAAACCTTCCTTCCTTTGCTGGAGCCATATATGTTGTGTTGACTATGAAGTCTTCCCTTTAAGAGCAGTGGCTTTTATAGCTTCTGTGTTATATTGTGGTGTAGGTGAAAAGTACTTCTGCGGTGTGTTACATGTTGCTAAATGGGCTACCTTTATCAATTGAACTTAAACATATATGTACAAAATAAAGGTTGTTTTGTTTTTTTTCCCCCTGCGGTTATCTTTGGAAAGCACTGCATTTTAACTCACTGCAGTTTTCATTAATGTCATACAGATTATTTGTGCCATTTCCCACAGAGTTTCAAAGTCCTCTGGAACTGGAACTATCTTTATAAAGAGGGTGCTGCTTGAATTGGCAATGTAATTTAAGGGAGGATTGAGGGGGTGAAGCATTGTAGTGTATTGAAATCAAGATAGAAAAGCTGGTAACTTCAGGAAAAGGCTACTTTCAGTTCCCAGTGTTTAGGTTTTTGATCTCTTTCCTTCCATGCAAACAACTGCAGATGGCCTTTTTAAACATCTCAACCTGTGGAATGAGAATTATTGTATTAAATTAGTATTAGGACCGGAATTTTGAGACACATTTGAATGATTTCATTAGTATAGGAAAATATGCCATCATTTATTTCACATCATAGTTAAGTGGCATGAATTTATAACTGTGTTGTTTTTTTCCCCTCCCCTCCCCTCCAACATGGAAATTGATTTAATAGCATATCTTTCACCATATTATTGAACTTAATATTTTGGGAAGATGCATAAATTTAAACATATGTGAGAGTATGTATTTATCTGATTTTATGTAGTAATATATTATGCAGCTGTAACCTTTGAGTTAGGTTTGCAGGATATACAGTAGTGGACTTGGTTAAGAGAACAAAGCTTACTTCATGTCATAGCATCATAAGGTGTACACTTGCACATGTGCATTTATAGTGTCGTAGATTAATTTTACCAATGATTTGCACAAAAAGTAATTAAAGAGATTTAAAACATTATTTTTGTTTATTAAACTGCAAACTATACAAAGGCCAGTACTTGTTTTCAAGAAGTATGGGAATAAAGTAACAGAAAGCGATCCAAGATTTTTTGACTAACTTGTTAAAATCAAAATAATTTTGCAAAATTATATGGGTATATAAAATTGTGTATGCATTAAGTACAAACATTAGCCCTAGTGAACTAATTCATTGTTGCACAGGATATAACTTAGTGCAAAATGTTATCCTTCAATTTTACACTTTTGTGGTGAACTAAAAAGCTTACCAGTTTTTAATATGATGCAACAGTGGAGATAAAAGAAACACTCCAGATTATCTCTTTCACTTATTTAATTTATAGGCCAAGATGTTAATAATAACACTTAATGAAAACTTCATAAAAACCTATTTTTTTCCATCCAGTTTGTTTATGTATTGTTTCATGAGGAGCCTACAGTAAATCAGGAAAAGCATAAAGTTGTTCCGTGCAAGTTTCGATGCAGTTCTGCAGTGCATTACACAGAGGATTTATTGAAAAAAGACTAAAAATTTTAGGATTTTTTTTTAAATTATTCTAAGTGACATCTCACAGTTGTGGCCTCATTTAGATTCTCTCATAGTCAGTTTTCCCTCCATCTTCATTCCTTTCCTGCAGTTTGCTTGTGTCTTTTAAGAAGACTTCTGAAGTAGGATGACTGTATACACACACTACTAGTGTTTTTTAAATGACTGGATTCTTCCTGCATGGCTTATTAGCCATTTTGCCCTGGGAAATTTTGTTGGGAATCATAGTAAAAGCCTTTTTGTTCCTATTCTGAGGTATGACAAAGTATAGTTTTTGGGGGGGTTTTTTTGGCTCCAGAAGTCTTTGGCTGCTTCTGGCCAGATGGTTGGTGCAGTGCTCAGACAGTGGCTTGGCTCCATGTGAGAGGGGCGCGCTCTGCCTACCTAGAGAGTTGTCTTCCTTGTCTGCAAACAAAGAGAGGCCAAATGTCAGATCCTGTAAAATGTTGAGAAATGCACACACGCATGTACTCACACATATGTACATACATACATATATACACTTCAAGTCCTTTTTTTTTGCTGGTTAGACTACAGAATCTATGGAAGAAGGAACTGTCAAAAAAAAGGGAGGGGGAATCAACTAGTGATTTCTAGTGACTGCTTTTTAACGGCTGTTTTCACAGTAGTAAGGTCAGATTGAAGTCAGTCTTGTAAAACCTTTACCTTATTTTTGCCAGAGAAAACAAACTTTCAGCTGCTGTATAATAATTGTGGTCACTTGACCTCCATTTCTATGGAGGTGTGATCAGAGGACTACAGTCAGCTAGCCACTCACAGTAAGAACTATCCTTTATCACTTACAATGTACAATGAAACTACAGGTTCAAAGCATAAATAAAGGGCCTGTAGACTGATGTCTTTTTTTTTCACCACTCACATAGAAGAAAAATGTAATTCAGAAACAAAACATGAGATCAGCTATGCAAAGAGGTTTTTAAATTGTTTATTTTAAAAAACAGAAAAAACAAATCCCTCTCTTGATACTTAGTTTTTCACTTTAAAAATGATTACTTTTCCAGCAATTTGAAAGACATTCTGTATAGCCCTCTGTGTATTTGAATTTCTCACAGATCCTGATTCATGCTTATGAAATGTAGATGTCATGGGCTCAGTTTTGTCGAAAGCTGAATTGCATAGCCCTCTTGCTGCAAAGCTCGTGCATTTGTGCTCAGCCAAGTACAGATTGGGCTGCTAATGTTCTTCCAAGTTCAGCCTGGGGTTATAGGTTCAGGATCATATGATCCAGCTCATGCTTGTGAGCAGTATATGTGTCCCAGTCTTGCCAGGGTAAATGATAATACCTAACAGCAAGTTCTGGCCTGTGTTGCATCTTGGACTGGGAGAACGTGGCTCGGCAAAACAAGGTGGCACATATTGTTGCTCTTGTGGCTGGGTATGTGAACAGCTCCTATGAACTGCTCACATCAGAAAGGTGAGAAGTCATCTAGCACTAAAACATATGCATGGGTGGGGTGGTGATGTTGGCCGACTAGTATATTTTGTACTACATTATTCAGGTTTTAAGCCATTTTGAACACTGGAGTGCCCTATCAGATGGGAGCTTGCCTTTCGAATAGGGGTACTGAAGCTTGTAACTTCAGCTTATAACTTGGACGTGACCTGTCCAAAAGGAGGCAAAGTGTCTGAATTTCTGCAAGGAGTAGGGTTAGTTTTCCTCTAAACTAGGTAATAGCCAAGTTACAGATGTAATGCCATTTAGGCCATATATAGATGTATATATAAAAAAAGAAAGCTTCAAGGTGTTGGGTTGTTCTAGGATATGTCTGTTCTGCAACTCCCGCTGTCTCCTCTCTAAAAAGGGTTCATAGGGTAACCCAACTTTACTAAACTGAAAGGGAGTGTATTCCTTTTATCTTGGTTTAGATAGAAGGTATGATTCTCTAGGGAACATGACACCTAGAAAAAGAATTGCACTGCCTTCTGAACACTTGGGAAAGCGGATTAAAAAAAAATAAATGCATCTGAGCTTGAATTTTTGGCTTCCTGGGCAACATACTGTACTATTGCTAGAATACAAGGCCAACTCTACGGCTTGATCTTTTAAGTGGATATTTTTATCATGCTTAATAAGAGCATACTGATGAGACCACGATATATATTAGCTAAGTTATCCTCTGTTTTTCTGTATCACTATTACTCTTTATTACTGGAATCCAGAGTGGCAAAATTTAAAAGCAAGCTCGGTCCTTCCCTGTCTCTGCTGAACTAATCTTGCCACTATCCTCACTCTTTTTAATTTCAAAAAAATAAAACAAAAACAACTTTTTTTTTGTCGGAATTGCACTGAAATTAAAAGACTATTAACCTGTTGGTTTAGCAAGCCCAGGCTTTTTCACGCTGAGCGAGTGCGCGGATATGGCTTCCTCGCTGGCTGCTCGGTGCTGGGAACGGTTTCTGACAAATATAGAAGTAGCAGTTACAGAGGTGGTTTAGCGAGTCCCCGGGAACATTCGTACCGCTCTGCAGCGACGCGCATTTGAATGAGGGGAAGGAGGGTACCAGCTATTTTTGCTTTCGCCGGGGAGCGAAGGGAAGGCAGGCCGGGCGCTGTGCTGTGCAACTTTCCCTTAATCCAGCCCCACCGAGCTGCTCCCCCGTTCTCCCCTCGACTTTGCCCTCTGAGCTGGCCTGGTCGGGCTGAGGCGAAAGCTCCCCCCGCCCCCCCCCCCCGGGCAGCGGACGCCGTGGTACGGTCCACCTCATAACCTTCCTGGATATTTTTATAATTTATCATCAGCTGACACCGCCTGGGTAGCGTATTCTTACCACTCCCTCTGGCTGTTGGAAGTCTGAAATTACATCTTTGTCTTTGAAGTCAGTCACACTGTTAGCGTTGCCATGGCGACAGGGCGGGTAATGGCCTCCACGGAGAGGAGATTGGTATTTAGCGTTCGAGCGCTGCTGTACACAAGGCCTTGATTTTTTTATTTTTTTTTTAGAGTGGTTACTGAACTATCCCCTTTTAGAAAATGTTTAAAAATTACGTTTTTACATGGTCTTACTAGATTAATAGTCATGGTTTATTTCATTTTAACTGCAAGGATAAAAGCATTATTCCATTAAATGGGTAGCTTTTTTTCCCCCTCCTTTGGTTTATACATTATTAACACAAGCTTTCCTGTTTTGCTTGTAACATTTTATAGGCTTTTTCAAACATGTAGTCAGATTTGCTCTGTTGCTCTTTTATTTCTCAGGCCTTAACCCTTTCTTTCCTTGATCTTGTCTGCAAAACTTAGAGTGAAGCCTTGAACAGTTCTGACTGCTCCTGTTTAAAACATTTAAAAACTGAGAGAGGCTCTTTTTTTTTTTTTTTTTTTTAGAATTTTGCATTTTTGAAGCATTCTGCAGTGGTGCAGATTTTTGTCATTTAAGGTACTGAAGTAAGCACACATGAGCTTTGATGCAGCTGTGAAAATTTCAAGTCAAGGAAGTACATTGTCTTGTATTTTGATTTGTATGTCCATTTTCCGCTTTTCCCCTTCACGTTTTCATCTCATTCTCTGTATCCGTAGGGTTTTATTAGCAGTCTTCAGCAGAGACGCACCTCGTGGTTGAAGAACTGGGGACCAAAAAATCCAGAACAATCCCGGGGACATGATATTAACCCCCATCACTTTCCTCGTCAACATAAGGCCAGTGAGGCACATCCAGATAGGTAGAAATATTATAAATACAAGCTGCAGGCTGTGTTTCACTCTTCCAGAGCTCTAAAATATAGCTTTCATTTTAGTGTCTAGTAGGAGGCATATATCCAAATACAGTCAAGTGCTGTAGATACAGGGATTCAGTCATCCCTGCAGTCGCAAATAGTCCCTGTATAAAAACTTGGAGACTAACAAGCCAACCTAGAATTCATAATCCCTCTTCTTTCTGAATTGTGAATTTGTTGTTATTGAGGGGTGGTAACTGGCACCTTGAAGGCCTCAGTTTGTCCTTCTGCCTCTGTCACAGATCCAGCTCTCCCAAATGCTTCTGCCCTGACTTCTCGGGGCATCTCAAGAAAAGCGCAGCTGTTTCTCAAATGTTTCTCAATTCTTGTCCTCCTCTATTGATGTTGTGTAGTGATGTTGATGTAAATGGTATCTTTTGTGAGATGGACATTTAGCTTCTGGAAAATGGACCGAAAATCTTAAATTTGTTTCACCTACCTAGCTGGACTGTGCTCAGGTCATTGAGCTGGGAGGATGTGTGTGAAGGGCTCCTGCTTTCCACCAGCTTGTCTCTGCTCTGAGAGAGCCTCAGAGCCTTGTGTGTGTTCACGTACACAACCGCTCATGTATGTGACTCCGACAGGTGCCTTCAGTAAATAGTGTTGGTTGAAAAAACTTCCTGCCTCAGAGAGGCCGTGGGATAGACGAAAGATGGATAATCAGCCTAACTTTCTGACCTCCTGAGTCCAGCAGAAGGCCTTTCTCTACTCTTAGCCAGAGCAGTTGCAGGCAGTGTTGCAGCCCAGCCTGGAATTAATCTGGTGTCCTGTTGCTGAACTTGTCAATAAAATATATTTTTTAAAGTTTTCCTTTTATATATGCAATTTTAAAAATTCTGTTAGAAAAACTGAAAAAGTTGCAGTTCAGTCAGCTCAGCTTTGTGTAAGACATCACAGATGCTTCGGGTGTGGATATTGTATTGTACAACCACATATATTAAATGAGCCAAAGTAAAGGTTTACTCTTCTCTTCTGGTTTTATGGGTTTCGGTTGCATCCTTTGAGTTGTGTTCTCCTTAAATTAGCAAATTTTGAGAAAATTAGATATAAAACATTATAATCTCATTAATAAGAAATTACTAATTGCTTATAAAACAGGCATATCTTTATCTGTACAGGGCTCTCTTAAGTTGCTTAATCTTTTTTTTTTTTTTTTTTTTAATCACTAAGTAAACATGCCTCAGCAGTCACTGCACGTGAAACCAGAACCTGTACATGGACAAAAGCAAACACACTATACTAATTTTCATTAACATAGCTTATCTCCTAGAACATTTATTTTTTCATATCCCTATAAATTGATTTTTCATGTGCTTGTGACTGATATTTGAACTGTGTGTTTGTAGTAACTGACTTCTATAAAAGCCAGGTCCTGGATCTCCCAACATGAATATATTATGGAGGTGACCTAGTGGGTCCATAGTTAAGGTTGCATAGAGCTTTCACTTAAAACAATGTTTAAATCCCTTAATTAAACATTAAAACTCGCACAAATTCTCAAAATGGACTGTTTCAATAAAGAGGATAAACTTTAATTATTTAGGTACTCAATGTTCTTCTTAGCTCTGTATTTGCAGAATTCTGAATGACCTAAAATTATTCCCTTCTCAGATTTTTCCAGAGTTCCCAATACATTCACTTTCTCTGGTTTTTTTTTTATATCTTTTGGTTAAGCCTTTTGCTGATGCAAGTTGTATCTCTCTTGACTTCGCAGAACTATGGCAATTTGTATAAAATGAGCTAACTAAAAAGATACAGCTTTATCTGTAATAATGCATGATACAGAAGAATGTATAGGAGATGTAGGATGGAAAGGCTGTGAATATTCTGTTAGTTTTTTCCATGAGAGTCAAACAGTATTGATTGTTTGTGGACAATATCAGTATGAAAAGCAAAGACTAGAAAGCCTGTTTAAAAGAGAACTACCTTGTGGAAGCAAAATTCAGACTCGTGCTTAAACATGAGTAACACCTTTTCTGTACTGGAAATTATTTCCAACTCAGTCAATGAACAGCAATTACAGTAGCCCCAAACTGGTGTAAACTTCTCTTGACTTTTTTTTTTTTTTTCCTTTCCTCTAGGGCCCAGTTCAAGTTTATCAAAATCTGTCTTTTCACTGATTTCAGTGAACTTTGGATTAGGCCCGTTAATTTTTCTGTTCGTTCTACCCCATTGTTACTCTGTTCCTCTGCATAAAAGTCTGTTCTGAGTCCTTTTCTTAGGATAGGGTCTATATAAACCTACAGCTGTATACTCTACTTGATCAGCAAGTACAATTCTCATTTTTAATGTTTATACCCTTCTATAATCACATTCTTCAGCACAGGTGGAAGTCTTGCTAAAAACACTATATTTGCAAACATACATAAATGAAGAAAAATACCTTTAGAAGACAGTATTATATGTATTAGGAGATATTTCCAGGATCTGTATTCAGACTCCTTAGCCTCTAGCTGTACTGACTGAGAGCCTCAGCTCTGCTGACTGGTAATAAAACAAAGTGGGGAAAAAAAAATAAACCTAATTAGCCTGTGGTCTATGGAAAGCTTCTTGTTTAACTCTTTAGATCAGGATTTGTTTTCAGCTGATTGTCACTGTGTTCATGTGTGTTTATTAGTTCAAGTCTCCTGTCTTTTAAAACACCTCAGCTAATACTTTTTAATTACTTTTGAAAAAATTCTTGTCCTGTTATCGGCAGAAAGTAAGGTCCACATAAATACTTATTTATTATTTGAGAGTGCATTGTTTCAAAGTATGTAGTTCTTGAATTTTGGAAAGCGAGAGTGCCATATCCTGAGATTGCATACCATAAAAAGTTAAAATTATCTAGTAATTTGAACAATTGCTTATTACTTTATGCATTGGATGAAAAATGAAATTCACAGGAAGTTCTTTTTATCTCCAACTTATGAATAGGTTCTTGAGCTCTTCCAAAGTAAGGAATTGAAATGTTGGACGTGAAAAGGATTATTGCGCTTGAGCATTGTAATGTTGATGTGAAAAGGCATGTGAACGGAAACTCCTGGGCCTGTAATGTTGTTTTATTGGGAATGTCCTTGCTTTTTAGTGATTCTACTGTTTGCGTGCTTGAGACTCTGAAACAAGCACGGTAGAGAAGAATATATGAGAGTACCTTGTAGTGGATTAATGTGGGAGTCTAATTTTTATGAGTTGGGATCTTTTGCAATATTACCATATTAGTGATATGTTGTACTCTGTCACTAGTTTTGACTTGTCAGCCTATGCAAATTCTTTTATTGGCGGGGGCGACAGGAACAACTCCAAATACAGTGTATCCGTTTTGAGAGCAATGGATTAAAGAGAATATAATTATGCACTCTTTAGTAGCATTCTGCAGTCAGAAATACAGCAACAATTTTATAGAAGTTAAAGTGAGATGAGCGAGAAGGAGTACAGAGAGAAAGTCAGATCCAAGGATTCTTTTAGGGTTTTCTCATGTTTGCTTTTCTTCTGTGGCTTATTTTACTCTCTCCTGGTAGAAATAAAAGAAAGCATTATGGCCTGTTGGTTCCTCCTGTTGATAATATACACTTGATCCCTTTGCTTTGTGATAGTGGTGGAGGTGAATTTATGGATTTACGTTTTGGAGGAGCTCTGAGCTGCCTTAGTGCTTGCCATAGTCTTGTCCCAGCTCTCTGTTATTACAAGAAGCACACTGCAGCCCTGTGAACACTGAGCATTTCAACAAACGCTGTTTCTCAACTGTGGTTTAACCATTTTGTTTGAGAGGATTCAAATTTCCGGCAAATGCAGCTACTGGAAATAGTTTGTTTTGGCACCTTTTGGATTGATTTGGATGGATGGATGGAAATTATTTCAATCTATTTCAGACTGACCAGCTGGATGGTAAAGGTAAGTCTTCATTACCGTTGACTAAGGCTTTGAAGTACCATGGGAGAAAGTCAATTTTTTCTGCAGTCTGTGATCATTCCATTGTTCTTCACAGGTAAAATATAGGTACAGAGTGTTTAGGTATTGTTGCAGTAAGAAGGCAGAACAACACTTAAAATGGGCAAGACATTTGAAATGTAGTTGCTCCCTGACTTCCATCCCTTAAGTTAGCTGGAATTCTGACTTGCTGATTCACTCAGTGCACCACATCCTTGTTTTTATTGAATTAATTTAATTTTCAGTTGGATTTCAACATAACAGCAAAGCATTTCTGGGAGATACTAGTATGTTTGGTAATATAATCATCTCCAAAACTCCTTTTTTTCCTTTCTTTTTCATTTGCTATAATTTCCATTTTTTCCCTGGTACTTGCACTGTTTCATTATAGGGAAAGAACTGCAGACAGTTAAATGAATGTTATTTCTCATATCATCCTCCCTGAAAAAAGAAAAACCAAACAACCTCCCAAAAAACAACTGTTCATTTGGTGTAAGGATCATTATGCTTGTCATTGACCCGACTGGGATGGTCTCTTTGGACTTTCTACTGAGAGAGGGGGAGGTGGAGTTTATAAGCTTATATACTGGTGTGGAGTTCCTTGCAAAAAAAAAAATTTATATATATATATTTTGCATCAGGTTAGTTAATTGCAAGGGTTGTCTAAAATGCAGCATTAGTCTTCCCGAAGGAGGACTGATTTTTTTCCTCCCACCCTTCTTAAATGCCAATGTAAAGCCATTCATTTCTTTTCTGTAGGAAAATAAAAGTTAAGTCCCATCACGCTTCTCTTCCTCTCTCTTTTAACTTTCTGTTTCTTTATCATTTTCACTCTGCAAAATTCTGAGAGGATTGCTATGAGGAGGAAAATAGTCTGGTAAGTGCATATCTTAAAGCCTGTGGCCTTTCGAGGTTTCCCTTCTGGTAAGGTTGAGCTGTGGCTAGGGCTGGGATTGAGACGACAGGGGAGTAGTGTGTAATACTTTCTGCTTCCGATAGCTCTTTGTTGATCTAAGAGAGAGCACTTAGAGAGTGGTAGGTCATTTATGTGATTATGAAGAGCACTTGCTTCTCTCTTATTCAAGATGGAAAAATAATAGTTTTTGAATAAGAGGTCGCTGTCAAGATGACATTGAATGTGACTTCTCTTCCCTCTTCATTCCCTCCCCCACTGAAAGAAAAGTAGCACTGCAACTGGTTAGGATAGGGCTGGATTTTTCCAACTCCATGTGACTTTTTCTTCTTTCTGTTTTTCATTCACTTTATTCCTTTCAGTTTCCTCTGTATGTAATGTTTATACTTTTCAGTGGTGTCTGGATATTTATGGTAACTAGAAATTTAAAAATAAATCTAATGCATATAGGTTTTTATGAGTTGTTTTAAGTCTTGTTTTTCCACTTGCAGAATTAAGCTGTGAATGTGTGATGTGGTATCTGCTCGGGTGACAGATGTCCATTCCTGAATGATGCTGTGTTCCCTTTGTGCTTTGTTTATGGAGTGATTTACTTCTAAAATAATCTCTTAATCTTTTCCAAACTACATTTCTGTATATATTGTTTTTACATATGTCATCATTTAAGATAAAATACTAAAAACTGAAATTACTCCTAAATACTTTGTTTCTGAAGCTTTCTGAAGCAACAGTGATACAATACTGTCATTTTTGGTTTGATGTGTCCTTTCAGAAATAGGTTGTGCGTAGTTTGGTTTTGCTTTGGTGATTTTTTGTGTATGTGTGTTTTTTCCCCATAGTGTTGTAATTTCATTCACTTATCAAATGAAAAGACAGCACTGATTTGTCTTTTTTTTTTGTTAGATTTGCTTTTAAGCTTCAAAAGAGGAGCTGTTACCCTAAATTAGGATGTGATTGCTCAGAGTACAGAACATAATGCATATTTTATGTAAACTGACTAACAGTTAGTTACTGTAGGGTTAATTTACTTAAACTGGTATTGAACATCAGTAAATGCTGTTGTATTTCATTACAGATTTCCTTTAATGAAAACTTTTTATAAAACATCGCTTTAACTTGGGGAGGGGTTGGTCAGTGGGATGTATATTTATAATTCCTTACAGCAGGAAAGACGTTTTTAGATTCTCTTATTTGAAGTCTAAAATCAAGTCTGTAGAAGTGTGTTGAGGTTTTCAGGTCTTTGCCTGTTGACCTGTAGAAACGAACTGGAATTTTTAAACTCTGATTTTTTTGAAAACCAAAACTGTTTTGGAGCTGGTTTGGGGAAAGATAACACTGGAATATTTTGACTGTTAATGTTTTCTATCTTAACTATTTTTTTACGTAATCATGATTTTTCAAAAATCATGATTAGAAATGAACAGCAGTTTTAATTTCTGATTGAAACACCTAAAACAAATAGGAATTGCTGAGGACGTTAAGAACACTTTCATGATTATTAGTGAAGCATCAGAAAATAACAGAAAATCATGTAAAAGCCTGAAAATGAATAGTGACGTCGCTGGTATTTTGAGAAGGAACATGGCTCATGATGGCTAAAGTGTTCTTGCATGTTGGGAGATGGGGAAGTAGGTGAGTCTTCAATTGCCAGACTGTAGAAACTTCTGAAAGCTGGACTGGGCTTCTCATAGAAAACAACTTAGCTTAACTTCAGTCTGAGATCTGGAATTTTTTGGCTGGTAGTACTCCATGTTTTCCTTATTAAATATGAAAACTCAGGATCGGTCTTATGTCTAGATGATTAGTACTAAGCAATCACCACTGAACAAGAGTAGTAGTTGTGTTAGTCTTCCTGGGAGGCCTTGCTGTAGTGCAGCTGCTTAAGGTAGTAAGAGTTGTCTCATTTTCCATGTTTCTGGAAACCTGCTTACCCACTTTTTGGACCTGGCTTTGACAAAGCTTGCGACAGTTTGAGCTGTCTGATCGTTTGTCTGGTTATTGGGATGTGACAGCGTTGACGGTTTAGTTTGTACCAGGAGTGTACTTTAGAAGTGACTCTCCTAGTTGTGTCCCACTACCGTACTTCGATTCACGTTACCCAGCAGGCTTGGAGCAAACCGGATGCCTTCTGGATGAAACTAAATTCAAAAAGGTGCTCCGGGAGCCTGCTGAACACGCTCCAGCTGCTAGCAGGTCCTTGGGCCACAGGTTCGGACCGGAGCTGGTGCAGGGACCCCTCTGAAGCGTGGACAGCCCAGGTGTCAGGTCCTCGGCACCCACCTCTCCTCCCCCCGGGTCCGCTCTTGTGGGGCTGCGCTGCTTGCGGCCGTAAGCATGGCCTTTGCCTCGGCAAAAAGTACCGGTGGGCTTCATCCCAGTGTTTTACATAAGGTCTGGATCCAGAGTCTTCTGAAGTCTTTGAATGACTTATATTGACTTTAATAGGCTTTGTGGCAGGCCCTAATGATTTGGTTGTGATCTGAAAAGGGATGTACAGAGACTTTTATATAATGAGAAAATGTTACCTTCTAAAGAATCAAGTTCAAATAGCTTGATCAGTTCTCGAGTGAAAGTGAGCTTCTTGCTATCTCCTGAAATCCGTTTGTTCCTGTCAAAAAAAAAAAAAAATTGTCACAAAATTAGTACTCGATTCTCAAGTAAGGCCAAGGTTGAAATTAGCAGAGGAGTTTCAGGTCATGGATTGAACTGCACTGACAAGCAGTGGAGAGACTTGCACAGTGCAGCTGTCTGCTCCTCTCAAAATTGTGCAGTAAGCCCCTCATTCTCATGAACAGTAGCTTTTTTCACAATTTTAAAGTAAAAAGACAGGAGAGAGGAAGGAAGAAATAATACTTAATGTTTATTTCTGTTAATATTATTCTGAGACAAGTGATGCCATAGGTCTAAAAATCATGGCTAATTAAAAATCTCAAGTTTTTTTATAAAAGAGATGATGGAAGAGAAAACATTTCACTGTCCTACTAATTGAATAACAAAACTGCCAATTCTTTCCATTTCCCCCTATATCTGACATGTTCCTCCCTAAGTTTTTCTGTCTTTCTGGAAAAGTTTTTCAAATTACTTTGTTGGTATGTAACTACTTTTTTTTTTTTCCTCCAAGTAAGGTATTCTGTTTGATCAGTATCCAAAAAAGTTTCCCTTTTTCCCCTTTTCCAGAATCCTTTCGTATGAGCTAGGAGATCAGTTTATTTCTTTAACAAATTAATCTGGATGACTTGGATCTGTTGAGCTTCTGCTTCTTTATTACTTACTCTATTTATTTGATCTTCCCCAAAATTAAAAGTTCTGTACCTCATCCTTTTTTTCCAAAACAGATATATACTATAATAATATTATGTTTAAACAATTCAAGTAATAAATGGCAAGGAACAAAGTGTAGCTCTATTTCATCAGTGGACTTAATGATGTACTAGAATATATATTCACAATTACATGTAATTGTGTGTGTGCTCCTGTAATGGCTTGTCTTCATATCTTTATTTGTACAAGTTTTGAGGCACAGAAGAGTTCCTCTGAATTTGCATTGGGTTTGAATTATCACAGTTACCGTTCTTGTTTTACATCTGTGTAATTACTTTGAAATCATTGAACTTGCACGAAGTTGCAATAGTGGTGAATTAGGGTTGCTCTTTTGATTGTGCTTTTTATTCTGGTTCAAATATTTTACTGATCCAGGTGAGGATGAAATGTTGCGCTAAGCTGTGAGATGTTTTATTGATTGAGTTCATGCTGCTTACCTGTCAGCACTTCCGTTCTTAGAAGCTGTATTTAATGTAGTTATTTCTCTGCGCCTTGGAAATGCAAAGGAGTGTTGTCATCTGAGAGAAAAGTTAAATCAAAATCCCTTGGTTTTCTACCACATACATCCTAACTATAGCTGAACAAAGTGGTTCTGAGGATCTTGCACTGTGTTTTTGGTAGAAGCATTATCCTGTCCTTCATCTTTGAGTACAACAGTGAATTAGCTTTAATAAAATGAAACGGAGACCTCCTTTGGACTCTTTTGATGTTTCCAGTGTGCTTGAAGTAATGAATTATCTTGTTAAAAGGAAAATATAGGTTGGTGTTATCAGAAGGTGAAGGGTGTTGGTGGTATTTGTAATAAATAAAAAAAATGTCTACAGGATGTGCATGTGTTTGTGTTTTTATTAGTTGTTTGCAGTCTCAGTGTTCCTCTCATCTTTTAAATACAGACCTTGGAAGTGATGGAAGGAGACTGACTGATAGTCCTCAAAGAAGCCAGCCCTGCAAACTATCCTTTTGTTTCATTTTCAAAAACTCCTCTATCAGAGGGAAACAGTCCCTGAGATTGTGCATGCTGTCATGCCAATCTGGAGAATATTGTTTGCTGCTGGGCCTGGTGTTGCCGTGGCCTCCGCCACATGGCTTATTAACTCATCGTGGGACCTTTGACTTGCCGGGCTGTGAGTTGTGGTGGCTTGCGCTGCCTGACATCAGACATGCGCGGCTGGAAGGGGTGCTGTGCCACCACTGAACCATCTTCCCCCCTCCTTCTCTTCAAGATTAGAAAAGCAGGTGTTAAGTCTTATTTAGAGAATTTATTGTTATCTGTTGCTGACGCTTTGGAGACCACACTGCTTACCTGCCTAATAGCCAAATGCAAGCTAATAGTCTGTACAGGCCATTGAAGCCTAAAATCCTGCTAATTCCTTCCTCTAATGAATAATCCCTGATCTCTCTATGTGCCTTGACTACAGAAGGGCTAATTATGAAATTCATTGTAAGGAAAATTTAGGACTCCTGATTTCTGTGCCTGGGATTTATAAATAAATAATGTATCTGCATGTATACCATGTACAAAGTATAGCTTTCATATGTAAAGTTAAATATCCCTGAAGATATTTAGTTAAAATAAATGGTATTGTAAAACATTTCTTTTGCTCGGTGGATTAATCGCTCATAGTTTAGGGAATAGGTTGCCGGTTCTGTATGAGAAGGTCATTCATTTTTAACCCTTAGGAGAGACATTGTACTTTGTGCTGTTGAGTCAATTTGTTAATAGCTTAGAAGAAAGAAGCTCCTTGAAGCTGAAGATTAGTAGGTGGGCATTCCCAGCTGGGCTTGGGAGCCCATGCGCCCGGTAACTGGAGAGCCCATTGCTCTCCCATGTCGACTCTTCAGAGAAATGTTGCCATTCCATGTTTAGAAATCTGAGAGGATGGCAAATTTTGTTCTTCGGGTTTGAAGAATGCTTCTGAGAAACAATTCTAATGATTTTTTCATTTAAAGTTTAAAAAAAGAGGAAAATATCTAAGCAACCAAAGTATCGGAGTAGAGCTGTTGCATAAATTATAATGAGCACCAGAGGACACAGGATGTGTTCATTCCCAAGCTGCATGATTATTTTGTGTTGTGAAGGGTTAGCTTTTCAATTGCAAAGCTTAATCACTTTTCAAATGAATATTTCATAACAGTTATTTTTTCATCAAATATACAACGATGTGCTTATTTTGTGCCTCATGTGGTAGACATTAGTTTTCAGCAGCTTTAAATTCCCTTTATTTTCCCTCATCTCCTATTCTTGTTTTCAGCCATGGATGGGCAAGAAAATGTTCTTGACTGTTTCCGGATGAGTGGCTAATCTTGTGGCTAAGAGATAGTATGAGCCCAGAAGTTTTAGTAATATTAGTCACAAATTCTTAAATCATTCTTATTTAATTGGTGCTGAGTGCAGCTTGCATGACTGATTTAAAATGTTTTAAACTTAATTTAAGAGGAAAACACAACTGCTGGAGACCTCTGCCACTTCTAGTAAGCACTGTTTAGTGTTACAGCACAGCTACTCTACTCACATACCCAGCTATGGTCTATGCCTCGCACTTACTGAGGCGCTGCACTTGGGTTCTGGCATTTGTATAGTCTTCCTTTAACCTCCAAATACAGTTTTTCTTAGGTCCTGATCCTGTGTTGAGGTTGTCCCACTATCCCCATGTGTCCATGCACACAAAAATTGGTTCGCTTTGAGAGTGCTGCAGCGTGATTCGGCTGTGGTATGGTCTTGTATTACTATTTGCCAGAGAATTTAAAAGTCCAAGCCAAAGTCAGCTGTTGAAAACAGGTAAATAGCTCTTTTTTGATTCATGAAAGTACCCATAATTCAGAGTGCACCATATGTGTATTCTTCATTTGCTATGTAGGAAAATACAACTACAAACAAGACCAAGTATTTGACCCCTTTATATTATTAACCTTCTGAAAAATTTTGTGAGCAGTGACCTGCAAACAGCTTGTACTTGTGGATTGTTTTACTGTATTTTGGCTTGTTGATGATGAGATAATAAAAGCTGTAGTATTCTCTTATTATTTTTGTTCCTGGATGCTGGCAGTTGCCATAAAAAGACAAGGGGTTGTCTACCTGCCGTACAGCTTCTTTTTGCTAGAAGAGTTGCACCGGGGGGGAGAGGAGGGGTTGTCTATATAGTTATCTATATATCTCTATAATATAAGTATTTGGAATTGTTGTGGCTTATGGTATATTTTGGATAGCAAAGAGCTGGTATGATTGTCCCACTACCTATCCTTGAGACCCTGACATTGGGGGAATTTCTGTAGCCCTGCTAAGTTGTCTCATTGCTGATTTCTAGAAGATCTCTCTCTTGAGTGCTTTGGCAGATGGATGAAAATTAAATAAACATGGAGGCTTTAAATTATACTAGGGGGCCAAAGTGGCCTGAAAACAGGAGAAATGCAAAGTTGATGTTAAAGGCACCCTTACTTCTTTTTGTGTTCCTTTATTCAAGAATTCCTTTGTTACTCACCCGTCCAGCCCGTTGTTCAAAATTAAAACGTGTTTCTTTGAAGTATGCAATAAAAGAAATGCTTACAAAAAGTATCAAGCATTGTTTTGACTAGACAGACTGCTTATTTTTCTTTTCTGGTTATTTCACTTTTATACTTTGCAATGTATTTCACGGTGGACTTAGATGCATACAGAATATAGTATTTTACTTTTTTCCTTCAAAACCCGTAGTAAATCTCTTAAACTCATTTTATCATTTATATAAGGTCAAGTTAGTCTGGAAGGGGAGGCAAGTGGAATGCATTGCATCTGTGCCCACATATACTGAACTAGTGATCTGAATAGAAGACTTAATTGCTCTAAAGCTTTACACCATTGATACTTTGTCTAGAAAGAGTATCCTAGGGGATTTTCCAGACATGCACTGTTCTATACAAGACAGCAATGTTCAAAATTCAAGTATGCTCAAATCCTTTAAATCTTGGAAAATCTGTTTAATGGTCATTCTGTCAAAGAATATCTGTTCCGCATTTCCTAGTCTTTTTCTAGTTCTTTTCTTTTCACATAGTGACATCATATTTGCCAAGATGGACTAACTGCATCATTTTTTTTAATCAAGTACAGGGACTATTAGATCCAATGACACAGTTGCTATTGTCTTGCGTTTCTGTACAAGTCACTTTTTTCTGTCTTGTGTCTTTTGTTTGCATAGTTGAAGTCAACTATGGAACCATTAAAAAAAAAGTCATTTTTCTTTTTCTGTTGTTTAATTTACAGCTACTACAGAAGCCTGTGAATGATTGGCTATTTTTAAACAGCATAAAGTCCATACTGTTAAGTCTTGTTATTTTATGCCTGCTTAGAAATTATGATTTTTTTTCTTTCTCTCTGTGATTTACAGGGTAACTACAGAATATTCTTTTAAGAGCCACTTCCCTTGTCTTTCTATGAATGTGGGAAGAACAGTGTTTTATATGCTGTATCCCCTTCTGATCCATAATCTTTTTTCCTGTACATTATTTGGTTAAAATTTTTAGCTTTTCAGTTGTATTTGAAATCTGCAATTGTCTATAACTTTGTATGGTTTCTGTGCATGAAATAAATATCTTTAAATGCCTTGGACACAAACAGCTTTACAGTCAAGCACATAGATACCTGATCAAGGCTTATGAATTACTGACTCTTTCAACATCTTATTATGTGGTTGGTGGTCATAAGTTGCAAGCACATAGTATACTGTTATTTTACATTGTCACACTAAGAATGCAGGGTTCTTTAGACAGATTTCAGGTTCTTTAGTGCATAAAACAATCTACAAAAATAGTTGGCGTGCTGTTAGGAATTAGATGGTTTTGAGTTGTTGTTAGTACTCTAATATAAACTGAGTAGACATTAATGTATCTACGTGACCTAAGAAAGCGGTGGCTGAGCTCACAAACAACAGTGAGTTTCTTCTCGCAACAGTCCTGGGAGGTAGAAGTTAGATTATTACTATCCCTGCTGAGTATCTGTGGCACAAAAAGATTAATTGATTTGCCCAAGGTCATAGAGGAAGTTTGAGGCAGAGGTGGAATTGCATCCAGATACTCTGCATCCCGGTCAGATGCCTTACTCCCAGGACCAAAACCCTTTACTATTTGTGCCTTTGTTTGCTTAACAAGGTGTTCCTTTTGTGGTGTCTAAAAAGCATTATTTTGTCTTTTACAATCCTTACCCAGATGGAATTGCGTTACTCAGTGTGCATTTTGTTCTGAATAAAAACTTAGTAAAAAGGATTTTTAGGGACCTCGGGTTTAAGTGCTATCTGTTCTTTCATCTCTTCATTCTAAAATTAAGAATAGTTGTGCTTTGTTTCATTAAGTAGATCAGAATGCTAAAATGTGATCTAAGCAAAATATGTATTTTTAATTAATATATTTTCCCCCAATGTTTTTGTGGGAGAGAATTCATCAAAATAAATGATTAAACTGTCAAATGAATATTAGCTGTTTTGTGGTTGGTTGATTCATTACATGCCTTCCTGTGTTTGGACTCAGTGTGTTGAGCAGTGAGTAGGAGCTGAGGCTGTCCAAGGGGAGTACCACAGTGACCATTAGCAGTTGATTAAAAGGGAAGTGTATGCAGCGAGGAACTGCTCATAAATTATGTCATTCCAGCTGGAGTTTATCTGTGTAAAAGGAGCTGCCAGCATCCTTATTTCTTCATTTGGCATTTGAAAATACATGTGCAGTCAAAAAGTATTAGATAATGTTCTGTCAAAAACATCTGTGCTCACGCTTACCTTGTATATACTACGTGTACGTATAGCGCTTGTGAGGAGCTTTAGCCAACGATGAGTCCTGTGAGATAAGACCGCGCAGAGCAGCTGGCAGTACGAGCCCACGTGTTGGCTTGCCCCCAAGGTGTAACTGTTTGTAGGCCTGTACGAGAGGCTTAGTCTTTCCTGTCCAGACAGTGAATGATTTTGCTGTGGGGAAATCTGCATTAAGTCTTTGCAGCTTGTGGTCAAAGTGGATTTTCAATCAGTAGCCCAAGGCACGCACTTTATATATTAAGTGCCTTGATGTGGTGCCCTGCTTTGCCACAGACACTTTTGAACCTCAAAGAAATCTCCTAACTATAGATGTTAAAGAACAATAATGTTGAATGATTTTTTTTCTCTTCATTCAGTATTTATATTCAGTTTCCCTTTACACAAAAAAGAAAGTGCTGAAAAGTTTCATGAAGTGAATTCAAGTCAAAAGTGTTTAACGTATGTGAAGGAAATGAAGCTTAGATTTCAAGCAGTGATCAATGAAGTATAGTATTGTATGATCATTACTGAGCAATAAAGCAGGAAAGGAATTATCACAAGGATGTATATGCCATTCATCGTACCTTTTTAATACCTCTTTTTCTTGCTTGCTTTCTTTTTATTGTCTCCTACGTTTTATATTCTTTGATCCTATATATGGGAACGAAGTTCCCTCCTCCTTTCTGACATTTTCACCCACCATTATACAATGCAAGCTCAGAGCAATACTTCAGGGGGAAAAAAAGTCTATATACGAAGTGCTTTAAAACTCTGAATAGAATTAAAATACCTTATGCTTTAGGTTTTGTAAATGTTGCCAGAATTACTGCTATGGTGCATTTATTCCAAGTGTTGTCAGAAAGTTGGCAGCTTTGTCTGCTGAGAAACAAATGAATTGAAAATTAGAATAAAACATCAGCATCATAATGTTTCCTCTAGATGTGCTATGAGTGAAAAATTACATCGTATCAAAAAATATTGTGCCTTTCTCACTGAGGGAGTCATCAAGGTTTCTTTAATTCTGTTTTCCAGTTTTGCCACTGTTATTCTCTGTGCAGTCAGTGATCGAGATTGCCAAATATTTATTATCCCTGTGTATCAAATAAAAATAATTAACTACTATTGAGGTCCTGTGTATGTAAGGAGGCTCAAGAGCCTGAGATGAAAGGAACAACGCTACAGTTGTCCTCTTACGGCCTCTTGGGCCAGTGTTCCCCATGATTTATTTTGGCATGCTTTTCTTGGAGCTGGTGGTGGTTGTCAGTGAAACTGGGCATCGGTTGATATCGTGGCAATCCTTCTGCAGAATCAGCCTGGTTAATAACAAGTAGGTTGAGGGCTTGCAGCATAACGCCAAGCAACGAAAAAGCTAATGTAAATTATTGAAGTTTCTGTTTTGCAGCTAGCACCCGCACAGTCCCAGTCTGGGGACAAAGGGTGACTCAGCGTATTCCTGACGAGAGGGGTCCGGCTGACGTGGTGCCCTAAAATGTGACAATAGGTCTCTGAAGGATGAAAAAATAGGAATTCCTAATTCCTGGGGTAAATTAGTGCTTGGTATTGCACCCCAGAATTTTTTTTGGAGGGAGATAGTGTTTAAAAGGTTTTTGAAGAGTCGTTTCAAATGAGCAGAACTTTGAGGAATCTCTCTTGAAATATTCTTAGTTAAGACGCCCAGAAATTATCTCAATGCACTATGTAGATATTAATCAGTGTAGGTGGAAAATGGGAACGTACGTGATTAGTGATAGTATTTTACCTTTAAACCTTGAAAACTGCAGAAAAATGAAACGCTCTCAAATCCCTTGTCACCCCCAAACAATCTAAGGCACTATTTTGACTCTGTAATTACCAAGCCTAATTGGTTAATTTCAGAGAGGAACAGACCAACCTATAAAGGCTCGCAGCACTCTTTTCAAAAGAGCAATGGGATATAATTAAAATGATCAAGTGGATCTAATTCTGTGGTTTGGGGGGGGGGGTTCTTTGCTCGTAAGGTTACTCCAAATTGAATTAGAATTGGCATATATAGCATTTAATGAGGTAACATCCCTAGACAAAACATCTGACTCGCTGTTTATTTTAGCCTGCATTTATTGCAGGCTCTTATAGTAAGAGAGCTTTGTCTAATGGTCCTACCAAACTAAGTGCTGCTCCCAGCTTAGCAGTTGGCCTGCTACTATTTGGCTTTGGGAGAGCATTAGGTTCTCGACTGTAAAATTGGTTTATGTATGTTTCTGAGGCATTCATCACTGTGACAACTGTGCTTAAGGAAAAGAAAAACATAGAGGTGATGCTCCTTGTATTCCTTTTCATGGGTAGTGGTGGTGAAAGCATTTAAACAGGACATTTCCTTCCACCATTTACCTTCACTGAGTAGCTTTGTAATAACCAGAGTAAACCTGCAGTCAGATTTAGAACAGAATTTTCTTACGAAATATTTTCCAACCATATTTTTCTGGGCTGATTTAGATGTGATTTCCCACTGGACACCCATTTTGCAAAATTTTACTGTTTGTTTAGGGGCTGATAATACCTGGCTGGCTGGTAGGTTTGGTTATTTGTTGGGGGGGGGGGTGGAGGGTTGGGTTTTATGTGCTTTGCCAAAAGTCAGGTTAATGAGTAAACACCATTCTGGGCTTAAAATTCCTATAGGAATTCAGTTATATCTTAAAAATAAATAAAAAACACAATCTGGATAACTTCATAGTCAAAACAGGTTAGATTGACTACAGTAGGAGGTTTTTTTGTTTTGTTTTAACTCTACTGGGTGTGTTATCTTATAAAGCCTTGTAATAATAAAACCATATGAGTCTTCAGCATATTATTCATATTCCTTAGCATATCACAAAGGAGGCATTATGGAGTCTTGCATTTTAAAATAAAATATTCTGTAAAAATGATGAAGTTTCTCTATTAATATATGTGGAGGGCTAGTGGGGAGAGGGAGTGGCCACAACATGGATGAAGTCAGCTGTGCGGAGGTGGGGGGGGGGGGCTTTAACAGAGCTTTCCTCTTGTTTCTAAGCAAACCTTTATGTACACACGTGCACACAAACACATGCACACCAGTCCATCTCCTGGTGGAACAGATAGGCTGTAATTAATAGATATCTGAGTACTGAGGAGACAGAATAAAGTTCCTGACAGGTGCTTCCATTTCTAGCTCGGTGGTTGCTTTGTATGGAAAGACAGGCCTGATGCTGTGACCAGTTGGCATCACCTGGGAGAGCAGAGGTTAATGTTTCAAAGGAGGAGGAAAAGCTGTTTGTAGGCAAGCGACACTGAAAGGAGAAATTAATATTTTAATACCCGTGGTCAAGGTCAGTGGGGTTGTACTACACGCACATGTTCCATTTTGGCTGGACCCCTTCGGAGCACCAGTTGTCTGTACTGTGGGAATGGAGCAGAGGTCTACCTTAACAAGTACATTATAATGCTCCTCTCTCCTCCTTTTTCTCATGTACGTAGTAAAACTTTTATAAAAGAAGGGGCTGGAAAGAATTTGATAAGGATACATGGCTTTTTATCATAATCATCTTACCAAGCAATTGTTGCCTGTGATGTCTGAAGTGATTGTAAACTAATACTGTACTTCTTCCGCAGACTGACAAATGCATATCAACTGAATTACTGGCATCTGTAAAGGCTTTAGGATTGTTCCTAATATTTCTCTTTCTGTTGATCTTAAACAATGTTCACACCATTTGTGATAGAAAAAAAATTGAGTAAGCATGAAAAGGAACCCTCCCACCTATGTTTTTTTTTTTTTCTTGGCTTGCTTTTACTGTATTGTGCTCAAGAGAGACATAGCTAAAGAAACAGTGATTCTGTCTACAGCATTCTGAAATAATTACTTTCCTGCTTTCAGTAAAAAGCTGAAATAGGTAGCTGTAATAAAAATAAGTTTGGAAAATATTAGTAAACATTCTCTAATATGCTGGTCTTGCATCCACCAAACACTTATTAGAAGCCTTTGATGTCCAGTGTTTTCATTCCAATAAATATTTGTATAAAATATTTGAAAAAGAAAAAAAAGGACAGTTGGACAGAGAGGGAAAGTCCAAATTGTGGAACAGAATTTTAAAATTTAAAAAAATATAATTCAATGTATATGTAATTCAGTTGCAGATACATAATTCAGTGTAATTTATTTCTGCGTTCCATGTTTTTAATTTCTTGTGTGCAATTAGATGTAAGTAATAACAAGAATAATGTTCAGAACTCTACTTCTTAGGGGCGTAAAGCCTGTAGTTGTTGATGGGAAAAATGCTGTGTAAAACAAGTGGATTACACTAACATTTGAAATCTCTCTTTTGGGTTTTTTTGTTTTGTTTTGTTTCTTTAACATGTCTAGCAACTACTGAGCCAACTATGTAGAAGCCTTTACCCTTCTAGGTCAGATTCCAGCAAAGCCTTGTTGCTTTTATAGAATAATGCCATACGGCAAACTGACTCAGCTTTAAGCACTGCATATGGTCCCAAGGGGAGAAATTACCCATCCAAATGACGGATGGATGGCAGGGAGGCAAGTTAGGATGTAGCTTCAGTGTGCTTATATTCTGTTTCACTAGGGCTGCAAACATTCAAAATAGCTACTTGGTGTATTTGAATTTGATCCTTATAATAGTAAGGAGCATAAGAGGATTGGAAATAAAATACGAACAATAGCTATTTCTCTTTACAGTGCTTCTGTAAGGTACTTTTGATACATTGAAGAGAATTAATGTCTTTTGGCATGGTTTGCTTCATTTTTCCAGAGCGGATCTGGTAAGCAAATGGGAATCAAATATAATTGTAATAGCCCATTTCTCCTTCCTAAATAAAGTTTGGTATGCTCATATTAACTCGTGTGTCAGTAGTTGCTCAGTTCATATAAGTAAAAGTCAGTTTATAGTAACTAGGAATTTGACTTTATTTTCTCATACTCGAGGCTTTTTTAGGAACCTACAGCTGTAAAGGGCCTTAGTTGGGTTTCAGTCTATATTAAATGAGTGTAATAGCAGAAGGTTAAATTACATATTCTGTGGTTAAAAAAATAAAAATTAAATATTAAATATCAAGCACTAAAAGAGATGCTCCAAAAAAGAGAATGGTAGGGGGGGAAATAACAATTTTGTTGATCTGACAGTTCTTTTAACATATGCTGTAACTGCCATGAAATTTGAATAAAAATTCATTAACTAAAAGGCATTAATGGTAGCTGCCCTGCAATCTAACACTATTGCTCATCCTACCTTTTTACTTTTTTTAAATAACTGATCGATCTTCTCACTCTACGTTTATAATTTGGGTTAGCTGACAAGGTCCTTATTGTTCGTTGTCTGAAGGAAATTATGCTTCAGTCAGAGGCAGATTGATTGAGCTCATTGAAGGACTGAGGATAGAGTTAGGGCTTCAGTTGCATGTATAGCAATGTTGGCTCCTCCCAAAATCTTGGAAACCATAAAAACAGTAGAGGATGCTCTGTAGTGTTTGGGGGTTTTAAGAATTAAAAATTAGAATTAACTGATATTGGATATTTTGCAACTCTTCTGAAGATTTATACTAAAGTGAGAAATTTGTTGGTATCGTAAGGAATAACACAATTTTTAGTGCAAGCTGAGCCATTCTCTTATTGATAGTCTTGAGTAAAGCACTGAACCATCCTGGAAACTTTGTGAAGAAAGGGACCTAACTGAGAAAAGGTTGTGCATCTGGATAAACTTTCTCAGTTTCACTCCTGACAAAGATAAGAACCTTTCCCGAATTTCATGTTCTGTGTTTCCAGTCAACTGAGCAAATTTCTGAAATAATTCCATTGTCGGCAAAATAAGATGTTTGTTTAGAGCAATGTTGTTTACTTGAATAGGCAGAATCTTCTAGCTACTGAAGTATCAGACCTAGGATGTAATAACTGGTTAACACCCTTTCCCCCCTCTTCAAGTTGCACGTTATGTGGTTCTTGCATATGCTTGTGGTGTAAATACTGCAAAGTATTTACATTCTCTCTACAGATGTTGTTGAGTTGACCTCCTGTGTTATCTGTACCTGTTCTTCTTTGGTGAAAAATTATTCAGTTCTCAAATTTCAGTATAGCACCAGCTTGGAGTAGTATATTTTGTGCTTACTGAAGTAAGGCTAAAAGCTGATAAGAGAAGTCTTTAAAAACCTATTTGAAACTGAGTACTAGATTATATGCTTGAAAGGAAGTGAATAGGTATCTTTCACTGATGACAACCAGGACAGATGGAATTCACTTTCTAGGCTAACCTAGTATTTCAGATTGTTCACAAAGAGCACTGCACCTTACAACTATTCAAAGATATTCCAAACCAAATCCATTATTTTCAAGGGAAATAATTTATATTAAAAAGTCACAATAAGTTACTGTTAAAAATTGCTATTGGGTGTTTACTTTTTGTTTTAAATGTTTTTTTTTCCTTAATTTGATCCTAGTTGCTGCTAAAACCTGCTTTACTGGAACCTAAGAATGTCTCTAGACTATCGTGGATTCTTGGTTCTTTCCTTTAAATTTTAGACAAATGGTGGAGGGAGAGGAGAAAGGTTTTCTGTGTATATTGCAGAATGAGATGGAGTAATTCGGTAGTTCTGGTTTAATATCTGCATTGAAAATCTGTATATTTTAGTTTCCAGGCATTTTAAAGTTCCATTGGCTTAACCAATTTAACTGTCAGTACCGATGCTTTTATGCATTCATACCGTACTCGATGCTTTTTTGTACTGGTGGTTATGAACAGCAGGTGACTGGATAACTCCTTCCTCTCTCTCATTTTGAGGGACAGGTGGTAATCATGAGGACCTCTGTTTGCAAGTTCCTATCTCCAGTAGGGACACACCTAATTAAGAATTGTGTTTATTTGGTGTATGTGTTCCCACATTTCTGAAGGTCTAGGTACAATTAGCATTGCACAAAATGCATTTACTGTTTTTCGAAGAGATGCTGCCATTTCTTTCTGGAATGGGTGGGAGACTGTTTGAATTCCAGGTTCAACTGCGTTGCTGTCTTCTCCCTCATCATTCTTAGCAGTTGGAGAAAGCCTGTTAGCATCCCTGTACTATAGATGATCCCTTGTCCTTTTCTTAAGCTGGTAATATTGTCCCCAAAATCTTGCATAATTGGTCTTTCTTGTGGAAACTTGAAATGGTTAAGCTTCTCCCTGAAGTGTCTTGCATAAGAAATTAAACCAGGATATTGTATATTTTCAGGGTAGATCAGTCGTGAAGAAATACATCTCTGTCTACACGTACCAATTCTAGCAGTCCTGCGTTGTTGGTGGGTCTACCCTATTTCTGCTGCATGGTCCTTGTCTTCAAGATGCTTATGCAAGCACTGACAGACCGCCATCAGATGATTTCTAGTATGCACTAACCAGAGGAGATAGGAACTTAAGCAGATTGCTTTGGTGATCAAGAGAATTAGGGGCCTGATCGTCTGGATCTGTGCTGAATTCACAAGAAAGATCTTGTACTGCCCGTTAATAGAGAAGTCATTTATTACTAATACTAATGTTTCCCTTTAGGACAGGAATTGCAGCTTCTCACTGAAGCACAGGAATGCTTTTCTGCTCGCTTCCCGATGAGCTTTCTGAGTTGGTATTTCTTGGGAAAACTTGGTAGCTTTGTCTCAGTTTTACAATGAAGAACGTGAGTGAAATAGTTCCTGCTGACTTCAGAAACTGAACTCTTTGCAACAGACATGATACTATTCTTGAGAGAGGAACATGCTTTCATGTAAAATGTTCTTCTAGCCAGTAGACTGAGAGAAAATATACCTTGAAAGATACGTTTCTGGCACATACGGTTTACATTTAGCTAACCGCAGATTTCATTTTGGAGGGCTGAGGAGCCAGTTTGAGCTGAAGAATTATGTAGTGTCTTCTAAGCATATCATGATTCTCTGCCTTGCTGTTCTCAAGCTCAGTGCTGCTCACAGCACCTTCCTCACCTCCAAATACAGGCTCCATAAACACCCTGTCTTGCTTAAGAGGGAAGTAGTGTCTATGTAAGTAAAGCAAGCAGGAATCTAAGAGCATTTTTCCTAAATTGGGTTGCTTCTCTGACTGTATCAGACAAATTTTAACCTTCCTGTTCCAGGAAAAGAATCAATACAAGCAAATTAGATAATCACCTTTTTTAAAATGTGCTCGTTCAGATGATAGCATGTTTGGAAGAGTCAAAAAAAGAAAAAAAGAGGACACCCCCAGAACCAACAGGAAAGAGGAGGTGGAGGTTATGTGGCCTTAAACAAGATCCATATTTCCATTGGCTGTTTACATAACTTGGCTGTCAGGCTTGTTTATGAATACAGAAAGGTGAAAAGGCCAGGACTGCTAGTAGAGTCCTTTTTACTGTGTCAACCCCTTGAAAAAAATGAATACTAGCTTGTTTTGCTATTTCATTTCAATCTGAAGACGATCCTTCCATGCTATTGCCTTAATCCTAGAGGAGAGCTCTGATGCAATCCTTTGTATACAGGGCCCATAAGACCAACTTACTTGGGATAGCTGATGTAAGGAAAAAAAAAACCAAAAAACTTCCTTTTCATTCTCTTTGAGGGTAAGGAAAATCAAGATTAATGTTATTTAAATAGATAACTCTGTCAGCAGCACACAGGCTGATGGCCCTCCCTAATATTGTTAACATAAAACACCTATCAGCTGGAACTACTTTACTTCCCTTAGGCTGAATAAAGGGAGGATTCAGATTTAAAAACAACCCCAAAACTGAAAAGTTTCCACTGGTTGATCTGTGTATGTATTCTCTGAGCACTTGTTAGCTCTGACATTGTCCTCTGTGAGTATTTTATGTGGGTAATGTGCAATGGCTAATGCTTGACTTTCATTTCTTGCAGTGTGGTACATTTTACCTGTTCTCCCCAGACTTTTATTTTTTCAAGATATGAGAGGGAACAATACTGTTGCAGGGTATTCTGGCAGTTTATGTTCATGTGAAACTAAAGCAAGACTTTAGGAGTTGAATGTAATCCATGTAGCTTCTTTGTTGTTCCAGCCTCTGTATTTTTAGACTCTGGCTCTCTGTAAATGCCATTCAGCCAGTATCATTGGGAGGCAGGGCACAGAAAGGGAAACTTTTCACTAGATAATTTTTTTTCAGACTCCCATTTCCATCCATACGAGGGCCTTGTCTTCAGTCAGGAAAACATCCAGAATTTGTGCTAATGCCTGTTGTGTCTTCTGTGTTTGAAGATTTTAAGCTGTGGGGTATCTTCGTGAAGAGGTTGGCAAGAGCTTTGTCTCCTGTTTAAATGGAGAGGTTCAGCGTAAGGTTTCACTAGCTACGGATTTGCCATTTAAGCAGAGGCGGGTGGGAGTACCAGATCAGTGAGATGGAGAAGTTCTAAGAAAAATAAATATTTAGAAAAATAAATTGCAAGAAGGAGGAGGAAACCCCAAATTCTTGAGTCTTTGTGACATTTTATATGAGGAAATTTAAACTTCAGCAATGTAAGGAAACACGTGAATGTTTAAAAGACAATAAAAACTTAGGAAGAAGCAGAAATAAATCTTTGAAGTGTAATTGCATGGCAATCTTCTCCAATTTAATTGATATTTAAACATTGGGTAACATGGACCTTTGCCATTTAACTGACATTAAAGACCTTGGTTAACTTTTGGTTCTGAGCTTTTTATTTTATTACACTGGTTTGTTTGTTTTATCTTAATTTCACTTTAGTGTGTGGATCCTTGTAAAATACATTTTTTTCCTTTTCAAAAACAAACATCAAACATCCAGAATATCTGTTTTGTTTTAATATTTAAACATTTACACACATCTTGGGCATAATTGTATATGCATTTTATAGCATAGAAAAGCAAACCATATTGATTGTAAATCATAAACATCTGCATTACAAACCAAAACCATACTTTTTTGTGCACCTTGCTTTTACTTAAGAAGTTTTTCTTCTCATCATACTTTAAATATTTCATTTTTATTAAATAATTGCTGCCATTACTTTTGGCTTGTTCCACACTCCCCCCCCCCCCCCCCCTTTTTAAACCATTCCTCTTTTCTTCCCATCTGTTCTCGGCATTGATAACTTGCTTGGAATAAAAAAAAAATCCTTAAAACAGACTTTTTGACCACAATTCTGTTGTTGTTATAATTGTGTAATTTCAGTGAACAATGTGCAGCAGCTGAAAAGAGTTCTGCTGGGGCAGAAGGGCCTTTCCAGTATTTACGCGCTTTTATTTTTATGCACTCCCTCCTCCAGGGTACAGACACCGGCAAGGTACCAGGAGACAAGCGAGGGCATGAACTTGTGGTATGTTCCCTGATCTGTAAGTGCTGTCTTTGGGCACATGATTCCTCCCAGTACCTCATGCTGTCACTAGTGCAGTCTGCAGCCCTTTACAGAAGAGGGTAGGTGACTTCATCATCATCATCTTAGGGTCTGTGCCTGTCCGCGGGTAGGTGCTGGGTAATAGCTGACGCCCCGCTGCCAGGTTACTCCATGCCATGCTTTTTAGGAACTCATTCACACACCCATACTTTGCTTTCCAGGGCTGGACGCTGAAATTCGGTTAGGCAGCTGCTAATCAGCTTTTGAATAGGTTTTCTGTGCTGAATGTAGAATACCTATCACCTATCTTCGTTACTGCATTAATGTCAGTCAGGTGTTAATATAATGGCAGCTGTATTTTAGGTGCATTAGAAGACTTGACAAAAGGTTCCCCACCACTGCCCCCCAATCAGTTTTTATGCAGATTTTTCTGTAAAGCAATCCACTTGTTTACTTTTCCTGGTTTTAGCAAACTTTGAGATAATCACAGTACTTTAATCAGCTGGGAAATGTCCATTGCAAAGGAAATGACTGCACATAAAGCTTCTTCACATCGGGTTATCTGCTCTGATACAGCAGCTGCATACTGCAACCTCAGGACACATCTCTACTTGGATATAGTGTTCTTAATTATTACTCAGTGGGAATGAATGCTCCAAAATTTGCTAGGCAGAAGAACTAAACATACCTTTTTTCTTCCATATCTGTCCAGTCATTGTCTTTTCTGTTGGTTGAGCTGATCCATTAGTAATCTCAATTGTGATTGAATTTCCGATGACTTCTGAAATTCTGATTTCTGATGACATTTATATTTTCCTATTGCCTTTTTTACCAGTTGTTTTTCACCTAGTTGTTTATTCTTTGTGATTATATGTATAGCTTCCTCTCTCCTGCACAACAACTATTCTGTACATAGCTGTAGTTAAAAGCCACAGTAACTTGCAGTGCAAGAGAGGACATCAGTGTGCTGCCAGGGCTTGTTTGTTGTACGTTTGAGGTTGTGATGGAACATCTGATGAAGTTGCCACACAACAGAGCAGCTTTAAAGTTGTCTGAAGAAATTTCATTATCTGCCATTTTTCTTCCCTTCCTCCTTGTGATGCTCCACAAGCTTAGTCTATTACTTAAAATGACACAAGAAGCCTGTTTTGATCTATTTAGACACTCAAGCATGAGGACATTGTGTTTGGACATGTTGAGCAGCTGATGTAGCAGAAGAGTTATAGAGACCAAGGACCATTGTAGGCAGCTAGATCAGGTAGGCCTTTTCATAAATTGAATGAGCTCCATCTTAAAACTGGTTGCCTTATTTGCACCTGCTCTGCTCTGTTTAGATAGCTATTGCAGTATTTTCCTGAACTATCTATTCCATGCTTTTGCTTTTCTTTCTATACATTTGTTGTATGATGTCTTTGAAATGGACTACTAGCTATCTGTAGCCTTCACTGTGAGCTATTGCCTGTCAACATTAATTAAGCTTCTTTAACAAGTAAGCATTAGAGTGCATCTGCACTTACAGTACTGCGCGTAATGCAGCCTTGTTGGTCAACTCAGAATGTTTGATGTGTCAATGGATGAGAGCTACTGTGGGGTTTTTTTGTTGTTGTTGTTGTTGTTCCTCAGTCCTTGTTTCCTTATGAAAGCTGTGTGTTGCTTCTCTGTTGAAGTTGTTGGCCACATTTGTTAGCGTTGCTGTCAGACTTAACTAGGTCAGTGTACTATAAGCAAACATTACAAGGCATGAAATGTGGATATATAGCAGACGGGCTCCCACACTTAAAAAACACCCCCCCCCCAAAAAAAAAAAGCTTCATTTGAAGTTATTTGCATGGCATTATTCATAATTCCTGCAAATTTTATTCTGTGTTGTAGAAATAAAAAAGTGAGTTGCTGAGATCTACAGAAGACTTTTTTTTTTCAGAAATTGCCTTAGGCATGGGCATTGAGTCCAGTTACATGTCAGGAAATATATTTATAAATGACACATACAATTCATAAATATGTTTAGAAAACACGGGAGTCAGGGCTAATTGGTGACATCCCACAAGTGTAAGTATAGAATCATAATCATTGTTTTCCTTGTTTAACTGTTCAAAAGTGCTTGGCTCTTTAGAGTTTAAGTAATTAAGTCTTTAAAACTTATTCCCTCACTGAATAACAAAGAACAAAGGTGTCTTGAGAGCACCTATATCATTGTTCGCTCTGATACAGGTCTATGTTAATGTTATGTTAATAATCAAATAATGCATGGTTTGGGCAGAATACCATGGTTTAAATTTTAATTTTTGTTTTTCTGATGAATTTTTGAAAGACTTTTTTAATAAAAACAGTGTTTTCAAATAAATTTCCCTAACTTCTTTATTCTTGTATCTTGATTTTGTTCTGAATTTAAATCCTTACTTAGACATAGTTTTTATTTTTCGGGAGATAATAAGTTTTTGGTAAACTTTTTATATAATTTGTTGAAGCAATGTAGATCTATTTTTGGATGTAGGTACTGGTCAATTTTGCTTAATGAATTAGACACTGCATAAGTAGATTTGTAGTATTCCATATATTAAAGACAGTTATTTCATTTAATGCTGGATCATGCATGGTAAGAAATATATTCTCAACATGTAGTTACATTAGAGTACAAAATTCACTATGTTTAAATGTAAATAAAATAGCCGGATTTGAGCTGGATTAATGATTTATCAACTGTTCTAGACATCTTGAGTCAATGAAGATTCAAGCAGGTTTAGTTGCAGTACTTGTTACTAGCTTTCTATTTTTTCTTAATGTTATATTTTGACTTTTTAATACTATATATGTTTTTGAGTTAAGAAAGTTTTATAATTACTTCAAAGTTGCATTTTCAGGATCATTGCAGGCAGAAATCAAGAATGCTGATCTAAAGATTTCTTGGTTGTTACAAGGCTTATCTTGAATTCTAATAGGAATTTATCTTTGAAAATATAAATTAAAGTTGATACTCCCCACAGTGCACAAATGTAACTTGTGTAAATAAAATTCTTCATACTTTGTTTGCTCAAAGGTAGGCAGCTTTGTCGAGTCGCAAATTTTTTCATTCACAGTGAAAAAGCTTTAGAGTTAGATTGGAATATGCTTTTATGTGAAATCCCTTTTAAGAAGTGAGAGAGGGGGAAAATTGAGGCTTTTACATAGCAGGCTGGCAAATTGTAGCATTTCTTTCTAAATATTGTTCACATTTGTGCTCATGAAAAAAAGTTGTGAATTGTAGAATCATGAGATGTATTATGAGAGAAACTATATATATTGCTATGTAGTGTCTGGTACTAAGTCTCTTGAAATAAATGGAAAGACTGCCATTGACTCCACTGGGCTTTTTTCTAGCTAGATAACAATCTGTTAAGAGAGTTTCTTTCTTAAAGATGCAATATGATTTGCTTTTTTATATTCCTGTACGTAAGCGTAGCAAGTACTTCAGTGTAGCATAGTTGATGGTAAAGTTATTTTTGGGCAGTAATTAGGTACTTTCATTTTTGTAGTCTTAATTTTCTATTTCTGTGATTTTTAAAGGATTTTTAATTTTCATGAATGTGAACTGCAAGAATAAAAAAATTGTCAGTGCTTTTGGTTTTATTGCAACACATTGTCTCAAAAGATCAAATTATTCTGGAGTAGATGTGTGTTTAATGGCTTATAAGTCAAATGCACAAGATTTGCCTTATCAAAAATATGAAAGTTCCATTTTCTGCTGGATAGAACAGGAGTAAGCATTTTTTTAAATATCTGTGACTTTTATATGTATAAATAACCCAGTGCAATAAGTCAGGAGAAAATAAATGAGTTTGAATTCATCTCTACCATTTATAGTCTCTTCTGTCTTTTATATATCTCTTACTACTGTTCCCATATATAGAGTTTTAAGCTAGGAGACAATACAGGTCTCATGAAAACAAGTGTCATCTGTCAGAAGCGTTACCAACTGAAGATTCAAAAATGAAGTATTTTCCCACGGGCAGCATCACTGCTGTGAACTCGTGGGATGTTCCAGAGCAGAGCTTCATGTTACAACCCAAGCAGGTGCCCCAAGTGGAGCTGTGTATTTTTAAATGTGTGTGTGCCCCTATCGTGGTGTATTTTGTATATGCTTTTGCGTCAGAAAAGAGCCTGGTGAACAGAAGGCCAGCACAAGGGCCGCACTAGCTGTAGCAGGAGGCTTTGAGAATGGGCTCCCATCTGTCAGGCCTGTGGCCTGATAAAGCTTGTAACAGCTGGCTCGGCTCTCTGCTAATCCATTCATCCCAGCAACGGATCAGAAGGTGGCCCGTTTCTTCTCAGAGGCCTTTGGACCTTGGAGAGTTGCCGTAGCCCTAAAGCATTCCCATTAGGCCTATGAGCAAGTATAATGATACGGTGCAAGCAACTCGAGCAAGGGGCAGGTGTGGCAGCCATAAAGGACTGTGCAGAGCACAAAGCCTGTGTCTCTTATTGTAATGGACCTGTCGTGCCTTCATCAGCAACAGTAGTTTCACAGTTGAAACGCTAGCTATGGATAAAAGAAAATTCTTAATCTCTTACTTGGAAAATAATTGCGAAGTCCTGAAATCTTTTGCTGACTGTCACGTGACTTTGGAGTATAGCATGAACAATGTGATGTAGAGCGAGCCACTTGGCACTGCAGATGGCACTAGTGGTTGTGATGGACCAAGACCATAAGTGACCTTTCCTACTGCTTTTTGGTGTAGGCGTAGTATTGCTATTACAAATAATTTATGAATATGGGGGTTATTTAAAACTATGCAGTAGGTCACGTTCCCCTGCGTCATCAAGGTTAAATAGTTTGTTAACTAACAAGAGTAATGATATATTTTCTGCCTTAAGAATTTAGTCTTTTTGTGCATAAAATCAGTCATTGGAAGGTCTGAGAGGATTGGTGTGAACAGGAGAACTTAGCAGGGGATAAAAAGTTCAGAGAGAAAAGGAATTGTAAGATGACAGGCGTGTACACAGGGGCAGAGCAACATAAAAAAAAAAGCTGAAAAGGTGTAAAAGGGTTAAGACTTTGTAGGTGAGGATGTGAATCTTGATTTATCTGTTAGCACTAGTTGTTCTTTGTTATACTAAAGAGGACTTGAATATTTTGGGATGCTTGTCAAACTGGCACTTGAACGCGTTTCACTGTGGGATCACTAAGCATTTAAACAATAAAAATGAAAGAGCTAAGAACAGCATGATTGACTGACTTGTCCATTGCCCCAGTTCCCCAGTCAGCCTCAATTACTGCACGTCTCTTGCAACTGTGCCAATAGACATGTAGGTTTTCTGTTTATTTGACGCCTTCTCTAAAAAAGCTAAATCCTGGAAGTCACAACGTAATTAAACTGTTCAGAAGAAACTGTTTTTATCCCAAAAACGTAGTGTCTGTGAATTTAACAGAATCGTATCTAATGATTGGCGTAGGTTGTAACAAACACCCCGGGGTTGTCCAGAAGCAAAATGGACACATTGCTATTGCTTGATTTGATTCCCCAGTTGATGGTTGACATGACCTTCAGTGCATATGACAAGTTAGAAGATGCAAGACACAGCAATTTAAACTGACCTGGAGGATGCAGCATAAACAAAACAAAACAAAAACTGCTCAGAGCTGTGTCACAAGCTCTTTACACCAAAGTTTTGTGGCAGAAAGTTGCAGGGGCTACAAGAAAAGCAATATCATGCTCAAAAACTGTGTTTATTTAAACTGAGAGGTGGCTCATCTTCATAGATGAATTGCTTTAAAAGCATAGTTAGATGAATATATATATAAATATATATATATATATATATATAAAAAAATAATGACAGAGGATAAATGGATTTTGTTCTCCTTTTTTATGAGACCACTCTTCAGAAAGTATATTTTAAATTAATCGTTGGGTAAAAATCATCAGAAAGGAAGATTCAACTGCATAGAAAAGATAAATAAAACAAGCAATCCAAAATCTCAGAGGAGAAGCTAGGATAGGAGAATCACATTCATTGAACTCAGTTAGTTGACTGTTACTTCATTTGTTGTAGTGCTACAATGAACCAAATTCTGGTTTGTTTGAAATGCGAAAATCTATCTGAAGTCTCTTGACTGAAGTCAAGACTTGTATGAACAGTTAACAGTTTCAATACCTTAAATACACTGTGGAAACATGGATGGATGAAACTGAATGTTAGATAAAACTGGATTTGGCGTAGTAAATTTATGTAGATGTTTTAGGTCTGTGCTATTTCTGTGGGACGCTGTTCTGTTTTGAATCTAATTTTAGTTCGAAAAACTCAGCTGATTCCCTTTTTTCCTTTTTTTTCTTTTTTTTTCTTATATCCATACATACTCACACGCTGAATTTATACTCTTTTTACTAGGTTTTCATTATGTTAACTCTAATTATTATAGCACTGTGGAAGCAATGCCATAGTTCGTATTGTGGCATGGTATAAGTTTTCACGTTTAGTCAGCAAAAATATTTCTTTTAGTTTAACATTGCCATATCAGGAATGATGAGCTTAAAACAGTATCTTTTGTATGTAAATGGATGCAAGAGGAAGCATAGTAAAATCTGTTTGAAACAGGATTTTTTTTTCCAGATGAATCAAACAATTTGGATACTGATATTCAAGCCTAGCACTTAAATAGAAGGAACATTAATATGCTCTGCAAATGTTGAAAGATACTATTTAAATAATAAAGAAGCTAAAAACAACTGAAAATGGTATCTTACAAGTACATGGCATCCTACAAGTACATGGTATCCTGTTCCCTTTTAGTGATCTGATGGCTCACAGTACATCTTTACATATGTGTGTATGAGATCTTCACCCTCAGGTCTTTCCCATTGTCTATTTACATATTCCTTTCTTGTCATTGTCTTCTGTCTTTAGGGTGAGATTGGAATGGGACCAGCAGCTTTGACAGTGGTTTTTACTTAGATATCAATGCCAAGGATTTAAATTTCAATGCTATGTGAAACGTGTTCTGTTGAGAGCCCTGTTGAGAGTCCGTTAGGAGAAGTGCAGGATTTGTGCAGTTGTGTATTTCTCTAAAACTACTGGTTGCTTTCACTTTACTTCTGTAAAGTAGTAGTATTCCCCTCCCTAACTGTGTAATATGCTGCGACTAAGACTCAGAGACCTTAGCTGTACTGGCATGGGTATTTTTGGAGAGATCACAGAAAATTGGAAGCAGTCCTCTCAAGAACATGCCAAAGAAGTTATTAGAGGTGGGATTAAACTGAGAGGGATGGACACATGGAAGCCAATAGGGGAGAACGCTTTTAAGAGGAATGCTGTCGACTCCTCTTGAATGGGGCTGACGAGAGGGAAGATGAGGATGTTTTGAGTTTTGATGAAGGAGACTTGGAGAGAACAGTCTGAGCTGAGATCAAAAAGCAGAAGTTGGTTTAGAAAGAATTGAGGGTGAAACTGGAGGTGAGGACACTGATGGCCGCTCTGAACCGTGCTCACTGATTTTACTGATGAATGAGAGAAGGGAGATGAAGTATTAGTTAATGGAGTTGTCAGATAATTTTGTTTTCTATGTTGTGGGAGAATAAATTGTGCTTCTGATGCAAGGACTCTTGTACAATCCCTTTCTAATGTTGGATAGTAGTTGTTCATGGTCTCTGGCCTCACAGATATTTTTGTGAAATCTTGCCCAGCTGTGCTGCCACTAGTGCTTGTGTTACAGCAGTTTTATTGAATCGTTTTGTGACTTGCTGTAGATGAGGCCATGTGCGAGTGCTGCCTATGCCAGAATTCCTATCAAATGTAGTGTAATGAAGACAGATTTTAATCAGAAAATGACAATGTGTTTGTGTTCTGTGTCCAGGCAGGAAGTAATGTTTGTCAGTTATTTACAGTGGTATTTTGATTCCCCCCCACTCCCCCATTTGTATGGGTCATTTTTAAAGTGAAACTCTGGATAAGCCACAGATTAGCATTCCTGTTTAGGACACTTCTGTGCCACCATAGAGGTGCTATTTGGCCTTACAGTTACTTCTTCCTCAGCAATATATGCAAAAAGTCTTTATCATCAGCTTTTCTTTTGCCATGATGAAGGTGCACAGAAATAAAATGTAATTCCCTAATTTGTTGGGCAGGCTTTGGCCTGAGCTTAAAGGCTTAAATGACTAAAAAAAACCTACCTATTGCCTTGTTTGTTTGTTTGTTTTAATTAAAAATGCGTGAATGGAAGACGTAGCCTATACTGCTGCATAATTAACAAAATACGTTCAACCTGAAATGTAATAGCATACATGGATGAACAGAAGCAAAAACAGCAAGTTTTGCAAGGAAGTCACCTGGACTTCTGCTGTTTATTGATATTTAAAAGGAAACAGATACAATAGATTCATTTCAGCCTCAGGCTGAAACACCAATTTTTTTTCACCATTCAAAACTTTTTAGGAGGATCCATTTGTGTTTGCAGCGTGCCTTTGAGGAGGAACATACAGAGTAAAGTTGTATGTATCATTTAGAGCCAGACTCTTTTCAGTGGTGCCCAGCAACAGGATGCGAGGCAATGGGCACAAACTGAAACACAGACAGTTCCACCTGAACATGAGAAAAAACTTCTTCACTGTGAGGGTGACAGAGCACTGGAACAGGCTGCCCAGAGAGGTTGTGGAGTCTCCTTCTCTGGAGATATTCAAAACCCGCCTGGACGCGATCCTGTGCAATGTGCTCTAGGTGACCCTGCTTGAGCAGGGGGGTTGGACTAGATGATCTCCCGAGGTCCCTTCCAACCTCAACCATTCTGTGATTCTGTGATTTTATATTAATTAAAAATAAAATTCTTTTGTCTGTAGAAGTATGGGCAACCATATTCTGTTCTTGAAGTAATACTTGTAATTCAGGTTGTATGTTGTCAGGTTTGCTTCAAATATTTTGTTAGCCAGTCTTTCCCCATTCAACCTACCTTTCTTTCTCCTGCCTCCCTACTCTCTACCCACCCCAGCCCCCAACATCAAGGGAAGAGAGAAAGAAAGGAAGAAAACACAGTTAATAAGTTGATGCTTTTACATTTACTCTGAAACATAACTTCCTACAAGGTCAGATTTGGTGCGCTCAGTACAGCTCAGAATGGAAGACATAAAGATGGTCTTTGCTCTTCTCTTACCTCGGGTGAGCTGCGGGGCACTTCCCTGGCAGCACACCGTAAAACCAGTTAGCTGCTTGGCCTCATTACACGCATGCACAGAGAAGCTGAAGATCTAACCCATAAAGTTAACTCCCTGATGACAGAGTAACTCTCCACATTGGCAGAAAGGGAACTTCAAAAGCTATTCAATCATACAGGAGTATAGGATCCATTCACCTGGTTCTGTAGGTAACACATTGCATTATCTCACTCTAAACAGGGAATTTCTTGCATTCTTTACCCTGGTTGGAGAGTTGCTCCACTACTGAAGAACTTTTTCTCACTTGCAGCTTAAGTGCACTTGTTGGCAGTTTATATCCATTTCTGCTTATGATAGATTGTCCTGTCTCTTATTTAGCTGTCTTCCTTCTCATGTGTTTATCTTCTGATGTATTTACCAGGCATAATTTTCATTTCGGTAGTTTATTTTACTGTAACATTTTTAACAGGTGTGCTTCGTGTAAAACTAATGATGTACATGAAGCATACTAGTATAATTTTCTGCAGATTAGGAGTAGCTCTTTGTACAGTAATAGTTATGGAAACCATTCATAAAACAATATCCAGTATTTCAGAACTGGTCAACTTCTGCCATCCTTTTTGCAGTCCTTGATCATTATACTGTTTATCTATAGCATCTGAATTCCAAACTCTTTAAATTTGTTATATCTTGGGAGGTCACGTGAAATGTGAATAAATATATATAGTCTTTTCTCTTCCCCTGCAGTGACAGTGTGTAGTAAATGCACACCTATTTTATCACTGGAGACCAAGTTTTTGCCTCCCATTGTGGTTTCAGGGGAACACAAACAATGTCAGACTCATGGGTCCAGCAAACCGTTATCAGAGCTTATTCTGTACGTTTTGTCTCCCCCAAACTTTCTTTTTTACCCTTGTTTAGTTATTTCATTAGACTTTCTTCACATAAAAAGTAAACACCTTGCTGACACTAGGTTGCCCTACAGATAATTTTCATATGTTGCAGAGCATGTGAAATACCTAAGGAAGATATTTCATGGAATGGAAGAGGAATAGCATATTTAAATTTGTTCTGTATTTAGAAAAACTAAGCACCATAATTTACAAGTTCAAATTCAGGACAGTGACCCTAGCTGCTCTAATTCTTAGCTGTTAAGGTAAAAGGCTGGGTCATGTCTTTTGATCTTGAGGTTTCTGGTTTCATACAGCTATGAGAACATCCCACAGACGCCTTCTTAGTCTTATGGTGGGCAAGACCATTTCCAATTCCAAACTGTCTCTGTGGCTTTCTACTACAGTGAGCGCTTTTAACAAAGTTGTTCTTACCTCAGGGGGATCCACTGTCCTCTTCTGTGTATCTAACAGCAGCTTGATGAAAGAATCTTCCAACCTTTCTGTAACAGTACTTTTATGCCTTAAGAGCTGAATGTTTTAAGATGCATGCTAAAAAACCAACAGCTTACCTCCATCCAGGCTTTAAAGGTCATTGCAGAGATTCTGCATTCAGTGGCTTAAAGGTCTTTGTGCAACAGATCACAAAAGGTGCAATAGGTTTTAGACCATATTGGTTCTGGCATCTTGACTTTTTTCCAGTCAATACAGAACCATGTAGTGTCATATGCTGATGTGAAGCCTAAAATCCTAGCTTTAGTCAGTCTATTTTCTGGCTTCTGAGGTCTGGTTCCCTTAGTATGTGGTGACATCTCAGTTCATGGCCAATTGGTTCATCTCCCAGCAAGAAAGTCTCCTCTTTGGTGGCTGAACAGACCTAACACTGGAAACTCTCCCTGTCTGGCTGGCTGAAATCTGTTGTGACAGATACTTCATTTTTAACTAAGGGGCACATTCTAGCTGTGAGTGGATAGGGATGAGGGAGTAGAATTTTCTTATCCTTGTCCTTGATGACAGGACCTGTGAAATGAATGGGTATTTCTAGCTTATTTAAGAAATGATCTTGTTTGCGTGGTGATGGATAAAACCACCACCATGTACTCTCTTTAAACTCTCTTTGGCCTATCCCTCAGTTCACAAGAATCTGTTCCTTCTTGCAACTCACTGTGCAGGTGACCTTTTTTTTTTTTTTTTTTTTTTTGGAATTATCTTTTTCAGGAGGGTGGAAGAAATCCAGGCTCCTATTGCTGAACCTGTCTAGACAGTGTTCTCTCTGGATGGGGTGTTCCTGTGCCCTGTTTGGAGCTTCTCTGCAAGGTGGTTTTGAATTCCTCATAAACCCAGCTGTCAACCTACATGTTTTTAGCCAAACCATTTGCTTCCAGTGCCAAGGCCCCCTCTTCGCATCCTCAGTGTCAAAAGGTTCTTTCTGTAGTGACAGAAACAGATAAGTCCCTAAGGATATTTGAAGCAAATAATGAAAGGACAAAGAGCATAACCATATCTATGCAGAGACTGTTCAACTGGATAATGAGATGCATTAAAGTCTCTTATAAGACTGTAGGGTGGAGTTCCCTTCTGCCATCGGAGCATTCTCCAGCTCTTACTTTGGCCTCACAGAGAGATACCTCCATTCCTGACAGCTTTGAGGTAGTTACCTGGAATTCAGTCCAAAACTTTGTAGAGCTCAGCTCCTTTTCTGAGCCATCCCAGGCTCATATGGCACTTTGGGAGGAAGGTCCTGTAGTAGTTCTAAAAGTAGTAGTCTAGAAGACCACTACCAGGTATGTGAATGTGTGCAGCTTATTCCTGGACCTCTCTTTGTCCTTTATGAATGTAGCAGACAAAGAGAGGTTATTTACTGATAACGGAAGTTCTTAAAAACATGTAGCCCACACAAACAATCACTTTTTGCATTTCTGTTCCCCTCCATTCCCTCTCCCACCTGAAAATCCTTTTGAAACTCCTGTCTTTCGGATACTACACTTGGATAAGACTGATGTGGCAGTGAGCATGCTCTGGCTTACATGCACAAGAGCAAAAAGTATGGGGGAAGACCATATGGGTATGCAGAACAGGTACTGTTACAGGGTATCTGGTTTTGAGTGATAGGGTCCATATATACCTACTGTGGGAGTGTACTCCTTATTCATTGTTTCCCATTATCTTAAGTCTTGCTGTGTTCAAATTTTAAGTTTAGGCAAATCTGTCATCAGTTGTTAAAAATATTCAGTTGATTAAAAAAAAAAAAGGTTCTTTCCTGTTCAGAAACGCACCATTCCATGTACTCTAGCATGCCTAGCCATGTTTTGAAGCTTTGCTTATGTTCTTCTAAATGAAAATGTCACATTTCCTTTTCTAGTGAACCTGTGAAACTGGTCAAACTAGACTGACACAGCAGCATAATACTACACTCACTGCCTCTTCAGCTTTGTAGACAAAATGCAACCCTAACAATGCCTGTGTCTGGCTCGGGGTAGATTAAAGCATGTGCTTTCTTGTAGGATAAATGATGTGGAAATCTTAACTCACCTTGATGTGTCCTTTCTGTCTCTTTCTTTCTCTCTTTTCTTCCCTCCCTCTTTTCTTTTTCCACTCCCCCCATCTCTTTTGAAAATAGTGAAGAAAAGTTCAAAGAGATGAGACAATCTCTTCCAGCATGCAGAGTGATTAAGGAGTGATGGCTGGGGAAATGAAGAGGAAAAAACACAGCTGAAGTATAGATATTGAGATGGCAGCTTTCTCTTTGGGTTTTGTGAGTTTGCAAAATAAGGGAGTAGGTACATATCAGGAAAAAAAAAAATCCTAACATGGGTCACTTGAGACCCAATGTTACTCTGAAGTAGTTTGGGATCTTCAGATTTGTTGTGTTCTTCCTAATGGTATTTACACAATTTTTCTTTTCGATTACTTAACCTAGGAGGGTGAAGGTCAGCAGTGCAGAGAAGTGATTATCATCTGCAGCCCCCTCAGTTCCCATTTATATGATAGAGCAGAGCAGTTGAATGCATTCAATCGCTGGATTTCAAAAGCTGACACTAAACCATTCTCAACAATATATACTGAATTTCTTGGTAATCTGTCTATTGTCTTCCACTCTCTCCAGCATACTTGCATAGTGTACCCTTATGTTCCCCTTTCTCCTCTCTCACCCAACAGTACATACCTTACATGCACATTTGTGTAGCTCAGCAGTACATTAGAAATAAGTATTAATGATGCAATGATAAAATGAGCTAAGCTCGCCCTTCTAATTACAAATATCCTTTGCAAATTTAAGTATTTAAAAATGTCAAAAATTGCTTAGTTAACTGAAGTGCGTATAAGTACAGGGATTAATGTTTACAATATTACAAAAATGGGGGGAAGGGAAGGAGTAAAAAGAAATGTGCAGATCTGAGGATAGACTCCACAACAAGTTTCAGAACACAACAGTAGCTTCTTACATATGGTGATCATAATGGTGATGGCAGTGACGCAACTTACCTTTAATTGCCTGATTTACAAACTGAACATTGATCATGCAAAGTATCTTCCCGATTATGAAGCCTACTGTAGATAGGATTCCTTAGTTTTCCTCTTGTAGATGAAAAGAAAAAAAGGTGGATTTTTATCTAGTGTCAGGCCATTAAAAAAAAGGCAAACAAAAAAGGTGAGTTGGGCAGATGGGAAGTGTATCGAATGGCAGAAATGGTGCTTTTATATATTTAAAGCATATGCAAAGAATATTCTATCTTTTTTTCCTTCTTTTTATTTTCACTTCAGGGTAATAGTAAATAAGAAAACATATCAAGCTTTCAGCCTTGTGTTTTAGTTTATTAAAATTTATAAAAACTAAATACTGTTTCTTGCTATTTGTTTCATGTTCCCGGGACTGGCTTGTTTATCCCCAGGAAGAGGTGGGAGTGTCTCTTGGGAGGCTAGCCTCACAGTCTGAGCCTGGGAACAAATTCATCTAACACAGCACTCCTAAATTAAAAGAAGAGTTACTGGTTGGTGGTTATGGAAATCTGTTTAGGTGAAGATATACCACAGAATCTAAATTTAATTTGGAAATTATTATGGGCAGACGCGATAGCACTAATACTCAGTGTGTCCAACATTTCCTATTGTAAGAGCCTGTTCTAAGTTGCTTATAAATAAATTTTTAAAATGTTGAAAATTTCAGGAAAAACAGCCTTCCTTTAAAAAAAAAAAGCGTTTAAAGGAAAATGTGGTGTTTAAGCATACTAAAAAATATGAAAACCTTTAAGCAGATCTTGCACGCCTAAAGTTTCCAGTAGAAACTTAAAAGTGAACCAATATTGTGGTCATCATGTAGGGCAGATAACTTAGCATTTCCATGCATTTGCCCATGTTACCCAGATCTGGAAGCTCTCGGTTCATAATAATGCCTGCCGATCTAGGATTATAGCTAAATTTCCCAGAGAGTCTTACAGGGTTGTTCTTCCCCTATGCTAGCCGCAACTGGCCGTGCCAGGTAATGGAGCAAGTGGTCTGCTCTGGACAAGGAGGTGAGGAGCCAGGCACGGGCTGAGTTGCGGCACGGATGGGGATGCAGCAGCTGCCAGGAAGGGGAGAGAAACCTGGAGCTGGGTGAGGAGCCGGGCACCCACTGGATGAGGGGACAGGAGTGAGAGGAAGAAATGGAGCTGCCCTAGTGGTAGGGTAGGAGGAAGGGGAGGGTGCGAGGGAGAGGCAGGGGTGCAGGCAGCGCAAGGGCAACTTGGCCAAGGCTGCAACAGAGAGGGGCGATGGGCTGATGCTGTGCGAGGGCAGGGAGGGCCAGGGCATGGCTCCCCCGCGGCGGGGGCCGTGGCCAGGGCTGGGAGCCGCGGGGACGAACGTGGGCTGGAAATCCAGAGGAGGGCAGTTAAGCCTCTAGGGTCTGCAGTGAGAATAAGCCCAAGAGCTTGGCGCAGGAAAGGTGGTAGGACTAGGACACAAACAAATTGGAGGTAACAGGGAAAGAAGCCCATATTCAAGTTGACATCAGCAACATTAATTCTCACGTTTCTTAACTTTTGATCCTGTTTTTGTGACCTACTACAATGCTTTAACATACAGGACTCTGTGTGCATGTGTGGATGTTAAAAATATCTAGCCTTGGAAGACAGTAGAATTTAGATATCTTCGTTGTACGAGCTTTTGAAATACAGGCTGTGTTTTCTCATGAAGTGCATTTTTGAACATCCATGTCCTCCAGTGTTCATATTCTAATCAGTCAATGATATCCTGAAATTTGTGGGTGGGTTTTTTTTTTTTTTTAGAGAGAGAAAGGTTCAGTGGAATAAGTTGATTTCAATCTGAAGCAAATATATATGAAATTTTCCCTTATGAGAACTGCACATCATTTTCCTATTTTAAAACTCCAGTGGTGTTTGACTGTTTCTGTTAAAGTGCTAGTAAACTGACATAGAGGTTTAAGTCACAATGAACATGGTTACCAAAACACTTTTCAGAAGGTGGGAAGGCTGTGAGTTAAATATGATTATTAGATTTATTGGTGCTATTTTCAAAGCTACCTATGAATCTTACTTTATATCGTGCTCCTCCAGCTTTCAATATGACTTTGGCACATAAAGAAATCTTTTGTAAAACAGGTAGGATTTCATACAAGTTTTTTTTCTTCCTTGCAAATGTTAATATAGCTCCTTTCACTTCTTAATAAAAATTTTAAATACTTAAATATTCCATTGATAGGCTATTATTCACAGTGGGAGCCAAATTAATCTCTGCTCCTGAAAGCTCGTTGAAGCAAATACTTCTATCAGGAATGAATTTGGGCTCAAGGGTTAACTGCTTCCTCTGTTAACACCTGTTATATAGAGCAAAGGGAGAAAACTTGATCAGTTTTGACTACAGCCTTTTATACAGCAAGAAAATCTTTGCCTTTTTATAGCTTTTTTTTTTTTTTTAACTTTGAAGTACCTGACTTTAAAGGAGGTATCTAAATATCTCTCTGTGGATAGTTTAAATAGCCTTTGTGGAAGCATTTTGAACAGTGCTAATAACAATGGTTTCTGGCAATTGCAAAATGGGATCTGACCAATTTTAGTAAAATAGTAGCACTAAATCAACAGAGCTCACTTTTTTTGAAATGGTGTTTCAGTTTGAACTGAGTTGAAGTGATGTTTTAAGAAACAGTTTTGCACCTCACTGTAAATGATGGACAGCTGCTGGACAAGGTAATGATCTGTCTTCATGTTTGATGCCTCCTTTTATCAGTCTAAGGCTTTTCACTGAGTCAGATCTATTGATTAGCATTAGTTTACTTCCCAGGAAGCCTGCTTTGCATTGAAATATCCTGGGCTTAGGATACTAAATGTATGCCGAGCAAGAGCTTGAACTCCGTCTAATGCTGTCTGGTAAATTACATGTTTGCTGAGTGTTTAGCAAGGGTAATAGCTTTGCAGCCCCCAAAATGTTAAATGGGGTCATTTTTATCTCCCATGAACAAATACTGGGGGAGAAAATAACGGGGCCATATGGAAGATATCCTGCACTTCTCTTTGCTTTACAGAGTGAAAGTTTATGGAGTTATAGGGTGAATGGAGCTTCAGAAAGTTTGAGGTAAAATCTCTGCCTCACAGTAACTCATGTATGTTCTAAAGAATGATAATGGAAGAGTGGGAGCAGAAAGATCTGCATCATTACTATTAATACAATTAACTTACCTCTTCCATTAAAAAAAAGAAAAGAAAAGAAAGAACACAGAACAGCTTTGGGAGGCAGGAATCTGTTTGAATGTAATGTTTTAATCTGAAATACTGGGGCAAGGGCTTGTTGTTTTTTTTCCTGTTGTGCTTGCAGGGTTCCAGGTGCAACATTCTAAATATACATGGTCACTTTGAAAGTAGAAACTTAAATATAATGCTGCTCAGTAATTATGTTAACAGCATTGATAGAGGTTAGCGGGAAGCTAATTGTAACCTTAGGGAGGAGGAAAATAATCTGGATATATTCAACAGGATTTTTAACCACCTATTATTTTACACTTGTTTTAACTTTTTCAGTCTGTATTGAAAATCTACAGTTTTCTAAAAGGTTCTGGAAATGTTGTTATTGTGATTTTCAAAAAGATTGGAACATAACTTCATATTACCTCATATTCAGTGATTTAATCTGATGCTTCATCTTTTACTTTATTATAATTTTTGCATATTTTCCAGACAGTTTTCTCCCTTCATTTACTCCCTTTCTGTATTTTTCTAGCTCCTTTTTCCACACAGGATTTCATACTTCACCATGCTGTGATGAACATTAACAGATTGGGTCAACACCTAGTATACTTTCTGCACTGCTTGTACATAACAAACCAACATATTTCTAACATTTTATTTTCTTTCATGTTATAAACACGGAATGTAGTTTGTTTAGTCAGTCATTATAAGAGATTTACTTATGATGCACAGTAGGTGACATTGAATCCTTAAGACTTCTGGTACTCTGGGTACTTCCCATCCCCAGGATTGCAATTGAAAACAATTCAGAATACTGGTTCAAAAAAAAGCAATTTATGGTAAAAAGATCCTTTAAAATAATGGCAGTATACTATGAGTATGCAGTCTTTCTGTCTTTTATGGGCTTATGCAATGTTTTAAGCCATTTTCAAGAACAATGCCATATGTTGTACAAATGTGCAGTGATTGCTTACAGAAAAAAAAAATGTTTGCTTCTGTTTAATACCTAATTTTAAATAATAGAGGACATAGTGCTATTTAGCTCCTAGAGATCTGTGGAAGGTGGCCATTAATTTCAAAAAGATGATGTGATTAAAATAGGGGAGAAAAGAGGGGAGACCATCTCATGATGGTTCTTGAAAGAAGATGCATCCAGTTCCGTATATCTGTAGAGAAAAATGAACTCCAAATGCTGAAATTCACTAACAGTTTTAAAGTAGAGCTAATGTGTGGCATGCCTTGGCAAGCTGTATCTTGCCAGTTTTTCTTCATCCCCTCAAGCATATGCCTTGCTTGCATAACCAGTTTTTTAGCCACATGAATTCAGTGTTCCACACTAAACGGACGCTGTGCAGATTTATCACTAATACTAAAAGAACATTCATGTTAAATTGTTTCAAATAGCAAATTTGATTTAGAAAAAGTGGTATTACTTTAAAAAAGTAATCTGGTGAGCACAGTGGATATGTAACAGCGTATGACCCATCTCCGCATTCATCAGCTGCGTGCTCCTGCAAAGAGAGCGATCTTTCCATTGTGATGAAACTCCCTTGGAGTCTCCAACTACCCCTAAATGGTCTTTAGCTTGGCCAGAATACTAAAGGCCATATGGCCCTATAACATTTCGTTAATGCTCTTCCAAATCTTAGTAAAAGCTTTTCTTTCCAGCAATGCTAGTATCTGGCTTGGATAAAATTAAATTTTCGTTCCTTGAAAGAAAATGTTATCAGCCTTCCTAGCAGCTGTGAGAACTGTGCTATGCTGATTAGATGTGACACATAGAAGAAAAACTGCTCTAGCAAGTGGTATTTGTGATTCAGTAGGTGACACTCTTCTGTCTGAACCTGTGCTGAATCAATGCGCCAGCAGTGTATCAGGGGACAGTATACCTTTTTCTGGTCCTGTCTTTCAGATGAGATGTAAAACTGAAGACCTGGCCACCTGTAGTCATGATAGATTCCACAGTAAATTAAAACAGAAGATAGGAGGTTGTCCCAGCATCCAGGTTTAATTTATGGATGCATCAGTGTAACGTAGGATGCACCATGACAATTGGATATATATAGTCTTTCTTCCTCCCGCATGTTGTATACAGTTATGCTGTGCTGCCAGACTCCAGAGCGGAGGTTCCCAGACTGGTACGCCCAGCAGCACTGGTGCACCTGCTGCTCCCAAGGGCTGTGTGGATAAATAGCCTATACGATACGTCCAGCGTGGGAGCTGCCATTCCTGTGCTGGAGGAAGAGGCCAAACAGTCAAGTGTGGCAAACCCTTATACAGGGGTCACTGTTTTTATAGCGTCAAGAATTAAGGTTTCCTGGACTCACGCAGCAAGAGAGTTCTAAGTGCAGCAACTAATTTTTTCCCATACCTTCCCTTTCATTGAAGCTCCTTTCTTCATCTGTAGAAAACTTTGGAAAGACCTTCAATGCGATCCTAGGTTTTTAGCGTTTATATAACTGCTAAGTATTAATTAATAAAATAGTATATATAGAAACAGGAAGTATTCTGAAAATCCTTTCTCACGTACTTATTTTCCATTGATAACAGGCTTTGCATAAACTTAAGCATTTTCAGAAATAAGGCCATAATACAGAAGACTGAAGCTTTGTTTTGTTTTGTTTTGTTTTACTGGAAAATGCAGTGTCAAATACTATTAGTTTTAAGATGTTCTGAACAGAAATTGTTAAGTACAGTTGGTAGCATTTGCAAAATGGCAAAAGATGGCTGAAGTATGTATTTTGTATGAAGCTATTAATCTTCCCTGGGAATACCATATGCAAAAAAGAACACTTCTAAAATTAAGCAAAATGTAAATACCATGTAGTCAAGAGGGAAAGGCCAGTATGTAAGCTCAGATAGAGAGTTCATAATAAATATAATAGCTAAAAGCTTCAGTATTCTTATAGAAGATTACATTGTCACATATTGCTGCATTTTAACATCTCAAAGATTAAAGCTTAGTTTGTTACATACAATATGGAGCATATATGACATATAGTAAATACAAGTCTATAAAAGTTTCTTTAGAAATGCAGTTTTAGTGTCTCAAAGAGATCATCAGACTTGTACTTGAATCTCCAAGGATATTCCACCTTTCTGTCCCAAAGCTTGATGCTACTGGGCCTTTTCTACCAGTGGAGGATGAGTGGACTCTTTATCCTGAACTCATCATTGGTTTTAAGAGATAATCTTGAATCTGGCAAGCAATACAAAATGCACTTACTAGGCTGTAAATAATCTTTTTTCCCCCTCTTTTTAAATCTATCATTGCAGAAACCTAACTGTAGTTAGTAATGAAAAATTAAGTATTAGAACAGAGTGAGCCATGGTGAGTGATCTCCCCTTGAGCTCTGGTTCCATAGTCATGTAGATTTTTTGGTCATGTTTCATAGGTAACTTCTGAAAGATGTTATAATAAAGTTTCCAGATTTTGCCAAATCTGATTCCAAGGGAGGCATGGAAGGAGGGAACAAATGAAGGGGGAGGGGGAATGAAAGAAAAGAGAGAAAATGAATTGTGCTTTCATGTGAACCGAAACTGATAGTTAAGTGGATCTACCTATGTCCAATTGTGTTTATTAAAATCTAAAAATGGAAAATGACACATAGAATCAAAGTATGTCCTGTTTCTTCTTCCCCCTGCACACACACTTGCATCCTAGTTTATTATCATGGTCACAGTATTGGTTGTTTCATAATAAGTGACTGAATAAAAGCATGGTTGCTCTTCCCAGATCAATTTGAAGTCCTAAATTGCTGTCTAATTCTGAACAACATGCATACAGTACCCATCCTCTTGTCCATGAGAATAACCATGTATTTCAGATGCAGCCAAGCTTCCCATCAGTTTAGTTAAAGCAGCTTGTGCAAATTTATCTAAACCAAGCGTGTGTATAAGCGTGTGCATGTGTGAAAATGAAAAATCTTTTCTCTGAGCAGCTAATCCTCAGTGGTGGGGGACTAAGCACGGTTTCTGTTGTTTTTTCTATGAAAAATAATCAGTGGTGTTTCCCTATAGGCCATTTTCCAAATGCTGAGGAAGAAAGGAAAAATAATATTCCTTTCCCTACTGCCTCTTCTTTTCTAGTGTTTTGATATTGCTGCTACTGCTGTTGTTAACAAATACAAATAACAATGTTATATTATTTGGCTGCTTTGGCTTTTTAGGAAACCAGCAAATTGTGAATAATCTCTGTTCTTCAGCGTTAAAAAATAAGCAAAAAACCCAAACCCCAAACAAGCAAACAAAACATTCAGCATGGTTATCTGTTAATTGCTCTCTGTTTTTCCACAGCCTGAAGAAGGCCCTAAGGCTAACATGTCACTTACGAGCTAACTTTCTACTTGCAATATGTGTGTTATGAGCCTCTTTTCCTATTCTCTCTTCATTTTCTTGCCTTTTTGCTGATGCAACACAACTGTTGAGTTGCCTTCTTTGAGGGCTGTTGCTGGGTGGGAGATACCAATAATGAGAATTTTTTTAAGGTAGACTTTTTTGAAATTAGTGGAGTAGGGAATTAAACCTTTCACAAAAACAGTCTGAGAACAAGTAGGCTTTTTCCCCTGTGATTTTGGAATGTGGAAGCTGTAGAAGCCAAGGCATCGCAAGACGTGGTTTTATTTCAGATCCACAAGTATAGGATAGATAGAACTGGAAATTTAGAATGGGAGACTCCTAAGGGCTCAGTCCTGCAAACAACATGAATTACAGCGACTGGTTTCATAGAAGTCAGTGGTAGCTGCTCCAGACAGAAGTGAAGGTAAATGCTTGTATGATTTAGCCCTAAAGAATTGATTTTATTACTTCAGAACAAAAAGCATAGAATAAGGGAGGTTTTCAGACATACAGATTTTCAGAATATTAAACTATTAGGGAAACATTGTTCTTCAGGACTTTGGTGGGAAGAGTACTTACAAAATTCAGAAGACAGTTACTGCCAGTAAGTTTTCATTTATTAATTGCATGTATTTACTGTTCAGATACTATTGTTATACCATTAATTCCAAAGACAAACAGAGCTATCCAATAGCCTGTTGTTTTGCACTAAAAACAAGTATTTTCTGGTCTTCTGTTTGTGATTAAGCATTCAACTTTTAATATAGTCCTGCTTGTGGGGATATATTTTCTACCAAATGCTGCTGAAAAGTGACTACAGAGGGGTTGTATTCTTCCCTTAACCTTTTTTCTCTTTGTTTTCCTCTTCTCGTTAATGGACTGTCTTATTAGGTGCTGCATACTGGTCACTTGAGTGCACCAGCTGGGGAATGTGTGTGAAATGAAAATTGAGATGTTGATGACTTGAAGTAAACTTGATCATTAGCAGTATCATAGGTTCCTTCTCTCCTCCTTTTAGTCTTCTTCTAGATGCTTGTGCGAAAATAGAAGGGGAAATTTTTGATTTTTCTTCAGCTTTATCCACTGGAACACCATAACTGTGCAAATACCATCCATGAGAGAGAGTGTGTGTGTGTGCAGATGAAAAATTTAGTATCATTGCATCTTGCAAAGCTGTATTACATTAGTTTAATACATATCAAAGCATAAAAGCAATGCAGGTATTAAGGGATTTAACAACATTAATGTATTGCCTTTCACTTTGAAAATTCCAGTTATTTTAAACATAATGCTTAGCTTTCTTGAGTATTTGTGAAAATTAGTCTTCCTATCCTTATTACTGAAAAATGATTGGATTATATGATTTGGGGTCTTTTTGATTAATTAGGAATATGTTTTTCCTGTATTTATGCAAACAAAAGTTGTTTTTACATACACTTGCATTACGACCAAAACATAAAAACTCTACTGAAAGCATACTGCTTACTTGCTGAGATCTACAGCTATTTTTTATAAAATGGAGCACATTTCTTGCAGAGGTGGAGGTGCAGTATGGAGCATTGTGTGCTGGGACATGCAGGCTACAGCTCGTTATTAAAGATGATGATATCTGCATCGTAGAACTCTGTGAATCTCATTTTGCTCAGTTGTGGTTTTGAGATTTTTGCCTTTGTGACATAGAGATCTAGATTGTTTTTCAATAAGGTAACTTGGACTTGCACGGTTGTTTCTGAGAGCCAGAACAAAAGTTTTAGGTTTGTAAAAGTGAAGGGTTATACTTTGTTAACTGAGATATATTGAGGAGAAGTGTGTGTGTGTGTGTGTGTGTAAGCCATTTTACTAAGAATCTAATATTCTCTACCATTGTATTCTGAATGAGCTCGGGATTTGCATTGCAACAGGGGTGCAACAAGTCTAGGGAACAAAATGCAACCAGGCCAAACAGACTTGATTCTCATAATTGGGAATCAAAAAGTCCTGGACCTATGAATTATGTGCCCTGGAGAACAGAGATGGTTTTCCACGGAAAGATAGTTTGCAAGATCCCCTCACCTTTGCTGTCAACCTCCTTCCCTGCCTAAAATGCCCTCCAATTCATAGGAGGCTACCTGGACCTAAACTCTGTCGTCAGTGGAGACTTCTAGAAGAGCATAATCTTCATCCCTCCATGTCTTGGCATGTGTTTTGAGCTCTCTGTGCTCGTAACAGCAGCATCAGAATGGTAGAAGGCCAGTTTTGGTGTTTGGGATTGTTATTCTAGGCCCAGCTCAGTAACTGAAATGAATGACGGGTGCAGAAATGTGCTGCTCATCTCCACACTTGGGATCTGAGGGTTCCCACACAACATCTTCATGGAAACAGGTCCCCTGCTCATAAAAGATACAGTGATGTATCTGTATTTGGGTGATTGTTTTTGGATATAAAGGACATTTCTGCAGGAAGACTGTCGAGCACTTTAGAATTCACTTTTGTGTTCTTCAATTCTGGGACTAAATTCGCATGTGCAGTAGTCCCATCTTAGAGTGCCGTTTCAGAAACACCTGTAAATTTCAGATGCTTCTGTCTTTTCCAAAGCAAGAGAGCAAACTTAAAGTAAATAGAAAGGGATACTTCAATATAATGCTAAGTTAAGCTGTAGATATCTTTGCCACTGGATGTTGCAGATGCCAAAAAAGTATGTGGGTTCCAAAAAAGATTGCAGAAATAAGTGGAAGAACCTCCATCAAATGTTACTTAGTACAAGACATGACCTTTGGTTCAGAAGGTCTTGAATTACAAATCACTGAAGATTGTGAACATAAATGGATGTATATGGCCAAATTGTATTTTTCAGCTTGGTGGGTGGCTGAAATTGTGAGTGAACCCATATGCAAGCACTGAAAGCCAGAGAATTTTATTTCCTCAGCAGTATTTTCAGAGGAACAAAACAAACATGACCCCTGTTTTAGGTTGTTCTGCCCGGTATTCCGGATTGCTTGCTTTAGCTGAAGAGAAGTGGGCCTCTGTTAAGTTCAGTCAGGTTGCACTCGCCTCCTTGCCTGGAACTCACAAGTAGAGATTTTTGTCAGTGCTAATTCACCCCACCCCTTCCGAGATCTCTGAAGGAGCCTATACTCTTTTCTCTGGCTCAGGAGTAGGTCCTTTAGTGAAATTTCAGCGTCATCCTCATGTTCTGGATGATTCATCTGTTATAGCCAGTGTCTGTCTACAGTCTCCATTACCTTGAGGCTGATGGTCTTCATTTTGGCCAAAAAGAAAAGAGAGATTCAGGGCTTTCTGGTGGATCCTTGTATACCTTTCAGGATAAGGTAACTCCTAGGATGCTACTGAAGTTTACCCCTGAGGCCATGTCAGAATTCCGTTTGAGTCAGAAGTTCATCTGCTCATGTTTTCTTCTAAGGGTTTGAGGCTTCCTTTTATGTCTTACATGTTTTGTAATCAAGACAGAAAGGGGAGAAAAAACATCAGGAGGATGCCAGCTGCTTTCTGGATCTATGAAGAGGAGAACTTGGTGCCTGGTGATGTCAGTGCAGAGACTGTCACTAGTTAATTGACTGTATGAAGGTCAGTTATGGAAGTAGAAAGCTTGTGATGACCAAGGTGTGTTCCACCATAGCTCAAGCAACACCACCAGATTTTCTCTCTCAAGATTTTTAGAGCTATTACCTAGAGCTTCTTTCATACATTCATGGAGCCTGGCTGATTGCTGGTTTGGAGAGAGCAGAGCTTCGATGTCCCATGGACTCTGGAACTCCTCTAAGTAAATGGTATTTTGTGGGAAGTACAACCTGAGGTTTCCATGGAGAGGCATTTAAAAAAAAAGTTATTTACTTGTAGCCATTCTGCTTGTAAGGTGTGTTATTCTCACGTATTTTCACAACCCATCCTATTATCCTTCTCCTTGGAGACCCTTAGAAAAAAATTCCCAGGTTAAGAACTGAAAGGGAGGAGCACACATCATTGATTTCCTAGCAGTATGCAGGGCACGTGGAGGGGGTCGTGTTTGTCTTATTCCTCTGCAGATATTGCTGAGATAATAAAATTCTTAGGCTTTCCGTGCTTGCATATGGTTTCACTCACAATGAGAATGTACACACAGACAATATTTATCCAAGAAGAGTTACCTATAACTGTTAAATACACAGTTAAAAACAATTATTGAAGAATTTATGCTTGAACATTTTCAAATAAAAGCCATGTTTATGAAAGGCTGCAGGGAACTTAATGAAGGATATTTCATTCTGATGGAATAAATTAGCTTTGTTACAGGTTTCTTGTTTAAGAAATTGGTCCCATTGTGCTGTGGAGCATGTAGAGCCCTGTTTGTAAATCTCTTGATGCGTGGTAGAAGACTAGAAGTTCAGATGGTTGTTGAGTCACTAAGCCACAGCTTCTTTGGCTTTACTTATATCCAGTTGGGTGCCTGGCTTTTGTGCAGTATTAAAGCAATCCCAGTTTTCCAGTCTCAGAAGCAGACTCAAATTCCTCCAGTGACAATGAAATCTCACTTTTGTCCAGGTCCGCTGTCCTAGATTTCTTTTCAGAGAGACCTTGTTAGGGAGTCTGTATAGTCCATATGAGGATTTTCTTGCATACAGCAGATTAGTTTGGTTGTGATGAGCAAGTAAACAGTTTGGTTTTTGTGGGTGTTCCCCACCCCCCACATCAACCCTAGTGGAGGGGCTAGTTCAAATTGAAAAAGGAGGAAAACAGAATAGTGGCAATCCATCTCAATGTTTATCTCTTAAAGTGTCCAACGTTGTATTTGTTTGCCCTGTTTACTGCTTTTCTGCTGACCTATCATTACTGAAGAGTTCCAAGATGCTTCACGGTGAATTACAAATAACCTGTTTCTATATTGTTCTTGTGCTTCTTCTTTACCCATACCTTTACTGTGTGTGGGTTTTCAACATTCAGTACAGTGAAGCAAAGATCTTGCCTTTTTTCTTCAAGAATTGTCCAGTCTGTTAGTAATTAGTTTCTCCACTAGAAGAACCACCATGCCTTGCAAACAATTTTCTTCTGATATGGGTTCCATTTGGAAGACTGCATTAACTAGCTTTGTCTCCTGTTTCAACCTTGCTACCTTGCTTTAAGTTGATGATATTGGGACTGACACTCAGCTAATGACAATTTCATTTAGTGGTAAAAGGAAGGGGATAGAAGACAGCACTCATCTAATCATGTAGGCATTCGTCTGGATTGGCTCCTTTCACATGTTCTGTATTTTCATAAGCTTTAAGCCTATTGGACCAGTATGTCAAATATATATCACTTATTTCCCCTTTCAAGTGTTAGTTCCACGGGATGGAAAGAAACGTGAATAATTCCTATGAGGCAGCACTTTTTTTAAAGAATTTTTTAGAGCTTTGTGATTGTGTGTGTTAAATGTTGCTATTGGATTTTGGAAGATTTGGAAACAGAGATCTAGTTACCAGCAAGGAAATTTTCCTGCTTTTCTAGAGTTTTGGAAACACTATTTTCAAGGAATGGGGTCACTTTCTGTTTAATAGGCACTGAAAAGGATAGTATTCATTTTTTATGCTTTGTATCTCATAATGGTCTTGGCAGTTTTAGAAAATCATACATACAAAGAATTAGTGTTTTAATTTGAAAAGGTGATCAGTCAATATAGGGTGCATATTAGGTGTCTGTTTTTCAAGTAGTATAAACAGTCCATTTGCTTTCTGTGAGCTATAGTTGCATGATTTTTCAGTCGCTAATGCCCACGTAATACAATACTGAGAAAAGTATCTTCTTCTATCTTATTTAAAGCCATGTCTGCCACTCACAAGTCATTATATCTGAATTTATACTTGTCCATATTAAAATCATATTCATACTGATAAAGTGCAGATGATCTTTTCCAAAAGATAGTGGCCATTCATTTGTTCTTCTCCTTACATCACAGAACAGTACTGAATTTTTTTCTCCATCTTTTTCAGTTACTGAAAGTGGGATTTTTTTTTTTTTCCTAGCTCTTAACACTGACCATTAGTTGAGATAGTTTTAGAGAGCCTGCAGAGGCATATAAAGTGACAGATCATCATTTCAGCAGGGCCTCCCAAAGCCATTACAGTGAAAGCAAGTACAGTGGGTGAGACTCTATACTGTGCCTTTAAGGGCTTGTCATCAAAGAGCAGCATTCTTAGCAAGTTAACTACCATGAGGTAATATGATGAGGATGAGATAATTTGGGTTTTTCAAACAATTTAGCAGGTCAAGGTAACCCTTAGGTTCCTCTAAGGATTTCAATTTTGTTTAAATCATTTGAAAACTATGGACTACATTATTATGGCTAGGAGTTTTACCTTCCATTGGCCATCCTGAATTAAGCACACAGCTCCCACTGTTAGCCTTGTTCCCTGACTGCGTGAGAGCCTGAGAAGGATTCTTAGAAGAAACCTATAAAATTGTTTTCTGCAATCTATATGCCAGGAAGGCCTACTTAATAACAAGGAGTTTGAGTACTTTTTAAGCCACTGCAGATTCTTTTTCCAGCATAAAGGACCTAGATCAGGCTAAAGATATTACCCAACGATTACAGCAGGTCACTCTGTTCACCTTTTCTTAGGAAATGGCAGAAGGCATGATTGTTTCTACTGTCCAGTATGGGGTCATGGCAGAGGCATAAGCCTACCTCCAGTGGGAAATCACTGCTGCCTACTTCCAGCATGTTTTGCCCTGGGAATTTGTTTAAGTGTTTTCATTTGAGGGGAGAGGGGAAGAGAAGATGAGGATGGAATGGGGACTGGATTTTTTTTTATTATTATTTGATAATTAAAAAAAAGGATCACCCTTCAGCCTCTACATTCCAGTGTTTGTAGGGGGGCATTTTTTAGCTCTTGTAAAATTGAGGGGGAGGGATGTGAAAACAATGATCTAAGTACCTATTACAGGTTCACAAACTAGAAGAGGTATAAAAAGAATCCCAAGTTGTTTCCTAAAAATTGCATGGTTTGTAAAGTGTTCTCTTGTTCTGAGGCCTAACTCACAATTTTTGAATGCTTCTGCTAGGTAAAATTCACACCAGTTCTGGCAGAAGGCAAGAAACACGATTATTTTTAGCTTTTCTCAAGAACCTTTTTTCTCTAATACCATTCTTTAGAGCCACCCTGTGCCTTGCCCAAACTTACAGAAAAGTTAATAATTTCAAATTGCAGGAAAAAAAACAGCCCTTATAAAATTAGAAATAAAAGTTACATTAGAGAGATTTAGTGAGGTACATATGCACGTGTAGTCCTTACCCAATTTGCCTTTTCTCTTCTTTAAAGCAGAGGTAGGGGTTTTTTTCTTTTTTTTTTCTTTAATCCTTTTGGTGGAAAAATAGGCAGTAAGTGTTATTAATATGGCCAAAAGTTTTGGGTCAGTCCTGACAATCTGTAAATGAGGGTTTTGTTTTTTACTGGTGTGGAAGTTGTTTATGATAAGTTTTCCTAGAGCAGTAACTGGAACCAACCTATGGAAGATTCAAATGTAGAACTTTGAATATTTCTTAAATAATTGTCATAGGGCTTATGTGGCATTAGATATCTTCACCCAATAGTATGTTCTTTTCCTTTCTATTCTCTCTATATTTAATAAGTAATTTTGCCAGTATTTGGATGTAATCATTTTTAAGACTTACTTTTTTCTGTTTCAGACATATTAGCCACAATTTTCAAACCTAGCTGCTCAAATTTAGATACATAATAAATGGCCTAATGTTCAAAGATATGGAATTAATTGAAAATGTGAGTGCTTTTCATTTCTGAAAATTAGGCCAATTATTTCAGTGACTAAATATGAACATAGGTACCTAATAGTAGGCAATCAAGTTTGAAAATTTGTAACATTAGCTTTTATATCTCAGAATCAATTCCTTGCTTGTCTGCTGTGATCTCAAGTGGTAAACATCAGTGAAAATAATTTGTTATGGTGTGTGCACAGGAAAATGTTTGGAGGTTTTAAAAATAAACAGTTACAAGAGATCAAAGTTTTATCTGACACTTTTAGTATCAGAACAAAGAACACAAATATGTTTCTTCTATTTTCCACCTTTGCCTATTACAGTTAATTAATACTTAATGTTTATTTACTGAACTTAGCACAGGTCTTTCCATGTGCATTTCATCTGGTCCTTTTTTTTTCCTTCTCTTCCCTATCAGAGAAGCAGTAATTCCACCCTCTATGCTCTCCTTTTCCCCAAAAAAGTCTTTAATTTCTGTTTATTAGGCAGCTTTTATGGGGGGGGGGGAAGAGGGGAGCTGAAGGACTGTGCTAGTTTTTAAACTTGGAGTGTTTTGATCTTGCGGAGATTGTTCTTGACAGTTCCAAAGCCTCGAAGTTTAATTAATTTTCTTGGCTTTTTATGATGCAGGTAGCACATGCCTTACACAATTTAACATAAATGAGAACCTGGCTCTCTGAGGCCTCTTCGGGGGGGGGGGGGGGGGACGACGACAATGATTGATAAAGGAAAACAGCGTGTTTGTTGTTGAACGAGAGCCTCCCTGAGAGGGCCCCTTCTTCTCTCCCTCTGCATGTGTATCTGTGTATGTCTCTCCTGCTCTCTTGCTTGCGCGCTTTCTCCTCCCCCTTCTCCTCTTTCCATGCTGGCCTGCATGTCAGCTTCAGAGTTAATCATTCATCAGCATGAGAATTTATCTATTTTTATTGGTTGCCAGGGACGGGTTTTGAAAAAGGACTCGGGAAATGTGAGGAAGAGAAAAGGACAACCCCCTAACTCAAATGTGCTCATCCCTTTCAAAATGTTATCATGTTGGAAATCTGCCGTGTATTTAAATAATTGGAATGTTTTAAATTAACCATTTACTTTTCAAGTGACTAAGCTACTCAGAGAACGACGAAGCAGCATAAGGGGATGTTTACAAAGGGGAAAATGTGAAAATCCACCCCAGAGGACCAAAAAGTGCGAGGACTTAGTTAAGCTTTTTTTCTTCTTTTTTCCCCCCAGTTGGCAGGCTGAAAAGGGATTTTTGGCAAATGACGTGAGACACCCCTTGGTAGTTTTGAGCCCTAGCACAACAGCAGCGCGACTACAAAGGTTGAATTAAAAAAGAAAAAGAAAAGAAAAGAAATTAGCGATTGCAACACAGAAAGATATGTTGAAAAAGCAAGCCCGAGAAAATTCCCAGCAGGCTCCTCTTCGGCTCTTCCCCTCCCCCGGCTGAGCTCTGGAGGTTTTATTGCAGCGCTCCCTCCCCCCCCTCCCCCGCACGTAGGCTCTTGGAAAAAAAAAAAATCTTCCAGCCTGACTAGAAAATCAGCCTTGTTTCCTCAGAAACCGCAGCTGCTGCTAGCAGAAAACACGTCAGGCTGGCCCTCCAACACGCACAGATGTGCCTTTGTAAATCCATATAAATGCTGAGAAGGATTGCGTGCTGAGGGCAAATATCCTCCCCTCAGAGGATGGGACCAAGGCAAATGGCAGACTGTTCCGTCTTTCTTAACACCATCTCCCCACCGCCACTGCTCCCTCCCATTTATTTTTAATGGTTGTTGCTTAATTTGTTAGAGTGACTTAAAGAACAACAAAACCTGGTGCTGTCCTAAATACGAAAACTCGGAAACTTAGGGGGAGAAGCCCACTCCTCGAATACCAGCCTTGCTGTTGCCCTAAAAGCTTTGCAGAGTTGGGAGGCTGGGGTCTGTTTTGTATTTTGGGCCTTTTTTTTTTTTTTTGAGGTCATGTATTAAAGGAATAGGCACCAAAGATACAGATCTTTTCTGAGGGGATTTGGAAATAGTGGAAGAAACACAGAGGGGGGGAAGTTTCTGCTGACCTCGGAGAAAGCTTAAAATAAAATGCTGCATTAAAATTTACTGTAAGGCAAGGATCGTTGTTTACTGTGCCCTCGCTAAGCTGTAACTCCACCCTCAGCTGCTTTTTTCCCTTGTTTCCATCTCCCTCTTTCTCCCGTCCTCTTTTCCCACTCTCTCTTTTTAATATAACTTTCAGGCTGGATGAGTTGCAACTCGTTCTGCGTAATTAAAATGAGTGGATGATGGTTGAAAAGGGATGGAAAATAGGGCCGGGGGGGGGGGAAGGGCTGAGGGAGGAAGCTGCGAGGGCTGGAGCGCTACTGCTGAAGCAGACAAAAACAGGTCTGGTCGCGCCGCGGTGGGGGAGGGGCGCGCGGGCTGCCATTGGCGCGCTGCGGGGCTCGGGCGCAGCTGTGGGAGCGGGGCGCACGATGGCAGTTACTGCGCCGGCACGCCGCGGCCATTTGTCTCCTCGCCGCGCGCCGGAGCCAAGTGCGGGCTCCTCAGCCCCGGCTGGCGGGAAAACTCACTCGGGGCCTTTGGGTTTTCTTCCTCTTCTTCTTCTTCTTCTTCTTCTTCTCCCCCCGCCTTCTTTTCAGCAGCGCACAAGCAGAGCTCTCAAAGTTTCTCTCCCCCCCCCCCCAGCCCAGTGTTGTTTACTTCCCTCTCTTAACAATAGCTTTACAGAATTGTTTTACATTATTTTTGTACTTCCTGCAAATCTGCCCGTGATGTCTTACTCAGAAAAAAAACGTTCTCCCCTTTAACAAAACACGGCATATCCCGCATAGTACAGAGTTACACACGAAAAGAGCTAACCCAGTTCAGTGCTTATTTCTGTTTGACAGTTTAGTTGCAAGCTGGCCAAACTGACACTTTTTTTTCCCGCTAGTCCCTTTTTTAAAGTATGGTTTTAGGGCTAGAGCCAGAATTCTTCCTGTAGCTGCATCACACACTAATCTGTGATTTGTAAATTAGATCCTTTTTCACTTGGTATATAATTCTGTTTATACTAATAATGCAGCTAAGTATCTAAATACTATGGTTATCCTGAATGTAAAGAACCAGCTTATTCTAAGGAGCTGGACAAGTTAAGGAGAAGATAAATACAACTATATGTGTATTTGTTGCATTCTTGGGGAGAGGCTGTGAACCAGATTATTAATCTTTTTGTAATGTAGCAATTCGAAAAGAAGTTACACATATAAAACTTCAAACATACATTATGCACTTAATTAAAGTCTTGAAGCTGAGATAGATGTTTTTCTGCATGTGTATTTTTATCGTAAGTAAAGGATTTTATCACTTTGACAAAGTGATTTAGTTCACATTCAAACAGTTCTTTCCCTTAGGAGGCCATTGCTTACTAATACGGAAGTAAGTTTTTAAATTGAGATCTACCTTAAATTTATCTTTTTTCTCTCGGAAAAGATCAGCTCAAATTAAAATATAGAAGGACTCTCCCCCCCTCCCCCCCCCCGCCATGTAATGAGTAGGAGGGACAAAAGTTGTGACAGGGAAGGTACTGATTAGTTGCTGTCAGTCTGCACAGATTAACACCTATTTTTAGGTTTTTGAACCTCTTGAGTAATACTAGTTAAATTGGCACAGGTTAATAAGTTGGGGTCCGCAGAGCCTCTTAACTGTTCACTGTGAAATTTGAATTAAAGAGACAGTCTCACATTGTCAACGTGATGAGAAAGGTTTATATGCCTAATGTATTTACTGCATATTTGTAGTTGTGTGGGTGTGCCTGTAAGCATAGAACATACATAGGTCTGGAAAATGAAAGTTAAATCAATTACTTTGGGCATATTAATACAAATACATACATATAAAGTTAGAAGATGCTTTGTCTTTGCAGAATACATCAGCAGGGAAATAGAATGTCTCTGAAAGGAAACATTTTTTCTCTTCCTGTATAGATGTGGCATTTAAAAATAAAACTATCTTTTTTTCATGCGTTCTCTCCCTGTCCTCCCCCCATTATATCATTATACTGTTACACTGACACCCACTGGTAAAAGTTGATCTGAGATCATGATTGTACACTGAGCCTCTTGATGAAGCAACAGCTATGATTGAAGAATAAAAAGTAAAATAAGGACCAAATAATAGTTTCTTCCCTTTCCTCCCCCCACAAAAACCTTGGGATGTTCTTCATTTTTATTTTTCATGAAGAGCAAAAGTATGGCTGCCCCAGACATAAGAGGGGAGACCTCAGTGTTGTTCTCTTAAAATATAACAACATAGAAATAATTGCATTAGAAGCACTTTTTCTAGACATTTGTATGTTTTGGGACAGACAGCAGGTTGGCACGGAGGTGAACAGGAAAGGATAATAAGTGTTAATAACTTCTGTATTTAACACTATTCCCCAGGTAAAACAATTTGAAGGAAAACAGAAATAATGGTCATGCTAGAAATGTATTTTTTTCAGGCACTGACCTGGTTGTATCAAAGCAGAGATGAATGCCAGTGGTGTGCAAGTCATTTCAGTCTGTTTACCATTTAATTCGAAGTTGTCAGTGGTCTTGAAAGCCACTTGTGTTGGAGAAACAAGGCTCATTTTATTGAAATCTACCACTGCACCAAAATCTGGTTTGTGAGAGTGTCGTTCCATAGCCCTGCCTAGCACAAGAACAATACCATGCAATTACACTGTTTCAGGCTCTGAAATAGGCTTTCTTCCAAAACACCCTCCCCTTATATTATTAGATGTGTTCCTATTAATGAAATGATTGATTGAAAATCTTCCTGTGTTTATGTTGTTTGGGCAGCAGTAGTTTGGATTTCCCCTGTCTAGACTAAAATTGTAACCAGTGGAGATGCATGGGACAGCTGTTTGTAAACTCTTAGTGAGACATAACAAATGAACTACAGCAAAAACTGTCAGTGACTGGCTTTCTTGTAAATACAGCAATACAGTCTTTGTTTGAAGGGGGAAGGGGAACCTCAGTAGAAATGTATACAGAAACAAAATGGACTCCACAAAACATAAAAGTGTTGAAAAGACCTGCCAGGGCTGTGTAGTTAAGAAATTAAAACTCTAGCCTTTCACCTTTGAGATTGCAGTTCAAGTCTTTCTTTACATTCTGTGTAATATGAGCTTCAGAGTATAAAATCAGTCTCCAGAGTTCCCAATTTACTGCTTATAATTGGAAAACAGGGCAAGTTCTGGGGTGTAGTTCTTCAGGAAAAGTTGTAGGAAGAATCTTGACTCAAGTACTTACTATATCCTCCTCTAGACTAACCTGTGCAATATATGTGTGTTTGCATATGTATGGCATGTATATATGTACATATATGTGTAGGGAAAAATTATGGAGAAATCTGTACAAGAATGGTCATTGGGGTTTAAGGTTTATGTAAGGTTCTCATGCCTGAATATGTACTATTGCACTGAATATTACCTTATATGCACACTATCACACAGAAGTGCTAAGTTTAGAAAACTACAGAAGGCTGTTTGCAATTGATTTATTTTGTTGTTTTATCTTGAACAATAATAAGCGTGAAGAGGGGGCTTAATTTGAAATTGAGACAAGCTGGAAAGAAACATTAGCATGTATCCTGTAATTATCCAGAAGCACCCTTGTAGACCCAGAATAAAACCCCCAGCACAGTCAGTCATAAAGCACAATGAAGAATCAGAGTTTGTGAGGAGGGGGGATGTCGATAGCTGCCACAGCCTTTCAGTTCTCCTGCTTTCCCTGGGTATCGCTCCTATTTTGTTTGCTTGAAGAAACTGCAGCAAACAAATAAGAAAAGGGGAGAGGAGGGACAAGGGGAAAAAAGTTATATTTCATATTGCAGTATTCAAATAAAATATTTAAAAAGCTGTAAATAGTTTTATAGTCATTGTTTATGGACTCTAGAATTTTTAATATTTCAACATGTAATTGAATTCTGAAGCCAAGATTCTGCAGTTAATCCGACTTTTATAAGTGAGCTATTTGCTAGAAGTAACTTTGAGAAGAATTTGGACTTAAATTTGGGGGGGGGGTTACGGATATATGATGAAAGCTAAATGCTAATTGTTCCGCAAAAATCATACATTGTGCGCTTGCTTGGGTGAGTAGAAGTCCCAATTTGTGTAAGTAGTTCAAGCATTTGAGAAACCTAATTGTTTGATTCGTGTATGCAAATTCAGGCTTTGTGTATGTGAATAGTGGAACGTGTGTTTTTGGAGGATGTTTCTTCAGTGCTGCGTTCATTTTTCTCTATTACAACGTATAGAGAACTCGAGTAAAATGGAATAAGAACACTCTTTATCAGTTTATTTATCTAGGCTTTTACTATTCTGGGCCCTACTTAGAACTGAAATTAATCCTAGTAATGTGTTTATTTGCATGCCCAATTGAAATATTCAGCATAAAGCTGGACTAGATTTCAGTGCCATTTCTTCCCTTCAATTCCAGGGAAGTGTTTTGCTGTTGTGAACTAGAAAAGTGTGGAGGAGTTATGGTACTGACTGGAGTGCTTGTTCTCTCCCAGTAAACTCTTAAATCCTGATACCAGAAGGGTCAAAAACTGGCCAGCTGTGACATCTGAATAATTTTTAAGGCTGTTACTCCAGTCAGAGTATTAATCAATCTTTGTACCTTTGGAGGGGAGAGGGGGGAATGGCACAGCCAAAAATAATTCAAGAAAAAAAACTCAGACCATAAGCAAAAATAATTCAGTTCAGCTGAGTCTTGTGTCACAGATTTACCTTTTCAAGATATGGTATGAAATACAGAACATAACACAAGGGATTCCTCCTGTGTGACTATTTGGCAGGTGTGTTGATACTTTGTTGTGGAAACCATCTCTTCCAAACCTGTACTCTCAATCTGAAAATGCCCAGATGTTGCCCAACTGAATTTTCCAGATGTTGTCAGTATTAGCCACACTCTATATGGTATGATATTGATACGGGAGAAATGGATGTCAGGAAGCATTTTCTAACCAGTTAAGAGGTAGGGATCAGGTTTTAAGAGTCTGTGTTCTCTCTCCTGGCAATTGCCTAGGCCTTTTTCCCTTGTAATGTACAGTTGCACGCACCATCTTGGTCCTGTTCTTGATCGCATCACATCCCTATGGCAACTACATTGATTTAGCTGAATATAAAGTATCAGACACACATTTAGTATGTTTTAAATAACTTAAGAGAAATATTGTTCAATCTTTTTTTATATGAAGGTGAACGTTTCCCTTGCTTTTAATTGTTCATCCTCTCTCTTCCAATCTGTTCTGATTTTTTTTTCCATTGAAAATGAGAAGTGTCATTTTTATGTTAACCAGTTCTTCTCAAAATCACACTGTAGAAAGTTCTGATGTATCAGTCCCACAAGGGAAGGTGGAATGGGGAAGCATAGCTATAATAAAGAATCAGTTTCTTCTTCTGAGTCAGGATTAGGTAATGAGTGAGTAGAACCCTGTGTAAGCTAGAAAAAAATAATAGGAAATTAATTATGTAGGGTAGGTCCTCTGGTGAGCAATCGCGCCTTGGTGTGACTTTTTGTTTATTCATGTTTTTACTCTCATAAAAGTAACTTCTTTCTTTCTTTTTTCTTCCCCAGCAAAAGCAAAAAAAAAAAAAAAGTCATTTTAGGGCAAGACTGTGGCAATTGTGCTAAGTTACAAAAAGGTGCTCTCTCGTGTTCTCTTAGACAGCCTAGCTGAATCTCAAAAATAAGTTACCCATTCCATGACAAGTAAGAATAAAGAATGCAATTTACAATTGGAATAGGTTGGGAGAAACAGTAAAGGGTTTGAAGTTAAAGCCATGTTTCTTAAACTGAGAGTGCTCTCTACATTGTGTGCCTCCTCACCTAAAAACCTTTTTTAACCCACGCACCCAAAATGATGATGTTTAAGGTGCAGGAAGCTTTTTCTCCTGAGCACAATAGGAATAGGTTGAATCTTTTGAAAACAGTTTCTGTTTTTCAAACACCTTTTCTTTTTCAGCATAGATAATTAACGCCTTCTTCACAGTGCTTGCTGCCCTTGATACATCTGTTACCTTTGACAGATCCTTTCTGTTTGCCACCTCTTCCTAACACGCTTCCAATATTTTCAGCACAAAATACCTTAGCATCTTTGATGTTGGTTGTATACTGGCTCAATTAAATAAGAAAGCTGCTGACAGAATGGTATAGAGTTGAAACGTAAAGCTTTATTTCTGTGAAGATTTTGTCCTTGGTCACTTACCTTCATTTTTTTGCTGCAAGTTGTTTGACTGCTTTTAGGTAAAATTGTTAAGTTGTTTAAGACATGGAGTTTTAGCTAGGGCTTTATTTCACTTTTACAGGTTATATGTTCAGTAACTAAGTACACAGAGAGGTAGGAAAGAGGGAGTGGGGAGTACACTGCAATTGCAGCTTTGAAAAACAAAACCCCACCCTGCTAGTGAGGGTGGCTTTAAAACATCCCTTTCTGGACCTTTCTGGAATATTTAAAAACATGGCGCTGTAGCTATTCATTACCACCCCCTAGTGGCTGGTGGAGGGCATCTGGCATTTAAGCAAGCCGATCAGACTTTATCTGGAGAGGGTTATTGGGTCGTGTTCGTGGGCCCCACTGGGTTGCCTGAGCTGTGGGAGTGGAGACCCCAGTGGGGCAGACTGGGACATCAGTGGAGGGGCTGCAGGGTTTTAACCCTTTTCAGCCTTGTCTTGAGCAGTGTCCCTCCACAGCTGAAACCTGCGGTCATGCACGGGGGCAGTTGCTGTAGGAGCCCTGTGGCAGCGGACTTAAGGAGGTGAGGTTTTACAATTCACCGTTTGGGGAGTGCAGTATTATAATGAAATACAGTGCTGAACAAGAGAAATGAGGCGTACTAATGGATTAGCAAAGGTGCAGACACAATACCTAAAGAAAAAGCTGTTTAATATTTCTAGTAATTGTTACTGTTTATGTCACACAGTATGATGGCAGTTTTTTCAGGATTTCCCATATATTAGAATGATTGAGGATGAAAGGTTTGAATTTTGTATTTATAATATATACCGCTCTTTTCTTAAAGAAAATTAAATAGTGACTACCCCTAGATTTCAGTCTCAGTACTACAGTCATTTTGATCTCTACGTTGTCAAACAAATAAACATCAAAAGCTAATTTTCAGTGTAGTTACTCTGTTTCATGCAGCGTTCTAGAGTGAAGGAAGTGATTATATGCTACATATATATGAAAAATAATGTATGACAGACCTGCATCTTACCACACTAGTCCACAAAAAATACAAAAGAATTTGAGCTGTGAATATATGTTTTACAGCAGGAAAACAATGTTCATGCACATGTGTATGTGTGCATGTGTATCTTATGTATTTCATCTTCCAGTGACAACAGCAGATTAACATGTTAATTGTTGAGTAATCCACTATATGCATTTGCTGCTGATCAACGGTTTGTGGTAACTTAAGAGGAGTAAGTTATCTCCAAACTGTAAGGGATGAGAGCATGCTCACAGCTAGTTTGTGTGCTACATGTTCTTGCAGTAGAGTCTCCTATAGTAACTTGCAAGTGTACACTATCAGATCCGTATACAATCTCAAATGTCAGTTTATCCCAAATTTGTAATGGTTGTTTCCTGGTGCTGATCCAAATTTGTCTGTGACTATATGTCTTTTTGAGGTTACAGGAATTGTCTCATTGCCATGTAACCCACAAATTTTTATTCTCTCCTGACTTGCTTCTAATATATACAATTCTGAAGTAAGTATCATCTCCTACCAGGTTGATGGGTATCTCTTTTAGTTAGCTAATATCTAGAGTCTAATTTTTTGCTTCTTAGGGATTGGCCTTGTTCCCAGGATTTTGCAAAATATTTGCAATGGGAGACTAAAACAGCAGGTTAGTCAATATCATGTCCAAAAATGTATATTAGGCATGATGTTAAAGACATGGGTGGTTTGGGGGGGGGGGTAAATAAGCTTCCCAAAAAACGTTCAAGAATGTGAGCAGGACAGATCTGTTCCACTAAACAGCTTTTAAGAACGTGAGACATCATTGTGTTTTATCTCCAATACCGGCGGACCAAGGAGAGAGCTCTTACAGGGAGCTGCGTCCTTGAGCTGCTGTGTTGTCTGTACATGCTAATAAGGAGAATGAGGAGAATTAATAAGCAAGTTCAAGATGCAGCAGTTTCTTGAAAATCTTTTCAAACCTTTTTAACACAAAATGGCACACAAAGTTATTCTGTCATTTAAGAAGACATCATTTTGTTATTTAGTTTAGTAATTTTGGATTTAAACAGTTGTGGCTGCAAAAATCAGAACCCTTGAGTCTTACTGTTGCTAGACCTGGTGAGCTAAGAGGTAAATGACTGACATCACAAAGCAAAATAAATTAAAATGAAAGTCTAAGGAAAAGTGGATGCCAAGTTTAATAAAGAATTGTCCTGAACTGGGTCGCGTTGTATCCAGCTTTTACACCAGTCAAACTATAAGGAAATGGCATTTACTTAACCAAAAGGCCTTGACTAAGTAGTCCCAGTGGAATCTTTGTATGGAGAGTGAGGAGATCTCAGCTGATCTCTTCATAATTCATGAGATTTATGCTGCGCGGCTGTCATGGCTTCGTTTCAGACATAGATTCAGGGTTATAACAGAGGTGTGTTTTTGGTATGTTTGTTAAAGGATTGCCCAGGGAAGGTGCCCAGCCCACCCATGCTACAACCCTGAAACCTGGCTTGAAGTACATGCATGATAACCATTAAAAATAAACAAAACTGGTGGCAGTGAGCAAAAAAAAAGGGAGGAGGGGAGGAAGGGTTGTCTCAGTTACCAAAGTGTATTCCTACAGCTTTGCATACATTAAAAGCTGTGTACACCCTCAGTAAGTCCTTGAAGCACTGCCAGAAACTAGTGTGGGTCATGTAGGTTTGTCCCTGCACCAATGAGAAGAAAGAGAACCATATTTTACAATTGTTGAATTCTAAATTGCTTTAAAAGGAAGCCAAAGCGAGTAGATATTACAGCTAGCTAGGCTGGATTTCATAAAGATCTGGATGACTACAGCAATATTCATCTTTGAAAATAAGAAACTTCTTAAGGATTTTGAAAATGAAACACTGGATTTACTTCCTGTCACCTTTGTTTAAAAAAGATGAGTTCAGAACTGATGGCAGGGAGGAATGGACTGATGGGAAAATCTTAAAAGCCAAAAATCTGTGCTAGAAAAGAATTATGAGCTTGCATCTGCACCAAGCCTTACAGCACTGTGCATGCAGGCTATTTTCTGCACCCGGTTCAGCAAGGTTATTGTGTGGAAGTACTAGCTGGAGCCATATTTACTTAGCTTTGCACCCAAGCTAATGAGTCCCATTTATAGGTTGTTGGGACTACAGAGCTTTCCCCCTTTGCCCTACCTACCATGAAGTCCTATGAAAGGCAAAGGACAAGTGTAGGTAAAAGAACAAAATAATCTGGTTATAGACTGGCCAGTTTGATGCAGTTTGTCATATCACAGTTGAGCAAGAAGTGCACCCCAATAGTGAGAAGGTGATTTGACAGTAATTCAGAAGAGAACGTGTGTATTTCCTCATCCTTTTCCAGTTTTGTTATCATGGGGAATAGAGAGTCCTTTCTGATTTGACTGATCTTTACAGGAGTGTGAAAAACACAGTATTACAATATGCAATTATTATGTACATTTGTTTTTTGTTGCACATGCTTTAGAAGTGCCGGAAGCATGCTTTTTCAGTAAGTAGGCAGTTGGCAAAAACTCTCTAGATTAGCGGAGAAGCTGTGTGCTGTAATTCTTCAGCAAATGACCATTGAGTATACAATCTGCAGCCAGCAGGGCAAATGTAGTCCACGAAATTCTCATGCGTCACCCGTGGGAACGGTAATGACCAAAAGTCTAGAATATTTTGCCTTGTTCAGAGGTGCTCCAGCCTACTGCATTTCTTGCCAGAGTAGCTGTAACCCTCTCGCCTGCCAATTGCATATTGTGGCTCCGTTAGATAAACCCTGAAGAGCTCAGACCAAAGTCTGAAAGCAGCGTTAAGCGTATGTTGTATTGGGAGTTTTTGCCTAGGTAGTTAAATGTAGATCAATGATCCTTTTCAGCATTAGTGTTAACAGGAGATTGTATGGAATATGCATACATTGGAAATGGTTATTGCTTATTTTTGGCTTCCAGAAAGAAGATAGGAAGGGGCTCTGTGACCCATGTCTTTTGTGGAGTTAGTTATTTTGTCCTTGATAACTTTGCTACCTCATATTCTGTTGTTTGGATAACAGTCTGAGTATTAAGTGCAGTTGTAATTTTTTGTTAACAGTATGCCACTTCCTTTGGCTCTTGCTCAGTTTCAGCTAATCCTATCTCAAACAAACTCTTGATGAGACAAAAAGGAGTTGGACTGAATTGAGGAATGAATCAATGCTGAGTATGGCTTTGGGGATGACCAAATTATAATAGTTCTTTGTGTCGTCTAATCATTAGGTAGTAAAATTCTGTTCCAGAAAGGTATTCAGCATTGCTCCTCAGGATTTGCATCTGTTACATCTCTCTTGCTTTCTGAGAGGAAGGTGAAAATTAAACACTTGGTGCATGATTTACTGCAAGTCTTTTGTTTGTGATGCAGTATTGTTCCTCGAATTGGGGGCTATGTGAATCTTTTATTTAAAAGCAAAACAAAAATACTGAGTAAGTCTCATTCCCTCTGGTTAAAAAAAAGAAAATAAGAGAGACTTCAGGGCTACTCCCCAGCTTGTTTCAGGGCACTCCATACATTATTCAGCAGGGATCCTGCAGGATGAGTGAGGTAATGAATATTTTTCCATCTTGTAATTGAGTTAAAAAAAATTAAAACATTGTTCTACAATGACGTTTTAGAATACTACCTGAGCAGTAGTGGTCTTGGGTACAGTAGCCCAAGTTGGCCCGTTTTAGAGACTATGTAGGTTGTGCTAGTGGGAGATGGGAACTTCATCCCATCACATGTTGGGGATGGCCCACAGGACCTCTTGGCACCATCCTGGTCCAAGCCTGGTGGCTGTGCTTAGACCAGTTCCCTGGCTGCCAGCCAGTCTCTGGGGTGCCTAGGGGGGAGGCAGTTGGGAGCAGGAGGTTATAATGAATTACCCTGGCAGGAGAGGTATGGTCCAGCAGTTGGGTACTACTTCTTAGACAACTAATGGCATCTGATATAGTTGATCTGCAATGTATCACTAATAAACACACTCTAGAATATTACCTGGTCGTTCACCTGCCACTACTTACCTAGTGTTCTAGTCCAGAAGTGCAGGATACCGTACTGTGGTTTTATTTTATTAAAAGCAAAAAGGCTGTGTGACTTCAGAAAAGGCATCAGTAACAGTACTTGAAAGTTGCTTTTATATTTAAATAAAATATGCGACAGGTAGGCCCATTTGAGTATATGAGTATACTGTGAGGAATGAAAAGTAGGCTGAAGTAGAGATGGAGGGGGACATTGAGCAGAGATTCAGTGCAGTGCCTGGGGAAAAGCTACTGTATCTACTATAGTAACATGAATTCAAGAGTCGTTCATTTAAGAACCAAGTCTTTTTTTTTAATGATGCACTGAATTTTTCACTGTAAAAGAACCCCCCCAAAAGATAATATATTCACATCTGTACAGTCAGATGTACAGTCAGAACAGACAACTAAAACGGGAAATAGTTAACTGCCACAAATAAGTATATTATGAGAAGTTCTTAATTTATCTCTGTGCTGAAGCAATAATGAATCTCTAGTTCACTTTTTGTTTATTGGACATAAAGTGATATATTTTGGTGAGGATTAAGAGAAAGATGATGCTTGCCTGGTTCTTGAGGATACAAAATTTGCTCTTTTGCTTGGATGGATAATGTGGGTGCTGATTGAAGTACACTCTCATTCCCACTAGAGGGGGGTCCTCTCAGGCTAGGCTGTAATGCGTTTTGGCTTTTTTTTTTTTTTTTTTTTTTTTTTTGAAACTCAGCCTGAGGAAAACCTCACATTGTCCCATATCTTGTTTCAGTACTTTATACTGTGTATCTTACGGTGTCAGCAGTTTACTCACCTCTTGCTGATCTTAACTGCATTTCATACAAAGAGGTGAAGAGCAAACGTGAATGGACTAATACAGTGGTACAGTACTAAATGCAGTAGTAACAAAGAATACAGAGGGTGTTTTATTGCATCATCCTCATCATGAAGACAAGTATTTTATCACAGAAGTGGTGTGATCGCTCTTGGAAAAACACAAGTGGTGTTATCAGGCCTGTGCAATAACATTTTTGATTAGAATTATCATCTGCACTGATAGCTACACACTGAGCCATTTTATTGTCTGTGTGAGCCTTACGTTTCTATATGTAAAAGAAAATACTTCTGTTTGTAAAAGAGACTAAGAATATGTTGCATCTTTTTTTCTTTTTTTTTCTTTTTTTTTTTTTTACTGTTTGATGTCATAATTTGTTGTTGTTCTTGGTTTCTCAGTGAAAAGAAAGAGAACTGACTTTTGTAAAAGGGCTGGCTGTAGTGCCATCTTCCCTTGTGTGTACTGCAACATCTCTTTCCACTGGGAGAGTGGGAGCTGCCTAGGCATGACCCATGTGTTGCTAATCCCACCTCATTATGCAGCAAAGACTCCCAGATGGTGCAGGGACCTCTCTACAGGTGGAGCCTGACCCAGCAGAGCTTGGTCTGGCCTGTGCTGGGCTTCTGCAGCTGGGAGGAGGGGGAAGGAGCGTGAAAGCAGCCCCAGGGGGGCACCTTAGCCCTGCTGGGATCACAGGAGCAGAGGAGGAAGGGGCAGCAGAGTGGTGTGGAGCAGTGAAGAGCCCGCAGCCCTGCTGGGGGCGCAGAGGGACCCAGTGATGCGGCGAAGACCACCAGGCTTTCCTGATGAATCTCCACTACAAAAAGTTTAGAACTGGTGGAGCAGAGTAATATGTATTGAAGGGTCTGGAGGTAGCAGTTACGGTATATGAACAACATAATAGCATGTAGATAAACCTGAGTTGGTTTTAAACCAGCTTGCTCATGTTTTGGAATGTGGGTAGCCGAGGTAGCAGGGTGTTACGCCAAAGCAATTAGCCAAGTGGAAATGGATGTTCGCAATGTAGATGGGTACCACATTAACCCTAGCTGGATTGCTTCTGATATGGGAATTACTTGAATAGCTTCTGAAAAAAGTACATGACTAGGGCACTGTACTGTGACATACTGTTATTTCCAGTCCAGCCTCTGATTATTCTCTTTTTGGCCTTGGGCAAGTCACTTAACCCCTCTGTCTGTTTCTTCATCTGTAAAGTATATTATGGATATTTATCAGTCTCACCAGGACTGATTGTTTAATATTTATAAAGTGCCTGAAGGATTAGAAGCTTAATATAAGTAGCTAATACATATCACTTCAGATTGATTTTATTTACTTGGATTTTTTTTCCTACCTCCTACTGAATGAGATCCCATTTTGTAGCCTCTTAGTGCCATTCCTAATCAGCTGGACAGGTCACAATTGGGTAACATGAGGTTCATTTTCTCCTTTCATTCTTAGTTCCTATAAATCCTTTATCCTCCCTCCCTTTTTCTTCCCCCTTTTTTTAATTTAGAGATGAAGAGATGCCATATGTTGCTAGATCGTGACATAAATATATTTAAGTGCTGCCATCATTGGAAAGGCTGATAAACTAACATTATAAACCCTCTTGTTTGGGGGTTTATAACTCTGGCAGTATAATGTGCTTCAGGCTGAAACTTGACATTCATTTTTCCCCCTTGATTTGCTTTAAATCCTTCACTCTTCTTAAGTTAAACTGGAGATTAGATACATTAGTTATAGTTATACTAGTTATATAAATTATAATGCAGCAGTAGGCATTTAAAATAGGATGTAAATCAGAAGTAGAGAATTTCCTACTTGTTAAACTATGAGCCTGGGAGTAGAAATCTGGGCTGCTTTTCTTGAGTGTGTCCCTGGCTTGGCACGTGATTACTAGATTACTTAACCTTTCTCTGCCTCGCTCTTCTGTCTGTTTACTGGGATGATGATGTTTCCTGATTCACTGGACTATTGGGAAGCTTAATTAATTAGAAATCATAAATGCACTGAGATTCTCAGGTGAAAGGTGCTGCAGTGTGAAGTATTTTTAAGGAGACTAATGAAAATCATTGCGCCTGCTTTTCTGTTTCTGTAGTCGTTGTCCCAGATTAATGCATATCAACTCTTTGAGCTGTAAGATATGTGGCAACCAGTAAGGAATTTGATTTGCAGCACCACTAGATCACTTAACAGCTTGCTTTTCTCAAGCTTTCAAACATTCACTGTATCTCGCAGCCTGGTAGCCTCAGCCTTTGCATGAGGAATTTGTCTTCTCTGAATTCCACAGTTTTTAATGAATTCACTTTGCTCAAGACAGGGCAGGAGTCTGTAAGTGAGCCCTTGTGCTGCCGAGTTTCCAGTTATAGCTGTTCCACTTTGTGCTGATGCAGGAGTGCTCAGCCTAGTAGGTGGAAGAAAACAGGAGGGGAAGAACTTGGATTATTCCTGTCTTTTTAGCAGGGAATTGTCATGGCTGGTGATTCTGGTTGCTCTCAGGCAGCTTTTTGTTGTAGCCAAGACTCCATATGGAAAACAAGGTTCCGGCTGTTGGGCAGTAAGTTTTGGGACACTGAAAGATGTTCCTCACGTGGTTTAGGTTGAGAGGCCTGGTCTGTGTCTTGAAGGGTGCTTTCTGAGTTTCTCTTGAGGGTTTCTGTTGTCAGCTGTTAGTTCAGCATGTCAGCATGTACACAGGCTTCCTAGGGCTGACCCAGACTAGTGTCTTCGCTTACAGAACTCTTCTTTGCCTGGACTGTCGTGCTGTGCTCAGGAGAGGTTGTTGGTAGTGGCTAAATTTGAAATGATCTTTCTCCTTATAATTTCAGGTTGAAGTCTTGGCCTCGGAGGATGCTACATTTGGACACAAGGTGTGTAGTTTGATGCAGTTTTGTTATCGAGGTCCCATAATTTTAAATTATTGGATGTGGTGTCACAGCAGAAGGTAATTTTCAGCCTGAGAACTGAGGCTCCTGTGACGTATATCCACCAATTCAGAGATTTTAATCCCTTACGTGTGGTATTCTGGGAATGGCACATAGGCTGTTTTAGTTGTGTTATGTAGTATAAATTATTTAAGCAAAGTTTAGTTAGGGAAGCCCAGGTGGAAGACTGGAAGTTCAGCTTTCTAGTGACTTTTAAGATTGGAGTTGGCTGAGTGTTGGATTTGTTCTTGTTCCACAGATTTGCAGCTCAAAAATCCTAGTCATTATCTGCTTTGCAATCTGTTGAGTAAGCCACTTTGTTTATGATCCTTTCTCACAGTGCATCTCAAGTAGAAAGTAATACACTAAACAGCTGCATCACCCGGTGTTCAACTGTAGATCAATGCATGGCATAACAGTATACCTGTTCGAGAGATCACTTTAGGCCTACTCTGCAAAATGAATGGGGTGTATGCTAATTACTGCTTGACTTTCTTTGGCCTATGAACCTTGTGATGTTGACCATGGTTCTTAATTGAGCACTAATAGCAGATGATTTTAGGCAAGGCAGATTGTGTGTAGGCTAGATCTAGTTAGCTGAGAAAAGAGAGTGGATAGGGGAGGGGAAGAAAGAGATTGCAGGAACAGAAGGCTAAATCATGACAATGAAGAATTTCCTCCTGCTGAAAGCCCACATGCAGTGATACCACTGCAGGTGAGAAAGTAGCAGTGTTATTACTACCAAGGTGAAAAAAAAAATCAAGAAAAGATTAAATAACTTCTCCAAGTTTATATAGAATGCCATAAACAAAATTAACCCACCAAAAAAAAAATCTTTAAAGGACCTAAATATTCATGATGCCAGAACTTAAAGTTGTTGCCCTTATTGTATGTTTTATGTTGTGATATCTGATAGTGATTGAAATAAATTATTAAAAAATAAACAGAGCTACTCCAGTATTATTTGAAGTATTCAACATATGGGTATTTTCCATTTTTTATTTAATACCCAGCATGCCTACAGAATATTCACTGAATATTTGATAAACCTGGAGGGTCAGCTCTTGTGAACTCATCTCCATAATCCTTCAGATTAGCTGGGTAAACAGAAATATTACTGAAGATTATTGTAGCCAATAGCTCTCACAACTAAAACACTGTGAAGAAGACTTCTTACTGTTTTTTATGGCTAAACTTGCAAGTTATTTTTTGGTCTTAGTGTCATCTTGATGGACATCATTTGAAACACCTTTCTACCACCAAAAGATTTAAGAATTTTCTTTTGCTAAGAGTGAGATTTTGCAAAACTGAATATGTATTATTGCGAGCTCTAACACCATCTTCCAGAGACCCAAGCAACTTTTCTGTAAGATTCAACATTAGAACCGACAGGTTCTTTTTACTCACTTAAAAAGTAGTCTTACATTATAATAGAATATCTATATTTAGGAATGCCGTGTACTTTTTATCTGTCAAGAAAAAAGGACAAGAAGGTGGTTTCATCCCAAATTTGTTAATCCCAGAATTTATCTTAGCTGTCTATTTTAGGTTTTCTATGAAAACATTTTATTTCCCTCTCCCCCTTAAAAAATGCTTCCTCTATTGCCTGTCTCAATGACAAATAAATGGTAGTCTGTCAGTGTTATACTGACAAATCAGTTGGTATGCCCATGGAGAATACATATAAACACAATTTTTGAAAATAAAACTGATTTTCATTTCATAACTAGAATAAAAATCTTTCTTAAAATAGGAAAATTAGTCTGAATGGCAAATACCAGATTATAGAGATGAGAAGGGTATAAGCTTAGAGTTTGCACAATGTAATGCTAGCCTTGGTGCCAATTTTCAGCCTGAATTTCTTTCTAGGTCTAAGGCATATTCTTGGGGGGCTATTTTTACAATATTGGGTGTAGCATGTGCCTTGGCTTGTAACGTGGTGTAGTCCCCTTTGTGCACATAAGCTGACCTAAGTTGCTGCAGAGAGTAGCTGTTCTTTTGACTGTATCCATTCTACCTGTCCTTGGACATTTATCACCTAGTCTTACAGTTGTTGACAGGTTGTGTTTCCTGTAGCTACTGCAATACTGTTTTTAAAAAAGAGCATTTCTAAAATGCTGAGAGAGCTTATAGCGTTATCCTTTTGTTTTAAATACTCCATGTTTTCAGTCTCGTGGTAAATACCCATCCTGGCAGCGAGTGGGTCTGTTTCCCTGGAAAGCAAGCTGGGCGAGACAGCAGGACATTGTTCTGTTGCACCATAGCTGTCGCCCACAAAGGGAAGATCTGGACATTTTGTCTGTCCCTTGAATATTTGGGTCTTTGATGACAGGCACAGGTAGAATCGGCTACAGAATCCTTTGGATGTGAGATCTGCATATGGATTTGAACAAAACAATTTTTAAGTTAGAAAGAAAATAAAACCCAAAGCTACTGTTTCACACTGTCCAAAAACAAAAAAACAAAAAAAAAGGGGAAGGGTAAATGGAGGTTACAAAACTTCCAGATCTTATCTTTAATCCTTAAGCTTAGAACAGATACAAATTGCACACCCTTAGTAACAGTTCTTCAAAGTGTTCCTTCCACACCACTTTTTTAATAAGAAAACAGATTTTCCCCCAAACAAAGGTAGAACACAAGGCATTTGTTGGAGTAAAAATGCCATTTTTGGTATGAACGTTATTGTTTTTTCTTTATTCTGTGCATATGTGAGACCAGTACTCTTTAATGATTCATTAAAGTGTAAGCAGTTTTTCAGTCAAATTTAAATAAAAGTTGTTGTTTGATAAGTATAAAGATGAATACATTTTGACAGTGTTATATCCAAGCCTTCCTTTTGATTGAGTGGTAGGAAACAAAAACATTCAGCTTTCTGTGCCACTAATTTTATAGAAGGGGGAAGCTATTAGTGTGCTGTAACAGCATTTTTGAAGATCGTACAAGTGGTATTCAGTTTATATGTGCGTGTGTGTCATGTTGGTTTCTTTAAAAAAAAAAAAAAAAAAAAAACAGGCTTTGACCGATCTTACAGTTTCAGCATTTGGAATGGTTGTGACGTGTGCATGGTTATGTACAGAGAGATGTAAGGAAAACGATAGCCTGACAAATCATAAACAGCTGATAGGTGATCTGGGACAGACTTAACAGTTCTGCATGGTTCATTCAGATTCTGCTGAGTATAAACTTATGTATATAAATAAGTTTCTTTCAAACCATAGTTGCCAAGAAACTAACACAAAATGAGAATGAATAGATGCAGTGGTATCTGCCTGAGTCTGCAGTCAACACAAAACAATGTATTTGAGAGTTGGAAACTCCTTCAGTCCCATTAATCTTATTAAAGCCTAATGATGACATGTAAAATACTAACAGTACCAATTTAATTTGTGTTGATTTTAGCTGGAATAGGAAGATATATTTTAGCAGATGGGACCAGTGCTCCCAGATGGTAGAGGAAATAAGAAGGGATACAAATATGTGAAAAAGAAAGAGGGGGGGAAAAAAGAACGGTAAGATGCACAAAGCAAAAATAAAAGGTAAAAGGTTTAACCATTTTGAATGGTACTTATTTTAACACCAAGGCAGTGAACAAATAAAAATAACTGTGTCTGAGTTTTTAAAATCCTCCTAAGGGATTTAGATGCTCAATTTCCATTAGAACACTTTAATCCCTTAGGTAGAATTGAAAATCTTAGTCTGAAAGGTTGGTTATTATATAAAGATTTAACCCATATTTTATTGTTGTTTGAGCCTCGTATTGGCATCAGTTGGAATTACAGTGCACAATGCAGTAGTGTATACCCCAGACAGGTTAAAAATGATATTTGGCCCTACCTAGAGAATGAGATACTTTTTTAATATTTGTGCTCGGTTTACTATCCTTTTCTTTCCCTCCCTGTCCCTAAGGCTTTTGCTGTCAGCAGCTACCTGACCCAAATAATCTAGGGTAGAGGAGGTTTCATTCAGTTAAGAAGGGTGAGATCACCTTGTCCACATGTCTCAACCTGTATGTGGACGTGTAAAGCGCCATAAGCCCTGTTTGTGGAGGCAGCCGCAGAGCCTGCCTACCCCAGCTAATGCTGAGGAGCAGTGATCCTAGCTTAGGGCAGCATTAATATAAATAAGTTTGTTAATGGCAGTCCAGCAGCTACATGTCAGAAGGCTCACAACTTTGTGCAACAGGAAAAGAGACACTTATGTTCCCACAGTGGGGGAGCTCCACCAAGAGCTGGCCTCTCTTATTTGGTAGTGAGCTTTAATCCTGCCATTGTGTGTAGTTTTAAGCTGCGTTGTGATGTAATTGGCTTAATCATTACTATTATGTTGCTTTGCACAAGTTAAGATTGTAATTTGACATATGGAAATAAATGGCAACTGGATTAGTGTTTTGCAGGTGTCATTTAAGGAAAGGGGGCAGGGGCGAAAGCCTTTCATATTTTGCAAGGGGAACACATGCTAATGTACAGAGGCAGAATTACCCTCAGAGCCGCATCTCACGCTGTCCTGCAGCGGGAGCAAGCTCCCCCCATTCGTTTCTGGGACTGAACTGCTGGGGTCAAGGAAACAATCATATTTCTGATGGAGGCGTTCACTAAAGGAGCAATTGTACATTTCTGTCGGAAAAGACAAATACAGGAGAAAGCGTTTCTCTTTGATCCAGAAATCAGCATAATGGAGACACAGTTCTATTAAAGCAGTGTAATAAAGGTGACATTTCTGATCTGGTTGTGCCAGCGCAGCGGAGCTTTAGGCAGTGTTCGTGGGACGAGCTATATTTTTGTGTTGTGACACAGCATAAAGTGATGACCTCGTCTCCATAATTTAGTAACTCTGGAAGTTGTTGAGAGATTCTGTTCCTAGCCCCTTTTAAATGGCAATGTTGGTATGCATTTTTTTAATGTTCTTTCCCTGACATAGGATATCCGGTTTTAAAAATCAAGCGTGCTGAGAACTAAAATCTTTTTCTCTTCCCAAACAGGCTACTTTTACTCCAGTTTATTAAAATTCTTTCCCCTTCTGCCAGCTTGCAAATGCTGCTTTATTGCGATACTCAGCACATCACTCTGCATCTTCTGTAGCCCACTTATTTTCACAGTCCCAGATACAAGTTCAAATCCCAAGGGGAAATTCAGCTGCACAGTGTAGCTACGTGTCCACTTCCTGATCTGAAGCATAGCACACCAAAGAGAATATTTTTGGTGGCTGTCTGTGAATTGTGACTGTGCAATCTAGAAGGAAACTGCTGTTCTGGCAATATCCATAATAGGGAAGCCTTGAGCTACGAGATGGAGTAGGGATGCCATTTGAGAAAATTGAGAAAACATGTTCTTAAGAGATTTTTTGTTTGCTAAAATTTTTTGAAATTTGTGTTGGATTGATTGGCACAAAATACTACTTATTTCTTGGAAAGAAGGAGAAAAGCCATTGAGGGAGAAGAAAAAGTAGGCATTAAAAATTGTTTCCTTTTAATGCATGCCTTGTTTAAGATAGCTTTCTTTTGTTGAAGTCTCTAAGCAGCCTCTGCTTCTGCCATCTGCTGGTTGCTAATAAAAGTTGCATCTTCAAAGACAAACTAATTGTTTTAAAGGCAATTAATCCTTTTTAGAAGAGGATGTTTTCAAGTGTCTGAATTATCTCTGTCTTGATATGTTGACGCTTGGAGTGTCTATGTGTGCGTTTAGTATATAGGAAAATATAGAGAAATGAGTCCTCATTTACATCTGTCTGTGCACTGTTGTTTTATGTATAAATCTGGGGGTTGCAAATAAATTTTTGGATTTGTTTCAGCTTAGAAAGAATAGATATTCATATTAGCCTCCAGTAACTTCTTTTCTCTACTTAGAATAGAATTAGGATTACACTTTTTTCCGGGTTTTTGTTTGTTTGTTTTCTGTGTGGAGTTGTTTTATCAGAGGTGTTCAGAGATGATTAAAAAGATTTTGCAACCTTCTTTTTTTGAGTCATTTTAGAGCTGTGTTTTAGGATTGCTGAAGTCTTCTGAGTGCCATCCGTGCTGTTTTTGAAGAGTGAAGAATGGCATTAGAGCAGGCTATAAGGGTTGGTTTTTTGTTTTTTGTTTTTTTGATATTCTCTGCAGGGGGTAGAGACCCCTGACAGATGTGCCAATGTGTTTCAAAATAGTTGCAACTAAGTAAGTAGTAGTAACTTCAGCACATTTCTGCCTGGACCTATACGTATTACTCCGATGTTGTTCAGAACAATCCAAGAACACGCAAAACAAAGCAATTGTGATCATGTTTTAGAACTTTTACCTAAGTAACCAGTAGTTTTTTGGTAAGTTTAGTTGCAATAAATACCTCTGGGGGTTTTTTTTTTAGTTAGTTTTATAGAAACTGAGAAGCACACCAACAGACTCAAAGCCGTAAATTCTCTCCATCCATCGTACAACCCTAACTGTGATCCACCTTACCCTGGGTGCTGAGGACTGCAGAGGATTCTATCTAGCTATCTGGCGTACAGAAGATGAAATCAGAACAGGAGTGTGGTACCCCCTCAAAATCTGTTCCAAACAGCACCTGCCTGCTGTAGCACCCCAGTCCCCACAGATCCTTCCCTCTTTCGTTACATGATTGAAGAGTTCAAGCTCTGTTGGAGGATGGAGAAGAAGGAGAGCTTCTTCAAGGTCCAAGGGACTCATCATGCAGTGGAGATGGATCTGGACCATTCTGAGGCAAACTCACATGAAAAGGAAAAGATAAAATGATACACAGAACAGAAAAAAAAGTCCTATGTTAGCTGAAAACCCGAAAATGCAAGAATATCAATATATGCAGGATGAATGACATAGTAACAGTTGGTTCTTTCCTCTTTATGCTCTGTAGCCCAAAGCCAGTGAGTGATGCTGTTAATTTGCACGCGCTCCTGTACTGCAGTCACAGGAAAGACAAAGTAAGGCTAGGCTTTAGGAAGGGTCTGTCTTCTGCTGCAATGTCCCTGTGAGTGAGCGTGCAGCAGGTCAGAGTATGCCATCCTCCTTGGATAGTCTAATGGCTCCTCCCTGGGTAGATTTCTTGCCAGTGACCAAAAATAGCAATAAATACATGTTTAATGCTCCTTTTCAGTGTGAAGCATCTTGTGATGCTTGCAGAATAAATACTGGTGCCCTTGGGATTAGACTTAGGCAGTCTGCATGTATAGGTGGTAACGTATTTATTTTTAAAAAGCGCTGCACACTGTGTGGAAAGTTAGTGTCGGCAAAGCTGGTGAACATCATGCCTGTCTCAGCATCTTTGGAAACTGCTGTTGTGAGATTTCCCCAGTGCCTCGAAACTAGTTGGCATTAGCACTAAAAAATCTTAAACTGCTAGCTTTCTTCCTGCACCCCTACTTTATGAACATACATAAGCATGATGAACAACCTTCATCTCCGATACTGCCTAGTTTGTGTATATTATCAAGATGTGGATGGGACCACATTTTGATTTTTGACACAAGTCTGCAGCTGCCGCTAACTTCCTGAGAAAATCAGGGGTCAGAAATTGGTGTACAGTTTTCAGGAACAGATGTGTGTTATGCACGACAGTTGTTTAGTTTCTGCTAAAGTGACATCTGTAAGAAAGAAGGCTTGGGAAATATTTTTGCTTTTCTAATTGGTCTGTATCCTTCTTCCTTCAGTACTTCTCCTGTGTTTCTGTGCTGTTTTAAGTTGCCACTGTCGAAATTAACTGCTGTAACCTTTAACCACCCAGCATTTATGGCAGCAGCAGCAGCTCCAGCAGCTTGTGCTTCCCCGTGCTGCTTTGTCAGTGTGCTTCCATCTGAGCTTGGAGAGACGGTCTAGGATATGCAAAGGGCATTTAGCCCTTAAGCTCTGTAGAAATGCCACAAAAGTACAAAGTTTGATACTGTTTTTTGTGATGGGAACACGCATCAACTTGAGGATCAGACTGAACCTGCCATTTCACATCAGCCACTACAATGCAGTGATATAAGTTACCACAAAATAGTGGTAATTCTCTTAGTCTTTCTGCTGTTATTCCATACATTTTTAATTGGTGGGAGCTCTTCAGTCTTAGGGCCTCATGTTTCCAACCCAGTTGCCATTGTCAGGTCAGTGTTTGTTAATAGTTGTTTCTAGCTGTGCTCCAGTCTGTTAAAATGTGACCAAGGCCATGTTTCTGTGATCCTGTCAGTCATTTACAGTTCTGTGTGGCCCGTTTGATTTACACTGCTGTTTTGAACTTTCAGGGAATATCAGATTTACAGAGAACTCTTTTGACAATTAGAACACCTTTGCTTGTAAATACCTGCAACTTTTAAGTAAATGTTTAGGCAGGTGGTCTCTTTGTTTGGGGGTGGGAAGAGGGCAGAACAGAGTCTTTGCAAATAGTTCCCTGTCCTTTCTTGATTAGGAGAGCAGGTTAGACCAGATTTCTTTTTCTTCTGTAAATTCTTCCCATTGCATAACTGGTGCAACCAGAACTTCGCCCTACAGCGATGAACCCCACCTTGTTACAGGAAGCAGGTTCCCATTAGTGTTGTGACTTAAAAACAACAACAACAAAGAAACCACAACTTTTTTTTTTCTTTTACTACTGTTCATTTGTTTGCTTTTTGTGTATAGTATTTTTTTTCTTTTCTTTTAACAGCACCAAACGGATGTACTCGTGGGTATAGAAAGTTCAGTTTTGTGCCATGTGGCTGCTTACCCCGATTGCATAGTCAGCTTGTTAGAGCTGATGCTAGGTTTGAAGAATACAGAAAATGCAAAGAGAAATGTGAGAAAGTTGTTGGGTAGACAGATGTGATTTAGGATTTCATCTCCCTTTTTTCCTGAGACAAGGTCAGGTGTATCATGCTTCAGAACTGTGCTTAGCTTGTAAAAGTACCGTTGACATGTCATCGTGGATTTCAAAGAGGAAGAAACAATGGCAATAATGCAAAATCTTGAGGTTTTTTTTACCAAAAGTACATTCCTGTTACAAAAACAACATTTTGTAACTCTGAAGCTTCAATTATTCCATTATTTATTTTTTTAAGAGATTCTTCTTGTGAGGCAATGTTTTCTAGTGAATTGGGATTTTGATGGATAAATTTATTGGATTAGAATGACAGTGGGAATATTGTTATTTTTCAAGGTCATTTCTTTGATTTGCTTGGTGAACAGTTAATTACACTGGATTTTAATAGTATATTTTGCTTTATCTCTTGTATAGGAAGACCAAGATTACAGCATGGTTTTGACATGATTTCCATATTGTTGCAATGTTTAAAATTGTCTGAGAGTATATGTTTTGTAAGCAATGGTGATACATTTCTATTGTAATAATATTTGTATGTCTTTTGTGATTTTACCACAGAATCCTTGATACTACCTGAAATAGAAAGCAGACAGATTTACAGTCTCTTTAGTAAAACTTGCCTTAACATTTGAGTCTGAAGCAAAATAAGCATTGCTTGTACAGTTCAATTTCACGAGACTCTCTCTTCTCACTCCACCTGATGGGTTTTTTTCCCTCCTTTATTGAGATCTGTCTGAATCTTCCCCAGCTGCCTGTGAAAATTCCTCATGGTATTATGCCTCGGTGTCAGAGCAGATGTACTGATTACCTTGTAAATTTAGTCTATAATCTAGAGTGGCTTTACAGCTTTAATCCTTGTGCAAGGGCTGTGCAGGAATACATATATCTTAGAAAGAGTTGTGAGAAGGACAGAGCTAGAATCCACACAATTTGAAAATTAGTAAATGCGTTTGAGACCTGTTGTTTAGGAAAGAAAACAAAGTGAATCATGTGGAACTGGCTTTTGTAGCATCTAAATATCACTGTAATGTGTACTGTATGACTGCATGCAAAAGCTTTACAGTAATATAGGTATGGGTGTTCATGCACTTTTTAACTTTTAGTTTTGAAGCTGTGGCGTGTGCAGAATGCTTCCAAAGTCAAAGTTGTTAAGCTGCCCAAAGAGTATTGAGGAAGGAATTATGTTAGCTAAAGCTTTTTTATTTTTTCAATAAACTCTTTTTATCAATAGTGTTGTGGAGGAGGATCTCGAAGAAGAAATTGGGGATGCTGGGCCTAGAAATGGCATGAAGATAGAATGGTGAAAAAGGAAATTAAGTAGGACTGGAGTCAGTGTCTTTGGTGGAGCAAATGCTGAAGACGGTCATGATACTCTTAAGATCCTGCATGTTGCCTGGCTTAGTTACACCAAGGTTTGAAAGTGAGAAGTAAAAGTTTAAACTTGATACAGAGAGCAAGGGAAAACTAATGGAGCACATTAAAAATGCAAGCTGACCTAGATATGCTGTTGAATGGTGCCATGTGGTGTGCAGTTTTCTATGGCAGGCTACAGTGTCTTGTTGACCAGCATAAAGCTTAAAAAGCTGAAAATATTGCACTGGTTACAAATCCAAAGAGAAGGTGTAAGAATAGTGCCATTCCATTGTATTTTATAGGTGACGTTAAGAAAAATGACTCTATTAAAGATTTTCACTGTGAAAACAGCTATTGACTTCTGTTAAACGTGTACAACATGTTTTAAAAAGAACATACTAAAATTACTTCTGGAGAATGACTAATGTGCATGCCCTATAGCCACCTGTGTGTCTACTTTTTGTTCTGTTCTGTCTAAACTACATGTATACAGAATCCTGGAAGATGTTAAAAAAAATAAATAAATAAAAAAGTATTAAGAGATAGTTGATTGGAGCTAGAATTAAAATTCTTTCTTTCTGGAGTATAATGATAGTCAGTATGGGAAAGGGTAGCAGAATCAGGCCATTAATTTAACTGTACTTTTAACTTCAAATTAACTTTGGAGAATTATTTTAAGAGATGTCAAAGTATCACAAAATGTTAATATGATATTATTTTTCAGATAATGAATATTAAAATAGCTCTTAGCTGCTGTTTGAAATTTGGTGGAAAGTCATTCATTTCGGTATTGAGACAGTTTCAACTTGATATGATTATCTTAGCCTATTTATAAATACGAAAAAAAGCTTACAGAGAAAATGTTGACCTTCCCCCTACCCCTGTCCCCCCTTGCACCTCCCTGAGCCTCCACTGAAACTATATGAATGCATTACTATAGTTGGGGTGCTGTATATTTTGATAGGAGTAGAAGGCTGGTTTTGGTTTAAATGGATTTTTTTTTCCTAGGGCTGTAAGTTATAAAGTGTTTTCAGTTGGTACAATAATAATAAAAAAAGGCTTGCGTGTACCTGTGATGCATTTGATTCCTCCCTGCAGTGACTCATTGTGGATCTCTTACAGCTAAGTGCTTGTTCCTTGGGATCAGAGGAAAATGCTACACACCTTCTGCTTCGTGCCTATTAAATTCAAGTTTCTACTGTAGGCAGCATTACATAGCTATCTTGGAGAATTAAAAGGGGAAAAAAATCAAGAACAGCAACTGAAGTGAAAATATAAAAAGCTGCTTTGTTCCCCTTCAACCCTACTGTTGATCTTTAATGTATTTCTGTTTTATTGCTTTCCTCTTCCAAATACACAAATTTTTCCTTCCTTCCTATTCAGAGCACCCATCTTTGATACTGTCTTGAAATTAGTGAATGTAATGGCAATTGCTGTTTTCTCTCCAACAGAACCTAAATGATGGATACCAACTTTTTAAATCTTACTAAGTATAATGTATAGTTCATTTATCTGGAGTTAGTATTTTGAGATGAAGAAGGGATTGTTTTCTCCATTTTGTTACCTTTTTTTTCTCCCTTACTTTTTTCATTCCCTTAGGGAAAGGCCTAGAGAACAAAGTGTCCATGTTCTTGAAATAGAAATAGAATGTTTCATTCATAATTTAGTGATCTATTTCTGTTTGGCAAAGTTAAGCACATGCTTAACTTTAGGTCTGTGATTAAATCTCACTGACTTCAGTAGGACTTAAAAGAGACAGTTTTGCAAAGCATTTATTCCCATCTCACCATCACACCATTCCTTCTGTCTCGTTGCTCTTTTTTTTTTTTTTCCTCCTCTGCCACGCTGCAAGTTGACTATGCTTAGTGTCAGCAGTTTATGTTCTGCATGTTTAATGAAGGCCCTGGCTCAGCTCAGCGTAGCCCTTCCCCTTACGCTAACAGAATTTTGATAAATGAGATTTTCTCATGTGGAAAGCTGAGAATGGGCTTTGATGGGAAAAGGCAGGGCATGAAATCAGCAGGTGTCAGGGTGTGCAAATTATGGCCATTTTAAAACAAAAACAAAATGAAGATCTTGTTACAACTAACTGTCTTCAAAACATGTATCTTCCTATGAAACATGAAAATGCATTTAACAATATCCTAGCAAAAGAAAAGTAAATTTGATAACTAAGAATTAAAATTGACATGTTTCTTCCTTTCTGTTTGCTCCTTATTTCCCACCACCACCACCACCACCTACCACCTTCATAGTCAAAATATGCTGTATGAGCAATTGGTTTACAATAATCATTATTGGATTTAGCACATGGAAATATATTTCAATTGTATTTTATATCCTGTGTTGTTTGAAACTATGAGACGTTCTCTATTTCATGCCCACTCAAATTATTGATTGCCATGGAATAACAGAGGGAACTACTTAAACAGATGGAAAGAAACTGCCAGTAGATATTGCTAGAAACCTTTTCAGCTATGGTAGATGTGTACAGTCCTCCTTCCTTTCTCAGTTCCATTTTCGTTTTTCTGATACTGCATGCTACCCCCTCCCCTTGTTCTTTCAGTCATTCTCCATGCAGATTTAGCTTGTTCAGTGACTGATCTCCTATTCAGAATATATTGCTGTGTAATTTGGAAAAATCTTATAGCATGCTTGCATGTGCCAGTGAGGTATTGGATCGTTCAAATAACACAGAACTCTTCACTGGAGATTATAATCTGACACAAATGATTGAAGGCCAGAAATGGATACTGCAGCCCTAAAACTGGAGCTATTTTATTACCTTATGTAATGTTTCATAAAAGTTTCTGCAGCTGTAGTGGATTAGGAATGAATTGTTTTTATTGGAGAGATGAAAAGAAAGGACAGTTGGTATGGTTATAATAATTAATAAATAACACAATTACTGTGCTGGCTCTTCAGCATGTTCAGAGATGAATTTAAATCAATTTCTGCTTGCTTCTAAGAAAATACTCAAAGATATATTTATACACACACATGTGCGTGCATGCACACACACACACCCCCCTCTATACAAATATATATGCTATATAGACATATATATATATACAAGCAATTATTTACGTATAGTTGTATTTCTTATATAGCTATACTTAATTATTTAGTTTCTTTCCTTTTTTGGCTAGACTTTTGAATGGCTTGAAAGCAGGAATAGTTGTGGATCTAGTGATTTTTTTCTAAGTCGATTCAAATCATGGCTGTGCACTAAATCTTCCCATAATGTGTACAAAGAGTTTCTCAGAATTTCCGCTCCCCTTCGTCCCTCTCAGCCCTTCTTTCAACCATGCTTCTGATGGGGCCACTCCACAATAGAGAAGCACAGGATTGTGAATGATCATCCACTGACATGTTTTGGGTCAGCTTTAGACCTCATGTACAAATTTTCTCATACAGATTTATATTTTTTCTTTTTTATTAAGGTATAATTAGCAATAAATCATTTGTTGTAATTTTGTCTCATCCCAAGTTTGTATTTAAAAAAACTTATCACTTCTTGTTCTTTCTCTTTAAGCATTTTACTGCAAAATAACTGAAGTTGCTGAGGCAGTGGGTTCCAGCAGTAACTTTAGACCCAGACCACATTGTGCCTTCGCCTCTATTTTACAGCGTAACTTGTAATATAGCTTGTTAAAATCCTGAAGTCCAGTCCTTTGGCTCACCCCTCCCTTGGTTACAGAAAGCATTTGCAGACTTTGTCTAGGATGTCTTGGTGATAAGGTGGAGAACAGATGGAGCTCATTGCTACTCTGCACTGCTGTCCGAAAAGGCTGGTCCGCGGTGTCCAGTGAGGCCTCTTGGACCGCTGGGCGAGAGCAACGCCAGGTGCAGCCGGTGTGCCCTCCCTTACATTGCATGCTGCTTGGGGCGAGGGGCTGGCAAGGCCTCGGGACAGCTCCGGCACGGCACTACAGAGCTTCGATGCTCCGTAGCACCTTCTGTGCCTGGATAGGTTCAGCTCTGTGCCAGAACAGCAGTCACAAATTTGAAGCTGAATCATGGGGATACAAAGTAGTATAAATACTATATAACATTATACATATGTGTACACATACACATTATAATATAGGGCTAGTGGATATTTCAGGTCTCTCTGGATGTGCAGTATTATTTGGGTTGTGAATGACTACTTAATCCACAACTACTCCCATTAGCTTTACCAAGGAGTCAGTGTTATTCGAAGTAACTAGTGGATTTTTAGGGTTCATTTCTGACCCCTTTTTCTCACAGTGAGTGATAGTTGGATTGAAAATCTTCTTTGGTTGAACTCCTCGCACAAATAAGTTGCTGCTTACGTGGTGAGCAAGGACAGTCGCACAGACTAGCTGCCTGCCTATGCATCAGCACCAGAACTGCCTATGGAGGCCTCTTCTCACCCAAATGAATGTTAAAATAATTCTACTATACTGCAGATTCGATTTCAGCGGGATTGAGCTAGGACTTTAGTACACACACAAATCCATTCTTGCCAGGAAGCAGTGTGCCCTCATTGTCTGGACGGTGCTGTAACATTTTGGGGCTACTCGAAAGAGGATGTGCATAGTTAATGTACTGTGATCATATCTTGATCTGATTTGAAATAAATGGTTTTGGTTAAACAAACAAAAACTAAAAGGGAAAAGAGAACTATATCCGTTCTGTGTCCGAGAGTTAAGCTCTGTTTATTTTGCCGTAAAACATCAGGAGTTAGGGTTATGGATTTTTTTTATAAATAATCTCCCTCCTAACTAGCCCCCGGTAACTCAGGCCAAAGAAGGTCTCCTTTCACTGTTTGCTGCTTACTTCCTTCAAGCTACCGGACAGAGAATGAAATCTTCAGTTCAAAAGATAAATGTTTCATAAGGATGTAATATACTGTTTCCACAGGAATTCCTAAAATGTTAAAGCAGTTTGTGAAACAGTCATAAGTAGTTATGGATAGTAGTTTATATGAGGTCATGTTTCTTTTTTTTTTCCCCCCCTTTCTCTGTTGCAACTGTTGCCACAGTTTTTCTGTGCTAATATTTACTGTGAATATACTTTTTTCCAAAGAGCATTGCTTTTTAAGACTTTGGAGATTTGTTGATGATATTTTACTCTGAAGAAAAGTAATTTATACTCTGAAGTGTGGTATGTGTTTTAGTTTAGAGTTTGCATTCCACACACATCCTTCCTTTGTGTTGTGGCAAAGGCCCTGCTGTCATGAAATCTGATAAAATCCAAATTTCAGATCTCAGTGCACACGTACCTCAAGCAGCTGTACTAAGGTGCCTGTCACGTCGGTGTGTTGGCCAGAGCCTAAGGGGAATTTGCCTTTACAACACGGGGGTGCAGAGTGGCGGGTGGGCGGTGAGCTGCAGCCTCACGCTCAGCCCGCAGGAGCGAGCGGGGGCCGCGGGGGGCCGCAGCAGTGGGAGCTGCGGTGCCAGCGGGGCCCCGGGACTTGGGGGCCCCTTCCCGGGTGCAGCTGGGTGCCCGGTGCTGCCCTGTGGGGAGGGAGGCTCAGGGGGTGCGTTTCTGAAAGGGACCATGTTCTGAATATTCAACAAATATAAAAAGAGCTGGGTTTTTTTGTAAGGTTGTATTTTCTGTGAGAAGAACTTTGCATTGTATTTGGGGCAATCGAGTTTTTTTTGTTACCTACCCTACAGGCCTTGCAATTTTGAACTTTTAAGGGGATTTTTGACCCTACAGGCCTTGCAATTTTGAGCTTTTAAGGGGATTTTTGACTAGCTGGTTTCTTATGTCCTTAGCTTCCCTTTTACTTTCTGTATTCTATATGCTTCAATTATTTTTATTTGATGACTAGATAGTGTACCTAGCTCATATTGTTAGTGCCCTGGGCCTTCATTTCCCTCCTCTTAAACAGCAATCTTGAAAACATTATGCTCCTGCTTAAACTTAAATGTGTCAACAGCCCAATTAGAGGGATAAGTTACGTGGCGCCTTAAGTCTTTATAGAACCAGGGGCCACAGCATGCAAAATTTGAAATGGGCTTTTGGTGAGGCCCAGACGCTTGCTGTACGTGCAACAGAAGCAAGGTTAGTGTTCTGGTTTTTTTCTCCACTGGCACATCTTTTAAGGTATTAAAAAAAGAGCCTATGAGATGTGGACACATTTCCAGATCTTTCTCCTGATTAAAATTCTCTCCTCTTATTTTAGTCTTGCACTTCTAATTTTGATCTACAAAGCTATTTGAGTTCAGTGTGTTCTAATTTAGAAGTGAAAGATGGCTTTTGCTCTCCTCCAATACATGTGCTCATCCAAGTGCAGTCTCCTTGCAGGCTTGAGTAGACTTAGGCTGTGTCACTTCAGAGCAGGCTTCCCTTAAGGCTCATCTGTTTTCCCTGTTTTGATAAGGAGATGGAAGGTGCGGAGAAAGGATGGTGTGCAGCGGAGGTTCAGTGTCGTGCTGGCTGATTTATACCCTTATCTAGATGTAGAGTATCTTAATGCCTAAATATTTTAGTAACTTAAGGAACTGTATAAGAATATATTTTTCTAAATTTAATTTTCCAAATGCCAGCAAGCTCAGTACATTCTGAGACATGTAACCTCAGAGCACAGGCAATTTGAAAGAGCCACTTGACTGTGTAAATGGATCAAGCACCAGTCTGTAGATTGAAGTGTACATATTTGCGGTTGTATGCTTGTGCATGACACTTGGCCTGGAAGAGAGTGGATATCCTTTGCTGGAAGGATGTTCAGTAAAAATGAATCTAACCATTTTGACATCTGAGCTAATCGGTCAAAGAGCAGATTGCCTTATTTCTCAAATTGTTTTTGTCCCCCTTGCCCTTGTGTTTCAAAAAACAACCCTGAAAACCAAAAGTAACAGGCACCCCCAAGTAACAGGAAAAGTGATTCAAAAGCGGTCATCTGTTAGTATTTCAAAGTTACAGCTCCCTACTGTACACTAAAGTTTGTGCTGTGAAATATATGTGCAACAGCTGTGTTGGTTGACTGTCAATTTTCTGACTCCTGTATGCATACACTCTGAATTTTCATTTTTCACTGTAAAGATCTGATGCATAGCTCATCCCCAGGCTTGCTTATATATATAAAGTTTTGACTGCTTATCTATAGCCCTGTGTATGCTCCATTTGAAGTAACAAAATCAAGGACTTTCTGTACCTTGGGTCCATTTTGTGCATACTCTGAGTATTGATGGTAATAATAGTGAACTCTTAAATGAAAATAAAATAACTCCTGAGATTGTCACTGTATATTGCCCACAGCTATGTTTGTTGCTTATTTGTCATCACTGAGCTATAACAAAGAGCATAATAAATTTAGAAGAGGTATTCCAGGATGACAGTCTTCAGACTTTTAGAAGGGCTGCAGAAACCTCCGATGCATTTCTAGGTCCCGAAGTTGGCACCTGCCATAGCTGAGCTAAGAAGAAAAGATCTTATTTTAGAGCCATTGTGCAATAATGGGAAGACAGTTTCTTAAAGTGATTTTGGAAAGTTAGTTTGATATTTGAAGCATATTCAAAATTAGAGTGTAAGTGTTTCTGGTTTTTTAAATGCTTTACTTCATAATAATTCTTATTTATGTTTCTGTAGTAAATTGCTATCACAGAATTATTGTTAAAGGGATTAGAAATGATTTGTGTTCTTACATACATATGATTCTGCAAAAGAGAAAGAAAGCAATATTTAAAAGCAGAAACTGTTTTAGAAATGGTCTACATTAACATTTTTGTTCTGTAATTGTACCTTCACCAACTAAAGAGTATTGCTAATACCTGAAACCAGTTTGCAAGGAAACTGTAAGGTAGCTTATGTAATAAGCAGGTGTCTAATTTCAAAATATTATGCTGACATTATCGAGGTTTTGGAATGTTTTTCAGAGATAGTGTCATAAGCAGTGTTTAATAATTCCACCTAGAGAGAACTTTCTTCGTGACCATTCTTTGAATTCAGTTATTTTATCAGTTTGTCTCATTTCTTCATGATTGTTCATAGAACAAAACAATAGAAATTTTGCTAACCTTTCTTTAAATGATGTAAGTTATTTAATAATGTGGATTTTGAAAGTCCTAGATAACTAAAGATTATGTCATTTCCTTGATATCATACATATACTTAGAAATGAAATAACCACATGTGCTTACCTTTCCCCTTTCATTCATGCACATATAGAAAGAAAATGAGAAGAGCTATGTGTACTGATTGCTTTCCATGTGTCTAGAGTGCTCTGTAATTCTTGTGATAAAGGGAACTTTAATCCCATTTTTAAGACCATGTATGTTTTTTCTGCAATCTTCCAAGCAGTAACTAAAATGAAGAATATTTAATTCTCTAATGAGATCTCAGAACAACTGTACTTTCTCTTGGATGGAAAATGCTGTTACTTTTGAGACATTTGTGTCACCACTTCATAGGTGTGGTTGTGCTGAAAGGTCCATGGAAAAAAGAGATACCTTTCTGGTTAACTGTAGAGTCCAGCTAGCATAGAAGTCTTTTAATTTAAAAGAGATTCTCCTTATTTCCAACTTTCCTATAATACAAGGTTATGGGGACTGGAACATAATGCAGACTCTCCCCTCTCCGCACACCCCTTTGCCCCCGAAATAGGGACAGGAGCATTTGTGGGACTCACAGAGGGAAAACAGAATCCAAGTAAAGGAACTCACACTAACGGCTTTGTCTCATTGGTCCTGTTTCACTCCAGATAAGTACTGACTGAGTGTTGCTGCTATGTTACATCTATGCAATTTATCAAAATTTATGGGATTTTTACTTGGGTTTCAGAAGGCTCATTAGTTGTCGAGTCAATTGAACATAGGTCATAATTATTATACTATTTGAGTATTCTTGAAAAAGATAAATAAGTAGTTGGGCTGTAAGATATGTTGGAATAAGAGGAAGAGAAGTATTTTAATAAAAATGTCAGTATTTTAACGTTTATCAAGTTCTACAAAACAAATGCAACCTGTCTTTCAAATAAACTATATTGTACGACAATGATCATAAAAGTTCAGTGATACTACTACAGAACTTGTTAAACATAAAACAGTGCAGTCGTGAAGGAAGGGAGTATATTTCTGTCTGTTTCTCTAGGACTGTCCCTAGTGAAGACTTGAAGAGTTTGCACTCAGGAGAGGATTGCTCTGTGAATAAACAACTCTGCAAATCCACAGGCTTTCAGTAGTGTTTCAGTTCTAGCTTGGGTAATAGGTTACAGTTCTCTGCTCACCACTCGTTCCAGAGAATGCACCTTCCCAGCGGTTCTTGAATTTATCTTGTACGCCATTTCTGCAGACCATCCTTTTGCACTCAAATGCCATAGTAATGTCAACTACTATGGCAGAATGATGTTCAGAGAAGCAAGGGCTAATTTACAGAATCCTCCATCACTACTATGGAGCTGAGACTGGTGAAATACTCTCTCTTTTTTGCATGCTTTCTTCTTTCACTGCAGTGTTGTATAGTTTAAGTCTCTCTATTTTTATAGTTTGGGCGGACAGGCATTGTCCAAAAGGATGAGAATGTATCTCATAATGTGCAAGGCAGCTGCAGCATGTCAAATTTTCACTTTCTAAGCCTTAACCCAAAAATTTACTTGCAGCATAGAAATTTGCATGCAGCATGAAAGGCATTAAGTTACTGCATCTCCAGGAAATCTTAGTGGAACTTGATCCATTTGTTGCTTACAGAATCAAGGTCTTAGATAAAAGGAAATGGTGTTTCCAAAATTCACAGTTGTTCCAAAACACAAAAATTTGGAAATTTCTTTTTAAGTTGTTTTTCATTTCAGATGTTGGTGGAGGGATATGTATAGCATGTTGTCCTTCCATCTAAAGTTCTGGGATCTTGTCTTAATAGCTACTTTTTCCACAGCCTTTCATACTCCCTATGGAGATAGCTTATTTGCACAAGATTTTGGATGTTATTAGATTAGTTACCCCTTTCTCAGAAATATGGTATGCTTCTGAATGTGCCATTAAATAGGTGGCACACAGAACTTAGACTAAGATTTTGAAGGCACCGCATGATGAATCCTTTGTTTGCTTCTTCCAGCTGCAATCAGTCACAGTATAACATAATGTTGTAGAATTTGAGGAGTTGTGTAGTTTTAAAGGTCTTGTTTTCTTTCTTTAGATTATGCACCTATCAAGAGCTGTTTTGACAAATTTCATTAGAGCAATGCAAGATGTTACAATCCCCGTGTACTTACTAGAGGCTACTGATCTTCCAATGTATAGAAATGCGCTGCTGTGGTCCACACACCAATCTCAAATCTTAGTTTAAAATGTTGATGAAGTTTGGGTTCAAGTGGCTGGGTGCAAGTTTATCTTCTCTTGTCATGACTTTTCTGTAGAAGCAGCAAAGTGGTGAGATAAATAGCTGGAATAGTACCATAAATAATAGTGCCATAAACTGCCCCAGCCAATTCTGTTGGATTCTGTCTGACAATGCCCTTGATCTGTATTAGTGAAGGACACTAATGGGGCTACTTTCACCTCAAAATCTTCACCGTCGGTTTCTGGGAAGTCTATGTATGGCCTATTGGCTGCCAAATCCTTCACCTTTTGCTTTTTTTCCAGATTTATCCGTTTAGAAATTGGAGAGACTTGCATGCTTCTGCAAAATTAGATTTGGTCTTGGTCCTTTTCTATACAGACAGGATACTCATTTCATAAAAATAGATGCTGAGATGCAGAATAACAGAGGAAAAAAGGTAGCAGTGAACAGAAATAAGGCAGATGTATTTCTTAGCACGGGGAGACGGGAAAGGCAGTGTTGGCAAAGCTTGCTCAGTGACGCTATGCTCCTCTTACACTGGAGAAATGGAGAAACCTTTTCTCAAGATCTATTGAACACTGTATGAGCATTAAATACGCTGCAGAAAGAAAAGTAGTGTCTATAATGCTTTATAAAGGTTTGTGTAGTAGTATCTAACTTAGTGGTTTTCTCAACATAACCTCTTATGACCTAGTTGTTCAGCCTTCATTCAGTTTGCTGGGATTCATACAGAACAGGAGAGAAAAAAAGTCTTTTGTGTTTTTTTTTAAATCTCTTTATCCATTCAAAGCCAAGATTTTAAGCCAATTTTTAATGGCTTTTTTTCTTTTTTTTCCTGTTGACTGGCTTCTCCCCAAGTCACATCATTTTCAGTGAATCTTTTGAGAGTAGCAGAGTGCCCGACATTATAAGGGGTAGTAAACTGGAATCTGCAAAGAATCATCTGTCTATTTGTATGAAGTAAGCAGACTGGGAAGGAGGCACAATAGAGTAATACTGGGATATAAAAACAGTGAAAATTCTATTTGTATATCTACTCCAAACTTACTTTTTTAAGCAAAAATGAGAATGAGAAAAGACTTAAAATGAAAAGAATTGGAAAGGTGCAGTGTGCATGCCTTTGGCTCTTCAGCACTTAGCAGAAGAGGCAGGCCTTGCCCCAGGAAACTCCTTAGGGGCAAAAAAGGAAAGAAACAGCACTGAAAGCAAGGTAATTGCCACATCTTTGTGGACCCTTGTTGCCATCCAGGGGAAGGAAGCAACAAATCCTCCGCCATCGTTTCCACAGTCTCACCCAGCTCGGAGCCTCACTTTCCCCTTCTCACACTGTGCCATAGCTCCGGCAGTTTGTGCATGGAGAGAAGGCGTAGTGCAGGAGTTCAGGTTTTATGGCAGATGTGGGGTACGGAAGGTGTTTGTCTTTGTCCTGCAAACATGCAAGCTTTTGTTCTTCCCTCACTGGTTCACAACACTAGTGTAATACCGAATTGTTTGCGTAGTTTCACTGTATGGAACAGTGCTGGCACACAGAGCTGTATGGCAAGACATTATGTAAGATGAAGTTTACCAAAAAAAAGAAAGAAAGAAAGAAACAGTCCATCTTGTTTGAGCTCCATTCTGGAAAACAGGAACGGGAGGATCACTACTGATTAACTGTAGCTGGTACAAATCTACTGACTACAAAATAATTACACCCAGGTGTAATTTGAAAGTGGTTTAGAGAAAACAGTTATTGGGGACAATAAGAAGTCAGGAAGGAGATGAAAAGTTAAAAGCTATTTTTAAATTATGATGTTTGTTCTAGCTAAAATAATGAGTAAGCTCTCAATCATTTAGTCACAAGCAGGTGAAAGCAAACCCCTCCCTTTAGACTAAAACAGGTACGTAACTTTGCTAAACTTTGCTTGTGTAAAGTCTTAATTTTTCTCATTTTGTACTAAAATTATATTTAACCTTCTAGTGGATGGGAAACAGCAGGGGTGCACTACACCAAGAGTCTGGCTATAAATCTAATTGTCCTTTTTTCTTTAGTAGTGTTTTATTCTGTCTTTGGGGCTGACCTGGTAAATGACAGAGAAGTCATCTAAATATGTGCAACTAAAATCTGCTACCCGTGATGACACCAGCACAAATTTAGTAAATCTATTCACTTAGAATTTCAAAAAAGAGAATCTGGCTCTTGGATTTCAGAAGACTTTCCCACATGTTGGTAATATATTTGAAAACTTCAACTGTGCTGAAGTAGCATTGTCAAAAATTTCCTTTTAAATGGGTATCCAGATTTCCCGGGGTATTTACATGCCCTACACTTCCTTCTGTTCAGACAGCGTAGAGCTGGCACGCACCCGCCGTGTGGGGCGAGCGGGTCCCAGGAGCGCGCAAAGGCCTTGGCGGGTGCCGGGGGCCCCGAGGAGCCATGCCGGAGCCCCTCTCCAAACCCTGGAGCCGGCACTCGTCGCTGGTTCACCCTGCGCCGCAGGGCGCAGAGCTGCTGGAGGAGCGCCCACCCGGCAGCCCGCCGCTCTGACGCTCGCTCAGGACGTGGCCATGGCGAATTTTCCGTGACACTCTTAGGTGCCGATTGAGTGCAGGAGGCAGAGGTTCGGTGTTTGTTTATTTCTGTTTTGTTATTTAACAAATGAAACATTTGGTTTATGTTCAAACGTATATATATTATTTTAATCTAGATATTTGAAACAGACAACAAAAATTAGCTTTGTGAACGTCTTGTTAGTGCTGGAAAACAGAAGGCTAATGTCTGCAGTAAGCAGTACCATCTAAAGCAGTGCCTGACTGCAGTAGATCTAGTGAGACCTTTACGCTTAAAGGAAAAGAAATACTGCTTCCTCTAACATGAAATTTAAAACTTTCCACCTCAAGCAACCAATCCATCTGTCAAAGCCAGTCTGTAAAGTAGAGCCCTGTTGAATGATCTGAAGGCCAGAAAATATTTGTGCTGTATAGGCTTGCATTTGTTAGCAAATAGCATTTTGATAATTTTTATCAGTATGCAGTAGTCCTCCTTTAAGAAAAACGAAATTAGTTGTGTGTGTACGTACTGAGAAGTTTAGCCCCGAAGAATAAGTTTTAAAAGGCAGAATGAAATGGAGACCTGCCAAGCTTGTTGGCTAGAGTCATGGACAAGAGCAAGGCCTGTCTGAACTGCCACTCAGTTTTTATTCTGCGAGTTTGCAGGGTTGGTGATTAGAGTGGCTTTCGCCCAATTATGCTGTGATTATTCCGCTGCACTGTAATTGACTGGGGAGATATGCTAATACCTGTCATTTGGGATGATAAAAGATGAGCGGAGGACGCAATGCATTATTTAGCTGGCTGTGTGATAGATGAGGGATGCGCAGAGTGCTTTAATTGCTGAGAAGAGAGGTTAAGCTGAACGAACGGATGAATTAGAAATGAGGGTTTTTTTATGGCTTGTGGAGAAGTGAAATAAAGGAAAATGTGCTTTAAAACTGAAGCAGCAGATTGAAGCAAACACAACAGGATGAGATCTTTTAGGCGGCTTAATTTAAATATAAAAGGCAAAACACCATTTAATGTTCAGTAAATAATAATAAGAAGAAGAAATGCTCGGTGAGTTCATATCCTTGCCAAAAAATTGTTGTTACAGGAAGCGTTTTTATTTGAGGTGATACTTGATAATTTGGAACCTTTTCAATTTCTGTTGCAGTTCAAATCTTTAAAATCTTATTTCTAAGGAGTGCTATACCACTGCTGAATACTGTGTTTTGTGTGCGTAGGTCAGATATAGATTTACATAAATAATATTACACACACATATACATACTGTATATACACACATGCGCGCACACACAAAATCTCTCGAGTATATGTGTTATACAGTTAATAAGTGCACACAGAGAGAAGTGAGATAAAATGAATATTCATAATGATTGGGGGAGTGTGGCGATACAATTAGCAAGAGTATACAAATAACTCACGAGTGACAAAGCTCTTACCCTTTGGGTGGGAAGGTCATTAGATACTGTATCTTCTTTTAAAAAAATCACCTAGCGAAAAACAATGAAGGCAACTGTAGTAATTTTCCTGTTGTGGCATTCTTTCTATTCGGTGTCAGTAGCTGAGCCTTTGCCCAAGGTTTAGAAAAATACTTGGAGCTTGTTCCCATCAATCCATGTACGGGATAGATTTTTGAGAAGGATTCTCAATTTGCGGTCTTATGTGGTACATCCTGCTGGCAGAGAGTTCTTCCCCATGATCTAAAAATTCAGCCAAAATAATAACTTTCTAAGTTCAGTGAAAAAGTATGCATGAATCCAGCTTCTGTGGAAATACTGACACTTCCAGTAGTCATCTAAAAAATACAGGGATTCATGGAGGATATTACCCTATGATTACTCCGTTGTATTTCATTGAGTGTTGTTTTAGAAAAATGAGGCCTCTGTGTGCATTGGGGGCGAACCTTTATAAAATGGAGTCAATGATCGCCAGTGTGGTTGAGTTTTCCCCCAAGCAGTGTAACTGCTGTGAGGCTGCTACTTGTCCGTTGTAGTACCTTTTTTCAGAAAACCGCTCTCGAACCATTATTATTAAATGGTAGGGGGCTTGTCTGGAATATTATGCCTGTTGAACTGGATGTCAGCTTTAGACAGATGTGATACCCTGCTGCTGAAGTAGGCCTGAGCACTTCTCCCAGTGTAACTGCTGCCTCGTTTTCCTGGTCTTTCTGCAGTTCACCAAAATTTCCTTGTGGCTGCTTTTCATCAGCTTAGACAGGGATTGGCAACTTCTTTTACTGCTGTGCAGCCCATTGTTAAGGTTTTGTTGTTGTTGTTAAGTTAGTTTTAAAAGATCCGTTTATAAGGCAGTTCACTGCTTTTATGGAACCATTTATATTTCTAGGTGCTGGTTAATATAGTATTTGTAAAATGACTACTCTGATTTTGAAACACAGGTGCTTCTGGTTGCACCTTGGCTCGTCTCCATTAGTTGAATGGATGCAGCTCTTAGAAAACCTGTGTATCTTTGAAGAAAGAAGTAATAAAATGTTTTTATGTTATTCTTTTATAGAGTGTTATATAGAAAAATCTAACTTTTTTAAATCCCTTATTAACCATTTTTAAAGATGTTGTAAGAGAAAGTTTATTTGAAATGAGCTGGTTTGTAATAACATATGTAATGTAAAAAGTGCTTTTTTTTTTTTCATCCTGAAAGACACAGTCAGTTTTGCTTTTTGAGGTGTGATACCCCTGAAATCAGTCACCAGTTGGTAACGTGGCAGAAACTTGGCATATTGCAAGCTGTTTAGTAATGCTGAGCTCCTGACAGCAGACCAGATCTTCGTGCCATGGGGTCTTTAACATTCATGCAGAGCTGACAGGAAATATGTTTTAAAAGTATGGTCTAAAATAGCTCCAGGTAAGCTGTGGTCCTAATCCAGCAGCATGTAGACAAGAAGAGAGAGGTTACAGAAAAGGGAACAAATAGGTAAACTCATGAGCTAAGGTTCTCCCCAGGGACCAAGGGAGAAGTGAGTCTTTAAAACAGACTTAAAAGCAGGTGTGTGGAGGCAGCAGAAGTATCTGAAAAATGGCATCTGCTCGGGATCTGGTAACTTCCAACATGACGAATAAAAAATTTTCATCTAAATCCTTCTGCCTTTTTTGCAGTTTGTGGCCTTTTAAAGTTTTTGCTAACTTTATTAGGTTGTGATGGACCCCTGCAAATAGAAAGGGAGCAGAGCCCAGTCCTGCTCATATGTGAATAAAGTTAGCACCCAGTGAAATAATCCTAGCCAACTGTATGATTGATTTTAGTGAGCTATTCAAACACTTAGATGTAGGTATGTGTAAATACAAGGAGGATAAATCTACTACCTTTTCTTCAGACTTTTCTAGTCCAAGTTCCCTGGAAAGCATTATTTTCACTCACTGTATTATGTCATGTACAAAGCATCAGGCAACTTTCAGCGTATTGCCGCTATGAAATCAGCATGTGGTTTAAAGGATTTCCATGCTTATTAGCCAATAAATTTTACTTACCAGGAAAATAAAAATCACTTTTGATACAACAGTGAAGTATTACTGAGAGTCCTCCATTTCTTCAGTCCCTGGCTTTGCCAGTTAAAAGATTTGTCATCATTGTATACATATAATACATATACCTCTATGTGTGTATATGTATTTACATAAATTTACATGAACCCAGAATCCATATAGTAAATTTCTGTATTACATCATGATGCAAATGCCTATCTTTCTGAGAATTTCAGCTTGCTCTATTCTTTACTGTGCACTAGGAAGTACCTACAATAGTTAGAGATGGAAAGATTAACTTCAAACAAACAAACAAAAAACCTGAACTAAACACCTTGCTTATGACCAGCTGAAATGAATTATAGGAAAGAACCCAGTGTTAGTTGCTAATAGATAATCTTTGCTATTTTTTGGTTAGTACATTGTCAGGTCAGTTGGAAAATATTTGTCCTCAATTGTTGCTTGGCTTAGTGTTATTTCTCCACATTTAAGTATCTATAATTTATATTCCAAGGCAAAAATAACTTTATTTTGTTACTGATAAAAGATGAAACATATTTGACTGACATTGTTGGAAATAAGCGATAAGGAACTTTAACAGATCTATCAATCAAAACAGCAGTTTTATTTCTTGTATTATTAGCTCCTGAGGCTTTGCTGCAGCGCGTGAGAGGTAATTTCTTACTGTAGGCTTTTCTTACTGTGCACTTGATGTACTTCTGGGGTGGGCGGTGAAAACTGTACATTTTATTTTGTTTTCAGTGTTTCAGTCATAAGGTTTTGATGATCTCAGCTTGTTCCTTTAGTGGTTTTGTCTGGGTACAATCTAAAGAATCTTCGAAACCCACAAAAGCAATAGGAAACCGAGGTCATGATAGAACGGATTAATTTTTTTGGACTTAAAAACATGGTGGGTGATGGAAGGGAGGTGTGGAACTGAACTTATAATGCTTTATAAAAGCAAACCAACAGCAAATCTTGAGAATTTCAAAGCATCTTTCCTTTTCATAGCTTTGCATCAGGGCTCTGTATACTTTTTATGGCACTGCTCTAGACTCCATTTACGAAGTACTTTCTGAATGACCTGAGTTATCCTTGTGTTGTTTTTTGGTCCCTAGATCAATCCCAGTTATGAAAGTTTACTGAAGCCCCTAGTGAGTGAAACACAGGACAAGGAACCAGAAGCTCCTTTGATAGTGCCTAGGTGGCTAATTAGAAGAAGTGGAAGTATCATCCAAACGAAGCAGTTTGGAAACCTCTGAGTGCAGTACTAGGGAGAGCAGTTTCCTTGAGTCATTCAGCATGAACATGTACCTTGCATATATTTTTATTTAGAGAGAACCCCCCACACACACACCCCTTTTAAATATTTTTAAGTAATGTAGGCCCAGAGCCCTCAAACTTTAAAATTAGTCAGCTATTTAAAACCTAATGGACATTGCTATGTCTAAAGCGAGGCACATGTTTCCAGAACTTTGATTTGGATGGAAACCTCTTAAATTGATTCTGGCAGAAAAATGCAAGTATGGCATTATGAATTTCTGCTACTAAATGATTCTTTATCTGTTGGTCCTTTCAGGTAAACTTTAACCATATTCACCAGAAAATGTAAAAGGCACACTGTAATGAAAGTAATTTCAGAAAATAAAGGTTCAGTAGTGTTTTGTAAATCTATATTTTTTTTAAGCATGTAACATGTGAAAGCTTAGCTTTTAAGCCTGAAAACAGACATGATTCACAACCTTCCTGTGTTTAGCTGTCAGTTTAAAAAGCACTCTATTTATCTACCTGTTACTGTTATTTTTGTTTAAATAATGCTTTAAACTATTTAAATGCCAGGCATTTCAAAATCTAATTTACTTGGGACCAATTATATGTTAGATTATTATTATTATTATTATTACTTTTGCCCTAACTAAAACCAGCTCACTCGGATTTATTCTTTTATGCAAGCATATCCTAAGGTCACAAGCACCCTCTCAGTCCACTCCCTTCCTCGGAAAAGCCAAAGGCAGCAGTTAGTTCTGCAAAGTTCTTTTTGCAGGGTTACCGCTTGGACAGTCCATCAAGGGCTGGAAAGAAAAGACTAGCCCTAAACAGTTTGTGCTTTGTTGGTTAAAACCTAAGAAAAATCAAAAAAAGTGAAAATGATTAATTTTTGAAGTCCACCATAAATAAGAGAAGTAAAGGTCTGTTGAACATGTAAACAGCAACATGTCAACCAGTAACCGTCTGTAATCATCAGAGTATAGTAGCCACATCAGCTGCATCAGTTATATCTTCTCATTGTGTTAGTGATTTGTCAGTCGTGTTTCAACTCTTAAAAAAGAAAAAATATATCCTATTGGACCTATGATGAGAGTTTATTTGATCTGTTGTCCTGTGACTGATAGTGGCCAGAACGCACTGCTTCAAAAAGAAGATGCGGGGATGCTCAGCGTGTACGAATGCTGGAACTACTCCTTCCCATGAAAATCTTATATTAACCCATAAAAGTTAGAAAGTGGTTTAAGCTGATAATTTCATCCTTCCCAAAAAGTGTATCATTGCTAACTGTTGCAACACATTATTCTTCTAGTTCATGTAAATGTCCAGCTATTCTTTAAAACCTCTTAATTTCTAATTAAAATAAACTTAAATTTTGCTGGAGATGGGAGGCCAGTGCTTGCCTCTGGTCATTACTGACTAAAGTTAGTATTACATCTATACTAGAATTTACAGAGTTTTGAATTTAGTGGACAGTGTGGTATCTCTATCCAGTGAGAATGCTGTACTGCGCGTGGCTTGGCTTTGTACAGTTTTTGTCTGTATTTGTTGTTCTATGTTAAAAATAGTTTGAGGATTGCTGAGTGATTTGATATTTACTGAATGATGTCTGCTAGGAGTAGGTGCTGAGTCATGATACAAAGTTAGCATTTTGGTAGGAGATCGAAGGGGAGTATGAAGTGTGTTGTATTTTCAGCTTTAAAAAATATTCCTGCTGTTCTGTCCAGACATGCTCTGACTCTGGTGAACAAAAAACGCTGTTGTTTGGCGGTTTGAAATTCTGCGTTCTGATTTATTTTAAAAGTTTCAGAGGTAATAAAACCCTTTCCAGGGGTCTAAATGAGACATAATGAATTTGATTTTGGGGGGGAAGGGAATTTATTTCTGTGGTTGTTGCTTAATCAACGTCTATTCTGCCACTTCACATCAGCTTCTGTCCTTTCCAAGTGAATTAGTTCTTTGGGCAGCACGTTAAGAGGAAGTGTATTGTTCTTGGCAGGGCACTTGAATTTCTAATTACCAGATTCCTGCCTTAATTGCAATTACCTGGACACCCAGGCAGGGTGAACTTTTGGAAAAGAATGTAATTAGTGCAAAAGATACCTTGCTGCCAACTGCTTGTCTGGATACCTACACTAAGGAGAACTTTGGTAAGTTCCCATCTATAAAGACAAGCTATCAATCCATGGAAAAATTGCCTAAATGTTGTAACAGTCTGTTGTCATGCGTGTGATTATGGTAGAGCCTTAGACATGGTGTGAAAGTTTAAAAAAAACAAAACAAAACTATTTGCTATCCTTTAGGAAGGAGAGGGGATTGCTATGGCAGAAATAGTATTGGTATCTTTGTTGGAGGTGCTTACCAGTAAGGAGTTCATCAAGTGCAGAATTTGTTTAAATAAACAGCTCTAGTAAATTGTGGTCCACATGAGATAAACAAGGTACACACAGAGTAATTTAATTGAAGCAAAAATAAACAAATTAGGTCATTATTTCTTTGCAATAATGCCATTCTTTGCATACAACTGCAAAAGAAAAACATGTTACCCACCCAGAAGAAATAATACAAAACCACACTCTTGAGCAGAGGTGGAGCTGCAATAAGGCTATTTCAGAATATAGGTTGTAGCATGTCCTGATTATAAGCTGAAATCACTTGGTTTAAGACCCTCCGGAAAGGTTTACTGCATCAAGCTTTTATTGTCTGCTCCCTTGTGTTGGTTCACAGGAAAATTAAATTTAATTGATGGAAAAATAAAGGAAAAGAAGTTAAAGAATTACTACTTTTAAAAAAATTACTGCAAACTGTCTTTCATAATTGTGTCTTTTTAGTAGTTCAGCTTTCAAATAGTGTTGCTGATGAGGAAATTGAAAAACTTCCATGTTAAAATATTTTTTGCACTCTGGCTTGAGTGTTTTGAGGGTTTATGTTTCCTTTGTTGCTCCTTTTTAATTAAAAAAAAAGGAGCAGAAGCATTGATATGATTGATCCCTATGAAGTCAGGTGGACAGACTTTGTCTGCATGGTGGTAGCCAGTCGTAGCCTATCTGTGTCACCTATTGATGGACTGAAAATAAGAGAAGCTATCAGATAAGTGCCTTCTGGTTGTATAGAGAGAGTTATGAAACTGCTTTGTTCTTTCGAAAATCCAGTTAAGAGCACTTCAAATGACCAGCTCCGATGCTGGGCTCCCCAAGCTCGCATAAGGGGGTGAGGGAAAGGGTTGTGCTGGGAAGGCTTGTGGGGTGCAACTCCTCCAGATCCTTGGAAACAACCCAGGGGGAGAGGAGGGACGCTCAGGTGGCAAAATACAACCCTGATGAATAGTTACCTGGTTGAAATTCAGTTACCTTGGTGTTCACGTCGTTAACCAGTACATCAATATGGTTTTTATTAATAAAAGTTGCCCTGCCGCATATGGAGTGGTTGGCAGCAAGAACTTAGCTGGCCTGGTAGCATATATGAAACCAATTCAATTAGAGTCTAAGGTTTGTTGCCCAATCCTCACTTTTGCCAAAGTAGAAAGAGGTAATAGTAAATGTGTTGTGAGGTGATTCATGAGATTCAAGGTCAGCTAGCTTGACGGGCTCAGTACCAGGGTTTTTAAGTAGCTTTTACCTTTTGAATTTGTGAATAAAAGACGCTTTTAAAAGTTTGAATATCACACTGTTTTCATTATCATTTTGTTTCTCTGCTCCCAGTCTAAATTTAGCAAGTGCTCAGTCTTATCAATCATACTTTTTTTTTTTTTTTTGTCAACCATGTAGTGCTGGAAAATGTCATATTAGAAAGTTTTTTTCTTTCTCTATTTTAGTCAGACTCACAGATTAATATGCCTCCTGTGTTAGAAAATAATACACACATTGTATGTGTTGGGCAGAATAGCAGAGAAAGAGAGTGATACTCATGCACGCACAGGCACAAAGGTTTCAAACACAGCTTGTGATTTTCAGGTGCTAAAGTTGAAACACTGTAAAGAGGTCCCTTCTTTTCAGGCTTCTTGGGACTCTTGGAAAATGAAGCTTTTTTTTAATGGGATCTCACTTAACTCGCTGTTAATTTTGAAAAGTCTTGGCAAGAGATGTGATTAACAAACATATCATTTTTAACACCAGATAACCAATTTTTCCTGTCCTTTGAAAATGAAAAGAGAAGGGAAACCTAAATATATTAAAAGTGTAATATAAAAAGACAACAGTTTGTCATTGTGGGATTTCTTCCATGTCTTAATTTTGCTGATCTTATAACTGTAACAGCAAAAGTGTGTTATGTGTGGATATATCTATCCTCCCTAGTTGTTACAACTAATCTGCATTTACTAGATCAGAGCTCAGTGAACACTAGCCCCAGCCGTAATGTCTGAAGACCTAGCTAACTTGTATCAGCTTGGAGGTTACCATGGCCTTGCCTGGTTGCTTCATGCAGGCTTCTGGAGAGCTGAGACCTTCCTATTGTTTAGAGTGCTCATATTCTTCCAATTTATACACTCGCTAGGGTTGGGGGCCATCATTCTTTTTCCCCCTTCTTTCATTGGGAATAAGCACAGGGTATCTTTTATTTTCTTCTCTGTTCATACTTTTATGCTTTTACTGCATCTCCTTTCAATCCTACTTCTTCATACCTTTCTTGTCAAAAAAATCACATAGTGTAGTTCACTGCTGAGGACCACTGGAAAAAAGAAAGTTCGCAGCTGATTTGATGTATGGATGGAGATGGAGGGAGAGAAAAGCAACACCTTTAACTGATATTTTTACTGTTCCCAGTAATGGCAAATTAAGACGTGGATTCCAAAAAATAAAAGTGAAATGACATCTGGATAATCTTTTACTTCTCATAGTTACAGCAAGTCTTAATGTTTCTGGTTAGAATCACAGTGTGTATAATAGGGAAGTGCTAAGATATAATATTTGGAACTAAATAGTGAGTCCTTACAACTTCCCAGTTACTAAAAGTGTTTAAAAGGCCATGTCTTATGAATGAACCGAGACTGTTTTCTCCTGAAGTGATTGCTGGTTCTGTACCTAGGCTGGAATAAATCTCTAACGTATACATCTCTGTGCTGCTGAAGTGAAGAGAGTAGACATTATGATTTGCACTTTGCTTCCTTTTGTTTTGAATTCAAAGGCCATCTCTAATTGATGGAGGTTTCCTTTATGATGCACTTATTTTGCAATCCATCATGCGCTGCTTGCATTGCCCCTTGCCTTCATGGATGTGCCGGGCTTTGACCCAGAACTGGTAAATGAACCCTGCAGGGAAATCATTAGAGAATTGGAACGGTTGGGGTGGAGGGACCAAGGGTCAAACCATTACTTCCCCATAGGGCTGCCGATTTAAATTGGACTTCTTGCTTTTTGGAAGCAGGTCAAGTGTCAGGGACAGTTGAAGTGGTCAGGTACAAGCCAGTACAGCTCATGGGCCTAGTCTGGTTCTTTAGCTTAAAAAAATGCAGGCTAGACAGGAAGGATATAGTCTAATGACACCTTCTCTGTTTCTCTCTGCTTTTCTCCCTTTAAAAAGGAAAATGAAAATCCTGAGAAGTCAACAGGAGCCAGCGGTCTTGACAATAATGTACCATTTTGTAATCTCTCAGAACACTGATAATTTTGTAGAATAGTTCATTCACCTTTTTAGTCTTTCCTGGTAGTTTTCTTGATTGAAAAATAACGAACCATATTTTGTAACAAGGAAATACCTCCATAATTTTTTACTAGAAATATACCTCCTGCTCTTTTTTCCTTTCCTCAGCTGTATTCTGTCCCTAATTTTTTCAGACTCTTAAACTCAACATAAATGTAAAATGACCTTTTTCACATGGTACAAAGTAATAAGATATTTCCTGCTTCCAGAGGAAAAAAACTCCATAGTAGTTCATCTAAGGCAATGAAATATATTGCTTGATATGAGAAAACATGTAATGACTAATTTAGAAATCTGTAACCATTGAAACTTTTTTAATTACCAAAAATTTCCAAGTGTGAGGAAATTAAATATGAAAATAAGCTTAAGATGTCAAAAATAACCAAAAAGCTGAGGTTGTCGTACTACTGAAGTATGACCACAAACACTGAAGAACAAAATGGATTGTACTAAAAAAGAAAAAAAATATTCTGTAAAACCTGAAGTTCTTTTCAGTGTGACTTCAAAGCGCTACAGGGCTCCCTCAAAGTCCTAAGCTGCTGTGGAAGATGATTCAGAGTACCTGGGCTAGGTTCCCGCTTTGAAAAGCTTATGCAGAGGGCAAATTTCTCTCTACTGATTACAGAGGGAAACTCATTTTCCATGCCTAAAATTACCCTTTAGAAATATTCCTCTCTTCTGCTCTGAATGTCCACCATTGTTCACAGCACTTAATTTAAATCATTTTCTGACTTGTATAAAGAATTCCTCCCCTCTTAAATATTTTATGAGACACAAAAGAATTAACACGAATACACAGTTGAGTTAGTGGGCTGAAACCCAGCTCTTCTTTTGAAATCAATGACAGAAGAGCCTTTCTAGAGAAGTAAACATGTTTTGATCAAAGAAGATAAATTAATTGCAACATGACTGATAGGTAAATGTCTTTAAAATATTAATGAGAAAAAATAATGGAAAAAACATGGAAGCAACTGTTTTGTTTGGGGTATCCTGCTCTCAGAAATACACATACTTGAGATCCGCAAGTCAAAAAGACTTAAAGAACTCCGAACTCTCCATAAAACTATTTACCATATTCAGCTGCACAGCGACACATCATTTGGTGAGAACTGTGCTAGATCACAGATGGCAAACTTCATGGCTTATGATTTCACAAAGTGGGCTGTCTTCGCAATTTGGTTCTCTTGGATCTTACTTTTGGGAATCCTCTGGATAAGTAGGAACAAAAATGTTAAGGTTAGTGTGTTTATCCTTTCAATATAGTATATTAGGGGCTTTTTTGTCATAGCTTACACATTCATCTTCTGTTATGTGGAGGGTTCTTGTAATTATAATTTATCTGTGAGAAGGAAAAGAGAAAATTTGACTGAATAAGAGAGAAGCTGTATTTTATCAGACAAAAATTCCCTTTCCTGGGGTCTTTCAGTACCTGTATGTTGTCTGGTTTGTTCGTATGCTGCCTCTGGCAGGGACAAAATCTTTTGAGGCTGTACAGCCTCAAGCACACTCTCAGCAGGTAGTAAATAATCTGCCGGTTTGTCGCCGAGGCTCTCGGCTCGCCGCTCTACTGCGGTGCTCAGTGCTGCGGGTAGCAGCGTGGCTCTCTGCCCTGCCATTTGAAGTGCAGGTGCGGCAGCAGGGTGGCAGAGCTCACTGCACAGCAGCTGGGTCAGACCCAGGCAAGGCAGCAGTGCAGGGCCCAAAGCAAGATGCTGGAGGGTCAGGGAAACTAAGAGCAGTTTTAAAGAGAAGACATGGAAAATATAAGTGTGTCTTGGTTTCCGTGCTTGAAGAAGGGGTTGTAGCATAACCTGTGCTCAGACTGCACCTTGTCTAGTGATGGAGGGAGACTGAGCAAGTGACCAGCTGGAATCAATTATCTTATATTCCTGCTTCTTTCACTTCCAGCAGCTCTTTCCTCTCAAGCAGACTAGAGCTGAGAAGTACACAATTGCTGGTGTGCTGAGAGAAATGTGCTTTTCTAACACCCTCAGGTTCATGTCTAGTGGAAGCCTACTAAAAAGGGTAAGCAATTTGGGAAATAGCGCCTTGCATACCAGTTTCTGGAAGGGAGAAAATGGCTTGCCTTGATCTGAACTGCTGTCCAGCATCGAAGCTGTCCTTGTTTCAAAATACATTGTGTTCAGAGCTGGTGTGCAGCACAGCCAGGAGTGTGGTTACTGAAGTACAAGAATAGTCTGAATACTGAGAAAGAGTAGAGTGACGTGACAATCTTTAAAAGTAAATAACAGAGAATTTTCATTCACAAGAGCTGCTCCAACTTTTGATGTTGATCATGATGAATGGTACGTAATGAATGGCTGGGCAGTTGAGAGAAGCAGTTCTCTGAACGTGACTTTTCCATTGCAACACAGCAGTACTAACAGCCTAACTCCCTTTGATAGGAGATGATGGGCCAGGAAACAAACTGGAAGGAAAATGGTTTTCCTGAGCTCTTCACAGAAAGTCTATGAGGCTTTGGGGCTTTTGCTGCTGGTCATGCAATTTGTTTTAAAAGCTGAAAAATCAAGACAGCACACATTGTAGTAGCAGTAATGTTGGTGAAGTTTTAGGTCAGTAGCAAGATGGGCAAAATCGTTTAATTATGTCCATCCAGGGAAGATGAACCACTACATTAGTGTTTGGTACAGTTCACAAGAGGGAGCAGTATTTCTCTTTTAATGGGTGAACAGTTCTGTTCTCTGCCACTTCTCTTGTGTTGGAAGGGACTGTGCCTGAACAGCGTTCTTCCAGTTGTCGTGCATCCCATGGCGTCTGCTGTATTCTAACCCCAGAGCTGCTAACCGTCTTGCATAAGGACCATTCCTTTACTTATTTTTACTTTAATGATGGTGTTTCCAAGGTCAGGAACTTTTATGGTTTCTTCAAGTCCTTACTTTTTTTTTTTTCCAGTGTAATAAGTAGAGTGAAATGAAAACATTTTACAGCTAGCATTACTGAGGTATAAATTTGATCTATTGTTCTGAAAAGCTCTACATATACATCTTGAAATCAGTATAAATGCACCCCACTATAGTGTTAATTTTTTTAACATATGTTATGTCTAGTTTTATACAAATCTCCCTCTCCATTCACATGTATATGTATGTATGTATATGGAGAAGGTAAGATGTTTTCACTTGGCTGTTTTTTAACTTCTGAGAGTAGATAAGGGACTAGCGCTTGAAATCTTAAGAACTTCTTCCCTCCTTCATCACACTCTTGTATCCCTAGAATTACTGGTACTGTCTTCTCTCTGTTTTAAAATTCAGTAACAAAGTTAACACAATGTCATTTTATAATTGTAATAATGATCACACAGCTGTGCTTTCCTAGTATTATAATGCATGTCAGGATCAGTTTAGGAGCTCAGCTTCATTTCCTGCCCAGATGTAATTCTGATGACCATTATTACAGTAAGAAAGTTCTTGTTCATTATGGCTGAAGCCTGAGAGAGGCCTGCGAGAGGTAATGAAGGCTAAGGTAAAAGGATGTTACAGCTCTGAGTTAACTGTGCCTAAGCTTTCAGCTGGTTTGGGGAGCGTGCATGTGTGTGCAGGGCAGGGGAGGTATGGGGGGCAGGAACAGTTCATGCACATGTGCCCGCGTACATATAAAAAATAACAACAACTTAGACATGTTTTTCTTTCTCGAGTTAAGAAATGTTTTCTTTATGAGTATGTGAAATTCTGAGGAGGAGCTCTTACTTAAATGAACCTGTGAGCAGCCCATAGAAAAGCAAGTGCCTGCAGCGCTAATAATGAGAACTGACAAGGCAATCCTGCTGTGTTTATTTATGACCTTCTGCCTTTGTTAGCTCTTGTGAGAAATTCCTTTCTAACCATAACAATATTGCTGGAGTTTGGCACTGTGCTGAGAAATCCTACGGAGCCCTGAGGCCCGCTAGCTGGCACTGGTACAGCTCATAACAGATTGGTATGATTGCTGAAATTTTTACATGTTTTTTCTTTATTTACTTCTTTACTTAATTCATAAGGCTGTTTGTTACTATGTTACAGTTGTTTATTCTGACAAGCACCCTTCAGAACTGTGTTGGCACTCAACTGATTCCAACTTACTGATTCACTTTTTTCTCCCCCTTTTTGGTGGTCTGTCTAATGAATTACTCGGAGAATGAAATGATGTTTGGTTTGATATTTCTTCAGTTAGATCTTCATAGAAATTGTGAAATAGGTAGTGTTTTTCAAAAGAAAGGTGGTCAGCCAATGTAGAAATGATGGCCCTAATGGTGATCTTTTCAGTTTAGAGCCTACAAAGGGGGCTAGGATAAATGCTCAGGCAATACCTCAGCCAAGCAGCAATGACCTTAAAAGCCACGTACTAAAACTTTTGTCTGGCTAAAAAACATGTTGTCCTTCTCAAACTGTACCTCTTATTCAGACCCAGATGGCTCTTTCCCCATCTTTCAATCACACACGTCACCCCAAAAGCTCTGTTCCCTGCTTCCTAAAGCCACATTATGTTGCTCAAACACAGATTTGAAAGTTGGAGCTTCAGCAACAGGTAGGGCCTCACCTCAAGTTCTTGCCATGCCGAAGTGTCTCTTCTGCTTCATCTTCTGATGGCTGTGGTGTAGCCGTTGGCAAGAAGTGTGGTTCAGTGATCTGCTCCGGATGGCAGGGGGATTCCCATGGGGGAACAGCAACAGCAGGGGAGGAACGGAAGTGAGAACTGCCTACAAGATCCTTCCCGGCAAAGGCCTCTTTCAAATGCAGCCCTTAATTCCACCTTTTGTCTGTCACATTATCTGACATGTTTTTTTCCCCCTACATATGAAGACACTCAAAAGTCTGTGAAACTAAAGTAGAAATGGGCGGAATGAAAAGTTCCCTGCTATTCCATTTACCAATATTTCATACCACTGATTTCCAAATGTACTGTCCTCCTGGACCATGGTGGCAGTGGTGTTTGCTGGAGGGGACCACATGATCCCTGGCTATGTGCTTGGCAAGTGTTGTTGAAGGATGTCTGGCACCTCAGGTCAAGGGCTGGGTAAAGCATGGTAGGACAAGGCAGACTGGAGTGTCCTGTTCAATAAGGCTCCACTAATTGTCCACTAAGCATGGTCTGTGGATCAGTAGCCATGTTCTTGCCAGTCACAGCTGCTATGCACTGAACATCCTGCCTGTGCTTTCTTGGCAGATTTTCAGAGCATGTTTATTAGCATTACGTTGCATTGGTAGTTCAGAGTAATCCCAAATTCCTCCCCTCAAGCCAAGAAAAATTTGAGAGAACAAGCTCACTGAATGCTTTATCTAGGAGATCTTGGAACTCCCTGTGTTGCATGTGAAAAAAGAATAAGCTGCCACTTTCAAGCATGCTGAGGCACTCAAAAATTCAGAAAAAGTTGGCTTTCACAATTTACCACAAAAGTCTTTCCTTTCGAATCTAATCTATTAATTAAAGAACAGCAGTAAGTGGTGTATAGATTTCTTCTGTAGGTTGCATAGTCTGTATGGTTTAACGGTTTTGTAGTGACTCTTTCACTTTTCCCCTCATTTGTTGGATTTCAAGAGCATATCTAAATTATGAACCTGTTGGATAAAGATTAGGTAAATGCACTCGAAGATCGGGGCAACTATGTCCTTATCTTAGCCTCAAGATACTCTTCCCACCCCAACAGTAAAGTTTGTAAACCATGGCTGGACAGCATGCGTAGGAGTAGGAGGGAGGGTATTGGCCTTTTAGAATTTTTTCTTATAGTTTAATTCAAGGAAGCACTACAAGTTACCCTTTTTACTAGCATAATCAAGATATTATTTTAAAAGAAATCTGAGACTGAGACACTTGTAGCATTTTGAAAGCATTTTGAATTTTATGCAGAGGTTTCTGAGATATTTAAATTGTACACAAGTCTGTTATAACTATATTATCTCAAAATATCTTGTTCCCTTGGAGCTGAATTATTTTGCAGAACAGTATGCCCAAGCAATATTGAATTACAGTGAGGAGTTATGAACTACAGAATTTGGGGTGATTAGGGAATCTGGTGCTAGCTAGCATGTGACAGAAGAGATCCAAAAGTTTATTTTCTGCTTTATTACTGTCTTGGATTTCATTTCCCATCCTTTTCCCAGGTTACTTGGAAGTGAAAAGCTAGGAGGGGTTGAGTGAACAGCTCTTGAAGCATAATTATTTGATTTTGCTGTTATGCCCCATAAACCTCAGAAAGGGGTAAGCAGTTTGTGTATGTGTGGGAGTGTGTGAAGCCAAAGCAGAATCAGAAGGATCACAGTTCTTGTTTGCTTCCCTTTACTGGTTGTTGAACTACGCACCACTGGAGTCAGGTTAGGTTCAGAAAAACGAAAGAAAAACAAAGAGTGAGGAGGATGAGGGATTCCTGCATGATGATGCGAGAATGAGTCTTGAGTGGCAAATGAAGCTGAATTCACTCATTTCTCCTTGGTCCCACAATGTAACACTACATATAAGGGTGACAGTTGTGTTAAGTAAGACTTTATTAATCGGTGTTGTTCTCTAAGGAAAGTCTCCTTATTCAGCTTCTTAAAAAGGAGGCCTTTCTAATATTTACAGCTCTCTTTGGTGTATGTATTTTTCTCCTGTTTTCAGCATATGATTCAAGAGTGAGAGATGGAAGGTTATTGGAGCACCTGTGCTTTTGAAATTTAAGGTGTATCAGTGGCTTATTTACCCTCATTGAATTGTGGTATTCGGTTACACAGTGTTGTGGGGGAGAGAAGAAAGCGGCACAATATGATGCATTAGCAATCTCTAAGCTAGTGAAAAAGTACATTTTGCAGATACTCATTCTCTCACTAACCTGCTGGGACATCTGCTTTATCAAACCATGACTCCCAGGAAGGGCATTAACATGCCAAAAAAAGGCAAGTGCTGTAGATGAAGAGCATTTAAATCTCAGGGGTACAAATGTAGGTTAATCAGCTGTTTTAGCCCCTTATCGTGGTCCACATATGGCTTTGGGGTGTCAGAACAGCTTGCTTGTTATCAGCTTGCCTAATTTACTGTGGGATGGAAAGATCAGCTTTCAGTGATCAGTGAGCAATCGATCATTTTATCAACACTTTTTCTGTTCTCACAACTGCCGTCTCCAAATCAAATGGTATTACAAGTCCAAACTTTTTCTATCATCATGCCTGATGCCTTTTGAATGAAGCGTGGGGTAATCTGAGACGCACATGTGGAAAGACGTCTTACAGTTGCAAAAGAGGTGTGTTGTGACTCAGGGGATGTCTGTAGTATTAAGCAATAGGTCCATTAAGCTGCACGGGGTTCTGCAATCATGTTTAAAGAGCTTCTGCTACATAAGCTGCCCTTCATAGACCTGAGCAGAATCGCCATGCTGCAATCTAGTGTAAACTTGGAGGGAAGGAAGATGGTGGTCTCCAAAATAATTGCAAAAAAGCTTGAAAGCTTCTGGCTTACTGCATATTTTCCTGCATTCAGCTTCTTTTCATTTCATCCTGATAGTTTAGTGTGCCTTCTCCCAGGGGAAGAGATAGTCTAGTTGGTCTAGAAAATGGCCGCAGTCCAATGAGGTGCAAAAGAAGGGAGTTCTTATGTCTTACCTCATGGTTCTTTATATGAAAATAAACCTAAGTTTAATAGAAGGGATTTCATGTTTGTGTCTATTTAAGACTGACACTAAGGAAACTGTGAATGAGAAGTAGCATGCGTACCGGCTAAGTTTTATTAGCTTGCTTTTGTGCAAACGCAACTTTTTCTTTTTCGTCCTGGACTTAGGGGCGATTTGTTGGTTTTTCATTGTTTTGGTTCTTTTAAGTGTTGATAATTTATTTGCTGTAGCTACAAGAGTTGTTGGCTGAGAATATTTCTTTGTTACAATACTAAAGAAACAAATGGCTCCTAAGGGTTCATGGCTTTTTGTTTTTAAACTTTATTTCCAGAATATCTACGTGCTAAGCATTCTACTTTAGAGATTAACAGTGAAGTTCGTACCTTGAGAGATGCTGTGTTATTGTTTTCCTGTTCTGGAGATTTACTGTTTACTTTCAGTATAAAAAAGTATTGTTGTCAGACAAGCTCTGTATCTTACCTGTTTATAGTCCTTGTTAGACTTTGTCAATTTGCTTTGATAGCACATGGGTCGTTAGTATTTATCGTTTCGTACACAGAAGTCGATGTTTGTAAAGTATCAACTTTTTTATGCCATTAGGAGATTTCTTGATGCAGCTAGAGATCTCAGGAGTCCCCTTCCCATTAACCGTCAAAGAATTATAGACCGCATGATAACTGGTACTGAATACTCTCAGGGAGGTGTGTAGTTGTCTGTATTTTCATGTAGTTCCTTGAAGCTACAGTGTCAGTTGAAAATTTCTAATTACCCTAAGTTGTTTTTGCCGTAAAGCTCTCGTCTGGACAAGCAAATAAGATCTCATCATGGATCAGTGTAAGCACAGAAGTGTGACTATATCCATCTTAGCAACTTCTTCTAATCTTGTCTGTGACAGATGCTGGCATATCACGTTCTGTTTAGACTGCTGTACATGGTAGTTGATCAATTTGTATCATTTCTGATTTGCAGGAATTGCAAGCAGTCATACTCCATTCCAAAAAATGGACAGAAATTATCAATATGTAATTTAACAAAATGCAAAAACAGTCTGTTCCCTAATTAAACACAGACATGTGCTAGGATAAATTCTAGAAAATTTATGTATATTTTTAAAGCATAGGATCTAGCAACTTGTACGATGTGGTCCAAGTCCATTTACATATGGGCACTGCAATTTGCTGCAGTCAGTTCTAGCTTTTCTTCTCAGACACCTGCATCAGGTCAGCGGATTTTTTTTAAATTAAAATAAAATCATCTTACAAATACAGATCCTTTGCTTATTAAGCAAATGTACCGGGGAAGGATTCCTTTCTTTGAATGAGCTGGGAATTCAATGCTGTGAGATCCCAAATTTAGTAGAACAAAAGGATATTCCTAGCCACGATGACTACTGACTAAATCACCTCTCATTAGTCCAGCCTCAGCAGCTAGAGAGGCCAGTCCCGTTTCTGGACCCTGTGGGCTGTGCTGTCACTGCAAGGTTCGCACTCAGTAGAAGTAGAAGCTTGCGTGAATGTGTCCATGGAGGTGTGCTGGCAGCCACAGCCCATCCTCCTGCGTCATCTCCATTGTCACAGCAGCTCCGGTCTGTGCACAGAGAGAAACACTTGGCTGTTGCTCCACGAGTGGCTTCTCCGTGTACTTCATGGAGAGCCAGCAGGGCAGGTCTCCCTGTCTGGGAGACCCATTAGGGTGATGTTGAATAGCAGAACCTCATCAAAATCATTCTTTTTTTCTTGACTAGTTCTATGTCTGACAAATCATTAGAAATACCCTTACCCTCGTGGATCAGAATTTCTCATGGCTCCATTTCTGCACTGTTTTCATGGTTTTGTGCAGCAAACAAGAATAAGTAAGGGAAAGGAGGTCGACTTTTTGTACGTAATTTCTTAAAGACCTATTGAAAAGGCAAAAGTCAGAGCACTGGTGCTGTATTATTTGCTTGTGCTTTTACTTAGTTGCTTAAGTGAATATAGGGCTTTGGGGGAAAAGATTTTGCACTCTTGGGGACTTCCCTGCATAACTTCTCAGAGAAAATATTTGATACTAGTAGGAATCTTGACAACACAGTTCAGTAACTAGGTTATTTTAGGAAGCATGTGAGCTCCGTGGAATGAAGGATATGGGTTTCCCTAGCAAGTGGTGCCTATTTCACACCATTTTGTCACTAAAATTAGTGCAATAAGCTAGCTTTTTTTTTTTTTTTTTACCATGTAATTAGAATTTCCTTCATTTACCACATAATTAGAATATTGCATCAATAGTTCACTATATACAGATTGCAGTTAAAATTTTGGTTAAAAATACTACTGAAACATGTAGTAAGTAGAATGAAATAAGACTGTCAAATACCATGACTAACTAAAAAGTATCTGTACCCAATTATTAACTAAGTTCAGGTTTGTCTTACAAGTAAGTTCTTAGTATGAAACAGATGCTATCTTTGTAATAGCATTTTCCAAGGTAGAGTTGTGCCTATCATTAAAAATGTAGCTTTTCTCAAAGAAAGTGTTTGAAATGGAAATGATCTTATCTAGTTTGCCTTTAACAAACCTTGAATTAGCAACATGCAGTGAATAAGCCTTGTTTTCCGGCCCCAAATTTATTTTGGTAAAGAGCATTGGTGGTGTGAAAGGTGCTCTGAGAAAAATATAACAGCAGACTAACTCGTAAAATGGTAGGCAGAGGATGTTCCCTGTGTCCTGTTAAAGAAAGAGTTTTAAAGGATGTGATTAAATATTTTTGGCGTGATTGGTTGAGGATTGCAACATACCTGGCTTGGAAGGAGGACACCTGTTTGGGAGGCAGTAGCCTTAGAGCGGGAGAGGATTTTCCTCGTGGTCCCCACCATCCCTACGCCTGTGTGGTTTTGCAGTTGCACAGGAAATCGGGGGCTGTTAGCTCGCTTGCCATCTAGACAGTGTGACCAGCGGGGCCTTTGGAAGACTTCTTGAAACATGCTATTATAGGCTGCTTTGTGATGAAAAGAGGTCTTACAAATATCTTGAAATTTAAACAGAGCTATTGTGGCTTTTTCTTTGTGCGCGTATGTGTATTTGTCAGCCAAATCATTTGTTCAAAATTAATCTCAATTACAGGGCATATTGTTTATAATCCCCTATGGCTCCAAAACAATAGCTGAGTGTATGTGTCTGCTTGAATATATATTTACATACTTATATGTAAAATACATTTGTGCATATATATAATTCTACTTCTAAAGCAGAGATTCGTGTTAAGGAGAGGGATATTTCGTGTAGGATTCTGTCTTTTGAGCAGTACCATCTTCTGTCCTAATAAAAATACTGCATAAAGGCCTGAATTGAGTAACGCAGGCTTTGATCCTGAAGTCAGTCAGTGGTTGCAGTTCTCCACATTTGGCACCAGGATTCACACTAGAAAAACTGATGGTAAGATGGAGTCAGGGGTTTTCAGCTGCGTGGAGAGTAGGAGGTTTTGTGTGTCTTTAATTTTAATATCTACAAAATACCTCTGCTTTTCTTCTACTCTCTGAGCATAAAGGAACTGATAGGCTACACTGGGGAAGTTTAAATAAGTCCCAGGTTGTGCGTGTTGTGCAGAATCCTGCTGAGAGATCCCCAAACTGCAGTAACCTGTTCAGTGAACTTATGGTGTAATTTAGCATCATAGGACCTTATTGAGCAAGGTGCTCAGTATCTACTAGACCTGTTCTGCACTTCTCGTTTTCCCTGACTTCAGAGGAGGTGCTCATCATTTTCCAACTGTATGCATTTAGCAAGGAATACTTTTAGTAATACCTTGCTTGTTTTACGTCTGCTGGGACACTCTTTAGCAAAACTGGCAATTGCATGAAGTGTTTGCAGTGTAAATTCTTGCTCCATCGTGAACGTGCTAATCCTGTCGCACTCTGTGTGTAAAATCACTGTGTTATTACCAAGTGTTATTACCAAGTTACTGTAGTCTCATTTTTGTTGTTTATAGGAACTAGGAATATTCCTTGAGTAAGTTGCATTATTATATTATACATGAGGGTTTGTATTTTCTTTTCTAATGCTCCATTTGTAGGTAACCTTAGGTTCCCTGACTGTATATAAGCAGTTTACTTTCTGCTCCCCCTTGCTGGCTGTGTTGCAATTGTAAATTAGCGTGCTATTTCAAGAGTGGCTCTCCTGTCAGTCTGATAAGATCGTACCACCAGGAAGGCATAACATTATAATCCTAAGCACAATGTGATCCTGTTCATTTTAGCTCTTGTACTTGTCACAGGGACAAGAATAAAGGTTGTGCATGGGTGCAAGGTGAGGGTAGAAGTGAAGATAGTCATAGATAAAACACTTAGCTAAAAGAGATAAATCCTGCACGGTGACATTCCAGTTTATAATCAAGGTATTATCTAGAAATAAACTTTGAAAGCTGCTTGGGATGTCCTGAAGAAAACAGGATGTACAGGCGACATAGAGAATACAGCGATTTGTGATAGGGAAGAAAAAAAAGAATTTTTATTTTGTCCTTCACTTTTTCCTTAGAACTGGTACCTTATTTGAAGCATACTCATACCAGAGACAACAATAATAAGATTATTCTACAAGAAGCAGATCTGTATAACACAACGTTTCTGGTAATTCTAGACTTGCTACATTTTACTCAGAGAAATGAGTGGTTTCCAGATAAAGCCTCTGAAAAGAGGTAAAATTTAAAGCATGCCTTGGGGTATGGGGACTTCAGCCCCTTAAAAGGATCCCTGCAATTACCTAACCTGCCAACTTTCCAACAAGATAAATGGAAGCACTGTAGCTTGAAGGTGCCTTGGTTTGAATGAGTTGCAGTAAGTAAGGTCTCTCTGTTCTTTACAGGCATCATAGATCTGATAGTACTTATAAAAGAAGAATAGAGTTGGTGCCCTGCTGACTAAATTGTCCTCTGGAGAAGTATTAGTTACAGAGCTTCTTTGTTAACTAGGCTGTATGCTTAAACCACTGTGAATTTCTCTTATTAGGAGGCTTTTTAATAGCTTTACATATGGATATGCTAAGTAAATGTGAGTATATCCATATAATTTACGTATATAATGTGTATGTGTACAATCTATATATAAATAAATGTTTGCAATACAGAAATTGCACATGGCTTCATTAATGTTCTGTTACACTGAGGAAAAAGCAAGCATTATAAAACTGATAATAGGAGAACAGTAAGTCGACTTCTGCTCTTTCTGTCTGGGTGCTTCATGTAAAGTCTTTCTTCTTCTCTTTAATTTCCCAATTAGCTTTTGTGGATAACAGAGGTGTTTCTAAAGCCTTTGTATGCTGAGAGTTTCCCAGTTGCTCACCTCCTCATGCTTTCTGCCTTAGAAGACTAGGTAAGGCCATGAAGTGTATGTTCATTTAAAAAAAAAAGTAATTCCCAAACTAGCTTGTGTAGGATGGCTGATATTTATCCTTTTAGCCCACTGTAACACAAGGTGAAGGTTGTGTAGCCCAGGCAACTGTATAGACAATAGCCTTTTATGCAGTCCTGTGAGAAACCTTATTATCAGATTTCTTAATTGATCTGATGAATACTGGTGCTATGATAACTTCCTCGACAGATGAGTTAAATGAATTGGGAAGCGTGCACATGCGTTATGCAGCCCTGGAAGGAAATCCCCGTTTGTGCTCCATGAGCGTGTGGAGCATCTTGCGCCGCGGGTGTCGGGCTGAGGAGTGCTGAGGGTGCCTGGAGCCCGCCTTCCTGCCGAGGGCTTTATTTATTGGGGGAGGGTGGCAGAGTTTAGCTCTTTAAATAGCCTGGCATCATGTAAGCTTTCCTCTTTCTTTCTTTTCTGCTTTTATGAATGAGTTGCATCAGGTTGGTGAGGAAATCCCTTGAAGGCATGCACTTGAGGAAATGCCTGGGACTTGTCACTCACTCCACCCCCGTGGGAGATTAGCAGAACGAGAAGTCATAATGCGACCTGATGGGAAAAATGAACCTCGTTCTTGCCCCTGCGTTCCTGCACTCGGCAAGCCAAAGAGAAACTGTGGGGAACTGTCAAGTTTTGCCTTGATCTCGGAACAACAGATAATTTCATTATGGACGGCACTAGCAGCTTCGTGGGGTTTTTATTATTTTTTTGGTTTTGTTTATTTTTCAAATACCGTGTCATGTGCTGAAACAAATGAAAGCTTTAATCCAAACACTGTTTTAAAATCTTCGTTATTCTCAACATAAAGCCATGTGTTTTCTATATCTTTTATCAGTTGGGTGCCTTTTTTTTTTTTTTTTTTTAACACAGAATTTGTGTTCATTTTGAGTAGCGTCTATTCTGCTACATTCTGTTTTCAGGGTTTTATTATATGCTTTTCAGCAGTATTTGTTTTATCAGCAGTTCCTGCAAGCATTTGTTACACATTACGACAGTAGCGATTTGATCCCATTTAAAGGAATACCATATTATGCATGGAAAAGCAATAATTACTTACCTGTTCGTCAAATATATTCCACTGTTAAAAATCTTTATCATTATACTATATCAAACAGCGTTACTTCTTGTTTACATTTTCTACAGTTAATAGTTTAAAAAAAAAAAACAATGAAAATAGTTTATTGCCAGTATCACAATTAAATTTCCATTTATAGGTATTTGGAAATTAATTCTAACGTGACTGCAGAGTTGACGCATAGATTGAAGTTTTCAAATTTACTTTTTGTTTTTCATATGCATAATGAAATGCACCTACAATTTTGTACTTGTCATAAAAAGCAAAGTTCAGCAGTGGTGAGAGCTGTGCCTAATATGTTAGGGTCTAACTCAGATTTGTAAATAAGGTCTGTGAGGCGTCATGTAGAGAATAACTTGGGTCAATTGTATTTACTGCCCTTTATGCACAAGGAAAAATTGAATACAGCAGTCTAGGTGGCTTTTTATGTATGTTATTGGTGTTTAAACTGTTAATCTTACTTTTTTCTGTGCCTTGGAGGACTGACTGCGTCTCTGAGGGGAGAGTAGCTGTGAGCCCCTTGTATTGGAGGTAGTCAGCATAAGGCAGCACTGTTACTCTAAACACACCACTTTGCATTTTGTCCAAGTTCTCTCATTTCTAAGATAACTTCATTTTTGTTATTCAAATTAGACAGGAGTAAGTCTTTTGCTTTTTGAGCTCCTTGCCCTGGCAGGAGCAGATGCTTGTTGGGCTACACACGTGACTAGTCCTGTTGTCTTCAGTGGAACTACTTGCATGAGTCAGACAAATAAAATCAGTATCAACCAAAGTAAAATTCTCTGTCATCCCAATTGTTTGAAGTCCCAAGGGTCAGTTAATGACCTGTTTTGTGTGTGAAATAGCTCTCTCCCTCTTATTTGCGCCTTAATTCAGTAATCGAAATAGCAGCATGCTGCTTGTGTCCTGCCAATAGTCATAGATGCACAGCTACATTTGCACTTTTTGGTTTGTAGGAGATCTTTCTGTGATGCTTAGGAATTAACATTTTTACTGAAAATTGGAGGGCACACACTTGCTTTGTCGCAACATTCTTGTTGTGTTATGTCTGATTTTACAACGTTAAAAGAAAAAAATACTCCCACAAATCCAAAGACCAATACAACTGCTGTGCTGCAGTCTAGCTTTGGAGAATATGCCCATTCGAATATTGTTAGAATTCAGATGAGGAGGTTTGACCTATGCAGAAAGTTTTCAATGCAGTAGTTATGAAATAGAGCAACTCTTTCACGGTGCATCCAAATACAACTGGAGGGAAACTGTAAACTGTACGCTAGTCAAACTGGTATCTGATGGATATACAGAAGCAGCCTTTCTTGCTCTTGTAAAATGGCCAGTGGGACCTTTATTGCTGCTGAGAGCAGGGCCTTGGTTTTGTGTCTCTTCTGCAAGGTGAATGAGCTGAACGGGAGTATTACAAGGCCTGTGTATTTTACACCCTTCGCCTGTCATTTCAACGATGGTTTAAGGAGTGAAGTGTGTTAGCTGTGATTGTAACTGTAGCAAACCCCAAAATGACATACTATATGAAAGGGAAGCTGATGTATCATTTTCATTAGTTTTAGTGTGCTCAGCCAGAATTTGTGGGATTAATTTTGAAAGCTTAATCCAGATGGAAAAGGTTAAACGCAATGTTGGGTGAATTTGGTTCCAATTCATTTGTTGCCCTTGCTTGTTCTTTTTCTCAGAAGAATTAGAGATTAAGCGAAGAATTGTACATACGATTCTCACTTCCTGTCATCATTTAACTACGGGAACCAACGTTAAGGAAAGCCTCCTGGTTATCTGCTGTAATAAGTAAATAAATGGTTCTCATCACCGTTCTACCTCTCAAGTCCTGTGACTTGCGTATTACTACTTCTTACTACTACTTACATTCATTTTGTCCATCTCTTGCAGGATTTATCTGGCTCCATTGACGACCTGCCGACTGGAACCGAAGCAACGCTGAGTTCAGCCGTTAGCGCGTCTGGGTCTACAAGCAGTCAGGGGGAGCAGAGCAACCCTGCACAGTCACCGTTCTCCCCTCACGCCTCTCCACATCTCTCTGGCATCCCTGGAGGTCCGTCGCCTTCTCCTGTCGGCTCTCCTGTTGGAAGCAACCAATCAAGATCTGGTCCCATTTCTCCAGCAAGTATTCCAGGTAAGCTGGTTTCAAAAAATTAAATTGAGCTAAAAGAATAGACAGATGTAGAATTGTAAAAATTAAAAAATTACTTCTGTATTTAAAATGCATTTATTTTATGAGAAACCTGCACTTTCAGGGCCTTTTGCTATCAAAGTGCATACTCAAAGCAGCAATAAACCATCTGCAGATGCTAAGGCCTCAGAGCTCTCAAAATGCTGCACTTGACTCCAATATGTATGCTTGATAAACATCTTTATCATGGACCAGTTCAAATACTTAATCTTAATTTTTGTCTTTGATTCATGTATCATCTATCTGTCATACATTTCTCTAAATTATTTACAGGATTTATTTTTTTTTACTGTGTATTTTTGTTGTCTTTGGCTGTTGGAGTTGTACAGTGGTTTAAGACCCATAGTATGAGGCAGAGATTTTCTACCCCCATATTATGAAAATGTAATTTGGGACATGAGTGCAGAATTTCTTAAGAAATATTTTTTAATATTTGCAAAGGTCAGCAAGTTACTAGAAGTCCAGCCCCACCAGTAATAATTGAAAGGCAGTGGCCTCTTTGGCACTCGCTCTCGTGTGCTGCATAGAATATAACACAAGATCATTCACATATGTTCAGAAATCTGTGAAGATGTTTTAGTGATACCCAGAAGAGAAAAAGGCATCCATTAATTCTAGTTATATCCTTACCTGGTCTACACCCATCTGGCATGTCAGATATTGGCTAAGGGGTTAGGCGGTACTATCCTGTATTTGGTGTTTCAGATGAATTTATTTCCTTTCAGATGCTCAATTTTTAGATTATTTTCTCATATTTCAAATACTAGGAGAATTCCTAAGAATAGGGAGAGTGTTAGCGTTACCCCAGGAGTAACTTAAGTTGCTAACAAAAACACAAAAAAATATCATGGAGCTCAGTTAAAAGGAACAAAAAATAGTGACATCTTTTCATTAGATACGCTGTAAACAAATGCAAGTTAAAATTCAGTGAGTGAGTGGGTTTTCGTACTCAATGCAAAGGTGCGTGTGCAAAATGTAGGTGCCTATTTGTATACGGAGGTCAAACTACACAAGCTAAGGGGAGTAAGCTTGCGGGCGCGAAGGCTGTGTAGTAAAGGAGGCCGAAGCAGCGCAGAGCCCTTATGCTACCCCTGCGCCCGGCAGTCCCGTGGGTTTCACCTCCGGCCACTGGGACAGGCAGCGCCTGCTCAGGTGGGGCAGGAATAGCGGGAAGCGTGGCAGGAGCGAGGCAGGGAGTCTTCCGCCTGTGTGTAGTGTCGCTATGTGGTGTTTGCAGTGTATTTCCAAATGCATGGCACCGAAGCCCTTTCCTGTTGTCGTGTGAAGTTAAATAGCCCTAAGCTGGAAACATCCCTTTTTCCCACAGTCTGAACAAATTCTCGCACTTTTTAATCAGGACCAAATTTAATGGCTTTAAGGAGGCTTTAAATCCTGTTTGTACATTGAAGTTCTGACTTCTTGGAGACTTCTCAGCTTGATTCAGTTTTGAATATCTCTAAGCAGTCATATTCAGGCAAATAGATTGATTGATATTTTAGTAGCCTGCTTGCTGAATAGGGTGTGAATGCTGTTATGTTGAAAATAGCTCAATTGTAACCATGATGGATAAGGATGTAAACAGGACGGTTTGTAGGAAGAAGTAGTTTTTATCAAACCAATTGATACCTTTGGGGTAAAAATAGAAGGGCGGTGGGGAAGCTTTCGGGGTCGAGGTCTCTTCATCACTTCAGCTGAGCCCAAAAGCTTGTTTTTATGGCTGGCCGAATGATAGGCGTTACCTCTTTGTACAAACCTTGTCACCATTTTGAATGTCAGCTTTCTAGTCTGCTATAGTAATACAAAGGGCAGCTTCCTGAGGCAGCATTTTTAGGAATGACGCTAAATCAAAATACGCTGCCATGAGTTCCCCCTGCTGAGGCAGACTCTGGCTCTGGGTAGCTCTTGTGGTAGAAGGTGACGTTTCAGACGTGAGCTAGTGCATTGCTGTCTGCTAGGAGAACCAGGCAGCTGCATTATCTTTGCTGCTGCTGCTTTGCTCAGGCTACAAAATGAAATGAGTAGGTCTGCCGTTCAGGACCTGTGACTAGCAGGGAGCCTTTGGGTACTCGGATTTTCAAGCCGTATGAACTCGACTGTTCTTGTCAGTCTCCCTTTTCGCCTGTGTATTCCCACTGTTGTACTTCATTGCTAGTAGTTCAACAGCTTTTATTCATCTGTTACAGACACGAAACACTGGAAAAAAGTAATACAGAGCTTGTTTGCATTTCTGTGGCTGTTTGTAGCGTTCAGATTGTGGCAATTTTTAAAAAAATATTCTGCAGTATAGCTTCTCTCCTTCAATAATTTTGTTCGCTGCTATTTTCCTCTCTTTTCTCACCCTACCCTTGTTTGTTCTGACCTCATTCCTCTCCTATTACCTCCTGCGATGTTGTGCCACAGCTTCTCCATGTGACATAGATTGGCTCTTTCAATCATTCTCTCTCCAGCAAGTCATTGTAAAATGAGCAGCTGTTGTGTTGCTGATAGCTATGACTAGGGAAAGCCAAAATGTTGCAGGGGGTGCTTGGTTGGAAGGCCGTTAAAATAAAGGTGTTGCTTTCCCAGGGTTTACTGGAAGAGAAGCATCCTTTTCCTGATGCCTCCTTCGCTGCAACAAAATTGACGACTAGTTTAACATCAAAAGGGCAGACAAACAAACAGCCCCCTGTTAAACCTCCCAAATGGCTGATTCTGTTCCACTGCCTGCTTAAGACCCCACTGCAAATCTGCCTTCCCATATTGCTCTGTCACATGTTGCGCGTTTCATGGCACGGACAGCACTGGCCCTGGCACGTTCCTGACTCAGTGGGCATTTCCTTCCTGTACGCTTTGACATACTGCACAGATATTTCTTGTGGTAAATGGCACTCATATGCAGTCTTTGTTTCCCTTCACATTACTAGAATATATCAGGGCGATTAACCCCAAAGAGCCAAAAAAGCCACTTTGTCATGTTCTGTTTGGAAAGACAGTTTTCTTCTCTCAAAATGGCATTACTTCACTTTCAGACACCCTTCTATTGCAGTACCAAAATCTTACACTTTTCTGATTTTAAGGATACAAAATGCTATTGTAATTTCCTATTAAGTAGGTCATTATTCTACTTTGCCAGAAATCCTGATCTCCTTGTTTTGTAGCTGCCTTCATAATTAGGGTGCACGTTCTGCCAAAGCATGAGATGCCCTGTGCTGCTTTAGGTCTTGAACTGTGCCTGATTCAACCCTAAACCATTAGTGGAAGCTGACACAGCACAACATCAAAATGCACCTCTGTTGCCAGAAGATTTAGGGGATGGTAATTTCACTTTTTTTTGCCTCCTGCTCCAACCATTCTGCTTCCAGTTTACTAACAAAGCAAAAATGTAAATAAGCTCACTCTCCCCCACCCCCAGGTTTTTATCTCACTGGCCAAAGGCTTTTGTCAGCTCTTTCTCCCTTGCGGTGTAAGCAGCAAAAATTTTTAATATTAAGAGTTCAGTGGGAGATTGCTGATAGGCCAGGAATCCCTTAACCCATGATGGGTGAGCAGATTTTATATGAGTTAATAGATTATATTATTTTTAAACTTCTGCAGCAATTTTTGTATGTATGGAAGACAGCAGTACACTATACTAATCATGACTAGCAAATGCTGTGTTTAGAAATGTGTAAAAGTATATTTTCACATAGATCAGTATTTTGAGTTGTGTTTTTAATCCATGTTATTTTTACCTTCTGAACAAACAAGCTTATTTTCACTGTGTTAAGCGTCAACTGCTTTGTAGTTGTTGTCATTACAATTACATTGATGTCTTCTTTCACCAAGGAGCTTGAATACAGCTGGAGTTATAATTTTCAGGAAGAATTCCATGTGTGGATATTCTCACTTAAGATTGCTATTGCTAGTCATCTTAATTTATGCTGACAGACAGTCAGCACCCTCTTCTGATTTATTAAAAAGAAAAAAGTATCCCACCTGCAAAATTCTTTAGTATGATAATTATACAAGGCAACGGGTGTGTTCCACATGGCGATCAACTCTACTTTCTGCAAACCTGGAGGTTTTCCATTCATATATTGATTTGCTAGCTAGCTTAAATTCCTGAACCTGTCAGAATTACATCTATCATTCCAGGCATAAAGGAGCAAAAGAGAAATGAGATGCCCAGAGAGGGCTGTGATAGGAAGTCTTGCTTTGGTATGCATGATAGTCAATGTGTGGATAGAGTAGAGTGGTTTAAACAGTGTGATGAGAAAGAAATGAGTAATGCTTAGTCCATCATAGTCTAAAAAGAGATTTTAATGCAAAAATTGAAATAGGAGTGATGGTTTTTTTCATGCCTTATAAAAGGAGAACTGTTTCCAGAAATTGCTGCAATAAGACAAGCTGGTTGTACAGATCTCGTTTTAAACAAGAATTTGGAAAACACTTTTTCTTGCTATTGAGCTATTCCATATGCTTGCTCCATTGACCACCACTGTTGGTATGTTACAGTATTGACTCTTTTCAAACATTATCTGAGAGAGGGAAGGCTACCATATGAGAGTGAATTTGTAAAACTATATTCTTTGTTCAGGTTTTACAGATCTCTTAAAATGCCTTTGCAAAACAAGAAAGGGGATTATTTCCTTGTGAAATGGACATGGTCCTCTTGTTTAGAGAGATTATTTTAACACATCTATCAATATTTCCCCCTTGGCTTCTCCAGAGGCAAAAATCTTGCAACAGCTTGTTGCAAGGAAGATGCATGCTGTTTATTGGCAACCAGACCAGAAAAAACAAAACACAAAATGCCATTGACATAGCTATGTTCTTAATGACTACTAGTACACAAAACATCTATTCAGCAGTTTTGCGAATCTAGAATGCTTTCAAATGAAATACTTGAGTGTTTCACGTAGCATAGTTTTAAACCCTTTCTTTTGAAAAGTTTGAACAACATTTAGAGTTTTTCTTTCTTTTGAGTAAAAATAGGCAAATTGTAGGCGCTCTGGCTCAAGGCATAGATTCTAGGATATGGATCATCTAATCAGTGTTACCTGTTAGAATTCAGCCCAGCACATGGCTGATTATTAAGCTCTTGTCTGAAGTAAAAAATGAAATGAGTAAATAGTCTCAGTCTGGTTTCTTGAGAAGAGGCTGTATCGCAAAAGGCAGTATCAAAACTGTTATCTTGCTTGCAGTCTTGCCAGAGAGGTGAGGGAGGTGTCCTTCTCCATAGACATGGTCTTTCCAGAACAGGTACAGGAAATGAGACCAGATCGATGTCATCAAAATTCCCATTGTATTTTCCTGAGAACAGAGAGTTTCATTTTCCAGAACCATCAGCCCAAAGTGTTTCATCATCACTAAGTTAGGCTTCAGACAGTAAAGAAACAAACCAAAAAGATCACCAAAATCAGCATGTCCTGGGTTTTTCTTCAGTGTCTTTTTCTTTTTTTCTTTTTTCTTTTTTTTGTTGGTGGTTCTTTCCGTTACTTAATACCTTGTTTATCATCATGTATATCACATGGTCAGACATTTCAGGGTTTTTTTTCTAATTGCTGTGTAAGACAGTGATGAACACTTCTCCCTCATCAGTTGAATATCCTGCAGGGTCCAGGGAGCACGGCACAGAGGATCATCCAGCACCCTACAAACTCTTCAAGTAAACCTCTCCCAAAGGACAAATCCGTAGCACATACATCCCCATGACTGTGTTTCATCCCATACGTTGTCTGCCTCCATGCATTCGTGTCAGGCCTGCTTTCACCATCATAGCAGTTGCAAAATGACTAGCTCAGCTGGGCAGCTGCTACTTTGCATGCCCTGGCAGCATCCGTACGGCAGGCCACTTCTTGAAACTCTGTGACTCACTGGTAGCCCTATGCTGGTATAAATCCACCTAGAGTAAGGAGGTTGTTGAAATCCAATTAAAAACTTTGCATAATTATCCGTGTGCTCTGGTTCACACAACAAGATTCAAATATACTTACTACAGCCACCAAGATTTGAGAAGTATGTTAGTTTTAGATGTATATTTTACATTTAAAGCCAGTGTTGGACAATTATTGTTTACAGCCAATCATTAACTTTTACATTGCTTTCTAACTTTCTTGCTTAACCCACTTATGTTTTTGGCAAGAAATATAATCTAGTGCATATTTGTTTTTGAGAGTTAGATATTTTTATTCTGTTATGTTACTGTTTGGCTACACAAACCTAGATTCTCTTTCCTTCTTTCTATGTATTGCCAAATAGAATACTCATTTGGGTATTGTCATAAATTAAAAGGTTGTATCACTCCCTCATACTTTGCAATATTAAGCAGTGATTGATGAGTGAACAGGAAAAGTCTCTCACATTTCCATCAATATGGTTTTGTGTGACAGTTGTTACACCTAGATAAAATATAGCATAAATGTATTAAGTGGATTGTTTTCTGTGATAGGGTGGGCTGTTGCAGTTTTCAGTTTTTCTGTGGACTGTGCATCACTGCTATTAGAGTGATGCACTTTAAAGTGGTCCTGATGCTTCACAGTTGGTGTCAGAATTGACTAGACAAATATGTCCCTCCTTTGAAGAAGGAACCTAAGCAAATGCATAGAAGTCTTGAATTTAGGCCAGCTAGAAAATAGACATTTAGCCCCAGAATTTTCCACTGCATCCAGATAATCCTTTTTTTTTTTTTTTTTTTTTAATTAATGTAAAGCAAGATATTCTCTATCCTTCTTTGTGACAAAATTTTTGCAGGTTGAACTGTGACTTGAAAGATTGGAACAGCCCTTTGACAGTGTCACTCCATAGGTAGATATGGAACTCAAATTGCAAAGTGGATTTTTAGAAAGTAAACCAAAAAGAACAACTCTGAGCTTTTTCTGTTTGCTCCCCATCTCCAGATAACAGTGGACTCAAATTATTGTGATGTGTTGATTGATTACAGCCATTAAGTTTATTCGTAATCAGTTTCATCACTTATTCTCAATTCACACTTGCACCTTTGATTTTTCTTCCACAACAAGGTGATGTGGGTTGTCGTTGACTAATGAAGAACAGAATTGGTTTCGGCATGAGACAAACGGAATGCCGACACCAATCCCAAAATGCATTAATCTTTAATAATACACATCTGCATGTTTATAAATGATATAACCAGGGGTTGCTAATGTTGATACTCCCCCTTCCAAACAGGAACTGACATAGAGTTCGTATTTGCAAACTACATTAAAGGCAGACGGCTGCGTGTTGTGGATGTGACATTGCAGAGGGTACTAAATTGATGAAAGTTCTAAGTTGATTAAAAATACATGAAGAATTGCTCATCTTCTGCACTAGTGTTTTGAGCTTATCATTGCTGGGCAAGATTAAATATGGCATGACAGATCTTGTCTTAAGGAAGATCAGACCCACCAAGTGGTTTTTGGAAGCTGGTTTGCCTCTAGGTGCTTTTATCCTTTATGCATTCAGCTTGCCATTTTCTCATCGTTTCCCTGAGAACTGTTGAGTACTGGGTGTATAATATACATTATGATAGAACAAGAAATACTACAGATTGTCTAAGAAGTGTTTATTCTTTTGAGGATAGGATTAATGAGAGTACATGCATTTTACTATAAAATGCCTATTAATCACAGGCAATGGAAGCCAAAGAGTTGGAGTAGTACAAGAAGTAGCAGGCAGGACTAGCAAAATAGTTCATTGCCACATATCAGCACTGCTCCAATTTCTACCTGCTTGCCTGAACTTGAGAGAGTCAGGAGTAGGGAAGAATGAAACTACATTAGTGCCGGTCTTTTGAGTTAATGCCGTTCGATGATGAATGCTGATTCTTAACAATTCTTATGTGTAGCTGGATCAAAGAAAAAGAAATACAGATAAAAAACAGCAAATTTATTTCATATTTACCCCTTCTTTGGTATCTTGCATCTTTTCACACTGGAAGTATTATAAATGAACGTTGATATATGGCTTTTGCTATGTCAAAATTAGGAATTAAGGTTTTTATTAGGTGACAAATACTAGAAGTGTATGCCTACTATATTTGTTGTGCCTCTCAGGCTCTTAGGAATAGTAGACACAGTGAAGAACAGGTTAGAGAAAATCTCTCCTCATAGTTATAAATGCAGTCTAGAGAATGAGGACTAATAGTGAAAAATTCTTTCTTTTGAAACTTGGATTAACTTCCTAAATTGAATTCTTAAGTTGTAAGTTTCAGGTTTGTGATGGTGCAGTTTTAATTTCTGGAAAGAAATGAACAAAATATAAAGAGGAATACTACCCTGTCCTTTGTTAAGAGCATTTAGATATTTAGCACTTGCATCAATTACAATTTTATGTTCTGGTTAATTGACATTTTATAAAGAAATTGAGACTGTTTCTTCTCTAGCTGAAGCATATGCTTTTTCCATTAACAAACATGTAATGTCATGTCCCAACTAATTATGAATGACTGAATCATGCAGCCTTTACAATCTTTTAGGTCTGTCTAAATACAAGCAAAACTATTATCTTTATGAAAAGCTTAAAAGGACAGAGTGAAAAATGCAGTGCTGTTACAGGATTTGGATCATTCACCACAGAACATGGATGCCTTTTTTTTTTTTTTTAATGTTTTACACAAATTTAAAGAAATACAATTTCCAAAATCTAAAAGCAATTCAAAGGCACTGTAGAGGTGTGAGAGAACGTGTTGGGCAAGCTACTGCTTCATCCTCTCCAAATCCCTCTCATCCCAATTTACACAGTCACTTTGGATGGACGTGGTGACACAGAGTGCAAAACGTGGAGGGACGGTTAAACGAGACTTTAAAAAAAAAAGAAGAAGAAGAAGTCATCAGTGGCTGAGCTTTGAAGAGGTCTGTCCAGTATGGAGCAGTGAGCGAGTGGAAAAAAAGGAGCAAGCGCCTCATCTAATATTTCTCCTGGGGACCCAGGTGGACAAATTGGCAACCCTGTTCACAGCCTCCCCCCACACCCTTCTCCTTTGTACCGTAAGAACTGCTAATCGGATCCATGCTGCTGCAACTGTGGTTAGTTATTAACAGAATAAAAGCAGATTTCTTCAAAAGAACGGGTTGGGGAAAACGACTATACAAAATTGCAAGGTTGTTAGAATCTTAAATGCACAGCAGTCGATTTTCTTCCTATTCTGAATTATACGATGAATAGTCTTTCATCTGTCACTGTGCCCATTTCTTCAGAAGGCAGCCAAATATTAAGCTTCTCAAACAAAAAAAAAATGTTTGAAAGAGGAAAAATATTGGGGAGGAGGAAGAATAGGAAAATGAGAAGGAGAAATCAGGTTTTGTTTTTATTAATTTGGCCTGGTGAGAGAAATATGAGCTTGCCTGCTCTATTCAGTTCCTGCATTCCACTCTCTGTGAGCCACTGTTTCTGAATGCAGGGATTAGAAAAGATTTAACTGGTTGCTATCCTGGGCTGTATGATTCTGGATTGGCCTCCAGCAGAAATATCATGTGCTGTGAACTCTCCTGAGTTTAATGGAAATAATGCGTTAAATGAACGTGGAGTTAGGCAGAGGTGAAAGTAGAAAGAAATTGATCCCCTAAAATGAAACTTCTCATAACTGTAAAGTCAAATTACAGATCTGGGATGGGTGTTATTGAGGATAGAGAAGCAGTGATCCCTAGATTTAGACTGACTTATGCCTTCAGTTATATAAATAAATAAATCATTTGTCCTTAATTTTGAGGAGCTCTAGTGCTTCCTGGCGCACAGCAGGATTTTGAAATTTGTCGGAGAGGAATAGCTCTCAGGCAGGCAGGTGATTTCTGTGGCCTACTGAAAATCCATTCATATTTGGATGAGTCGCAGCCTTTGGAAAATTTCCATCGACAGCTTGCTTCAGGCTGGTTGCCAAAAATCCCTGAAAAACCTCTCTGTGCTGCTGTGGTGCTTAACTGCAGACCAGCTGCAGAGGTGACCTCTGGGTGGGGCAGAGGCCAAGGAGACCCCCGGCCCCAGGGCTGCTGCTGCCCCCCTTCCCTTCCACAGCAAAGGGGGCTTTGACCTTGGGCAATATTTGCTTTCCTGCGACTTGACGCTCAACCCACTGTCGGTTTAGGCAGTACTGACAATTCCTTCACTTTATGGACCTCAATATTTGTTAAAAGTCTTCATAGCTTATTCAGAGGTTACACAACCTGGGAATAAAACTTGGATCTCTCATTTGGCAGACCCCAGTTTCAGCCACTTAGTCCTTTAGAAAAATCCATAATATAATGAATTATTCTGTAGTGAGGGTGACATTTGGACGGAGTCCCATAAGTAATACCTCGGGACCACACGTTGAATAATGAAGATGAAACAAAACATTGAATAGCAACCTCTGCCTGTCAGCATCATCTGTGCCTTGAATGAAATGTTATATCATGTCAAACAGGTAACTTATAATCATGAATTAAGATGTTTAGGCTGTTGCATATGTGCAAAAGAAAAACAGAACTAAGGTTATGCAGGACACCTTAACTTAGTATTGCATTTTTTACAGCAGATTTTACAATAATTTAGCACTTAAGCTATGGTGACATCTATGGATCTTAACTCTCAACCCAGTCCTTGATATGGTGAATGTAGTACAAATATGAAAAAGGACGTGGAGTGTAAATTTTAAGGATTAGCAGTCTGAGAATTATTTTCTTTCATGATAAGCAAAAGAAGTTTTTACCTTTTGATGATTTTACATGGATTGTGAGTGACATTCATCCACATTAGAGAAACCTGTGTCTTTGGAGAGTGATACGTT